>NC_045974.1:25500657-26166987 GCF_010909765.2 Amblyraja radiata | reverse complement strand
CCCTCACTCTCACCCTCTCTCTCTCCTCCCCTCCTCCCCCACCTTTCCCCCCTCACCCACGCTCCCTCTTATCCTCCTCTCCACCCCCCATCCCTCTTGCGCCTCTCTCTGTGTCTCTATCTCTCTCTCTGTCTCTGCCCCTTCTCTCTCTGCCCTCACTCTCTACTCCCCCCCCCCCGCCCCTCTCTAGATGTGACTGCAAGTTGGGGGCTATGCGTCAGTAGATCGGGTGATTATGGGGTAAAAGGAGCAAATTAATAATATTAATATAATATCAAGGGGGTAATTAGTGTGGGTGGGGGGATAGTTAGTGTGTGTGACGCTGCGTGCCGCCTCCCCCCCCCCCCCCCCCCACAACCGCACGTTGGGGGAACAGACCCTACGGGTCTGCACTTGGTCTAGTATATATATATATATATGGTGCAGGGGAGGTGGCCAGAAATAAAGGAAGGGGAGGGGAGGGCTCTTAGAGGATATCTGTAAAATTCATAAGTTCATCATTTTAGGAAAATTTGGTCCAACAAGTCTACTCCGGCATTCAATCATGGCTGATCTATCTTTCCCTCTCACCCCATTTTTCTGCCTTCACACCACAACCACTGACACCCGCCCTAATCAAAAATCTGTCAATCTCTGCCTTAAAAATACTCATTGTCTTGGCCTCCACAGCCTTCTGTGGCAATGAATTTCATAGATTCACTGCCATCTGACTAAAGAAATTCTTCCTCATCTCCTTTCTAAAGATACATCCTGTCATTCTGAGACTATGGCCTCTGGTCCAAGACTTGCCCACTAGTGGAAACATCCTCTCATATCCACTCAATCCAGGCCTTTCACTATTCCGTAAGTTTCAATGAGGTGCCACCTCATCCTTCTAAACTCCGGCGAGTACAGGCCCAGCAAACACAACAAAGGATGTTGTTGTGTTTACATCCAAAACCATTATTCCACCTCCAACCTTGATTAATATGTCAGCTATTCACAGTCCTCCCTTAAAATTCACAGAATCTTAGAAATATAAGGCACAGATGGGATTTTTTTCCCACTAGTCCACACTGAGACTTCTTTCCTAATTTTTCCTGATATCTCTTCCACTTGACTTGCAAAATAACTCTCCTTTCGTCAAGTGCACAATGAGTTCAGCCAGATAAGCACAGCTGCAGTTATATCTGTAACTCTTATTAAAATATATCCCCAAAATATGTCTGGTTGCCATTTTCACATCCTTAATTAGTAATCTTAACTGGACATGCATGGTTTATAACCGATCGACTATTGTTTATATAGACCAGCTAAGTCAGTGTAAGTTATAGCTGGTCTCAGCTCACCAAAAAATTGGGTTATTGCCTTGTAAGAAAATCCACTTGAACTGTTATCTACTAATGATGGAGGGTGGCACAGCAGTAGAGTTGCTGCCTTACAGCGCCAGAGACCCGATTTCGATCCGGACTATGGGTGCTGTCTGTATGGAGTTAGTAAGTGCTCCCTGTGACCTCTATGGTTTTCTTCGGGTGCTCCGGTTTTCTCCCACATTCAAAAGACCTGGAGGTTTATAGGCTAATTGTCATCTATCACATTGCCCCTAGTGTGCAGGATAGAACTAGTGTGTGGGTGATTGTTGGTCGACGTGGACTCGGTGGACCAAAGGGCCTGTTTCCAAGCTGTATTGCTAAACTAAACTAAACTCCACAAATACTTAAAATAATTGACCTGCGCAAAAAATATTGGCAGTAAAATTTGTCCAGTTCATAGCATTCATGAAGAGCCATCTAGAGTATGTAATTGAATACCGGATTTCTCTCCGATTAAATGAACATTTGGAAATATTTTATTCCCAGAATTGTTAAACAAAAAGTTGATAATATTCCACAAACTGCAGCAACTTGGAGGCAAATTCTGGAATCCCTTTTTTAAAATAATAAATGTTTAGATTTCTAAGATCAAGAATGAACTATTGTAGTCTATAATTCATCACATGTGTAAATAACATACATTCACAAGTTCACAAGTTATAGGAGTAGAATTAGGCCATTTGGCCCATCGAGTCTCCTTCGCCACTCAATCATGGCTGATATCTTCCTCCTAATCCCAGTTTCCTGCCTTCTCCCCATAACCTTGACACTCATTCTAATCAAGAATTTGTCTATCTCTGCCTTAAAAATATCCACTGGCTTGGTCTCCACAGCCCTCTGTGGCAATGAGTTCCACAGATTAACTACCTTCTGACTAAAGAAATTCCTCCTCACCTCCTTTCCAAAAGAGCACCCTTTAATTCTAAGGCTATGACCTCTGGTCCTAGACTCGCCTACCAGTGGAAACATCCATTCCACATCAACTCCATCTATGCCTTTCATTATTCTGTAAGTTTCAATATGTTGCTAACAATATCAAGCAGGACAGATATCCTCAGTCATTTTAAGCACATGACACTTTCAATGCACGTAGACTTTCCTCTGTTTCTTTTCTGTGTTGATCTGTGTGTGTGTTGGTTTGATGCAAGTGAACCAGTCCTTGACAGTATGAGTCTGCCTTTTGGTGAGTGGGGAGGGTTGGCTTACATTTCTGTGCAGGAGAATGGCGTGCATTTTTAATACCTTCGCCATGTGCTGGCATTCTTGCCAGGTTCAGGTGGAATATTGCAGTGCTATTGGTTTTTTGAAGCTGTGGAAACTGCTGGCCAGGGGGGAAAAAACAGGTCGACCAAGAGGGTTCTTGTCTCATTATGTAGAAATGAGGAACTGTAGATGCTGAAAGACACTAAGGTGCTGGAGTAATTTAGCAGGTCAGGCAACATCTCTGGAGAAGAAGGATCAGTGATATTTTGGGTTAGGAACCTTCCTCAGACTGATTATGGGTGTGTAGGGTGGAACTAAAGGACACAAAGTGCTGGAGTAACTCAACAGGTGGGGGGGGGGGGGGGGGGTGGAACGGTGGCTCACTCCTGAGTTTCTCCAGCAACTTGCGTCGTTTTGTGATGTTCTCCAGAGATGCTGCCAGTTACCTGTTGAGTAACTCCGGCACTTTGTGTCCTCTTTTGTCTCATTAACCTATACTAATGGTTGGTAACAGTGTCCTGCCTTGGTTTATTAACCGGGAACCAGACCAGTTGGAAAGTTGCCAATTTCTAACACAGCTGATTTTTTTGTGCATTAAAATTCTGTCCATGTGTGATGAGGGCCAGTTTGGTTTGTGTGAGCTGCTCAAGCCTGTCCATACGCTGCTTGCAGTCCTTCTGTGTGATGGAATACTCACCTGCTGCAGGACAAGGATACACAGACAAGAACACTGCAGCTAACTGACCGATCCATCAGCGATGAAACCTGTGACAGAAGCAAAGGATACAACAGGACCAAAGCAAACTGGAGCAGATGCCCGGCATCTGAATTGATAACAGATAGAGAGACAGAAATGATTAAACAGGCAAGGTGGCATCTGCAGAGAGAGAAACTGAATTAACCTTTCAGGCTGATGACCTTTCATCAGAACAAGGAGATGGTAGAGAGTGAGAATCTTAGAATATAAATTTTTTATGAAATGTTCGTTAATTGTCACCTGTACCGAGGTACGGTGAAAGGATTTTTGGTTGCGTGCCAAACAGGCAGCAGAATGACTATACCTGATTACCATCGACCCATTCATAGTGTACAGATACAGGACAAAGGGGATAATATTAGATAAAGTCCAGTAGCGTCCGAATTTAAGATAATCTGAGGGCCTCCAATGAGGTAGTTGGTACTGCTCTCAGGACTGCTTTCTGGTTGTTGATAGGATGATTCAGTTGCCTGATAACAGCTGGGAAGAAACCGTCCCAGAATCCGGAGGTGTTCGTATTCACACTTCTGTACCTCTTGCCTGATGGGAGTGACCAAGGTGAGACTGGTAGTTGATTATGCTGGTTGTCTTGCTGAGACATCGTGACATGTAGATGGAATCAATGGAAGGGAGGTTGGTTTGTGTATTGGCCTGGGCTATGTCCACAATAGGCCATGCAGCACAGGAACCCTATATTAGTTCTTGGCCATAGAGTCATAGAGTAATGCAGCACGGAATCAGGACCTTCGGCCCAACTTGACCATGCCAACCAAAATGCTTCATCTACACTAGTCTCATCTGCCAGCATTTGGCCCATATACCTTGAAACCTTTCCTTTCCATGCACCTGTCCAAAATGTCTTTTAAATGCCAAGGTTGCGATTACTGGAACCTCAGAGGAGGAATCTTGCCCGCCCTCAATTTTCCCCTTCCAATTTAAAAAGTAGGATTAGGAATGTGCAGAGCTTTTGCTCAAGATAAATTGTCATTACTACAATTTTTGAGGAAACAGTTATTACACATTTTATACCTGGAATGTGCACCTCTCAGTCAATGTTATCAGTTAAAGTCTGTTCATGTGCTTGGAAAACAATAGCTTAATGGATCATACAACTCAGAAACAGGTCCTTTGTCACTTTGAGCCTGCATTGATCACTTATTTACACTAATCTCATAAGTATGCAGTGCAACTTTATATAAATTCCATTGGTAATTTGCTGCTGAGGTAGGGTTGTACAATATGGTTTATTAACCATTTATCTGTCTACTAATGGTGCTTGACCTTTAGTTAACTTAGAAATACAGCATGAAAGCATGCCATTCGGCCCACTGAGACCATACCAACCAATGATCATCCGGACACTAGTTCAATTACTTACATTACATACTAGAGGTAATTTATACAAGCCAATTAACCAACAAACCTGCACGCATTTAGAAAGTGGGTGGAAAGCAGAACAGCGGGAGAAAACCCGTGCAGACACAGGGAGAATGTACAAACTCCGTACAGACAGCACCCATAGAATTCAAAGGAATTGGGGTTGTTTTCAAACAGAAAATATTAATTAAAAATACAGGTAAACATCTTGCTACATAAGGAATGGAAATCACTTCTGGGCCACTTTTGTCTTTCGTCAATAAATGGAAACCTCCAAGGCATGGAGATATTATCTTCCCCAACATCGGGGTTGAGACACCTCATCCGACAGCCTATTCCACTCTGACACTTGGTGGGGATGTCAGTACCAAGGAGATAGGAATCAACCACTTAGGTGATACATTTCTTAGGATTCAGAAGAAGGCCATTCAGTTCATCGTGGTTCACAGCAGAACAACCCCTTCAATTCCATTCCTCCTCAGCCCTACAACTTATTCTCTATCAATTACTCCCTTCCTCCTCCATTGACTCCTTTGCATCTCACCTACATTTGGGGCAGCATGGTGGCACAGCAGTAGAGCTGCTGCCTAGCAGCACCAGAGACCCGGGTTCAATCCTGACTACAGGTGCTGTCTGTACGGAGTTTGAACGTTCTCCCTGTGACCTCATGGGTTTTATCCTGGTGCTCCGGTTTCCTTCCACAGGTTTGTAGGTTAATTGCCTTTGTTCTAATCATAAATTGTCCCCAGTGTGTGCAGGATAATGCAGGTGTATGGGGTGATCACTAGTTGGCATGGACTCGGTGGGCCGAAGGGCTTGTTTCTACACTGTATCACTAAAGTCTAAAGTCTAATGCACAGAGGCCAATGGGATTTGGGGGTCATTGGCCTTGTATATCAGACAATGAAAGTAAACATGCAGGTACAGCTGGCAGTGAAGAAAGCGAATGGCATGTTGGCCTTCATAACAAGAGGAGTTGAGTATAGGAGCAAAGAGGTCCTTCTGCAGTTGTACAGGGCCCTAGTGAGACCACACCTGGAGTATTGTGTGTAGTTTTGGTCCCGTATTGTGTGTAGTTTTGGTCCCCTAATTTGAGGAAGGACATTCTTGCTATTGAGGGAGTGCAGCGTAGGTTCACAAAGTTAATTCCCGGGATGGTGGGACTGGCATATGCTGAGAAAATGGAGCGGCTGGACGTGTATACTCTGGAATTTAGAAGAATGAGAGGGGATCTTATTGAAACATATAAGATTTTTAAGGGTTTGGACATGCTAGAGTCAGGAAACATGTTCCCAATGTTGGGAGAGTCCAGAACCAGGGGCCACAGTTTATGAATAAGGGGTAATGCATTTAGAATGGAGATGAGGAAACACTATTTCACACAGAGAGTCTCTGCCTCAGAGGGCGGTGGAGGCTGGTTCTCTGCATACTTTCAAGAGAGAGCTTGATAGGGCTCTTGAAGTTAGCGGAGTCAGGGGATATGGGGAGATGGCAGGAATGGGGTACTGATTGTGGATGATCAGCCATGATCACATTGAATGGCGATGCTGGCCCGTAGGGCCGAATGGCCTACTCCTGCTCCTATTGTCTATTGTCTATTGCCCTGCGTGTTGCATTAGCAATTCGCCCTCCACTTGCTAGTCTATCCATTGTGACGTCATCAATTGAAGCTGCCATTGTGACGTCATCAGTTGAAGCTGGTCGGTTTGAAATTCAAGGTATTTTGATTTTTTTTACTTTAATCAGTAATGTCGAGAAATAAAGCATAAAATGTTCAGTGAAAGTGAGCTCAGCCTCGAGGGGTAAAATGTGAATCAGAATATGTAAAAATCTTGTGATAGTTGGCATTTTTAAAGCTATAATTGCGAATAATGTGTCAAATATAGGATGAAATCTTCATTGAGGCTGGTCTCTGCTAGCTGAGCCATTGTGAGGTCATCAGTTGAAACTGGTGGTTTTCATTTTAAAGTCTTTTGACCTTTTAGACTTTTAATCAGTAACGAGTCGAGAATAAGTCGAGAAATAAAGCATAAAATGTTCAGATAAAATGATCCCGGTCTCAACGGAATATGTAAAAATGTAATCGTTACCGCGTAGTATTTTTGCGAAGATGTAAAGACACGGTGGAAACATGCCTTCAGCCCACCGAGCCTGTGCCGACAGCAATTACATGGTATACTAACACTATCCTCTACACTAGGGACAATGTTTTTACAACTTACCATAGCCAATTAACCTACAAACCTGCACGTCTTTGGAGTGTGAGTGGAAATCAGAGCACCCGGAGAAAACCAAGGCGGTCACAGGGTGAACGTACAAACTCCGTACTGACAGCATCTGTAGTCAGGATCGACCCCTGGTCTCAGGCACTCAGGCAGCAACTCTACCGCTGTGCCACTGTGCCGCCAACAGCCGACACATAGGGCCTGTTTCTGTGCAATACTGTTTTATGTTCAATGTTCTACGCTCTATATTGCTCCTCGCTACTGAATGATCTTTCACTGGCCAGCCTTTGACAAGGAGATCGTTTTCTTCCAATGAAAAATAAAAATGGGTCACCATTGAGACTAGTCTCCATAAAATTCAGGACCATTTCGGATAGGCAAGGGGAAAATAGCATTTCTGCACTGACACAGATTGTAAGGGTTACTGCATAACAACAGCCACTGTCCCCACAGGCAAATTGGCTGCTGAATTATTAATGTTCAGAATAGTTGAGCAGCAGTAGACAAAAACTCAAATAAAAAAGAAAAATTAAACTTGGTCACAAGAGTGGAAAGAGATGTCACCTTAAGGCAAATATGTCTTATGAAACAACAATAGATTTACCCACGCTTCCTCCAAGTTTAGGGTGGATTGTATTTCACATCAGCAGCCTCTACCTAAACTCTGCAATTTATATCATGCAAAATTTATCAGCCAGCGTGATTGACCAGTAATTGGAAATGTAATGCATTGCATTTACGTTATTAGAATTCAAATGGATTCCAAGTTGACTCTTTCCACTGAAGCTCTCGTAACATCAAACATCCAGTAGTATAAAATAAAACAAAGTGTGATATTGGTCAAGCATTGTTTGAGAGGGTTGTTAAAAGAACGAACATTTTAGATTTTTTCCGCTGACATAGTTAGTAGATTTAATACTACAACAATGCACAGAAAGATGTCAGTGAGCATTGTGAAATCCCAAGATAGGCACAAAAATCTGGAGTAACTCAGCGGGTCGGGCAGCATCTCTGGAGAATAGGTGACATCTCAGGTCAAGATCCTAATTCAGGCCAGAAGCGTCATTTGTTCCTTCTTTACGTAATTCAGACAGAATTAGGAGAGTGCACTTGAAATGCCCCACCAAAAAATGTGGCTCCCCCAGGCAGGGTGAGGTGGCCAATCTTGACCACATCGGGACTTCTGCGGCCGATTGGTGGGTTGAATTTGCCCCTGCGACCATGTCTCTGGAACTCTGGCCTGGCCAGAGCCAACAGATCCGTTCCCATAGCGGAATTCCATGGCCAACTTTGCAGGTCTGTCACTCCCCCCACCATCGAGGCCATTATCCATTTTGGGCCGGCAAAATGGATAATATGGCAAGGCTCTGGAACCAAGGATGCTGGAAAATCGATGGTCGGTGCCCACTGGTCAGCAAGGAGGTGTAGGAAGGAACTACAGATGCTGGTTTACATCGAAGATAGATGCAAAATGGTGGAGTACCTCAGTGGATCAGACAGCATCTCTGGAGAAAAGGAATAGGTGACGTTTCAGGTCGAGACCCTTCTTCGGACTGAGAGTCAGGGGAGAGGGAAGCTAGAAGTATGAAAAGGTACAAAGAACAACTAATTGAAAGGCTTGAAAAGAACAAATCAAAGTCAGCAACGATGAACAGGGAAAGGTGGAGCCCACAATGGTCCATTGTTGGCTATGGAGAAGGTGATAACGAGTGGATACAACAGTGAAACTAAGCAGGACGACAGTGGAACTAGTAGGATGACTAGGGTGGGGGCGGGACGGAGAGAGGGGGAATTTAAGGACTCCCTTGAATGTGATCATGTGTGTTGTCCAATGGGATAGGAGGCAGCTCTCCGGTAAAGGGCTTCTTTCTCCAAGACCTGGTGCCCCTGTTGAGAATGCTCCGTAGCTGCCCTTCTTCTGGGCACTTTTACTCTGTGGCTCCATGAACCACAGAACATTTCAAAGAATCTTACAGCTGTGGAGGAACACAGTGAAATGCAGTTGCCGTGTAGTCATTCGGGCTGGCTTTAGTTAAGTTTACACAAAGTGCAGTCTGATGAAACAAGCCTCATTATATGTGCTGTTGAGATTGCTTCCAGCTAGATGTATTGTGCCACTTCCAGCACCCTGTGAATGGAATGGCAGGTACTTCCGTGCATCCAAACAGACTGCTTTTTGCCTTACCTAATTCACACTAACCTCTGATCAAATGCAAAAGGGGGCCAGAGTGAACAGGGGAGTGGGATCAACTACTGCTTCAATAGGCAGTGAATAGCCAGCGTTCCCATTTCTACTTGCCTAATTTGTTTCATTTTTCCACAGTTGGACTATTCTCTGGTATTTTCTTTTGTAATTAAACTTCATTGATTTTAGCGCAAGACACACAGCAGAACCAATACATATGTAAATGGTGAACATTCATAACAGGACTGTTGTTTAATTGCTTCTGTTTGATTTCAAATAGAAGGCGACGCAGGTTGATTAATTATACTGAACACTGGCATGATTTACAACTTTGAAGTTGCTGGGGAAACTAATATAATGTCGGTTTAGTTATTGGAAGAAAGGGAATAAATAAATGACCAAAAGGATCGAATGCTCTCACCACAAGCCTGTTTGGAGTGTGGTTGAAAGACCAGATCAGGGTTCACGTGACACCGTGTTCTTTGTTGATTTCCATGGGCTTTGTTTGTGGTGGGACTTAAGCCTGTGTTGAATGTGATCACTTGAAGATAGACACAAAATGCTGCGGTAACTCAACGGGTCAGGCAGCACCTCAGGAGAAAAAGGAACAGGTGATGTTTCGGTTCATCTATTCTTCAGACTTAAGAGCCAGGGGAGAGGGGAAACTGGAGGTGTGAAATGGTGCAAAGACCAAATGAATGAAAGGTATGAAAAGAACAAATCAAAGCCAGCAAAGATGATCAAGGAAAGGTAGAGCCCACAATGGTCCATTGTTGGCTGTGGAGAAGATGATAACGAGTGGATGCAAACAGTGAAACTAAGAAGGACGACAGTGAAACTAGTAGAATGACTAGGGTGGGGGAGGGATGGAGAGAGAGGGAATGCAAGGGTTCCCTTGAACGTGATCATGTGTGTTAGCGCGCACTTGTCCAAAGGTGTAGAAGGCAGATCTCAAGTTCTTTCTCCTAGACCTGGTGCTGCTCTTGAGAATGATCCATTACTGCCATACTTCTGGGCACATCAAGCCCTTCAGTCCCGGAGTTAGGAATACTATTTCAGAGGAGAGGAATTTCCAATTTCTTGACAGGATTGAGAGAAGACAGCCTCTAAGCTGATCCCATCCCGAAGTGCGAACTTCTGGGACCAGTAGACATCAAAGTACTGAAGGTGGCAACATTTAATGCTTTGTGAATTTTTCCCATACTCCACGTACTAAAGAACGTCAGTATCAGATGTTTATGGAACCATGCTCATAGCTTTGAGCCCAATCTCTTCAGACTTTAGAGATATAGCTTTGAAACAATCCCTTCGGCTCACCGAGTCTCACCGACCAGGGATCACCCCGTACAATAGTTCTATCCTACACACTAGGGACAATTTATAATTTACAGTATCCAATTAACCTACAAACCTGCTTAATCTTATCCTTAACCTACAAACGTCTTCGGAGTGTGGGAGAAAACCGGAGCACCGGTGAAAACCCACGTGGTCACAGGAAGAACTTAAGGGACTGGCCCACCAGCATGCGATTGCATGTGTCTAGCATGAACAAACGTGGTCGCTTGAGGCCTACGGCCGCGCGGGGCCGGTCCCACTTCCAAGCGTGGAGGCGCATGGAGTTGTGCGGGGCTGGTCCCGACATCGCGCGGGGCTTGGAAAATCCTGAACTGTCCAAAAATTCCGCGCGCCAACGGCCTGTCGGCCCGCAGGCGCATTGAGGGTGTACGCAGCGTCTTGACGTCGTACGCAGTGTCTTGACGGCGTACGCCTAGCGCGTGGCTTTGCGCGATGACGTCACCGCCCGACGCCGTGCGAGTCCAAATTCAGTCGGCCCGCCTCCTGCCCAGCTGATTGGTGAGTATGATGTAAATTAAGTCGCGCGCGAACTTTGCGCGAACTTTGCGCGAACTTTGCGCGTACTTACCTCGTACTTACCGCGTACTTACCACGAACTCCGCTTCCATTTACGCATGCAATCACATACGCCAAACGCATGCAATCACATGCTGGTGGGACAGGCCCTTGGGCTCTATGCAGACAGCACCTGTAGTCAGGATTGAACACGGGCCTTTGCCGCTGTAAGACAGCAGCTCTACCTCTATGCCACTGTGCCACCCCTCTATCATACTTTACCTGCAAGACTCAAGGTGCTAGAACTTCAGCAAGGCAATATGGCCAATGATGGGTTCCCACCTCCAATACAAACTGGTTTGAGTTCCCACCAAATACTGAAACAGAGCCTTGCCTTGGGGTTGACATTTGCATGTGCACCACAACGGGGTACCCCTGTCAGGGTCACATAATATGTAGGGGCCAGTCTGGTTTACTAACTGGGGTGATTTGACCCAATCATGGCTGTAGACCTGATTTACACTGGATTAGACCTGATTTACACTGGATTAGACTTGATTTACACTGGATTAGACTTGATTTACACTGGATTAGACCTGATTTACATCCTGAAAAATACATAGGTTTGTGATACAATTTCTAGTCATTAGACTTTACAGTTGATTATTATTATACAGAAAAACAATGTAAACAGGGCAACCACATTAAGAGGATGATGGAGTGAATTATTGGGATGCATCATAGCTTGGTTTGGGAACAGCTCCTTCCAAGACCGCAAGAAATTATGGATGCACCCCAAACCATCACACCTCCCTTCCATCGACTCCATCTAGACTTCACGATGCTTTGGCAAGGCCACCAGCATAATCAAGGGCCAGCCTCACCCCGGTCATTCCCTCTTCCCCCTCTCCCTTCAGGCAAGAGGTACAGAAGTGTAAAAATGCACACCTCCAGAGTTTCAGGGACATTTTCTTCCCAGCTGTTATCAGGCAACTGAACCATCCTATCACCAACAGGAGTGCAGTCCTGACCTACCATCTACCTCATTGGAGACCCTCAGACTACCTGTAATCAGACTTCCCTGGACTTTATCCTGAACTAAACATAACTCCCTTCATCCTGTATCTGTACACTGTGGACAGCTTGATTGTAATCATGTATAGTTGTTCCGCTGGTTGAATACCACGCAACGAAAAAAGCTTTTCTCTGTACCTATGGGGTCAAGGAAAATGCGTTCACGTCGCGGTCCTGTTTCCACCAATCTTTCCACCACCATGCACAAGAAGCACAAGAAGCGACACGACAGACACCATTGTATGCGGATGCCGAGACGTATGTTCAGCTCTGGCTGAACAAATTCTAATCTTAAGATAAGATAAGAAGAAGTCGGTACCTATGACAATAAACAAAACTAAACTAAAGCTAATGTTAACATGAGGGTACCCTAACATGAGGGTAAAAGGTGGCAACTCACAAGTTATTCAGTCGAAGACTGATGATAAAGGAAAATAACTGAAGGTTCTTTCCACCAGCTCTAAGGAAAATTCAATCAAACCCTCATTACTAGCTGGACTGAAACTTATAATGGGGATATTTTCCACTTTAATCAGCCTGTTCATCTTGCTATTTTCCTTTTGATTATAAGGGTGATGAATGGAAATTCTAATTGCTTCAATTTTCCGCTGGATGAGTTGGGTCTATAGGATTCCATTAGCTACCAGCAGTAAGGAGCCCTGGAAGATTAGTCATTTGCAACTTCTCAAATGATTTAACAGCAACTTAACTAACCAGGTAATGTGCAAATATATTAATGCAGTTCAGGGGCACCAGGGACTCTAAAATTATGGGAGGAACAAAATAGTACAGGCCGAGTCAGCAATATAGCCACTAATGGAATTGATGCAGAGATTTATTGTGTTAGAACGAATAAATCAGCTTTTGCATCTGTACGTTATAAAATAAGAAAGATTTAATTTCAATGTTGTTCATGAAAAATGGTTTGGTGTTTACTTTGTGCAGTAGTGCAGAACCATTTTGAAGTTAATTCCTCAATAGGTTTTGGAAAGATTTGCACTTGCAATGGCTTATTGAGAAAATAAAAATATGAGGTTTTAGATTTCAATGAGAATGAAATGTGTGGCTGAACACAGACACAGGCACAGACGCAAAGTCAACAGGTCAGGCAGCATCTCTGGAGAAAATGGATTGGTGACGTTTCAGGTTGGGACCCTTCTTCAGACAGATCGTTGTAGGAGTGGGGGGAGAGAAACCAGAGTGAGAAAATAAAACATGGACAAATCGGCAAGGAGGTTCCCTGATACGACGATTTTTGGCAAGAGATCCTGTGATCCCAAGAGGGATACATATTTTACTCGCTTCCAGTATCATGAGATCATAAGTGATTTTGCCCATCAAGTCTACTCCACCATTCAATCATGGCTGATCTATCTCTCCCTACAAACCCCATTCTCCCGCATTCTCCCCATAGCCTCTGACACCCGTACTAATCAACAATCTATCTATCACTGCTTTAAATATATCCACGGACTTTGCCTCCACAGCCTTCTGTGGCAAGGAATTCAACAGATTCACCACCCCCTAACTAAAGAATCTCTCCCCCCCCCCCAACCCATTACAATCAGTCTGAACAAAAGTTCCGACATGTAAGATCACCTAACCATTATCTCCAGAGATGCTGCCTGAGCCGCTGAGTTATCCCAACATTTTGCATCCATCTTTGGTAAAAACAGCATCTGCAGTTCCTTTTTATTACTTGGTTCAGACAGATTGTTATTACTTAAAGGTACACTCAATCAAATGCCCTTTCTCTCATCTTCACTCTCTCCCACGCAGTATTGCATGAATCTGGATGTTAGTAATGACTTTGAGAAGATCCTACACAGGAGGTGGGTGCAGAAGATGAGATTAAGTTCATAAGTGATTGGAGCAGAATTAGGCCATTCAGCCCATCAAGTCTACTCCGCCATTTAATCATGGCTGATCTAACTCTCCTTCTCAACCCCATTCTCCTGTTATTTCCCCGTAACCCCTGACATCTGTACTAATCACATGGGCAGTTTGGCAAATTGAATCCAAAATTAGCTTGATGATAGAAAGCTAGGTTGTTGGCGGAAAGGTGATCCTACGATTGCAAGTGTACCTTACTGATCGGACCTGGGAACTTTGCGGTTTGCAATTTATATTAACAATCTGGGTGTGAAGGGAGGAGTTATGATTCGTCAGTTCACAGATGAGATAATAAAAAATGATGGCGTTATTGATTGTGAAAACAGTAGTGCAGCAGTAGAGTTGCTGCCTTCCAGTGCCAGAGACCCTGGTTCAATCCTGACTACAGATGCTGTCTGTATGGAGTTTGTACGTTCTCCCTGTGATCATGTGGGATTTTTCCAGGTGCTCCGGTTTCCTCCCACATTCCAAAGACGTACATGTTTGTAGGTCAATTGGCTTCTGTAAAGTGTGTGGGATGTGCTAGTGTACGGGGTGATCGCTGGTCGGCGTGGACTCAGTGGGCTGAAGAGCTTGTTACAACGCTGTATCTATACAATTTTTGACTTCAGAGTGCAAGGAACTGCAGATGCTGAAATCTTGCGTAGAGACGACACCTATCCATGCCCTCCAGAGATGCTGCCTAATCTGATGAATCACTCTAGCACGTTGTGTTCTACTTCAGAACAATTTAGACATGCTAGTAGCATAGACAGAGCAAAGGCTGATGGAATGTAGTTCTGGAAAATTATGAGAGTGGTTGAAATTGGGGTGGGGGTGGGAAGCGGGGGTGGACACAGGTACTCTCACAACATTTATGAAGTATGTAGATAATCTCTTGAAATGGCAATGGACCAGGTGCTGGAAAATGTGATGCGTATGGATAGGCACTTGATGTCCAGCATAGACACAGTGGGCTGGAGAGCCTTCTTCTGGGTTGTATGACTCTATGACTTGGGACTGATTGTTGTTCAGAGGCTGTAACCCAGTCAGCTGCCTCTAATTAATTTCAGGATGCTGTGTCCATAAGCCTCCAAACAAATAATGCATCAAACTTCTCTCTGACATAGCTGTGGAAAGGAACTGCAGATGCTGATATATACCGTAGATAGACACAAAGTGCTTGAGTAACTCAGTGGGTCAGGCAGCATCACTGGAGAGAAAGGATTCTGGAAAACTGGAGTCTGAAATAAGGTTCACCCATTCTTTTTCTTCTGCGGTGCTGCCTGAAAAGTCACCATTCGATGTTTTCCAGAGATGCTGCCTGACCTATTGAGTTACACCAGCACTTTATGCTTATCTTTCATCCTACTTTCAGGTGTAAACCCAGTATCTTAGTGAATGAAAGCAGTCATGAAGCAAATGTAAAATGGAGACAAATTTCTGTTGGCTGCTGAAATTGTGAAGTGTATTCCACAAACCATAGAAACATAGAAAATAGGTGGAGGAGGAGGCCATTCGGCCCTTCGAGTCAGCACCGCCATTCATTGTGATCATGGCTGATCGTCCCCTATCAATAACCCGTGCCTGTTGGAGTTAAAGATTGAGGGCAGATCTAATAGAAACTTACAAAATTCTTAAGGGGTTGGACAGGCTAGATGCAGGAAGATTGTTCCCGATGTTGGGGAAGTCCAGAACAAGGGGTCACAGTTTAAGGATAAGGAGGAAATCTTTTAGGACCGAGATGAGAAAAACATTTTTCACACAGAGAGTGGTGAATCTCTGGAATTCTCTGCCACAGAAGGTAGTTGAGGCCAGTTCATTGGCTATATTTAAGAGGGAGTTAGATGTGGCCCTTGTGGCTAAAGGGATCAGGGGGTATGAAGAGAAGGCAGGTACAGGATACTGAGTTGGATGATCAGCCATGATCATATTGAATGGCGGTGTAGGCTCGAAGGGCCGAATGGCCTACAGCTGCACCTATTTTCTATGTTTCTATGTTTCTAAAGGCTTCAGTGAGGTTCATAACGCCATTTATGGTGGGCAAACTGCAGGAGTCTTAAGGCAACGTCAGGACCCGGCAAAATCCTCCAAATTCATTGGGAGGATTGAAACATAGAAACATAGAAAATAGGTGCAGGAATAAGAACTAAGGAGGAGAGCTATACATCTGGAAACATCTTGATGTAGAATTGTAACAACAAATAGGGAGGCACAGTTGGAGCAGTGGTATAGCTGCTGCCTCACAGCACCAGAGACTCAAGTTCGATCCTAACTATGATGCTGTCCGTACGGAGTTTGTACATTCTCCCTGTGACCACATGGATTTTCTCAGGGTGCTTCGGATTTCTCCCACACACCAAAGTTGTTCAGGTTTGTAGGTTAATTGGCTTCTGTTAATTATAACATTGTTCCTTGTATGTAGGGTAGGGCTATTACTGGTCTGCGCGGACTCAATGAGCCGAAGGGGCTGTTTTCGCAACGTATCTCGAAAGTTCAAACTATAAAGAACTGCAGATGCTGGTTCATACACAAAAGGACACAAAGTGCTGGAGTAATTCAGCAGGTCAGGCAGCATCTCTGGAGAATATGAACAGGTGATGTTTCAGGTCGAGACACTTCTTCAGACCTAAAAATGGGTCTCGACCCAAAACGTTACCTCTCCATGGGTGCCAGAGATGCTGCGTGACCTACTGAGTTACTGCATTGTGTCCTTTGGTGTACAACTGAGCCGAACTGATCAAGGGGAGTACACAGCAGAAATTCTGTTTATCTCTCTGGAAACTCTTTTGCTTAATAAAACACTTTGTTAGTTTAAATTACCAGCTATCCTCCAGTATCTTAGTGAGTGAATGAGAGAGAAAGGTAAGCAGACACTTCCTCTCCGGAAATTCAATAGCTTTGGTTGAAACGAGGACAGAACAAATCAGAAGATTTGTGGAAGGAATTAAGCTTCTAAAAAACAAATAATCTGGAGCACTGCAAGCAGTCAGGGGCATCACAAAGCAGGACCGAGGTGTTGATCGTAGAGACCAAGTGGTGTAAATTCACCAGTGTGTTATCTGGACACCCAGATGAAATAATGTCAAGCGATCACAAGAAACTAGTGTTGTATCCATCAGAATTCCAAACAGTGATTTGATTAAAGTTATTTACAGGAGTTAACTCCATTGAGTTAAAATGGAAGGTTATGGGTCCACCTTTACATGGATATCATCTGATTAAGGGGTCATAGAGTCATAGCATCATACAGCATGGAAAAGGGCCCTTCAGCCCAACTTGCCCATGCTTGATCAAGATGCCCCCTCTACACTAGTCCCACCATTATCTTATCCTACACTAAACGTTATTCCCTTTATAATGTATCTGTACACTCTATGGCTCGATTGTAAACATGCATAGTCTTTCCGCTGACTGGATAGCATGCAATAGAAGCTTTTCACTGTGCCCCAGTATATGTGATGATAAACTAAGCTAAACACCTGCCTGCATTTGGCCCATATCCCTCAAA
Organism: Amblyraja radiata; assembly: GCF_010909765.2. Taxonomy (NCBI): domain Eukaryota; kingdom Metazoa; phylum Chordata; class Chondrichthyes; order Rajiformes; family Rajidae; genus Amblyraja; species Amblyraja radiata. The sequence continues at coordinate 26,149,580 of NC_045974.1, read as the reverse complement.
ACCCTTCGTCTGCATTTACCTGTCCAAATTTTGTTTAAATGTTGTTTTACTTCGGAGTCACGTGAGTGACTACGTGAAGACCCCGTCCAGCACGCATGCGCGACATAGCGTCTCACGCAGTGCACAGCGACGGACGGGAGTACGAGCTCTCCCACAACAATTTGAAAACGGACCTTCAGGTAAGCAAACTTACTCTGAGGACATGGTGTTTTCGAAACCCTGTTCTGTTTTATTTTTAGATAGGAACATGAACAGGGAAAACACCAAGGAAGGTCGTTCCCGTCGGACTGCCATGGACCAGGAGGGTTCCAGTGGGGGGCGACTGGCGGCACCTGGACCGCACACGCTGCGGTCCACAGTCACCGACAGCATTTCCGAGCCGAGCCCAGCGCTGCTAGCATAGCTCAAACAACTGCAGCGGGCTGGATGTAAGGCACAACGGAAGTCGGACCGGCCGGTTCACTCAGACGAGCCCGGCACGGTAGACTCACCGCCCGAGAGCGGCAAAAGGTGACCGTTTCAAGGCTTATGGAAAGGCTCATGGAGTAAATGCTCCAGCGAGACTTGCTCCGGGAGATGGGGCAAGCTCGCCAAGGGAGTACAAACACTCCCGCTCCAGTGCACTAACAAGCACTGGCCATCGCATCTCCCTCAACAGAGGGGAGCGTTGGCGACCAGGACTGGGCTGGTCAAGAACAGGGGTCACTGGCTGAAGAAACCGGGAGTATGCTGGGACCAGGAAGAGCTGCTGGGAGTGGTGAACCACTACGTGGCAACACCACGAGCGGGACGGCCGTTACGCCTAAACTGGCGGCCAGCTTACTACCTGTCCTTTAAATCTTTCCAAGACAGGTAGTCAATGAGGCGTTGGACCTTATCACACCTCCCCAAAATTGCATTTGCTCAATGTGCCTGCCATTACTGGGGGTACATTGAGCAGGGTATCAAAACCCAAAAACTTAAATTACAAAAAATGTTGATACCCCTGACGGCTATCACTTCATATGCTCATTCCATGGACAGGGTTGACATAACAAAACACCCTGGCTCTACTGTGCAACACAGTATGTGATTAACAACCTCTGGAAGGAGGTCATAAGACCTGCCCTCAACCCCAAAAATTCGCAGGACTGTGTAGAACGCCGGCCTCAGAACCACAGATCCTGCTATTTGGCAAAGAATTACCAAAACAAGCCAAAAAATCTGGACGAAGAATCCAAGGCATTTGGCCTCATGAGGGCAGGACCTGGAATGAGCAAACCACGCAAACCCAGACAGCAGTACCTCTACGCATCCACCAGTAGGCATCTACTTCATGGTACTGGTGAAAGCTCGGGGCCCGCATACCATCCCCGGAAGTCTTTCGGGACAGGGCCCAGAGCAAGCCCCATGGAAAATGTGCCACCCCCCAACAGCACCACCCCGACAGACAAGGAACCAGAAACCGAAGAAATGAACACACCACCAAACAACAGTGGAGGTAGGTGGGTCTGGTTCCTACTATCACATAAAATGTGGGGGGATTGTGCTAGCAGGGGGGAGACTACACCTGTTTTTGGAAGCATGAAGAACTATCACACTTGGTAGTTTTTTACCAAAAAGTATTCAAGGATAAAAATTGAATTCATTCAAGAAAATTTGCCACCAGTTCAGCATGCACCCCAAAGGGGTTTTACCCTCTCACTAAAAAGAAAACATGAGGGACAAGCTGAACTGGAGAAGTTACGTACAAAGGGATCATAGAGAAATCTAAACATGAACCTTTGGAATTCGTATTAATTTACTAAAACCAAAAAAGATGGTGAATGTCGCATCATCATTGACTTAACCACATTGAATACTTTCGTCAGGTATACACACTTTATGGAAAACATTTGTAACTACCAAACAATGGATTTCATAAGGATACTTTATGGCAGGCATCGACTTAAAAGATGCATACTATTCAGTACCCATTCATAAAGATCATCGTAGTTACCTAAAAATCTACCTGGATGGGGTAACTATGGCAGTACAAATTATTGACTAATGGCCTAACATGAGCCAAAATTGTTTACCAAGATATTAAAACCAGCCCCGACACTATTAAGGAAACATATTGTCATGGCATATCTCGATGATATTTTAATAATAGACAAAACCATGGAATTAGCTAATTCAGCAGCATTAGCTACTAAAAACTTATTTAACCTTGGGTTTTGTCATACATCCCGATAAATCTACGTTGACACCATCCACAACTATGGACTATCTGGTATTCACAATTAACTCAGTCCACATGTCTATAACGTTGCCAAAAGAAAAGTCAGCAGAATTGGCACAAACCTGTAACAAATTAATGGTTAACAATCGACCAACCATTCGACATGTGGCAAGAGTAATTGGGAAATTAGTAGCAGCATTACCAGCTACCTAGCTTGGACCTTTGTATTAGAGCAAAGGTGCTAGCGTTTTAAACAACATGCAGATCACTTTGACTGAACCATGAAATTGCCTATTTTCAGACTTATAATGATGGAAAGAGAACATTTGGCATAGTTCCAGTCCCATCATTTATCAATAACCCATATCCAGAACATGTGGTAGATGGACTAATCTAGAATCATCACTTCTACAGACTATTTGGAAATGTTGGGTGCGTTCTATGGGTTAAAAGCATATTGTTCAAAAGTGCACCATTTGCATGTTCGTTTACAAATTGACAATACCACAGTGGTGGCCTATATTAACCACATGGGCTGGATAAAATCGATATCAAGTGACAATTTGATCAACACAATCTGGTAATGGTGTGTTGACAAACATATTTGGCTATCAGCAACTTACCTACCAGGTTAGCTAAATACAGTGGCAGACATGTTAAACCCCAAAGTATTTGCTGAAATTACAAAGCAATATGGAACACCAGATATCAATTTCTTTGCATCCCGACAGTATCACCACGTACCGATGCATGTCGCTTGGGAACCAGACCTTGAGGCAGCGGCGATGGATACATTCTCGCTAAACTGGGGGGAACTAATCTCTATGTTTTTCCCCCCTTTTCTGCCTCATAGGTCAGGTACTACGCAAAATATAGATACATTTGCTTCGGGCTTTTTGGTAGTACCCAACTGGCCTACACAGCCATGGTTCCCAGTGGTCCTTGACAGGGTCATTGAAACCCATGACCATTCCCAGTGGACCATATCTACTGATCCACCCTGTATCAGGCTAAAGTCACCCATGCCATGACAGAATAAGCCTACTGGGTTGCAGATTCCAAAAAAGACCTTTTGATGGACCTGAGATTGTCAAATAGGACCATGGACACGATGACAGCATCTCACCGACTTCCACCAAGAAACAATGTCTCTCCAGTATAAGAAAATGGGGAACATACTGCTCGAGAACAGAGACAACCTACTAATCAACCACCATATCTATGTACCGGAGTTCCTGGCCAGCCTTCACCACGATGAAGGTCTGAGCTATAGCACTATCAAATGTGCTAGAAGTGCACTGTCAGCCTATCTAAGACAGACACCAGGGAAACAGGCCATAGGGTCTCATCCACTGGTGGCCAAATTAATGAGAGGTACCTTCAATTCAAAACCCCCTAGACCTAGATATACCAAGATCTGGGATGTCAGCCTTGTCCTGACATACCTAAGGGATGGCCACCAGCAAGATCCCTCACTCTGGAAACAACTACCCTGTATACAGCCATGCTGATGGCTTAGTCTCAGCATAGGGTCCAGTCCTTTTACCTACTCAGACTGGACAATATGGTCGTAACATCAGACCAAATAACATTCACCATTCAGGAGCTGGTAAAACAGAGTAGACCAGGAACTTCAGGACTCATTATGGAATTCCGGGCGTACCCACCTGACCCCCGTTATGTGTCATGACTCACCTTCTACAATATATCAACACAACCCTAAAATACCCAAGGGAGACAAAAAGCACGATGGGTCAGCCACGAAAAAGCCACATGGTCGGGTACCGAGTCAAACCATCTCTAGATGGCTCAAATAGGTATTGGGAGCTGTTGGAGTGGATACCGATATTTACACATCTCACTCCACCAGGGCAGCATCCACGTCGGTGGCTAACAGAATGGATATGCCATTGGACCTACCCTGGTAACAGCGGGGTGGTCCATGGAAAGAACTTTTCAAACATTCTACAACAAGCCATTAATAAAACCTGTTTCACTTGCAGAGAGAATTTTAGACGCTGCAAAAAATATATAATTTAAGCCCGGGGAGCATTAATATCTTTGTTATTATTTTCAAATAATACCATTATTGTTTTACAAACAGATTCATGTTTGATTACGATAACATACTTCCTCCCTTGGATGACTTCGGCAGCGAGTGAAGTATGGACTGTTACACGGTTTGAAATCACAGAGCTTTAAAATCTTCACGTAGTCACTCACGTGACTCCGAAGTAAAATAGTAAGATTAAACGAGAACTTACCAGTTTGAAGTTTGATCTGTATTTTATGAGGAGTTACGATGAGGGATTACGTGCCCTCCGTTCCCACCCTCAATAATAGAGATCAAACTGGTATCTTAGTTCTCCTTTTCTTTACTATGTTTATTTCAATTATTGTGTTGTTTCTGTGATTCCACATCGCTGCTTTGAAGTATGTCGCGCATGCGTGCTGGACGGGGTCTTCACATAATCCCTCATCGTAACTCCTCATGAATACAGATCAAACTTCAAACTGGTAAGTTCTCGTTTAATCTTACTATTATAGTACATGCTAGTACCTAACTTATTTGGTATTTCGTTCCATACCCATCATCTTCTGTGTGAAAAAGTTGTCCCTCAGATTCCTATTAAATCTTTCCCTTCTCAGCTTAAACTTATGTCCCTTGGTTCTTGATTCCCCTAGTCTGAGTAAAGTATTTTCGCTGACTGGATACCGTGCCATAAAAAAGATTGTCACTGTACCTTGGTGCCAATGACAATAATAAATTAAACTAAACTAAACACAAAATGCAGCCTAACCAAAGTCTCATAGAGCCACATCATGACTTCTTGGCTCTTATACCCAATGCCCCAACCAATGAAGGTAAGCATAGAAAAATAGGTGCAGGAGTAGGGCATTCGGCCCTTCCAGCCAGCACCGCACTTCAATAGGATCATGGCTGATCATCAAAAATCAGTACCTTGTACTGCTTTTTCCCCATATCCCTTGATTACTTTAGCCCTAAGAGCTAAATCTAATTCTCTCTTGAAAACATCCAGTGAATTGGTCTCCACTGCCTTCTGTGGCAGAACATTCTACACATTCACAATTCACTGGGTGAAGATGTTTTTCCTCATCTCAGCCCTAAATGGCCTACCCCTTATTCTTAAACTGTGGCCCCTGGTTATGGACTCCCCCAACATCGGGAACATTTTCCCTGCATCTAGCCTGTCCAATCCTCTTATATGATTCTATAAGATCCCCACACGTCTTTCTAAATTCAAGTGAGTACAAGCCCAGTCTACCTATTATTTCATCATGTGTCTGTCCCGCTATCCCGGGAATTAATCTGGTGAACCTACGTTGCACTCCCTCAATAGCAGTAATGTCCTTGCTCAAATTAGGAGACTAAAATTGCACACAATACTCCAGGTGCAGTTTTACCAGGGCCCTGCACAACTGCAGTAGAACCTCCTTGCTCCTAAACTCAAATCATCTCGCAATGAAGGCCAGCTTTCTTCACTGCATGCTGTACCTGCATGCTTGTTTTCAGTAACTGATGTACAAGCACACCCAGGTCTCGTTGCACCTCCCATTTTCCTAACCTGACACCATTCAGATAATAATCTGCCTTCCTGTTCTTGCCACCAAAATGGATAACCTCACATTTATCCACATTATACTGCATCTGCCATGCACCTGCCCACTCACCCAACCTATCCAAATCGCCCTGTATCCTCACAGCATCCTCATCGCATACCATAAGCCTCATTTACCACACCATCTACTTGTGTTGACACTTCAGGGAGCTATAAACTTGGACTCCAAGATCCATCTGCAGATCAGTAGGTTTTAAGAGTCTTGCCATTAACTGAAATTCAAAACAAAAACACACAATGTTGGAGCAAGTCAGGCAGCATCTGTGAAGCGAGAAACAGAGCTAACTGTCCTTAGCAGAATCCGGAAACCCTTGGGCTATCATAGAACAACCATGATCCAGGTGAATGGCGTAGCAGATCCAAGGACACAAATACTTAAAGAGATGCAGTGCTGGAGTAACTCTGGTTCTCTGGAGAACATGGATAGGTGACCTTTTGGGTCGAGACTCTTCTTCAAGTTTTGGGTCTTCAGGCCCAAATACTTGTTCTGGATATTTTTTTTTTAAATGTCCTTATGATTGATGTACCTTTCCATTCCGCCAGTATAAATCAAAATCAAACAAGCAACAAGCCTGTAATTTTCAGACTATAGTCAAGGATGCAGAAAATCTGCCCTTGTTTTTATATTGATGTTCCCCCACTGCATTTTGTGTTGGAACATGTTGTAACGGCCCATTATTCAACTGCTACAATATGACATAATATTAAAAAGGAAAAGGCCAAAAAATGTAGACAAGCTTTAGAGTTCCCATGTAACGGGATTGAAATTGTTTATTGATAAATTGCAGTAGTGATATTGCAGTTGTTAATGATTCAGCGCGGAGGTCACTGCTTGTTCGATGGCATGTGCCGGAATTTCTATTGCTGTCAGAAATTGAGTTAAAGTCAGCAAAACAAACTTTCCAACTCAAAAACGATCGAACACAAAGAAAAATGATGCTGAAAACAGAAAATCTTCAACAGGCTAGACAGCACCTACAGAAAGAGAGATTTGAAAGGAAAATGCTGGAGTAACTCAACGGATCAGGGAGCATCTCCGGAGGAAAGGAATAGGTGACATTTCAGGTCGAGACCCTTCTTCAGACTGGCAGAATTATATGGTTTATACTGGAAGAATTCTTCAGATTTGTCAGATTGGTTCAATAGACACAAAGTGCTGGAGTATCTCAGCTTGTCAGGCAGCATCTCTGGAGAACATGGATAGGTGATGTTTTAGGTTGGTACCCTTCTTCAGACTGACTGATTGATTGATTGAAAGACTGAAAGAAACAGCATGGTATCATGCCACTGAGTCCACGCCAACTATCGATCACCCGTTCACATGAGTTCTATGTTATTCCACTCCTACACTAATATACCTAGTCCCACCTGGCCCATATCCCTCTAAACCTAATCCATTCATGTCCCTGTCTATTTGCTTCTTAAGTGTTGCGATAGTCGCTACCTCAATTAACTCCTTCGGCAGCTCGTTCCATACACCTGCCACCCTTTTGTGTGGAATCGTTACCCTTCAGATTCCGATAAAATCTCTCCCCCATCACCATAAACCTATGCCCTCGTGTTCTCGATTCTCCTACTCTGGGCAAGAGATTCTGTGCATCCACCTGAATTATTCCTCTCATGATTTTATACACCTCTATAAGATCACCTCTCATCATCCTGTCCTCCAGGGAATAGAGTCCCAGCCTGCTCAACCTCCCCCAATAGTTCAGTCCCTCGAGTACTGGCAACATCCTTGTAAATCTTCTCTGTACCCTTTCCAACTTGACAACATCTTGTATATTGTAGAGTGATACAGCATGCAGGAAGGCCATTGTACTTGTGCTGGCCATCAAGTTTAGTTTAGTTTAGTTTGGTTTGGTTTAGTTTTGTTTTGTTTAGCCTAGTTTAGTTTAGTTTAGTTTAGTTTAGTTCATTATTATTTTCATGTGTATCGAGGTACAGTGAAAAGTTTTTTTGTTGCATGCTATCTAGTAAACCTATGACCTGATCTAAGTCAGGTCGGGGCGGTTCCCTCCGCCACCGGTACCATGTAATCCCGTGCTATCTGCTCCATGGTTGGATAGTCGGCGACTACACCATCTCCCCCACCTGGTTTGCCAGGTGAGGAGGGGGCTGTGGACCCCAAGCAGGACCAAAAACAGGACCTGTCAAAGGGCGGATGAGCTCCTAGCGAGCCAACGGCCATCCACACTTCAGTAGAAATTGCAATTACTGTCGTACATAGCATTGTAAGGCACCGTGCCCGTTGATGTTTTCAACGATGATGATGATGATGCTATCTAGTCAGTGGAAAGATTACACATAAGATTATACATGATACATGTGGGTTTCACCGGCTGCTTCACGATATACAGTGGCTTGCAAAAGTATTCATACCCCTTGAACTTTTCCACATTTTGTCACGTTACAACCACAAACGTAAATGTATTTTATTGGGATTTTATGTGATAGACCAACACAAAGTGGCGCATTATTGTGAAGTGGAAGGAAAATGATACATGGTTTTCAAATTTTTTTACAAATAAAAAACTGAAAAGTGTGGCGTGCAAAATATTCAGCCCCCTTTACTCTGATACCTCTAAGTAAAATCCAGTGCAACAAATTGCCTTCAGAAGTCACCTAATTAGTAAATAGAGTCCACTTGTGTGTAATCTAATCTCAGTATAAATACAGCTGTTCTGTGGAGGCCTCAGAGGTTTGTTAGAGAACATTAGTGAACAAACAGCATCATGAAGCCCAATGAACACACCAGACAGGCCAGGGATACAGTTGTGGAGAGGTTTAAAGCAGGGTTAGGTTATCAAAAAATATCCCAAGCTTTGAACATCTCACGGAGCACTGTTCAATCCATCATCCAAAAATGGAAAGAGTATGGCACAACTGCAAACCTACCAAGACATGGCCGTCCACCTAAACTGACAGGCTGGGCAAGGAGAGCATTGATCAGAGAAGCAGCCAAGAGGCCCATGGTAACTCTGGAGGAGCTGCAGAGATCCACAGCTCAGGTGAGAATCTATTAGTCGTGCACTCCACAAATCGGGCCTTTATGGAAGAGTGGCAAGAAGAAAGCCATTGTTGAAAAAAGCCATAAGAAGTCCCGTTTGCAGTTTGCCACAAGCCATGTGGGGGACACAACAAACATGTGGAGGAAGGTGCTCTGGTCAGATGAGACCAAAATTGAAGTTTTTGGCCTAAATGCAAAACGCTATGTGTGGCGGAAAACTAACACTGCACATCACCCTGAACACACCATCCCCACTGTGAAACATGGTGGTGGCAGCATCATGCTGTGGGGATGCTTTTCTTCAGCAGGGACAGGGAAGCTGGTCAGAGTTGATGGGAAGATGGATGGAGCCAAATACAGGGCAATCTTGGAAGAAAACCTGTTAGAATCTGCAAAAGACTTGAGACTGGGGCGGAGGTTCACCTTCCAGCAGGACAACGACCCTAAACATACAGCCAGAGCTACAATGGAATGGTTTAGATCAAAGCATATTCATGTGTTAGAATGGCCCAGTCAAAGTCCAGACCTAAATCCAATTGCGAATCTCTGGCAAGACTTGAAAATTGCTGTTCACAGACGCTCTCCATCCAATCTGACTGAGCTTGAGCTATTTTGCAAAGAAGAATGGGCAAAAATGTCAGTCTCTAGATGTGGGAAGCTGGTAGAGACATACCCCAAAAGACTTGCAGCTGTAATTGCAGCGAAAGGTGGTTCTACAAAGTATTGACTCAGGGGGGCTGAATACTTTTGCACGCCACACTTTTCAGTTTTTTATTTGTAAAAAAATTTGAAAACCATGTATCATTTTCCTTCCACTTCACAATTATGCACCACTTTGTGTTGGTCTATCACATAAAATCCCAATAAAATACATTTACGTTTGTGGTTGTAACATGACAAAATGTGGAAAAGTTCAAGGGGTATGAAAACTTTTGCAAGCCACTCCTTAATTGCACTTGAGAATGTGGTGGGGGGACTGCCTTCTTGAATTGCTGCAGTCCTTGGTCTGTAGGCCTACACCCACAATGTTGCCAGAGAGAGAGGCCCAGGAAAGGACACAAAGTGCTGGAGTAACTCAGCGGGTCAGGCAGCATCTCTGGAGAAGATGGATGGGTGATGTTTCAGGTTGGGACCCTTTTGAGGGATCTCAACCTGGAAAATCATCTTGTCCATGTTGTCCAGATATGCTGCCTGATCTGCCAAGTTTCTCTAGCACTTTGGTGCCTTTTGTTTAAACCAACGTCGACGGTTCCTAGTTGCTACAGAGACTCCCAGGAGGTTGGGTCATTTAATATTGGCTGAGAGCTTCATTTGGAATGACAGAGCACCTGGGTGTGCTTCAGTTTCACATTTTATGAGTTCAGTTTTCTGTTCAAGATAGCTCAAAGTCAAAAGTATTCTCAAAAGGCATCCTATGGCAGTGTTAGTATAGTGGAAATCAGGAAAATAACAGACCTGATTCCAGAGGGAAAAGCTCGAAGCAGTAAAAGCTAAAATTAATGAGAACAACTATGGAAAAGGATGTAGCAACACAAGTCATTTATGCCCTCCTTAAAATGTGTAGGAAGGAACTGCAGATGCTGGTTTACACTGAAGATAGACACAAAATGCTGGAGTAACTCAGCGGGGCAGGCAGCATCTCTGGAGAATAAGAACAGGTGAAGTTTTGGATCAAGACCCTTACTCAGACTCTCCGGCCCTCCCCCCCCTACTTAGTTCCACTGTTCACTATCCCCTTGTTATTACCTTTTCCACAGCCAACAATGGACCATTGTGGACTCCACCTCAGTCTGAAGAACGGTCTCGACCCGAATCATCACCCATTCATTCTCTCCAGAGATACTGCCTGACCTGCTGAGTCACTTCAGCATTTTGTGTCTATCTTCTGTGGCCTTTTTTAGATCAATTCCAGATATTCCTGAAGAGCCAATATGCATTTGGAAATCATGAACATCGTGTTTAAGTTTAGGTCTATTATTGTCACATGTACCGAGGCATAGTGAAAAGCCTTGTTTTGCAAGCTATCCAAAGAGATCAGATACACAAATACAATCGAGTCAAATGCAAGTACAATAGATAGAGCAAAGGGGAAGATATAGAGTGCAGAATATAGTTCTCAGTGTTGTAGTGCATCAGTTCCATAGACAAGGTCCAATGTTCGCAATGGGGTAGAGATAAATCAGCCAGTACCCTAGCTTATGGAAAGATCATTCATAAGACTGATAACAGAGGGGGAAGAAGGTGTTCCTGAGTCTGGGAGTGTGCGGTTTCATGGTGTGTTCAATTCAAAAGAAATAGAAATGTTGGAAACCAGGTTCAGAAATCCTCCTCTTATTTGTCTGTCATTTGGAAACATGTTCTTCAGTTTCCTGTGTCCTATCTCTATAACCAAAGATCGGGAATAGGTTTGCCACTTGTCTTGATGACTACTAGATCGGGTAAACACAGAGAGTCTCTTGCCTGGAGCAGGGTAATCGAGAACCAGAGGACATAGGTTTAAGGTGAGGGGGTAGTTGAGGCAGGTAGTATCGCACCGTTTAAGACACATTAAAAAGGTACATGGATAGGACAGGTTTAGAGGGATATGGGCCAAATGCAAGCAGGTGGGACTAGTGTAGATGAGACATGTTGGCCGGTGTGGGCTAGTTGGGTCGAAAGGCCTGTTTCCACACTGTAAGACTCTATGACTCTATTTCTAAACATTCCTGGTTTATAGATTGCATCAACTCTATTGTACACCAACAGGCCATTCAGTCCAATAGGTCAACACTAGAGTTTTGCTCCATACATAACTGATCCAGACCCCTTGGAACATCATTTCTCATCATCTGACGATCCGAGTAGCTGCCTTTATCTCTCCCCACTGTTCACAGTTCGATCACTAGCTCGCTATCCATCCTTCCACCTGCCATCTGATTCCACACTCTTTGACCTTAATCGGTGTTTGCCTTCATTCACTCTCTCTGCAATAACTGCTTTGGACAGCTTATAGAAAATTTCTTGTATACCAAGCATATTAGATTAGGCAAAGCCATTTATATTAGCTCAAGATTGCAATCATCTCTCACCTTGATTTACAATCTCTATGCAACACCTGTGTTTTGTGATATCCGTTCACAATATTTCTGGACCAAATTATGCAAAGTTTAAAAAACCCATATTATAAGTTTAAATTTCTAGAGTATATAAAATGGCTAATTTTAACCTAAAAAAAATCAAAGGAATATATTTGTCATTCTCATCTACAAGGAAAACAACAAATTGTTTTTGTCAGATTTTCACTCAGATCAATGCATTTCTGAGGTGATTCCTGAAAAGCTAAAGTGATAAATTATAAGGAAAACATTTTTATTCAATAATAAACTACTGCGGTCTCATAAAGGAAAACTAAAGTCTCACAGTGAGCTTTGGGCTGTAAGTCAGTCTCAGGGAGTGTCTGGTGAATGAAAAGTACTGGCTCTTCAATCACTAGTTCATGATGTTATCAGTGGTGCCGAGTTGAATTACCTCCTTTCAGCCTCAGAGCCAGGCACCTGTTGTCCAGGACACACACACACACACACCAACCCAGCATCCCTAAGCATTACTTCGTGAATTAAGTTGATGTAAAATTCAAAAGGACTATGGGAGGCCAATTTTCAAGGAGACAAATATAGAAACAGCTAGAAAATCATTAAGTCCCTTTGACCCTGTTCTCCCTTTCAGTTACCAAGCTCCACATGGAATGAGTGACAAGATAAAACTAACAGGGCCATATTTTATTAAATGAAGACACAATTCAATAAACTGTGGAGATACGTCACCTTCATTTACCAATCCCATTTTGCATTCTGCCTGGCTATCTCTGTCTGAATAAAGATACATTGATTGATTGATTGATACAGCATGGAACCAAGCCCTTCGTCTCACCGAGTCCTTACCCACCATCGATCACCACTTAATACTTTCTATGCTATCCCACTTTCACATCCATTCCATAAACATTACGGTGTGGGCAAGCTGGGTGGAAGGCACTGTTTCTACGCAGTATGACTATGACTCTAATTTTTTAGAAGGGTCTTGACCTGAAATGCCACCTGTCCATTCCCTCCACCGATGCTGCCTGCCCCATTTGAGTCACTCCAGCACTTTGTGTTTTGCTCAAGACTCCAACATCTGCAGTTCCTTGTGTCTCTGACTTCAACTTATATGGTGACTTTCACCACTTTATCATCAATTAAGTGTTTTGAAATGTAGTCCCTGTTGTAACATGGAAAATCTGGAAACCAAGCAACACCAAGCAAGCTTCTATAAACACCAAGGCGATAATGACCCGATGATTTGCATAGTGAAGGGTAAATATTGGCCAGGGAAAGAATCCCTGCTCTTTTTTTTTGGAAATAGCTTCGAGGAAAGTTTGACTCAATCTGACAGGGTAGATAAGTCTTTGGTTCAACATTTCATGCAGAACACCCTTTGAGCCAGAAGAATGTATATAATGTCAAACTAATGCACAACTTCAGTCAAATAAAAGCTTTGCCAAGGTTTGCAAGTATTGATAGCAAGTGTTATAAGTGCAATGTTTCCCTTAGGAAGATAAACTCTCAACAGCTTTTCATTGCATGACATATCACAAAGATCATACTGAGGGGAAAACAAAACTATTTTTGTGTGCAGATTTCCTGAAAGTCATTGATCAAGATTCACATGAAAGGTTTAAAAGTAACTTTAGGGCAGTGTGTAGCTTATCTTGCTTTTGTGCTTTTGTTCCTACCCTTCACACTCTTCCTTTGTTGATTGGTAATGGGTAGATTCATAGCATGATCGACAATGTGCAACATATGTTAAAAGATAAAGGGCAGATCATTCAAAACTGAGGTGCATAGAAATGTGTTTTCTCAGAAGGTGGTGAATCTCTAGAATTCTCTGCCTGGTGTTTGATGAAGGCCAGAAAATTAGAAGGAGTTAGAAGAGGCAAGTATTTGAAAGATCGAGCAATGGAAGGGCATGGGGACATGGAACAGAAGAGGGTTTAGTTTAGTTTAGTTTAATTTAGTTTTGTTTAGTTTAGAGATACAGCGTGGAAAGAGTCCCTTCGGCCGACCAGGTCCGCGCTGACCAGCGATCACCCATAAATTATATATGAACTACAGTAGTTCATATACTAGTTCTATCCTACACACTAGAGAATTAATTACAGAAGCCAATTAACCAACAAACTAGCATGTCTTTGAAATGTGCAAGGAAACCAGATGACCCTGAGAAAACCCACGGTCACAGGGAGAATGTACAAACTCCGTATAGACAGCACAAGTAGTCAGGATCAAACCCGGGTCCCTCGCGCTGTAGGTAGCAACTCTACTGCTGTACCACCATGCCACACCAAAGTTGAGGCCAGCTTAGATCAGCCATGATCTATTGAATGGTGAGACAAGCTTGAGGGGCCTGATGGCCTAATCCTGCTCCAATTTTATTGAGTAGGAAGGAACTGGAATGCAGGGCATGGAAAGAGACTTCTGAAGTAGGGTCTCGACCAAAAACGTCATCCATTCCTTCTCTCCAGAGATGCTGCCTGTCCCGCTGAGTTACTCCAGCTTTGGTGTCTATCTCCAATGTTATTGTTCTTTCTCCTTGTGAAAATTCCTTCTTTACCCATCTCTCTTACCATCAGCTGAAATGGTTTCTCCTAAATAACCCATTCAATGAGACAGGGATTTAAAGATCGGCTCCCACACCAATTGACGTCTACCTGGAGGTCGCCGTCAAATTTTGATGTTTGTCTTAAAAAATTGACAGTTGCTGCCTTACAGCGACAGAGACCCGGGTTCGATCCTGACTATGGGTGCTGTCTGTATGATGTTTGTACGTTCTCCCCGTGACCTGCATGGGTTTTCCACAGGTGCTCTAGTTTCCTCCCACAGTCCAAAGACATACTGGTTTGAAGGTTAATTGGCTTAGTCTGCAGGATTGTGTTAGTGTATGGGGAATTGCTGGTCAGTGTGGACTGGGTGGGCCGAAGGGCCAGATTCCACTCTGTGTCTCTAAACTAAACTAAAAATTGAACTATTGGGCATAGCACCAAATATGAGAGTAATGTTACCCAAGTAACTTTCAGTGAACCATTAAACATCCTTCAGACGATATCAATTTTTTTCATTAACATTCTTCATACTGATGTAAAAATCAATAGGCCCAGAGGTTTGTACACAGCCAAGAGCAGCATGAAATTCAGAATTATTGATAACTTATTTTGTTCCTGGAAAGATAAACATACCTGCAGAGGCATTGAATAAAAAATGGCAGCCATATAAATGCGTTGGTCCATGATCAACACCTCCTACAATTGGCAGTGATGGAATTAGAAATCCTTAAAATTGAATCAGTTCGATATTGGTGTTGGTTTATTATTGTTACATATATAGGGATACAGTGAAAAACATTTCTTTGCATGCTGTCAAGGAAAACTATACCATTCATGAATACATTATGTACTGCAAAAGAGAAAATATATAGAGGGCAGATTATTGTGTCACAGCTACAGAGAAAGTACAGCTAAAAAAATAAGTGCCACAATGAGGATGATTGCAAGATGGTAAATTCATCCTGGGCATATGAGTCCATTCTAATAATAGCAACTGTAAGTTGGGAGGTCATGTTAAAGTATAAGACATTGGTGAGGCCGCATTTAGAGTATTGCGTTCGGTTCTGGGCACCATGTTATACCATGTTATAGGAAAGATATTGTCATGATGGAAAGGGTGCAGAGGAGATTTATGAGGATGTTGTCAGGACTCGAGGGTCTCAACTATAGGTGGATGTTGAGCAGGCTGGGACATTATTCCTTGGAGTGCAGGAGGATGAGGGGCAGTCTTATATGTAAAAGCATGAGAGGAATAGATCAGGTGGGCGCACAGAGTCTCCTGCCCAGAGTTGGGGAATCGAGGACCAGAGGGCATAGGTTTAAGGTGAAGGGGAAAAAGAATCTAAAAGGTAACTTTTTTACACAAAGGGTGGTGGGTGTATGGAATGAGCTATAAGAGGAGATAGTTGAGGCAGTGACTATTGCAACATTTAAGAAACAATTGAACAGGTACATGGATAGGACAGGTTTAGAGGGATATGGGCCACAGACAGGCAGGTGGGATTGATGTAGCTGGGACATGTTGGCTGGTGTGGGCAAGTTGGGCCAAAGTTGGGCCAGTTTCCATGTTGAGTGACTCTATGACTTTATGACGACTTCTACCGCTGCACCACTGCGCCGCCCAACTTGAAACAAATGACAGCACCAATATCCGTGGAAGTAAAAGTACAGACAACTGAGTCCAAATGACTCAAGGGTTTCTATCTGAAACATCACCTGTCCATTTCCATCCACAGATGCTGCCTGGCCTGGTCAGTTCCCTAACTAGCTTGTGTACTTGCTCTGGGACTACAGTATCGGCAGTCTTTCGAGTTGCCACTGATAACATTACAGTTTTTCCATCAGCACTGAAGGATCTTTTATAGTCATCCTAAAAGCAAAGAGTGAGCTTTGGTGCAATATCTCAGTTCTGCGATTTTGATGCTGCCTGAGGGTTTGATGTAAGCAGGTTTTCTCCTGATAAGTAAGGTGTTTTGAGATGAGTGCCTGAAATTCCACAACGTAGAAGATTGCAAACCAAGTGCTGCCCAATTAAAATTAATACAGATAAGTATAAAGAAGTAGCTGCAGAAGCTGGTTTACCAAGGAAGTACACACAAAGTGCTGGAGTAGCTCAGCGGGCCAGGCAGCATCTCTGGAGAACACGGAGAGATGATGTTTCGGGTCAAAACCCTTCTTCAGACAGGTAAGTACTTGATAGCTGGAGATAGACACAAGACGCTGGAGTAATTCAGTGGGTCGGGCAGCATCTCTGGAGAGATTTCTTTTTTCCTCACCCCATTGCAATCAGTCTGAAGAAGGAGCCCAGGCTGAACGTTACTTATCCATTATCTGTGACCTGTTGCCTATCCATTAATGTGACCTGTTGAGTTACTCCAGCATGTTGTGTCTACCTTTGGTATGAGCCAGCATCTACAGTTCCTTCTTATTACTTGATAGCTGTCATGGACCTGGACGGATGAAGGGCATATATCTGTGTAGAAAGGAACTACAAATGCTGATTTACACTGAAGATAGACACAAAATACTGGAGTAACTCAGTGGGTCAGGCAGCATCTCTGGAGAAAAGGAATTGGTGACGTTTCGGGTTGCGACCCTTCTTCAGACTGAGTCAAGGGAGAGGGGAACTAGAGATATGAAAAGATACGAAGAATAAGTGAATGAAAGTCAAATCAAAGCCAGCAATGATGATCAAGGAAAGGTGGACCCCATGTCCCCTCTCCCTGACACTCAGTCTGAAGAAGGATCTCGACCCGAAACATCACCCATTCCTTTTCTCCAGAGATGCTGCCTGACCGGCTGAATTACTCCAGCATTTTGTGTCTATCTTCGGGCATATATCTGTGCTGTATGACTGTAAGGCACTGGAATATCAGTCAAGATCGTGCTTATTTCTGACGTGGCAGTTGAACTAAACATTTTCCAAATCAAGAACAGTGATCTACAGCAGATCATGTAGTAACAGCCATACAGTATCTCACTAAACTATCAGCAAGTTCCCACCTGCTGGGAAAATGAAACCACTGCCTGCAAGGCAAGATGTTTGGCTGCCAGAGCTTGCATTTATAAATTAGCTGCCACATCCTCAAGCTACTTCACAGCCAATGAAATATTATCATTTTTTGTGTAACGGGCAAACGAGGTAGTTTGGGAGCACCAATGTCCCGTGAAGTGCAACAAGATAAATGACCAGTGTTGGGCATGTCGGTTGAGATAATGCCTCAGGCACTAAAATTCTCTGCATCTCCACATCACTCGGAGTTCACCTGAAAATGAAAGGCAGACTTTTAGTTTAAACCGTCAGCTTCGAAAGAAGGCACCCAAAGTTCAGGTCGAGGCACTCAGCCAAAACTGTTTGGAGAGTTTCGGAGTCTTACAGCATTGAAACAAGCCCTGCGGTCCAACTTGTCCATGCCAACCTAGAGATCCCATCTATGGATGGCCTATTTGCCTGCATCAACCAATATCCCTCTAAACCTTTCCTATCCATGTACCTTTCCAAAAGTCTTATAAATGGTGGAATTGTACCTGACTTTCCCATCTACTCTGGTAGCTCGTTCCATATGCCTACCACCCCTTGTGTAAAAAAGTTGCCCTTGGGTTCCTAATAAATCATTCCCTTCTCACCTTAAAACTATGTTTTCAAATTCTTGATTCCCCTACCCCAGGACAGAGACTCTGTGCATTCAGCCTATCTACAGTGCCCTCCATAATGTTTGGGCCAAAGACCCATCATTTATTTATTTGCCTCTTTACTCCACAATTTGAGATTTGTAATAGAAAAAAAATCACGTGGTTAAAGTGCACATTGTCAGATTTTATTAAAGGGTATTTTTATACATTTTGGTTTCACCATGTAGAAATTACAGCTGTGTTTATACATAGTTTCCCCCATTTCAGGGCACCATAATGTTTGGGACACATGGCTTCACAGGTGTTTGTAATTGCTCAGGTGTGTTTAATTGCCTCCTTAATGCAGGTATAAGAGAGCTCTCAGCACCTAGTCTTTCCTCCAGTCTTTCCTTCACCTTTGGAAACATTTATTGCTGTTTATCAACATGAGGACCAAAGTTGTGCCAATGAAAGTCGAAGAAGCCATTATGAGACGGAGAAACAAGAATAAAACTGCTATAGACATCAGACAAACCTTAGACTTACCAAAATTAACTGTTTGGAACATCATTAAGAAGAAGGAGAACACTGGTGAGCTTACCAATCGGAAAGGGACTGGCAGGCCAAGGAAGACCTCCATAGCTGATGACAGAAGAATTCTCTCTATAATAAAGAAATATCCCCAAATACCTGTCCAACAGATCAGAAACACTCTTCAAGAGTCGGGTGTGGATTTGTCAATGACCACTGTCCACAGAAGACTTCATGAACAAAAATACAGAGGCTACACTGCAAGATGCAAAATAATGGTTAGTTGCAAAAATAGGATGGCCAGGTTAGAGTTTGCCAAGAAGTACTTAAAAGAGCAACCACATCTGGAAAAGGGTCTTGTGGACAGATGAGATGAAGATTAACTTATATCAGAGTGATGGTAAGAGCAAAGTATGGAAGAGAGAAGAAACTGGCCAAGATCCAAAGCATACCACCTCATCTGTGAAACATGGTGGTGGGGGTGTTATGGCCTGGGCATGTATGGCTGCTGAAGGTACTGGCCCACTTATCTTCATTGATGATACAACTGCTGATGGTAGTAGCATAATGAATTCTGAAGTGTATAGACACGTCCTATCTGCTCAAGTTCAGACAAATGCCTCAAAACTCATTGGCCGGTGGTTCATTCTACAGCAAGACAATGATCCCAAACATTCTGCTAAAGCAACAAAGGAGTTTATCAAAGCTAAAAAAATGTCAATTCTTGAGTGTCCAAGTTAATCACCCCATCTGAACCCAATTGAGCATGCCTTTTATATGCTGAAGAAAAAACTGAAGGGGACTAGCCCCCAAAACAAGCATAAGCTAAAGATGGCTGCAATACTGGCCGAGCAGAGCATCACCAGAGAAGACACCCAGCAACACCCAGCAGTCATTGCATGCAAAGGATATGCAACAAAATACTAAACATGATTACTTTCATTTACATGACTTTGCTGTGTCCCAAACATTATGGTGCCCAGAAATGGGGGAACTATGTATAAACACTGCTGTAATTTCTACGTGGTGAAACCAAAATGTATAAAAATGGCGTTTATTAAAATCTGACAATGTGCACTTTAACCACATGTGATTTTTTTTTTTTTCTATTACAAATCTCAAATTATGGAGTACAGATGCAAATAAATAAATGATGGGTCTTTGTCCCAAACATTAAAGCACTGTCTTTCCTTCATGATTTTATACACCTCTATAAGACTTAGCATGCCAACCGGACTATGGAAATGGTGACTCGAAAAATAATTTCACTGCTTTTTGTGCCTGTGACAATTAAGCAACTTTGAACTATTAAACCTCTCAGCCTTCTGCACTCCAAGGAATAAAATGCAAGCCTGCCTAACCTCTCCCGATAGATCAGGCTATTGTCCTGGCAAAATGTTCTAGATTATGACATTGTTCCTATAATGGGATGATCAAAACTGAACACAATACTCCAAGTACAGATTCACCAAAGTTTTGTATAACTGTAAAATTACTTTCCCAACTTCTATGCTCAGTTTCCTGACTAATGAAGCCCAGCATGGCAAACGTCTTTGTTATCACCTAATCTATCCATGGTGCCACTTTCAGGGAAATATGTACTTGTACTCTCAAATCCCTCTGCTCAACAATACTCCCCAGGGCCCTGCTATTCACTATAAAGTTCTACCTTGGTTCCCAATATGTAACACCTCACACTTACTGTATCTGAATTAAACTACATTTGCCATTGCTCGGACCACTTGTCCAACTGATCAAGATTCAGATGTAATTCTTACTAACCATCATCACTGTCTGTGATGCCACCTATTTTAGTGGCATCTGCAAACTGATGCCTTGTACATTCTCATCCAAATCAACGATACAGATGACAACACCAATGGGCCCAGCACTAATCGATGAGGCACACCACTAGTAACAAACCTCCAAAGCGAAAAAAACAACCTTCCACCACCACGCCCTGTTTCCCACCATGAATTCAATTCTGTGTCCAATTATCTAGTTATCCAGTTGGGCAGCACAGTGGTGCAGCGGTAGAGTTACTGCCTTTACAGCGCCAGAGACCTGAGGTTGATCCTGACCACGAGTGCTGGCTGTACACAGTCTGTATGTGACCACGTGGGTTTTCTCTGGGTGCTCCGGTTTCCTCCCACTTTCCAATAACATACAGGTCTGTTGGTTAATTGGCTTTGGTAAAAGAAATTGCAAATTGTCCCTAGTGTGTAATGTAGTTCTAGTGTATCAATATCAAAATCAAAAGTAGAGGTAGGTTTTAATGCTGGCTTTCAAAGAAGAAATAAATAAACACTTGATCAAGAGAAGTGTGTAGGGCTATGGAAGGAAAGCAGTGGGATTTACCAGACAGCTCTTTCAAAAGTCTTGCAAAGGAATAGCTACCACTGGGTAAAACTCACCACTTTATTGTTTCATGATTCATTTACATTACTCCCTTGTCTGTCTCAATATTTTAATTAGATATGAAATATGGAGCTTTATTCCCTGAAATTCCACTCCTAATACGGAGTTGGATTTCAAGCCAGATCGACGGTATTGTCATACACACACACACACGGTGAGTTATAGGTACAATGAAAATCTTGCTTAATATAGATCATTGAACAAAGAATAGTACAGCACAGGTACAGGCCCTTCCACCTGCAATGCCTGTGCAAAACATCTGTGCAGGATAAACTGGAGGCCAATTCACTGGATGTTTTCAAGGGAGAGTTAGAATTAGCTCTTAGGGTAAACGGAATCAAGGGATATGGGGAAAAAGGAGGAATGGGGTGCTGATTTTGGATGATCAGCCATGATAATATTGAATGGCAGTGCTGGCTCGGTGCTGGCCAAATGGCCTACTCCTGCACCTATTTTCTAAGTTTCTATGTAAACTAATCCTGTCTACCTGCAAATGATCCATATTGCTCCAATCTCTGCATGTGCCAATCTAAAACCATTTGAAATCCCACTATTGTATCTGCTTCCACCACCACCGCTGGCAGTGCATCCCAGGCACCCGCCATCCTCTGTGTAAAATAACTTGCCATGCACATCTCCTTTAAACTTTGCGTCTTTCACCTTAAGGTTATGCCCTTCAGTCTATGACATATCCACAGTGAGAAATAGGTTCTGACCGTCGACCCGATCTTTGCCTCTCGTAATCTTCTATATTACTAAATCTCTGTTCTTGACCACTTTTGGCCTTCTGTGCTGTGATTTCCGAGAGAACGCCGCCACCTATGGCTGTCATTTTTGGCCACCTCGATCAGAACCCCCCTCCGCCGCATGTGTGCCGAGGATTTTTCCCGTCGATGAATAATGACAGAGATATTAATGTTTTTACAAAATTCCCCATTCTCTCTGCTGCCCCCACTGGCGGCAGGGGGGAGGGAGGGACTATAAAACCAGGAAGTGGTGTGCCTCAATTAATCTCTGCAAGATGGAGCTCTGTCAATTAGTCTCTGTCACGCTGAGCTCTGAATGACACTGAACAAATGTCTACAGCACTGTGAGTACCCTTAATTTGGTTTGAAAATGAAAATATGGTTAGAGGTAAAAAAAAAGCACTGCCTGCAAATGTTTGGGTTTGGGTTGAAGTAAAAGGCACTCTCTCTCTCTCTCTCCCCTCCTCGCTCTCCCCACATCTCTCTCTCTCTCCCTATCCCTCTCTCTTTCTCTCTCTCTCCCCCTCTCCTCCCCCCCCTCTCCTCTCTCCCCCTCCTCTCCCCCCTTCTCCTCTATCCCCCCCCCCTCCTCTCCCCCCCCTCTCCTCTCTCCCCCTCTCCTCTCCCCTCTCTCCTCTCCCCCCTCTCTCCTCTCCCCCCCTCTCTCCTCTCCCCCCTCTCTCCTCTGCCCCCCCTCTCCTCTCCCCCTCTCCTCTCCCCCCTCTCCTCTCCCCCCTCTCCTCTCCCCCCTCTCCTCTCCCCCCTCTCCTCTCCCCCCCTCCTCCCCCCCCTCTCCTCTCCCCCCTCTCCTCTCCCCCCCTCTCCTCTCCCCCCTCTTCTCCCCCCTCTCCTACTCTCCCCCCCTCTCCTCTCCCCCTCTCCTCTCCCCCCCTCCTCTCCCCCCCCTCCCCCCTCTCCTCTCCCCCCCTCCTCTCCCCCTCTCCTCTCCCCCCCTCTCCTCTCCCCCCTATCCTCTCCTCTCCCCCCCCTATCCTCTCCTCTCCCCCCCTCTCCTCTCCCCCTCTCTCCTCTCCCCCTCTCTCCTCTCCCCCCTCTCCTCTCCCCCCCCTCTCCCCTCCCCCCTCTCCTCTCCCCCTCTCCTCTCCTCTCCCCCTCTCCTCTCCCCCCTCTCCACCCCCCCTCTCCACTTCTTCCCCCCTCTCCTCTCCCCCCCATCTCCTCTCCCCCCCCTCTCTCTCTCTCCCCTCTATTTCCTCCCCTCCTCCCTCCCTCCCCTCCCCCACCATCCCTCCCCTAAACCCCCCTCCCCTCCTCACACCCCTACCCCGTTCCCTCCACCCTCCCTCCCCCTCCCTGCTCCCCACCTCTCCCCCGCCCCTCATCTCCCCCGCCCATCATCTCCCCCGCCCCTCATCTCACCCCCCTCTCAGCATACCCTCTCTCTCCCCCTCTCTCCTCCCCATCCCCCCTCTCTCCTCCCCCCTCTCTCCCCCCCTCTCCCTCTCTCTCCCCTCCATCCCCTCCCCTCCCTCCCTCCCTCCCCTAAACCCCCCTCCCCTCCACACCCCCTACCCTCTTCCCTCCACCCTCCCCCCTCCCTGCTCCCCACCTCTCCCCCTCACCCACCTCTCAGCACCCCTTCTCTATCCCCCTCACTCTCACCCTCTCTCTCTCCTCCCCTCCTCCCCCACCTTTCCCCCCTCACCCACCCTTCCTCTTCTCCTCCTCTCCACCCCCTATCCCTCTTGCCCCTCTCTGTGTGCCTCTGTCTCTCTCTCTGTCTCTGCCCCTTCTCTCTCTGCCCTCACTCTCTACCCCCCCCCCTCCCCCCTCTCTATGCGTCAGTAGATAGGGTGGTTATGGGGTAAAAGGAGCAAATTAATAATATTAATATAATATCAAGGGGGGTAATTAACGTGAGTGCGGGGGGGGGGGAGATAGTTAGTGTGTGACGCTGCATGCCGCCTCCCCCCCCACAACCGCACATTGGGGGAACAGACCCAACGGGTCTGCACTTGGTCCAGTATTATATACTTTTATCATGTCTCCCCATGGCATCCGATGTTCCAGAGGGAATAAACCAGTTTTGTCCAACCTCTCCTGATAGCTAATACCCTCTAACCCAGGCAGCATTCTGGTCAACCTCTTCTGCACCCTCTCTACAGCCTCCCTGTCCTTCATATAATGGGGTGACCAGAACTGTATGCAGCAGCTTCATAGGCACATAGAGCTTAAGTTTGAGTTTAATTTATTTTCATGTGTACTCAGATACAGTGTAAGCCTTTGTTGCATGCTAACCAGCCAGCGGAATGACAATTCATAAGTACATTCGTGCCATCCACAGTGCACAAACACATAATCATAAGGTTATAAGGTCATAAGTGATGGTCAGTGGGCAGGTGCTATAGACCTGCATGGGAAGGTAGACGCTCCCGCCCCCACGAGTCTCGGGCAGATGGGGCTCGTCAGCCTGGGAAGGCAGTCCATCTAGGAGAGGGAAACTCTGATTTAAAACCTCCACTGCCTTGTGGCCATATCCAGTCATGGAAAAGGCTCCAGGAGTAAACCTCAAGAAAATCCGGAGTCGGAGCCCCTAAGGCAGTTTGTCGTTATCTACAACCTCGCTCTGGCAGCTCCTGCGATGGCGCTGGTGCCAAACTGTATTAAAGGACGTTCTTTTAGGAAGAAGATGAGGAGAAATTTCTTTAGAGGGAGGTGAATCGGTGGAATTCTTTGCCACAGAAGTCTGTGGAGGCCAAGTCAATGGATATTTTTAAGGCAGAAATAGATAGATTATTGATTAGTACAGGTGCCAGAGGTAATGGGGAGAAAGCAGGAGAATGGGGTTGGCAGGGAGAGATAGATCAGCCATGATTGAATGGCAGAGTAGACTTGATGGGCCAAATGGCCTAATTCTAATGCCTGATAACAGCTGGGAAGAAACTGTCCTTGAATCTGGACGTTTGCATTTCCACACGTCTATACCTCTTGTGTAATGAAAGGGAAGAGAAGAGGCATTGGCCGGGGTGTGACACATCTTTGATTATGCTGGTGGCCTTGCCGAGGCAGCGTGAGGTGTAGATGGTGTCTTTCCTCTGCAATTTCTTGCGTTCTTGGATGGATGGAGTTGTTCCCAAACCATGTTGTGATGCACCTCGATTAAATGCTTTCTACGGCACATCTGTAGTTCTTCTGACTGGACAACACACTTAAATCATATGTAAATGATGTACATGAATGGTGTAGCAGTCATCCTGCTTGCAATAAGACATTCCAAGATTTTTCAAAAATTTATGAAATATCACAGGAGCTAAAAATTAGGGCATGAATATTGTTTTGTTGCTAAGATTCTGAAGCTCGAGAGAACATTGGGGAAATGTGGTTCCCCAGTTTGGTAATCAGGTACAAAGTTGGAGAGCTCCCAGCTATAATTATATAGTTGCCAAGAGGTTTGAGTATAGAAGTTGGGATGTAATGTTAAAATTGTACAAGGCATTGGTGAGGCCAATTCTGGAGTATGGTGTACAATTTTGGTCGCCTAATTATAGGAAGGATGTCAACAAAATAGAGAGAGTACAGAGGAGATTTACTAGAATGTTGCCTGGGTTTCAGCAACTAAGTTACAGAGAAAGGTTGAACAAGTTAGGGCTTTATTCTTTGGAGCGCAGAAGGTTAAGGGGGGACTTGATAGAGGTTTTTAAAATGATGAGAGGGATAGACAGAGTTGACGTGGAAAAGCTTTTCCCACTGAGAGTAGGGAAGATTCAAACAAGGGGACATGACTTCAGAATTAAGGGACTGAAGTTTAGGGGTAACATGAGGGGGAACTTCTTTACTCAGAGAGTGGTAGCTGTGTGGAATGAGCTTCCAGTGAAGGTAGTGGAGGCAGGTTCGTTTTTATCATTTAAAAATAAATTGGATAGTTATATGGATGGGAAAGAAATGGAGGGTTATGGTCTGAGCGCAGGTATATGGGACTAGGGGAGATTATGTGTTCGGCACGGACTAGAAGGGTCGAGATGGCCTGTTTCCGTGCTGTAATTGTTATATGGTTATATGGTTATATGGACTGCAAATGATTTCATATACATTTGCGATTGCAGCGATGCCATCCATTGTAATTATCATCATATATCAAGGCAATGGGGCCCATCCAAAGTGACAGTGACAACAACTTAAAAATAGATCTGAAACCTCAATAGCAATCTCTGGACAAATCATACCTAGGAAACAACAGCGTAGCAGAGCAGGGTGGTGAAAGGAAGCCCCGGTGAGCTGCGGCCGCATCCTACGACAGGCCTGGCTCGCGCGCTGCGGCAGAGGGATCCCGGGATGCGGCGCGGAATTGAACGGCCCAGTGGGTCGAGCGGAGAGAATGGAGGGACCCGCGCCGCAGAGAGCGAGCCAGTGGGAGGGGGCGCCGTAAACAAAGGGGAGACCCGGCGGCGGTGGGGGGGGGGGATGCGGCGGGGCTGTCATTATACTGACAGCCCAACAATATGTTAAAAATTCAGGTAGTTACGTGATTTGGGTCACAAACTTAAACAAAAAAGCACCTCGGCCCACTGCCTAAAAGGAAACAGGCCACTGGTAGCTGTGGGTTAGTTGAAAAATAATTACAGACAATCAGACTCAACAAGACAACTTTGAAGCTAATAGGACTTGGATGGGGGATGGATGGAGAGAGATGGGGGATGCAAGGGTTAATTGAAGTTAGTGAAATCACTATTCCTACCACCAAGTTGCCCAAGAGAAATATGAGATGCTATTCCTCCAATTTGCATTTAGCCTCAGTCTGACAATGGAGGAGGCCTAGGACAGAAAGTTCAGTGTGGGAATGGGAAGGGGAATTAAAGTGTTTGGTAACCGAGAGATCAGGTAGGTCCAGGCGGACTGAACCAAGGTGTTCAGGTCTGCCTACAGTCATGGTACTGACAGCAATTTCAATTGATCCTCTGTTACTGCAAAATCCAGCCCAACACACTTCACAATGCAGCGGTAATTTTTTGTAAGCAAGTATAGTTGAAAGAATTATGATCAAATCATAACAGATGGGGAAAAAAAATTAAGGGAGATTTTGAAACATCTGGAAATCTTGCCTGATGAATGTAAAGTTCCAATGGCTGTTTAGTAACACAGATGGAAATAATTCCCATTATGGTGATAAAGATAAGGCCAGTTCTCAACGTCCAAGGGCTATTAGGTGATAGATTACACTGACATTGCAATCTACTCCCACTCCATTAGACTCTCCTGTTCTCTTGGTTAGATACCATTTGTGGTACCCTGCCTTTGATGTCAGGCCTCCAATGGGAACTTAATGGAAGCTATCTATTACTGGGCAGCCACAGGGAAATCATAGAACAACAAATAGCAAGTCTACTCCTTGTAATCTCCTGCATTCCCCTAAGCAATCATCTCTTCAGCGCTCCGTCCTCATTTTAAAGACTGACAATTGAGACTAGTTACAAAAAAAGCTTTTTTAAATCGGGAAGACAACACCTGACCAGTCTACACGCATCATCAATGAAAACAGAGCAGATAAACATGACCAACGTTTCAAGCACTAAACAGCCGTTGTATAATGCAGGTGCTATCGAGGTCTGTTGCTTAGGGCAGCCCGGTGTTGCAGCAGTCGAGTTGCTGCCTTACAATGGCAGAATCCTGAGTTCGATCCTGACTACGGGTGTCTCGGTATGGAGTGAGTTTCCTCCGGTAGCTCCGGTTTCCTCCCACCTTGCAGGTTTGCAGGTTAATTGGCTTCTGTAAATTGTCCCTGGTGTGCAGGATAGAACTAGTGCATGGGTGATCGTTAGTTGGCATGGAATCCGTGGGATGAGGGCCTGTTTCTCCGCGGTATCTCTTAACCTAACTAAACTAAACTGTGTGGTGTGAAGGAGAGCAAACTTGAGGAAAGGACAACAGGATAGCTAATGTGCATCGAGTGATACTCATGAGGGGAAAGGCAACATGAACAAGTTGGCCTGTTCACTCGGTCACTCATCTGTGATCAGGGCGAACCTCTAGGTATAGATGCTTGATGTAATAGTTACCGAGGCACTATTCTAAAATTTTACTTTTAGTTTTAGGGATGCAACATGGTAACAGGCCCTTCGGCCCACCGAGTCCGCACCAACCAGGGATCCCCGCAGATTAACATATCCTGCACACACTGGGGACAATTTACAATTTTAATGAAGCCAATTAGCCTCCAAACCTGTACGTCTTTATAGTGTGGGAGGCAACTGGAAACAGGGAAAACCCACGGAGAGAACGTACAAACTCTGTACGGCCAGCAGCCGTAGTTAGGATCGAACCCGTGTCGCTGGCACTGGAAGGCAGCAACTCTACTGCTGCGTCACTGTGCCATATGTCTTTGGAATGTAGGAGGAAACTGGAGAACCCCTCACAGGGAGAACGTAAAACTGCGAACAGACAGTGCCTGAGGTTTGGATCGAACCCAGGTCTCTGGTCATAAGGTCATAAGTGATAGGAGCAGAATTAGGCCATTTGGCCCATAAAGTCAACTCCACCATGCAATCAAAGCTGATCTATCTCCACCTCCTAACCCCATTCTCCTGCCTTCTCCCCATCAACCCTGACCCTGCCTTCTCCCCATAAACCTATTAATCAAGAATATATCTATCTCTGCCTTAAAAGTAACAAATGACGGTCTCCACAGACTTCTGTGGCAAAGAATTCCACAGATTCACCACCCTCTGACTAAAGAAATTTCTCCGCATCTCCTTCCTAAAGGAACGTCCTTTAAATCTGAGGCTATGGCCTCTAGTCCTAGACTCTCCCACTAGTGGAAACATCCTCTCCACATCCACCCTATCCAAGCCTTTCACTATTCGGTATGTTTCAATGAGGTCCCCTCCTCATTCTTCTAAACTCCAGTGAGTACAGGCCCAATACAATCAAACACTCATATCTACAGCATTTCTACCACTGCACCGCTTTGCCACCCCTTCAAGACCCATGAATTTCTCCTATATAACTTGCCCAATATTTATTCCACAACTAACAGTAGCCGACAGTGGCTCAGTCACTGGCCTTAGAGCACCAGAGACACAGGTTAAATCCTCACTATGGGTGGTGTCTGTATGGAGTTTGGACATTCTCCATTTGTCTACATGGGTTTCCTCTAGCTGCTCCAAAGACGTACAGGTTTGTAGGTTAAATTAGGTTCTGTATTCTGCTTCCATTGAGGGGATTTATCACAGTCGCTGCCTCAAAAAGGCTGGCAGTATCATCAAAGACCCACACCATCCTGGCCACACACTCATCTCCCTGCTACCTTCAGGTAGAAGGTACAGGAGCCTGAAGACTGCAACAACCAGGTTCAGGAATAGCTACTTCCCCACAGCCATCAGGCTATTAAACCTGGCTCGGACAAAACTCTGATTATTAATAACCCATTATATGTTATTTGCACTTGATCAGTTTATTTATTCATGTGTGTATATATTTACATTATGGTATATGGACACACTGATCTGTTTTGTAGTAAATGCCTACTATGTTCTGTGTGCTGAAGCAAAGCAAGAATGTCATTGTCCTATCAGGGACACATGACAATAAACTCACTTGAACTTGAACTTGAACTTGTAAATTGTATATTGTCTCAAGTGTGCAGGATAGTGCTAGTGTGTGGGGTGATCGCTGGTCGGTACAGACTCGGTGGGCTGAAGGGCCTGTTTCCACGCTGTATTTCTAAAATCTAAAGTCTAAATTCACTATGGGTCACAGCACCAGAAAAAGGAATTCCAAAGCCACTCCAAGGAGATCCTTGTAGCCTTAAGTCATTATCAACCATGCACTACATCATGTACTCTGTCTAATTGCTGTTCAGAGAATTTCACACAACAGCAGAGAATAAGCTCATTAAGTTTTTGAGACAGATTGTTGTTGTTTAGATAAGCAGGCGCTTCAAAAGATGCCATTTCTGCAAGTCTTACACAGCATATGTGATATATCAAGGGCGTGCGTTGGGATTTGTCATTGAAGACAATACATGGCAGATACCTTACATAAACCATGTTCTTTATTTTGATATGTATAGGACTGAGCATGGCACTGGCTGGCCAGGATGAGCAAAGTCAAATATAGAATGGTTCAAAGTTCGAACTGGGTGGCACAGTGTCGCAGCGTTAGAGTTGCTGCATTACAGCACTAGAGACCAGTGTTCGATCCTGACTATGGGTGTTATCTATATAGGGTTTGTACTTTCTTTCTGTGACCTAGTGGGTTTTCGCCGGGTGCTCCGGTTTCCTCCAACACACCAAAAACATGCAGGTGTGTAGGTTAATTGACTTTGGTAAATTCCCCCTAGTGTGTAGGATGCGAAACAGGGATAACATAGAACTAGTCCATGGGTGATCGTAGAACGGCGCAGAATCGGTGGGCTGAAGGGGCCTGTTTCTCTGATGTACTAAACTTATGCTGCCCTTCAAGTTGTTTACTCTGTGCATCATGTTGATCACTTGCATTTTGTTCACAACGATAGATACGATTGAAGATCCCACAGATTAAGGAATTGAAAATGCTAAAATAAATTAGCAGGGTAGATTGGGTGAAACGGTTTATTCTATCTCTGTTTATTTTTCCATTCATCCCATTTCCAACCTTTACTCTTCTTCCTCATCCATTTTGTTACTTAATCTGTCCTGCCTTCAACCCTTTTGTTCTCTTCTCTATTTCCTCTGAGTGGTGAGACTCGTCCTTGCTTATGTTAGTGGCATAATCTATACGTATGTGTGCAACTACATCTACATGCTCATGTTTCTGTGTGTATGTGTGTGTGCGTGCGCGTGCGTGCGTGTGCGTGTGCGTGTGCGTGTGCGTGTGGGTGTGTGTGTGTGTGTATTGACCAAATTGAAGACACTACAAAATGGATGAATTTGTAAGATTTGCTTAACCTTTGTCTGTAGAAAATTACAGGCTGTGTGTGGTGCCGGCCAGTCTGAGCCCTAGATTGATATGCAGGATGGGGAAAGATCCAGATGTCCTCTCTATTGATAATCTGTATGAGGACCCTGCTAAGAAACTCCAAGGTGTTATAAATGCATTGCTTTGATTGGATTGCTGCAGAGGGATTGTAAATAGCATCAATAAGTTTGCAGGACAGTTATCCTGTTGTTTGAGGATTGGCTGAAGTGCGAAGCCTTGTTTGAATTGTTTACATTACCCGGAAGAATGATTAATTGACTTCCTTCCAAAAGCTTCTGGAGAAACATTGTTTGGGACTCTTTGTAATTGGGTTGTGGAACTGTCAATAATAATTTAATCTAATCAATATGTGTAATTGGCATGTAAGTTATGTAGTTCGGCCCCTCAGGGTTCATTGACCTATAAAAGATAGCCCCCATGTGGATTGGTGTCGATCCTCTGGAAGGGCGCTTGGGACTGCGTGTCCAAGTAGTGTTTGGTAGTGTCTACTTGCACGAGGCTGAAGGGCTTGTCCAGGCAGAGACAAGGATCGAACCCGCAGTGGTTTAGGTACCGTTTAGGGGGATTTGTTGTACGTTCAAAAATAAAGTTTAGTTGTTCCAGTGCTTGACTCAGTGTTTTAACTGAACTAGACTAAGGGGGGTAAGCTTTAGGAGGGTATTTACATGTGCGCGTGTGTGTGCGCGCATGCATGTCTATGTGTGTGTGTGTGCCTGTGTGATTATCTATGTGTGTGGTCAAGTACTTTTAAGTGTACATGTGAATAGGTATCGGCGTTAATGTCCATCTCTGCATGCGAGTGTTGCAGATTGTACATATCGTGTCGGAGGGAACTTCAGACGTTGGTTTACACCGAAGATCGACACAAAAAGCTAGAGTAGCTCAGTGGATCAGGCAGTTGGGGAAAAGGAATAGGTGACTTTTTGGGTCAAGACCCTTCTTCATACTGAGAGTCGGGGAGTGGGAAATGAGAGATATGAAAATGTACATATAACAAATTAATGAAAGATATGCAAAAGGACAAATCAAAGTCAGCCACGATGATCAAGGAAAGGTGGAGCCCACAATTATCTGTGTGTTTACATATCTGTGTGTTTGTGATGCATGTGTGGATATGTGGTGTGGGAGTGTGTGTGTGTGTGTGTGTGAGCGGGAGACAGCATTTGAGGAGTACAAGTTTGCATGGTACACATTAATTCTTCCAATTGTATAACAGAACCAGATCTGAGGAAGTCTACATGAGGCACAGTAATGGAACAAGTAGCAGATTTTTTCAAAGGAAATGAGGGCACATTGGGAGCAATTGACTTTAATGATGGTTCAGATAGTGAGAGCTGTTCATGATTAATTCCTCTTCGATTCTTCACACTTGTTCGAACAAAGCCTCATTTGTTACCAGCACCTCTGATATTCTATTTCCTGCTGAGAAAAATCGAGATAAATTTGCAGCACTTGAAGAAAAAAAAAATTATGCCTTTGTGAAATTGAAAGTTGGGAGTGTTTCGGAATCTGCAATTTTCAAGTTTAGTTAGGATGAAATGAGACGTGTTCAACAATGTATGGCAAGATCTGACAAGAAGGCCAGTAAAATATACACTGTGAAGCAAGTCACTGCTGATCACCACTTCATTAAGACCATGGTGTTAAGGAGGTCCTGATGGTTTCATCTTTATAGCCGTGGGTGAATGGTTATGAAAATTATTAAGCAGGTGATTAATGTGCCGCCTCATAATTACAGATGGTGGCTGCTTCAACATCACAATGGATTTGCGTCAAAGGCTTTTGTGATCGTTATAGACATTTATTTTTAAACTTCAGATGTACCAGTGCTCTTTATAAATGCTGGACCAAACCAAAAACAAATCTGAAGATAGACACAAAAAGCTGGAGTAACTCAGCGGAACAGGCAGCATCTCTGGAGAGAAGGAATGGGTGACGTTTCAGGGTCTTGACCAGAGATGCTGCCTGGCCCACTGAGTTACTCCAGCTTTTTGTGTCTATCTTTGGTTTAAACCAGCATCTGCAGTTCCTTCTTACACAAATCTGAAGATGCTGTGTATGCTGTAAGGGTGGCACAGCAGTAGAGTTGTTGCCACACTGTACCAGAGACCCCTGCACAAACCTGACTACGGGTGCCATCTGTACGGAGTTTGTACATTCTCCAGGTAGCTCCGGTTTCTTTCCACATTGCAAAGACGTGCAGGTTTGTAGGTTAATTGGCTTCTATAAACTGCCCACACTGTGTGTGATGTGAAACTGGGAGGATGAGAGGTAATCTAAAGAAGGGTTTTTAGAGTCTGAAGAAGGGTTTTGGCCCGAAACGTCGCCTATTTCCTTCGCTACATAGATGCTGCCGCACCCGCTGAGTTTCTCCAGCACTTTTGTCTACCGACGATTTTCCAGCATCTGCAGTTCACGAGAGATAATCTAATACAGGCGTTTAAGATCAAGAGAGGAATAGATAGAACATGAGAGGAATAGAATACACAGAATCATTTACACAGAATAGAGGAATCGAGAACCAGAGGACATAGGGTTTAAAGTGAGGGGAGAATTATTTAGTAAGAAATACTAAATGGCAACTATTATACATAAAGGGTGGTGGGTATATGGAATGAGCAGCCGGAGGAGGTAGCAGAGACAGGTACTATCACAATGTTTAACATTTGGACAGCTACAGCAAGTGAGCAAGTGGGCCTGTTTCCACGCTGTATGACTCTATGACTATCATTTGAAAAGTCAGGCATTCATAACTGAGGCACTGTGGCGCAGTTGGTTCAGCACTGACATTATGGGCCGAAGGGCCTGTTCCTCTGCTGTACTGTTTGAGATACCTATTTATACAACTATGATTTTATTCTCCCCGTTCCCATCAAGTTCCCATCAATGAATCTCATGTTCCCATCGGATTCTATCACTCATCTGTGCACTAGGGGCAATGTACAGTGGCCAAATAACCTACAAGCCTGTGTATTGTTGTGATGTGGGAGGAAACTGGACCACTCACGGGATACCCACACAGAGAAGGTGAAAACTCCAACCAGATACCACCGGAGATCAGGATTAGAGCTCAACTCACTGGAGCCACAAGGCAACATCTCCACTAAGTGCGTCACTCTGCAACCTACACGCATATTGTGCTTTTGCCAGTGACCCCCATTTGTATGATAACAGTGAAAAGTTTCTCTGGAGCTCCAGATGATTTAGAGTCACAGAGCCATACAGCACGGAAACAGGCCCATCAAACCAACTTGCCCACTCTGACCAAGATGCCCCATCCACACTAGTCCCAACTGCCCGCATTTGGCCCATATCCCTCCTTTCCTATCCATGTACCTGTCCAAATGCCTTTTAAATGGTGTTATTGTACCTGCCTCAACTACCTCCTCTTGCGGTTTGTTCCATATACCCACCATCCTCTGTGTGAAAATGTTGCCCATCAGATTCTTCTTAAATCTTTCCCCTCTCACCTTAAACCCATGTCCCCTGGTTCTTGATTTCCCTACTCTGGGTAAAAGACAATGTGCTATTCCCCTCATTATTTTATACACCTCTATACGATCACATGTCACCCTGCTGCGCTCCAAGGAAAAACATCCTAGCCTGCGCAACCTCTCCTTATAGCTCAGGCCCACAATTCCTGGAGACATCCTCGTAAATCTTCTCTGTACTATTTCTAGCCTAACATATCATGGGTGGCACAGTGGCGCAGCGGTGGAGTTGCTGCCTCACAGCGCCAGAGACCCAGGTTCAATCTTGACTATGGGTGCTATCTGTATGAAGTTTGTACGTTCTCCCCGTGACCTCGTGGGTTTTCTCTGATTGCTTCAGTTTCCTTCCACAGTCCAAAGGCGTACAGGTTTGTAGCTTAATTGGCTTCTGCAAAATAATTGTAAATCATCCCTAGTATGTAGGATAGTGGTTGTAGTCTATGAGGTGATTGCTGGTCGGTGCAGTCTCGGTGAGTCGAAGGGCCTGTTTCCACACTGTATTTCAGCTAATATCCTTCCTATAGCAGGGTGAATTTGTTTGTCAATTTTCTAGTCGTCATTGTCAAAGTGTCAGTGTGTTTGAAATCAGTGGGAACACATTCAAATTTAAAAGGTGACCTATGCTTAAAGTAGCACAACGACAAGGCGAAAAAAAAAAAACTGCCTTTGCTTGTGGTTTTCATGAATTGCTCAAAGTCACCTGTGTTCTTTCCTGCTCAAAGCACAATGGTCCTGTTGCCCTGGTGTTAAATGAATGTGTTGAACCTTTCACTCCAGTAGCAGTGCAAAGCATTCCCACCAAACTAATTGGGCAACCTTTTTAGGAACAGGATTAGAATCAACTGAATGTGACATCTTGAATAACAAAGATCAGGGAAGCGAAAGCCTGCTGCTATTCAGAGAAAAGGAAAAGGACCGTCGGCACAGCGGCACAGCGGTAGACTTGCTGCCACAGCACCAGAAATTGTCCCTCAGGTGTAAAATAGAACTGGTATGGAAATAGGGTGATGGTTGGTGCAGACTTGGCGGGCCAAAGGGCCTGTTTGCACGCTGTATTTCTAAGCTAAACTAAATTAGATGTAGTGTTTCCTGCAATGCAAATGCAATTAAAATTTGGGTCAAAAATCACATTAAATGAAATGATAAAGCTGATTGACAAAATAATTGCATTGATTTTTGATTTATACTTTGCACTACGATGTAGTGTCCCTTTAACAAGACAAATTGAGCTCGCAACTGGTAATAAGCCCCTTTTAACAAAATGTCAATATTATCTCAAGAGGTTTAAATGGACTCAGATGACCTATAAATTGAGCTCAAATCAATGAACCCTTTAGTAAAATATTTCCCGGGCTTTTATGGATTTGTCCTCCTCTTGTGCGGATCTATTATTTTTTGCAATCGTCAAATTTTCGCAAAAGAAAGAGTGATTAAAGGAGCAGTAGGCCAAGCAGCTGCAAGTGACAGCTACAAATGTTTTTCCACCATTGACTGACAGCATGTGATTGCTTTGTGATAATGAGTCACAGAGGTACCAGACCACAAAGATCACGTCCTTGTAGTCGATGGAATAAAAGAGACACACGGGTGGTATGAATGGGGATAAAACAACCCTCGACAGCACGAGGAAGCAGCACATGTATTGGCTTTACCAGCTAATATTCAAGCAGACCTCTGCACGGAATTAGGAAGTCCATTTATGTTTTAGATTTCGTTTTGGAGATACAGTGTGGAAACGGTACCTTGGGACCAGCGATCACCCCGTACACTAATTCTATCCTACACACGAGGGGACAATATACAGAAACCAATTCATCTACTAACCCACAGGTCTTTGGAATGTGGGAGGAAACCGGAGCACCCGGAAGAAAATCCACTCATTCACAGGGAGAACATGCAAACTCCATACAGACAGCACCCGCGGTCAGGATCGAACCCGAATCTTTGGTGCTGTAAGGCAACAACTCTAGCGCTGCACCACTATGTTGCCACTTTACTTTAGATTTACTGGATCTTCCTATACTACCAGTAGATCTACTACTTTAAATCAAGGACCAGTCTCGCCTCGGCCACTCCCTCTTTCCCCTCTCCCATTAGGCAAGAGGTACAAAGGTTTAATAACACACACCTCCAGATTCATGGACAATTATCAGGCAACTGAACCGTCCCACCAACAACTAACCAGCGGTCCTGACGTTCCATCTATCCCATTGGAGTCCTTTGAACTATCTTTAATCAGATTTTACTGGACTTTATCTTGCACTAAACGTTATTCCTTTTATCCTGTATCTGTGCACTGTGGATGGCTTGATTGTATAGCCTTTTCGCTGACTGGATGGCACGCAACAAAAGTGCTTCACACTATACCTCGGTACACGTGACACTATTGCTGCTGTGGTCAGAATACAAGCTCACTCTGCCAGGTCAGTGTCCCAGATCTCTGGAATCTATCAAAACATTCCCATCACATCTGGAAAGGCAGCACCTCGAGTAATGAAATATTTTCCTGGGATTTGTGCTAAAACTGGGCTGAGGTTCAGAACCTGCAGGCAAAAGACACAATTAACCTCACGGAGAAACTGTGGCTTCTGTCAGAGGACGTATGGCCTGTTCCTATGCTTATCTCAAAACTATTCATGTCCTAAAATCATGTGACAGGAACAGAATTAGGCCATTCGGCTGATGAAGTCTACTCTACCATTCAATCATGGCTGATCAATCTCTCCCTCCTATTCTCCTGCCTTCTCCCCATAATCTCTGACACCCGTACTAATCAAGAATCTACCCACCTCTGCCTTAAACTGCGCCTTCAGAATCATAGATCAATCTGAAATTTTGAGAAATTAATTATATCCCCATTTTAGCTCCTGATCACACTTCTGTTAAGAGAGCGGAGATTGAAATATCATTTACACGAGATTCAATCCTTCTACCTGATGCTGACAGGAACTGCAGTGCCAGGAAACAGGAAGCAATCTGCACATTGTGGGCAAAACAAGGGCATCATAATACAGCAAAGAATACTGCTGACAGAAATAGCAGTTTCGCAAATGATTCTTCCCCCATTTGAGGAATGTGTCATATATAGTAAAGTTCAAATTACTCTCACTGGCTAATAGCTTATTTGAAATTCTCTTCTCCTGGTGCTGTTACATCGGAGAACACAGGCTGTGTAGAATTACAAGCAAATGTGCGGACTTTAAAAGGTTTAACCTTTTTGAAAGCAGAACCAGCCTTCAATGCCAAACACAGAGACTTTACCTGTCACTGTTCAACAGCGACAAGAGCAAATGATTTTGTGCAACTTTACATTACTGAGAATAAATTGTTCGACCCTGCCAGAGTGTAGACAGAGCACCACTGAACTCCTCACTTGTAGAGTGCCACAATTTGGGTCATTTCAATGCCACATTGAGACTCTTTAAAAAAAAAAATGTAATTCATAGAACGCCTATAATAATGGCCTAAAATTGGCTGTCAATGTAACAGCCCCACTTGGTGTTGTTTGTGCCCAGATGGTCTGACTACTTCAGGTGAGGAGAATTGTGCAGATAAATCAGATTATCCAGGATTGCTGTCAGTTCTATTGTTGACGTATATGGAAGAACGTGAAGTAGATAGAAACAGAACTTGTTGTTGATATTTATGATCAGTAATTACTGGCATAAGCATCCCTTTAACCATTATCGTGGTTCAATCACATCCTTTTGACACAGCAGTTTTGAAGCAGTTGGCATCTTTTTTTAAATGGTATTTTGAAACATTTTCTTTCTTATTTCCATTATCATGTAATGTTTTCCCTCACTTTAATTCTTTCTCTGTTCTTGCTAACACTCTTGTGTTAATTCACGTTTATTTGTGCTCCGGTTTCCTCCCACACTCCAAAGACATACAGGTTAGTAGGTTAATTTGGCTTCAGTAAAATATTATACATTTTCCCTAGTGCGAGTGTTTAGGAGATCAGTGGTCGGCGTGGTCTCGGTGGCCAAAGGGCCTGTTTCCGCACTGTATGTTTAAACTAAAATTAAACAAAACTACTCAGCAGGTCAGGCAGCATTTGTGGAGGGACTGGATAGGTGGCGTTTCGGGTCAGGACCTTCTGCCATGTTCTTCTAGCTCCCAGGTCCCCATGTTTCCTTTGTACACACCTACGAACACATTATTATTTTCACCATTTTCTTGGGTCATAAAGTTTACATGGTGAAAGCTGTAATGTTAAATATACGGAAGGGTAGGCATCTTTACTATGGTTTGCTATCAATGCTATGGTTTCCATTTAAGAAATGATGTCAGTCTCTTCTAGAGAGGCATTCGTATAGAAATTTGTGTTTGAAGTGTTTGTTCACTATTTCCACTAATAGCTAAAAGTAGGGGGCGGCACAAAGACGCAGAGGTAGAGTTGCTGCATTACTGCGCCAGGGACCAGGGTACAATCCTGGCTACTGGTGCTGTCTGTACAGAGTACGTACATTCTCCCCGTGACTGCGTGGGTAAATTGCCCCTAACGTGTAGTACAGTGTACGGGGTGATGAATGGTCATCGCTGACTCAGTGGGCTGAAGGGCCTGTTTTCACCCTTTATCTCTGAACTAAACTAGGAGCTGCACAGATGTGTTTAAGAGGCTTTTACCTGTAGATAGGCACATGGATTATGCAGAGATATGGATCATGTTCAGCCACATTAAATGAGTTTGCCTTGGCATCATGGTTGGCGCAGACAGTGTAGGTTGAAGG
Organism: Amblyraja radiata; assembly: GCF_010909765.2. Taxonomy (NCBI): domain Eukaryota; kingdom Metazoa; phylum Chordata; class Chondrichthyes; order Rajiformes; family Rajidae; genus Amblyraja; species Amblyraja radiata. The sequence goes on along the minus strand of NC_045974.1, from coordinate 26,110,665 downwards.
GTGTGCTCCTCTGCTCTACTCTTCTATGTTCCATGCTCACCTAATTATTATGGATTTCAATCATCTTTCACTTACATCGAGTTAAATGTTAAAAGTTGATCTGCCATATGAGTTAGGATCATTTCATCAGACCTCAGGGGATCATTTCGTCTCCAGATTTGGGTTTTGTTTTTTTTAATAGTGATTCACAAGATGCCTATATTTTTAGTTTAAAATTGGATGTAGACAGCACTTAACAAAAAGATACAAAGTGCTGGAGTAACTCAACAGGTCAGGCAGCATCTCTGGAGAACATGTACAGTATAGGTGACGTTTTGGGTTGGAACCCTTCTTCAGACAGCAAATTGTTTTGATAGCCCTAAATACCTGTTTGTAACAAGTCTTTATGATCTCATGCTTCAGTTAAACAAGATTCCCTTGAAGTGAGCCCTATTGTGTTCAGTCGAGAGCAACATCTCAAAAGCAAAGCTATGCCAGTTAAAAGGAGCTTGAGTAATAATGCGATTTCAGTATATTTCACACTCGGCATCCCGGGATTTCATGCAGTTTAAACGCAGGGCAAACTTTGAGAAAGGAAAGAATTGGAAACCTGAAGATGCAAAGAAAGAGAAACAAGAATGAGAAAGGAGGAAGAGAGAATGAGAAAGAAAGAGAGAAAGAGAGTAGTCAGGTTACAGAATATTAGGACATAAAGATATAAGAAACAGAAATAAACAACGGTCTCTACAATTTGATATTGCAGGTAGAGAGTTTTGGGTGATAGGTTGGGCCTGTCCCACTTATGCGACCTTTACAGGCGACTGCCGGCACCCGTCATACATTGGTTAGCAATGTTACAAAATTTTGAGATTTTAAAAATCAAGTCTGTAATTTATCCCATCAGATAAAGCATAAAAAGAAGTTTAATTTGACACCTAATTCACTTTCATATCTCAAGTATTTAAAATGTTATGGCCATTTTCATACTCGGAAATGAGCATCTTGTTCCCTATTGATTTTCTATGGACATAACAAAAAAGCTGTGATCGTGAACAGTCAAAAGCCCATAACTTTCTTAAAATTTAAGAGAACTGAATGAAATTTTCAGTTATCATAGATTGAAGCATTCTGAAACAAATATAAAATAATCTTACTTGGATGACCTGAAATTAAAGCATATAATTAGTTAGTTACCTAATTGTAGCTAATTTCAGACTTCAATTACTAGATCTAAACATCTATCCATTTCTTAATAAATGATTAACATTTTTAAATAGCCTAAATGTCCAAATAATATTCACAAATAATTCACAATAAAACATGATTTTTAAATCTCATTTACATTAATTTATAGACCAAATGGAAGGAATTTAGTGTTCAATTGCTGTAAATAAATGCCCATTTAAATCAGCTTTCCAGTGGGTCCCTGTGAACGCGCTGGTTTGGAACGTTCACATTGCGGTAGATTTGTGCCCCCAAATGCCCAGAAAAATACTGCGGGATATAATGGGCCCAAAATGAGCTCCTCGCAATATTAAACTTTGTATAAAGGGATCTTAAGAAGCCCTTTTTAATGTAAAAATATACAACCTACCTTCAGTTGCCTGCTTTATGAGACCCTGCGGTTGCTGGCGGTCGCGGGTTTAGAGATTGATTTTTAAACTATTATAACTATTATACGAGGCCTTTAAAACTAATAATAGCTTTTGCGACGGCGACTTCCAGCGATTTTTCGTTAATAATTAACTAGGCTGAACATCTTCGATTTGAACAGCCTAGAGAAAATCGCGTTTTAAACCCGCCCCCTCTAAACGGCGCCAAAATCGCGCACACCCGCAGCGACAGATTTTCAACGACGCTTCAGGTAGGCTTTGCAACATACCTACATTGGTCGCCAAAATCGTCAACATGTTGAAACTTCAGCAGCGACCAGAAAGACTCTACGACTCTTTTGAGACCTCTCACAACCATAGGAGACTTCTCACGGCCATACAGCCTTTATGGTTGTGAGAGGTCTCCAAAGAGTCATAGCGTCTCTTTGGTCGCTGCTGAATTTTCAACATGTTGAAAATTTTGGCGACCTATGACGGGTGCCGGCAGTCACCTGTAAAGGTCGCTTAAGTTGGACAGGCCCATCTGTGGAAAAGTGTTTTCACCAGAGGATGGTTGGAATCTGCAATGCATGGCCTCACTGGGTGATGAATCAGTACTCTCTCATTTAAAAGTAGTCAAGAGAGTCAAAAGTCAAGACAATGTTTGATTGGCCATGTCCCAAAACGGAACAATAAAATTCTTACTTGCAGCATCAGCACGACAGGTTGTAAACGCATGATTCAATAGATAACACTTTAAGCAAAGAAAAAGAGTCCAATAAATTTAAATAAAAACAATATAATCCAGTGTGGCACAGTAACACAGCGGTAGAGTTGCTGCCTTACAGTGCCAGAGACTACGGGTTCAATCCTGACTACGGGTGCCATCTGTACAGAGTTAGTACGTTCTTCCCCGTAACCACATGGGCTTTCTCTGAGTGCTCCGGTTTCCTCTTACACTCCAAAGACGTACGGGCTTTTAGGTTAATTTTGGCTTCGATAAAAATTGTCAATTGTCCCAAGTGTGTAGGATTGTGCTAGTGTACGGGGTGATGGCGCTGGTCACCACAGACTCAGTGGACCAAAGGGTCTGTTTCCGCGCTGTATCTCTAAACTAAAACTAAACTAAACTAATGCAAAAACAAAACAAAGCCTAAAGTCCCTAGTGCAACCCCAGTCAGTTGGTAGTTTGGAGTTTCATTGGTGTTCAATCTAGACACTTAAGTAGCCAAGATGTTAGATAGCTAAGACATGAACGTTTATTGGTCAAGTAATTATAAATGAGATTAATATATATAGGTACTTGACAGTTGGCATAAACTTGGTGGGCCAAAGGGTCTGTGTCTGTGCTGTAGGACTCTACAACTCTCTGACTCTATGAGTGTACAGGGCCTTTGTATGACCTCACCTGATAAATCCACCTAACCAGGCATCAGTTGGTGAACCTTTACCGCCCATCTTCTGTCACTAGTATATCACAATCACAAGGATATTCCAGTATTCTAGATGGGGACTCGCTAGGGACAAACATAATTGGAGCAAGATGTCTCTGTACTTGTACTCAAATACTCTCACCACTTTCCCTTCCTAACTGTTGTGTCTGTATATTACATTTCAAAGATTCATGTGCAAGGACATCCAGATCCATCTAAGTTCACCATGTCCATCTCCGCTCACTATGAACATGCTGACCATCCAGTCCAGATGCACCCCGACCTATGTAAGGGTTATGTCCCGCAGATCCCTGCGTAAGACAGATGTTACATAAGTCAGAATATCATGTGGGAGCTCCGACACAGAGACCACAGGGGGAGCTCCGACACAGAGACCACAGGGGGAGCTCCAATGCAGAGACCACAGTGGGAGCTCAAATGCAGAGACCACAGTGGGAGCTCAAATGCAGAGACCACAGTGGGAGCTCTGACACAGTGACCACAGAGGGTGCTCCGATGTGGAGACCATGGGGGGAGCTCCAACGTGGAGACCACGGCATCTCAGAAATAAAACGGTAGGCTTAAAGAATTGTTTAAGTTAAGTGCCTGCCTCTATCTATACTGATGAACACGACCATTTTTGCATCTCCCACCATTTTAAAATATACACTAATTTTTCCCCCAATGTAGAAGATCTCTCAATTTTCTCTACTATATTCCAACTTGTCCATTAATTGATTTTAATTTAGAGATACAACACAGAAATAGGCCCTTCGGCCCACTACGTCCATGCGACCACCAATAACCCGAGCACTAGTTCTATTTTATCCCAGTTTCGCATCCTACATGCTCAGGGCAAATTTACAGAAGCCGATTAACCTACAAACCTACATGTCTTTGGAATGTGAGAAAGAAAAACAAGGAGAGAAAAAAGAAAGAGAAAGAGCGGGCGACAGAAAGAGAGAAATAAAAGGACAGGAAAAAAAGAGAGAAAAAATGTTGTAATTTTACAATATGGTGTGTGTTGAGCAAAATACACTTCGTGCTTTTTTTATTTACATTCTTTTAAATAGTTGACAGAATGCTTTATTGACGCAACAAATAAGCACCATTGGATCTCATTGACTGGTCTCTGCATTGAAAGACATTGTCAATAATAGGGCATAAACCAAAAGGATTTCTCTCTCCACAGCTCTCTCCAAATACTGCAGCATTTCCAGGATATTCAGTCTTTGTCAGAGAAATGGTTTGTTTATGTGACAGTTGCTGATCCACTGGCATCAGTCAACAGAACCACAGTGCAGTCAAAGTCTGTAAGCAATTTATTTTGCAGAAACTCATAGGCACACACACACAGGCACACACAGGCACACACAGGCACATACGCACACACACACAGGCACATACACACACACACACACAAGATATACACATGATACACACAGGCACAGGCACACCACCTATATGTGCATGAACATATATGCACACATACATGCACACACTGTACACATGTACACACAGTACACAGTACACATGTACACACACATTAAAATACCCAAATGCTCACGATATACATATACACATAACATGCTTTCAAACACAAATGCACATTAATTTTCATGCATACAGATACAATCATGCACACACATTGATATACACAAAATCATGCACACATGCAAGCATGTACATGCACATACACACAAAATATATGTACTTATTCACACAATCTACTGTCCAAACATACCTATATATACGTGCACAGCTGCCACCTCATACAAATACACAATTAAATACGTGCACACAAATTGCATACTCAGAGACACACGCATAATCACACATATAAAATGCAATGGGATTTAACATAGCCATCAAGCTAGTAACGGAAGATATCAGTGCAGCTCTGGTCGCCAGAAGGTTGTGGGAGCTTTGGAGATGGTGCAGAAGACCAGAATGCTGCCGGGATTAGGGGGCATTAGTCAAAATGAGAAGTTGGACAAACTTGCATTGTTTTTTTCTGGATTATCAGAGGCTGAGTGGGAACCTTGTAAGATTAAATAAAATTATGAGAGGCATAGATCAGTTAGAAAGATATAATCTTTTTCCCAAGGTCATAGTCTAGAGGGCACAGCCTTAAGGCGAGAGAGGAAATGTTTAAAGGAGATGTGCAGGGTAAGTATTTTACACAGTGTGTGGTGAGTGCCTGGAAAGCACTGCCTGGGCTGGTGGTGGAAGTAAATATGATAGTGGCATTTAAGAGACTTTTGGATAAATATATGGATCTGCAGGGAACGGAGGATATGGATCATGTATAGGCAGGTGAGTATACCCTGGTCAGCATAAACATTGTGGGCTGAAATGCCTTTTCCTATGCTGCACTGTTCTATGTTCTATGTGCATCTACACACAGACCAGATGCACATATACACACAATCAATCACACATTACACTAAAAATGTTGGTTCGTAAGATCTTAAAACACAAGAGTGGTTAAGCCATTAAGTTTTACTCCTCCATTCGATATTTTTCCCTCTCAACCCCACTATCCAGCCTTCTCCCCGTAACATTTTACACCCTTACTAATCAACAGCCTATGAATCTTGGTTAAGAAGGAACTGCAGATGCTGGAAAATCGAAGGTACACAAAAAAGCTGGAGAAACTCAGCGGGTGCAGCAGCATCTATATCGGTGAGACCAAGCGGAGGTTGGGCGATCGTTTCGCCGAACACCTCCGCTCGGTCCGCAATAACCAAGCTGACCTCCCGGTGGCTCAGCACTTCAACTCCCCCTCCCACTCCGTCTCCGACCTCTCTGTCCTGGGTCTCCTCCATGGCCACAGCGAGCAACACCGGAAATTGGAGGAACAGCACCGCTTGGGGAGTCTGCATCCTGGGGGCATGAACATCGAATTCTCCCAATTTTGTTAGTCCTTGCTGTCTCCTCCCCTTCCTCAGTCCCCCTGCTGTCTCCTCCCATCCCCCAGCCTTCGGGCTCCTCCTCCTTTTTCCTTTCTTGTCCCCGCCCCCCCCCCCACCCCCGATCAGTCTGAAAAAGGGTTTCGGCCCGAAACGTTGCCTATTTCCTTCGCTCCATAGATGCTGCTGCACCCGCTGAGTTTCTCCAGCTTTTTTGTGTACCTTATGAATCTTGGTTTATGGGTTTGGGATTGTGGTGATATGTAAAAGTGTCAAGAAATAACAAGGAAATTCAGAGATTTTATTTGCAAACCGATGTTCCATACTATTGTATAGCACACTGCATGTGTGGTATTTTTCTCATATTCAACACACACCCTGCTTCCAAGTTAAACAAAATCTAATTAGTTCTGGTGTCTGAATGAAGTAATTTATATGGTTAAATTTAAAAATATTGAGTGCAGAATGCGTTTCATGCCAGTTGAATCTCACTCATCGGTTCTCATTTACAGCGTGATCGAGAAATATCCATCAATGATTCTGCAACGCTTAGCTATTGCATTGATTTAAAAAAAATTTAGATCTTGAGTTTCAAACCAAATATTAAATATCATCTAATATGCCATCAACAACAGGACCACAGGTTGTGGAGATGAGAAGTGATATATTAAGGCAGCATACAAGACGACAAATATATATGAATCTGTGCTGATGTAACAAATGTCACGGCGGCATGGTGGTGCAGTGGTAGTGTACAGAGTTGTACGTTCTCCCCATGACCTGCGTGGGTTTTCTCCGAGATCTTCTTTCCTCCTACACTTCAAAGACGTACAGATTTGTGGGTTAATTGGCTACAAAAATTGTCCCTAGTGTGTGTGGATAGTGTTAATATGCAGGGATTGCTGGTCGGTATGGACTCAGTGGACCGAAGGGCCTGTTTCCGTGCTGTAGATTGGTTATTTCCTACTACCCAATTGTAGTGTTTGTTAGTAGTTGTTCCACCTAATGTGCGCTTTATATTAGCAAGACTTTGCCTACGCCATTCAGTATGAGTAGCTACTAGGAACTGTAATGTCCTGTAGACTGATTCTGCAAGTACGTTTAATAAACATGTGTTGTATCCTGATATGTGTTTGACTCAATTCATTACATGATGTCAGAGAGTGAGTCTTACCTATTCCGTTCACATTTATCGGGTTTTTGATTTTTTTTATTTGTTTATGTGCCGGTTATCTATCATGGCAAACTCGTCTTGCCATCCTAGTCCTCTGATCTTTGACTCTGACATTGCTGAACGCTGACATCTTTTTGAGCGTGACTACACTCACTATGTTTACATCGCTCCTCGCAACGACCCTCCTGATGTGCGTGCTTCTGTATTACTCAACTTAGCTGGCCCAGGGGCAATGAATCGTGCCGACAATTTCGCATTTGAGCCTGCCATTTTAGATGCAAATGGACAGGCCCTAGTGCCTGCAGAGACGATTGATAACCCTGCCATCTTACTTGCAAAGTTCAGACAGTTGTGTAATCTGCCTTCGAACTACATTATTGAATGTACCAAGTTTTATACTCGTATGCAACATATTGATGAACCGATTGAATGTTTTATCAGCGACTTAAAGCACACGGCTGCATGCTGCCAGTTTCATGATCTGTGCGATGAACTCATCCATGACAAAATTGTTCGAGGTATGCTTGATAGCAAGTTAAGGGATGAACTGCTCCGTTACACTGACCTGACCCTTAATCAAGCAGAGCACACCTGTTGGATTGCTGAGATAACATCTTCTCACACTGTGATCTCCGGTCAGCATTTGCAGTATAGTGTCAATCTTACAGACACCTCCTCTTGTTACAGCCGTTCCCAGTCCTCTCCAGCCTAGCAGCAGAGATCATCTGCTGCTCGATATCCTAATTGCAACTATTTTCATGCTATGGGTCAACAGTTCTGCATTGCTTATGGTAAAACCTGTAATTTCTGCAAGAAATTAAATCACTTTGCGAGATGTTGCTGTTCCCGAGCGACTCAGTCCGCCCCGAGGACAAGCCTGCACCTGTTACAACCTGAGCTTGCTGATAACGAATACCAAGAGCCTGACTTGCCATCCCACGCTCAGCTCTGTGAAAGTACAGATAACAGTTCAGCCATCCACTCTCTCCTCCCTTCGTCTAACGAGCAACTTGAACCTGAGGTAACCATGTTTGTGAATAACAGACCAGTGATCGCCAAGGTTGATACAGGCGTGAAATGTAATGTCATCTCGTTATCAGAGTTTTTTTTAATTCATAATGCTAAACGTATTGAAAAGGCCTCGGCCACGCTTCGGGCCTACGGAGGAGATGTTCTACACCCACTTGGACAGACTAATTTAAAGTGCACCATAGACACGCAGCGCCATACACTAAAGTTTTATATTGTCAAGGGGATTCAGAAACTTTGCTCAGTATCAATGCATGCCACGATCTAGGCCTGGTATATTTTGGCCACGCTGTCCATCAACTCGTTCTCACTGAGGGACCCACTCAGCAAGTACTCTCTCAATACAAAGAACTGTTTAACAATGAGCTTGGCAAGTTGCCCCTCAAATACCACATTGTTGTTGATCCCAACGTCACTCTTGTGGTCCACATAGTGTTCCACATGCCATGCGTGACAGATTACACGATGAACTCAAGCGGATGGTCTCCATGGATGTTATCGCTGAAGTTACAGACCCATCTGACTGGGTTTCCACCATGGTGGTTGCAACGGAAAAAAACACGGAGGAGATCCATATCTGTATAAACCCCAGAGATCTCATCATTGCTATCAAATGCCCGTACTACCCTATGTGAACAGTAGAGGAAGTTGCTGCTCAACTAGGCAATGCATCAGTTTCTCCATTCTGAATGCCAAAAGCTCATTTTGGCAGATTACACTGGACCCAGACTCGTCCAATCTTACTACGTTCGGCACCCCCTTCGACCGCTACAAATTCCTGAGAATGCCTTTGGCATCAACTCCGCAAGTGAAGTTTTCTAGCTCATGATGGTATAATTGTTTGCTGAGTATCCATGCGCCATCATTGTTGATGACATTCTGGTCTACGGACGTGACCTGGCTGAATATGATTCTAATCTGAAGAAAGTACTAGACCATGCCAAAGACATTCAGCTCAAACTCAATCCCCTGAAGTGCAAGTTTCGAGTCCCGGAAGTTACCTACGTCGGACATGTTTTCACAAGTGATGGTCTCAGACCAGACCCATCAAAAACTGCAGCTGGTTCCTACTGACGTTGCGAGTCTACAAAGGTTCCTTGGAATGGTCAACTACCTGGGGAAATTTATTCCCAACTCTGCGACTTATCTGTCCCCCTGCGGAAACTGACACACAAAGAAGCTGCATGGTCCTGATATCAGCAGCACCAAAGAGCTTTCAACACTCTCAAGTTGCAGCTGGCTAGCGCACCTACTCTCGCCTACCTTGCTTTGGAGTTACTAGTGACGTTCACCTGCAATGCGTCCCAGTACGGACTTGGCGCTGCCTGTCTGCAAACCAACACCGATGGCGACTGTAAGCCTGTTTCTTACGCCCTCGCACACTAACTGACACTGAATAACGTTACGCCCAGATTGAAAAAGAATTGCTCACAGTGCTTTTCACCTGCACAAAATTCAAGGACTTAATTTTGGGAAGTCTGTGACTATAGAAACTAACCACCAGCCGCTGGTCACTATTTTGAATAAACCCATTCACGCTGCGCCAGCCCGCCTCCAACGGATGATGATGCAGCTGCAGCGGTTTGATTACAACATTGTCTATAAGAAAGGCAAGGACATGCACATAGCTGACACGCTATCAAGAGCCCCACACAAAACCAACAAACAACAACCCTCTGAACAGGACCAGTTCTCAGTAATTAAGGTATTGTATGTTCATACTGATTGTTTGAGCAGCCTGGCAGAACACACGGTTGCTGACGAGACTTTACAATTGCTGTCCATAGTCATCCGGCGTGGCTGGCCGGATAAACAACACAACACCCCGCTCGCAATCCGCCCATTCTTCCTGGTTCACCACGAACTGGTGTTACAGGACAGGATTATAGTTAAGGGCCACAAGGCAGTTGCCCCAGCCATCCTCCGGGACGAGTACTTCGACGCCGTCCACAGGGGCCACCCCGGCGTGGAGGCAACCTTACAACGGGCACAGAGCATGTTTTACTGGCCTGGTATGACCAAGTACATACGTGACAAAAGGGAATTCTGCGCCGTCTGCAAAAGCCTGACGCCCATCAGCAGAAGCAGCCCTTACTGCCGCACCTAGTTCCTCCTCTCCCGTGGTCCACGTTAGCCACCAATATATTCGAATGGCATGGGAAACACTATCTGCTTCGTGTTGACTCTTATTCAGGCTGGTTCGACATCAATCTACTCTGAAGCGGTTATCGAGAAGTTGCAGCGCCACTTCTCAATGCATGGCTCCCCTGCATGTCTTCTGTCCGACAATGGCAGACAGTTCACCTGCCAGTCTTTCAAAAACGTTGCAAAATGATGTGACTTCTGACATACTACCAGCAGCCCTGAGTTCCCGCAGTCCAACGGACTCTCCGAACGGGCCGTCCGAAGCGCAAAACAACAAATGGAGTGGTCCTACCTTGCAAAATCCAACGTCTACTTAGACCTGCTCAATTTAATGAACATTGCAAGGGATCCCATACTGTGATTCCCAGCCCAGCGACTGATGTCTCACCAAACCCGTGCTCCCCTGCCTGTGTCCCAGCAGCTTTTGCAGCCACAAGTTCGTTCTTCGCCTGCGGTCCAGAAACAACAACAATTCAAACGCGATACACAGAATTGTTTTTTTGACAAATCCAGTAAGCCACAAACCTCTCACCAGTGGACAGGTGGTTCGCCTCCAGCCAACCAAGGGCTACGGCCGTCTGGGTCACATCTAGGGCCCTGCCAAAGAACCGCGCTCTTATCTGGTTGAAGCGGATGGAGCCATTTACAGACGCAACCGTCAACTTCTCCTTCCAGTGAAGGAACCACGTCCTGCGACCATATCCAGATCTCGCATTTTGTATTCCCTCCCACTACCGGTCCTGCTGCTCCACTATCAGAGACCGTTTCCACCGCGGCCACCCCGCGGCATTCGGCGCCTGGCTCGCCTATCTCAACACCTCCCCGCCCCATCGGGTCCTCGGTCACATCTCCCGTTCCCTCTCCAGTATCTTCTTCGGTGAAAGGAGGTGAAGCAGATGGGTTAGCAGGCCACCCATTAGGTACGGTGATTTTGTGTAGGTATATAAACTTCCCTATATGTGTTATTAGCGTTCCACCACCTATATTGCTTAGCCACCATGTTCCTATGTACTGATGCTTTCTTTTTGTTTCTACAAGGAAAGATGTAGATTGGTTATTTCCTACTAGCCTATAGTAGTGCTGGTTAGTAGTTGCTCCGCCCAATATGCGTTTTATATTAGCAAGAGTTTGCCTACGCCATTCAGTATGAGTAGCTGCACGGAACTGTTTTGTCCTGCAGACTGATTCTGTAAGTACATTTAATAAACATGCCTTGTATCCTGATATGTGTTTGACACGACTCATTACACGTGCTGTATCTCTGAACTAAACTAAAAAGGTCTGGAAGGGTAAACAACCTGTTCACTGTTCATTCCATATCTGGGTAACAAATGGGTGCTGTCTTTAATTGATTGATTGGTCAATTGATTGATTGACTAATTGATTGAGTGAAATATACTGCATGGGAACAGGCCCTTTTGCCAAATGAATCTAAGCCATCACCTATTCTGAACCCGAAACGTCATCAATTCCATCTCTCCAAAGAGACCCACAGAGTTACTCCAACTTTTTGTGTCTATCTTCAGTTTTAACCAGCATCTGCAGTTCTTTCCTACATCTATTCACATTAGTTCTATGTCATCCCATTTTCTCATCCACTCCCGACAAACTAGTGTCAATTTACAGAGGCTGATTATCTAACAAACTTGCACATCTATGGGATGTGGGAGGAACCAGAGCATCTGGAAGAAACCCATGTGGTCACAGGGAAAAAGTGAAAACTCGGCAAAGACAGCATCTGAGGTCAGGATCAAACGTGGGTCTCTGGCGCTGTGAGGCAGCAGTTCTACCAGCTGTGCCAACAGTACCAGCCAAATGTTGGGATTCACAAAATCTTTGCACGCCACCTGCGTGATGTGCAAATGACGCCCACGTGGGACAGGCCCTTAACTTGCTGCAGCACAATAGTATATGTAAACATTGTACATAAATGAGAGGAAAAAAAGTTGTGTTGTCGTGTTTAATAGCCTGATGGATGCTTGACCTTTTAAACTTGAAAATTTAGATCCATTGCTTAATTTTCAGCTCTAAAGTTCTTTTATTTTCAGTGTTGGCAGAAGATTATTGAGCAGAATTTTCAACTGAAACAAATAGTTCTGTGGTCCAATCCCACCGCAGAAATAGTCTCACTGCAGAAGGTCATAAGTGATAGGAGTAGAATTAGACCATTTGGCCCATCAAGTCTACTCCGCCATTCAATCATGGCTGATCTATCTCTCTCTCCTAACCCCATTCTCCTGCCTTCTCCCCTTAACCTCTGACACCCGTACTAACCAAAAATCTATCTCTCTCTCTGCCTTAAAAACGGACTTGGTATCTGCAGCCTTATGTGGCGAAGAATTCCACAGATTCACCACCCTCTGACTAAATAAATTTCTGCTCATCTCATTCCTAAAAGAACACCCTTTAATTCTGAGGCTTTGACCTCTATGATCTCTAGACCTGCACAATCAGAGTTGTCTTTCCACTGCCTGGCTCCTCGAATGGTTATAAAAATAGACAATGGCACTAGACTTTAGACATTGGTGATGCATGGAAACAAGCCCTTCGGCCCATCGAGATCGCACCAACAAGCGATCATCCCATACACTAGTACTATCCAACACACTAGGGACAAATTACAATTTTACCGATTCCAATTAACCCACAAGCCTCTACGTATTTGGAGTGTGGGAGGAAACCGGAGCACCTGGAGGAAACCCACGTGGTCACAGGGGGAAAAGTACAAACTGTGTACAGACATCACCCGTGGTCAGGATGAAACCTGGCGCTGTAAGGCAGTAACTTTACCGTTGTGCCACCGTGCCGACCTGTTGAGTTGCTCCAGCACTTTGTGTTTTGACTCATTCGTATTGTTTCCACTGAACAAAGAAATAGCGTAGCTGACTGGAATTTATCCTGTTCTTATTATCAAAAAGGGAATGACAATCAATCCAATCAACTCCCCAAGGTCTTTGAGTACATTAACCGTCAAAAAAGAAACAAGAGTAATGTACGTGTTACATCGAAACATACGAAGAGCAATTATGGTTTTGAATTGTTTGCATGATTATTTAACATCCATTTTCATTGTTCCCAAATGGAATAGTACTAAGCTGAAATGTATGCTGCAATTATCAGTTGGAGAGCTTCTCTGCAATATCTGACCTAGATTGGTGCTCAACATTGTCAAGACAACGTAAACAGCCATTCACCATTGTCTTCAAGCATGTTATATATAAAATAATAGTAACCTGGGAGTGATTACAATGCAGTACTCTACTCAAGTGCTTAAATAGTTTAATAAAGCAAATAATGAGCCATCAACAGCATCCTAAATGGCATCTGGATGTAATTATATTATATTGCTTGTCTATATAATGTAATTTTGTGGAGTGATTGTATTCAATGCTTTATTCAGGGAACCAGCAACAGTCAATGCTAATTCCTACAAAAACAATCGACATTTTTACAGGCCTTTTCATAGCTGCATGGTGGCGCAGGGATGTCAGGGACCAGGGATGTCAGGGACCAGGGATGTCAGGGACCAGGGATGTCAGGGACCAGGGATGTCAGGGACCAGGGATGTCAGGGACCAGGGATGTCAGGAAGCTGCTGAGGGAATGCAACTCAGCCTTTAGATCTGGCAGTGATGAATTGTACAGCACTGCCAGATCTAAACTAAAGAGAGCCATTAAAGAGGCAAAGACAGCCTATGGAAGAAGGTTAGAGGGGTATTTTAACGAGAGGGACCCTCGGCGTGTCTGGCAGGGCATTCAGCAACTCACAAACTACAAGGGCAAGGGGGGGCCGATCATCTGCAGCAGTAACAACTCGATAGCTGAGGAGCTCAACCATTCTTTCGCCCGTTTTGAGCTGAATGAGGCGGAGCCTGCACCTGCAGCCGCGCCCAGCACTGACGACCTGGCACTCACTGTGCCACTCACTGTGAGTACGGAGGACGTCAGAAGAACACTCCGCAGGGTCAACCCCAGGAAGGCTGCTGGCCCAGATGGCATCCCAGGGAGAGTATTGCGGGACTGTGCAGACCAGTTAGCGGAGGTTTTTAGCGACATCTTCAACCTCTCTCTGTCAACGTGCACTGTCCCTAAATGCTTTAAGACTGCTACCATCGTGCCTGTACCCAAAAAAAATCCATTACCAGCTTGAATGACTATAGACCTGTTGCTCTCACTTCAACGGTGATGAAGTGTTTTGAACGGCTGGTCCTGGCCCACATTAAGTCCTCACTCCCATCCACCCTGGAACAGCATCAGTTTGCATATAGAGCTAATAGGTCAACGGAGGATGCCATCAACATAGCTCTACATTCTGCACTGACACATCTGGAGCGTCCTGGCTCATATGTGAGGATGTTATTTGTAGATTTTAGTTCTGCATTTAATACAATCATCCCCAGCAGAATGGTGGACAAACTGTCTGATCTGGGTGTTAATGCAAACACATGCGGATGGATTAAGGACTTTTTAACAGACCGCCCACAGACTGTCAGGATGGGGTCCAATTACTCCCCAGTCCTGACGCTCAGCACAGGAGCGCCACAAAGTTGTGTGCTGAGTCCCATCTTGTATACAATATACACTTATGACTGTATACCAACACACAGTACAAACAGGATCATCAAGTTTGCGGACGACACGACTGTGGTGGGACTGATAAACAACAACGACGAGTCTGCCTACAGGGATGAAGTCCAAAAACTGACTGTCTAGTGTACCAAAAACAACCTGGTACTCAACCCATCAAAGACAAAAGAACTGGTCGTTGACTTCAGGAGGAAGAGGAGAGAGGAACCTGCTCCCTTGTACATCAAAGGAGACATGGTGGAGAGAGTCACCGGCTTTAAGTTCCTGGGAATAAACATCTCCCAGGACCTCAAATGGCAAATGAACACCATCACTCTCGTGAAGAAGTCACATCAGCGGCTGTATTTCCTGAGGTCTCTGCGGAGAGCAAACGTCTCACAGCCGCTGCTGCTGTCCTTCTACCGATGCGCCGTGGAAAGTATCCTCTCCTATGGAATCCTGGTGTGGTTTGCTAGCTGTACTGTGGCTGAGAGGAGGGCGCTGCAGGGAATTATAAAAACTGCGCAGAGCATTACAAACGCCCAACTGCCCTCCTTGGATGACATATATAGGGCCCGATGCTTGCGCCGGGCCACAAATATCAAGCAGGACACATCCCACCCTGCCAACCGCCTTTTTACTCTGCTACCCTCGGGGAGGCGATTCAGGTCTCTGAAGGCTCGCACCGGTAGACTTAAAAATAGTTTCTACCCATGTGCGATAAAAGAGCTAAATTCCAACAGAGAACACTGGGGAAGCAAAATATAATTCCAAGAAATGCCGCCAAATTCTTTTAAACTCTTTTAAAATACTTCTTTATTATTTTACTAATAAGTGTACATATGTGTTAATGGTTGTCGTGTTTGTATTTTTTTTAACCGGAGGAGATGTAATGGAATTTTGTTGCACAGTTTGTGCAATGACAATAAACGTATTCATTCATTAATTACAGCGCCAGAGACCCGGGTTCGATCCTGGCAACGGGTGCTGTCTGTACGGACTTTGTATGTTCTCCCCGTGACCTGCATGGGTTTTCTCCGGAAGCTCCGGTTTCCTCCCACAGTCCAAACACGTACACATTTGTTGGTTAATTGGCTTTGGTAAAATTATAAATTGTCCCTTGTGTGTGTAGGATAGTGCTTGTGTGCGGGGATCGTTGGTCGGTGTGGACTCGGTGGGCCGAAGAACCTGCATCTCTAAACTAATCTAAATTTCAATAAAGGTGAAATATTCCAACACTATTTGCAAGAACGCTACCAAACGAGATTTAGCACCATGACAAATAAGGACATATTAGTACAAACGGTCTGTTTGTTTGAAAGAATTGGTTTGGAGTCTAATAAAAGCTCCGTTACTAATTGACACCTCAGAGGGAGTTCTCTTACTGACAATGGGTTGACATGTATATTTGCTTAAATGGCCTCTGTCAAGCCTGCTGCGTCTTTATAACTACGTTCTTATGATTCTGTTTTGAGGCCACGCGCAGTAGAAGCTCCCAGAGGGCCGTGCACTGCTACCATAGCCCAGCTGGCTGGCCCGTCACGGATCCGGGAAAGCCGCCTGGAGTTGGAGCCTCATCCGATGCTCGTCTCCCACTCGCACCCGAAGACCGGGAATCGGGGAGTAGAAGGACACCCAAGAGTCGGCCATGGACACTGGACAGCGGGCCTGTAAGGAGAACCAGAGTGTTACCTTCTACATCCTCAAGGTCGGCAGCTGGAGGCAAAAATAAAGAACTTCACTGTACCTTTTTACATGTGATAATGAAAGGATCATTGAACTATTGAAGGAGAAACAGGTTGAAAAGTAAGAGTGGTTTATGGAGTGAGGGGCAGAGCTTGTGGCTTTAGCACCTGTGGGAATGGTTGCTAATGGTAGAGTGATTGGAGACCGAAATATGACAGCAGTGTAGAAATGGGGAAACGAATATCAGGGGAATTTGAAGTCTCCAGTCTGAAAAATAACCTTCCACTATCACCCTCTGCTTCCTTCCAGGAAGCCAATTCTTTAACCAGTTGGCTGGCTCTCCTGAATCACATGCGATCGAACCTTCCATAGCACCCAGAGAGTTGTGAATCACCCAGAGAGTTGTGAATCTGTGGAATTCTCTGCCTCAGAAGGCAGCGGAGGCCAATTCTCTGGATGCTTTCAAGAGAGAGTTAGATAGAGAGAGTTAGATAGAGCTAAAGATAGCGGAGTCAGGGGATATGGTGAATAGGCAGGAACGGGGTACGGAATGTGGGTGATCAGCCATGATCACAGTGAATGGCAGTGCTGGCTCAAAGGGCTGAATGGCCTACTCCTGCACCTATTGTCTATTGTCTTGTTGAAGTCTATCTCTCTCAGAAGCTGGCATGCTTCAGTAACCAAGGATGAGTCTCAGCCCGATCACTCCCTCTTCTCCCCTCTCCCATCAGGCAAGAGGTACAGACGTGTGAAAACGCACACCTCCAGATTTAAGGGACAGTTTCTACCCAACTGTTATCAGGCAACTGAATCATCCTATCAACAAATAGAGAGCAGTCCTGAGCTACTATCTACCTCATTGGTGACCCTCAGACTATCTTTAATTGGACTTTACTGGACTTTGTCTTGCACTAAACATTATTCCCTTTATTATGTATCTGTACACTGTGGATTGCTCGATTGTAATCATGTATAGTCTTTCCGTTGACTGGTTAGCATGCAACAAAAGCTTTTCACTGTACCAGTGACAATAAACTAAACTAAACTAAACTGAACTAAACTAAACTAAACTAAACTAAAATGATTCAGCGCATCAGTGGACCTGAAGTAATTTAGAGTCACAGACTCATGCACCGCAGATATAGGCCCTTCGGCCCAACTCGTCCATGCTGACCAAGATGCTATTTTGCTATTTTGACTGAGCATGTACAAGAGGCCTAATAATGCCAGGAACACTTGCAAATGGATCATTTGTCCTGAAAGCACAAACATGTCCAGGCAAATAAGATGCCTGCCAACAGCACTTGTTCGATTTGTTTTCAAAAAAAGCCAGTTACCTATATGCAAATCCAAATGCTGCCTTTTTACATATACCTTGTCAATGTTCCGATTCGATTCATTTCTCTTTGATACTGGAGCAGTTACTGATCGCTTCTTCAAACAACCTCAAGGTATTTCTCAGAAGATTGTGGATTACAGCCAAGTCCACCAATTCCAGCCAGTCAGCAATTTAATCGCACATCATTTCTGGTGCTGACATGCAGAGTACATCAGTTAGAGCTGAGTGCAGGAATACAGAAAGCAAATTTGTGACTTAAGCTGCCAATTTCCCTTTCCTTTCTGCCTCTCGTTTTTTTCCTTAGTTATTTTTGTTTACTCAATCATTTTCTGAGATGTGGGTGTCACTCGCACAGCTATTATTTATTGCCCGTTCCTACCTGCCAGTGAGAAGCCGGTGGTGGCCCTCAGTGGTCCTTCTAGAGAAGGTGCTCCAATAGTGCTGTGAAGGAGGGAGTCCAGGAGTTAGATCCAGCCATGATGAATGAACATGGCGTTTCCAAGTCAGGCTGATATGTGGCCTGGAGAGGAAGCTGCAGATACCATTCTTCTCATGCATCTCCTGCCCTTATCCTTCTCGGTAATAATGGCTGTGGCTTTGGGAAGGGCTGTCTGAGTAGCCAGGGTGATGCAATTTGTACATGGTATACACTGCAGGCACAGTGGCCTCCATCAGTCATAGTCTTGAGTATAGAAGTTGGAAGGTCATGTTCCTGTTATGTAAGATGTTGGTGAGGCCACATTTAGATGTGGTCGCCATGTTATAGGAAATATGTTGTCAAGCTTGGAAGGGTTCAGAGAAGATTTACCAGGATATAGGAACTGATCTATAGGGAGAGGTTGAGCAGGTCAAGGATTTTATTCTTTGAAGCGCAGGAGCATGAGAGATGATCTTACAGAGGTGCACAAAATCATGAGTGGAAAAGATCGGGTAAATGCAGAGTCTTTTACCCAGAGAAGGGAAATCAAGAACCAAAGGACTTAAGTTTAAGGTGAGGGGGAAACGATTTAATGGGAAGCTGAGGGGTAATTTTTTTACACAAATGGTGGAGGTTGTATGGAACAAGCTGCCAAGAGAGGTAGTTGAGGCAGGTACTATTGCAATGTTTATTTAGACAGGTATATGAATAGGGTATGTTTGGAGGGATATGGGCCGAAAGCAGGCAGGTGGGGCTGGTGTAGGGACACGTTGGTCGGTGTGGGCAAGTTGGGTCGAAGAGCCTGTTTTCATACTGCTTAACTATGACTCTATGACTATAGAGATGGAAGGAATGAATGTTTATTGTGAATCAAGCAGGCACAATACTTGATTCTCCAAGATAGCGTTCAGCTCCCAGAGTACAGTCATAAAGTTATATAGTACGGAAATGGAACTGTTAACCCAACTCGTCCAGGCCAACCAGATTTCATACCTGAACCTATTTGCCTGCGCTGGGCCCATATTAACCTAAACCTTAATGTAATGAAAAGGAACTGCAGATGCTGGTTAATATCAAAGATAGACACAAAAAGACATAAGAGGTCAGTTACTCCAGCATTTTGTGTCTAACTTCAGAGCATAAGTATGGATGGAAACGGTGGGAAACAAAAGGTGTTTGCAATTAGTTCAAAGCAAATTAAGATTATTAATGTAATTAAGGGTATCAATTAATTTTATAATTAGAATTACGATTATTAATTGTCTATGTAGAGTTTGCATATTCTCCCTGTGTCCCTATAGGTTTCCTCCGGGCACTCCAGTTTCTTCCCAAATCCCAAAGACATGCGGGTTTATAGGTTAATTGCCCACTGTAGGGAGTGGATATGAACTAATGCGAATGGGTGATCGATGGGCTCAATGGGCCAACTGTATCTCTGAACTAAACTATGCTAAATTGATACTTTATTATCACATGTGCTTGGTACAGTGAAATTCTTTGCTTTGCATACAATGCACAAGTATGCAAAGAGTCGTCATGTATAGGACGCTGATAAAGTTACAAAAGTAAAAGCTCAACTAAACTAAACTAATAAACAAAAGCCTGAATTAGTCTGTAACTAATTTCAATTTAGTTTCATTTTCGAACAACCAAAGGTTGATGCAACTATTAAATGAAGACATTAATTAGCAAGAAAAAATATCAAGTTTTTGATGAAAACACTAATAGAACCGCCCCCTTACCACCCCCCAAAATGAACCAAAAATAAACATGAAAGAGGCAGTTATATAACATTGTATGTGTGGCCCTTTAAGATTATCACATTCTCTCTACATTTCCCTGCAGACATTTCAGCGTAGAATTGGGCAGAAGTACTCAGCCTGTGCGGGACTAGGTATTAGCTTGAATGCTATCCTTAACTGGCAATTTAAAAAATAAAAATAAAGTCATATATATAAATTGGGATTGTATCTCTTGCTTCCATAGATTTTCTAATTCTAATTTTTGATATCAAAAGAGTTAATAGTCTTGGCATTGCTGTTAACTTTAATCTGCCAGATCCCGATGAAGGCAAATGGGACAAGAATAGATGGGAATCTTGGTTAGCATGGACAAGTTGGGCTGAAGGGTCTGTATTCATGCTGTCTGACTATGATTCTATGCTTCTTACCAAACTGATACCTTTTAAGTTTAGAGTTTGGGGATATAGCATGGAAACAGGCCCTTCGGCCCACTGAGACTATGCCTACAAATTACACTCCAGGGGGAATCTACAGAGGGCCAATTAACCTACGAACCCGCATGTCTTTGGGATGTAGGAGGAAACAGGAGCGTCCGGAAGAAACCCGTGTGGTGCCAGAGAGAATATGCAAACACCACACAGACAGCATCCCGAGGTGAGGATCGAACCCGGGTCTCTGGCATAGTGAGGCAGCAGCACTACCAGCTGCAGCACTGTGCCGCAGCTGTATCTGAGGAATTAAAATCTGAAGGAGGTTGGCTCCAATAAAATATCCTGAGAACCGGCATTGGCACAAACCTAGAGTGTTATTGCTAACCCAGTATTCTCTAAGCTTTATTGCCATCAATAATTTGTCTCAGCTTCAAATGCATCAGGTAAAAGTGATTGGGATCAATACCAGGCTGTTTTAAAACCCTGGTTGTGTAAACAGCCATGGATTTTATCAAACCAAAAGCACAAATAAATCCCAACCTTTGCATTTGTGGTAAAGATTGTGTTAGATCTATTTCATTTGCATTCACGCCATGGAAGTGGGATTGGAGAATCTACAACACAACGGGAACAGAATGTATTAGGTGTCAGCACTTGGGCAGAATATAGCCAATCTGGTAGGCAAAGAGAAATGCATGCCGTGTATTTTAAGTAAACACTTTTCTGAAAACATGAAAACATCCAAATTTGTTCAGTCTCTACTTGTAGCTAAAACCCATTCAGCCTTGTCCGTACCCTCTCCAAAGCCTCTGCGTCCTTGCTGTAAAAGGGAAATGGAGTACCAACACAATGGTGCAGCAGTGGAGTTTAGTTTAGTTTTCATTTAGTTTAGTGGTTTATTGTCACGTGTCTCACTTGGA
This sequence comes from Amblyraja radiata, assembly GCF_010909765.2. Classification (NCBI taxonomy): domain Eukaryota; kingdom Metazoa; phylum Chordata; class Chondrichthyes; order Rajiformes; family Rajidae; genus Amblyraja; species Amblyraja radiata. Next base: position 26,089,300 of record NC_045974.1, on the reverse strand, counting down.
TGATCATCATCATCACTTGGATGATCAGCCATGATCATATTGAATGGCGGTGCAGGCTCGAAGGGCTGAATGGCCTACTCCTGCACCTATTTTCTATGTTTCTATGTGTCCCGAGGTACAGTGAAAAGCCTTCTTGTTGTGTGCTGTCCTGTCAGCGAAAAGACTGCACATGGTTACAATCGAGCCGTCCACAGTGTACAGATACAGGATAATGTGAATAATGTTTAATGCAAGATAAAGTCCCATTAAAGGTAATCCGAGGCTATGGCGCCAGAGACCCGGGTTTGATCCTGATCGCGAGTGCTGTCTGTGTGGAGTTTGCACGTTCTCCCTGTGACTGCGTGGGTTTCCTCACAAATCCCAAAGATGTGCAGGTTTGTTGGTTAATTGGTTCTGTAAATTGTCCCTAGTGTGTCGGAGAGAACGCGTGATCACTGGTCGGAGTGGACCTGTCCCCACGCTGTATCTCTAAACTAAACTAAACGAAGAACTAAAGACAAAGAATCTTGTTGGATAAGGTTTTTGAATCACAAATCACTGTCTTTAGAGATACAGTGCGGAAACAGGCCATTTGGCCCACCGAGTCCACGCCGACCAGCGGTCACCCTATACACTAGCACAATCGCACACACTAGGAACAATGCACAATTTATTTCTTAACCAAAACCAATTAACCTGCAAACCTGTACATCATCTGAGTGTGGGAGGAAACCAGAGAAATCCCATGCGGTCACAGGGAGAACACTCAAACTCCATGCAGGCAGTACCTGTAGTCAGGATCGAACCCGGGTCTCTGGTGCTGTAAGGCAGCAGCTCTACCGCTGCGCCACTGTGCCACCCTTGCCATCCATATGGCTCAATCCTGCCCAGTGACAATTCATTGGCTATCAGCGATGTATCACTTAATAAAATGTCCAGTTAAAACTGTGCAGCAATGCGATTCATTGGCAGTCCTGAGCAGTGCCCTGTATGGAAATCAGTGAACCGATAGCCAGTATCTGTGGATCACCAAGCAGGGACTCGGAGCAAATGAGGCTTCCTGGCGGATTATATTTCAGCCTTGGCAAGGCACAATTGGCATGAGACTCCCTGTATGTAAACCTTCCCAAAGACGGCAGGAGGCAAACGTCTATGCAGAATGACATCGACAGCAAGTTGTCAGGCCAGCTGACACAATTAGAGTGGCGCAGAACTCAAAACCTGGTTGTGCAGCTGCCGAGGAAACACACTGTTGACTTCATCTGGAGAAAGTAGTCGTCTTTTAATGACTGGTTGGGGTTTAAATCTGGAATAACAAGCTGGCATCTGTGATGGATACCGTGAAACTACCAATTGTCATTAAAACCCATCTGTGTTACCCCAGGGAAGGAAATTTGCCATCAGTATCCAGTCTGGCCCACATCTGGCTCCAGCCTTGTAGTAATGTGGTTGACTCTTAAGTGCCTTCCACAACTGCCCAGCAAGCCACGTTAATCTAAGAGGTAATGAGGAGTTAGGGATAAATCCTAGCTGTAATAGACATATCTACATTGAAGTATCAAAGTAGAGGTGTTTAGTTTAGTTTAGAGATACAGCATGAACACAGGCCCTTCGGCCCACTGAGTCCACGCTGACCAACAATCACACCTATACCAGTTCTATCCTACACTCTAAGGACAATTTACAGAAGCCAATCAACCGACGAACCTGCACGTCTTTGGCGTGTGGGAGGAAACCGGAGCACACGAAGAAAGCCCATGTGGTCACAGGGAGAACGTGCAAACTCTGTACAGACAGCACCCATAATCAGGACCGAACGCCAATCTCTGCCGTTGCGCCATTGTGCCGCGTATTAGGTACACATAGTCTTTCCAGAGAGCCTCCAGTATAAAACCCATCATAATCAGAATGAGATTGTATACCATTGAGGACACGGTGGCGGGTGACCAGGGATGGGCCCAGGTGAGAGCTAGCTGAGGACACGCTGCCGAGAACAAAGAGGGGCCCGGCATGAGGGTGCCACTGAGAACAAAGAAGGACCCGGCGTGGAGAGTCTGCTGAGAACAGAGTGGGACCATCAATACTATTATGAATACTTTTGTAACTTTGTCGGTGCTCTGTATGTGGTGACTCTTTGCCTACTTTGTACGTTGAATGTTATTGGACCTAGGTACATGTGACAATAAAGTGTCATTAAATCATTGAATTATTGACCCGATGACTGTGTGGGATTAGCGCCTGATGCCTTCTTTGGTGGTCACAGCTAGAAATATATTGTAAGATTATGCGGGTGTGGGGAGGGACAGAGGGTTAATTGGAGATTCCCACCGTTGGGTCAACACGTCGCTCAGCTCCGCACGTTTTAAAATATTAAGCAAAGAAGAAAGCTCCTTGACCTCTGTGCTTTTTGAGAGGTTTTTTTAAAAAGCAATTTGGATTAATTTTAATTGGTTTCAGTACTGGGTAGACCTGGGGCAGAATCCAATTGATATTGATGTTGTTGAAAGAAAAAGCACTTTTGGGATGATTTTTGAAGAGTCTGTGTTATCTCGGCTGAGGCTGCAGAAGGACAAAGGTGACTGTTTTAATAGATTAGAAATAATAGATTAGAACAAAACAACCACTTATTAATAGGAATGCAATCATTTGCGAGTATTTGAGAGCAGGTCTGAAATATTCCCAAAGCTCTGGTTTGCAGCATGTGCAGTTTTACTTTCCCTCTGCAATAAACTGGAGGGCCTGAATCTAGACAACCCTCCGAGAGTTTCAACCTGTTCACAGACACAGCGAGTCTCTTTTCTTCATCTCGCAAGTCCCGCAGGGGGGGGGGGGGGCACAGTGGCGCAGCAGTAGAGTTGCTGCCTTACGGCGCCAGAAACCCGGATTCGATTCTGACTACAGGTGCTGTGTGTGTGTGTGAAGTTTGTATGTTCTCCCTGTGACCATGTGGGTCTCCTCCCACATAGTGTGGCATGGTGGCGCAGCAGTAGAGTTGCTGCCTCACAGCGCTGCCTGTACGGAGTTTTACGTTCTCCCTGTGACCGCCTGGGATTTCTCGGGGTGTTCCCCAACATTCCAAAGACCTGCGGGTTTGTAGTTTAATTGGCTTCAGTACAAATGTAAATTGTCCACAATGCGTAGGATAGTGTCTATGGAAATGCACTTTGGCAGAACTGCTATAGGTCGTAGGGAGAAACCAATGTAGCTCAAGTCGGCAAAATTGTGATTGGGTTCTGACGCTGGTGTCTCTAAAGTCTAAAGTCTAAAGACTAGCTGAGATGGGACACGTTTGTCAGCATGGCCGAGTTGGGCTGAAGGGTCTTTTTCCATGCTGTATGACCATGACTCCATGACATAATCCACCGCACAAAATTGACGTTAGATTGCTAGACCCCTGACTGAAGGAGGCAGTTCCATGCTAGGGTTCTCCATTAGCATAGCCAAAGTTAATTGCTCCTGCTGTTCCACTCTGCTGCACTGAACTCTGCAGTGAACCCATGGGGGAAACCAAAAATACAGAATCACCCTCTTGCTGTTATTAGCTGCAGTGATTCTGTAGCTGTGCTACAAGTAGAGACTTCCACAAAGTCACAGCACAGCGGTGAAAGAAAATGTTTCTCGAGCCCGCCTAGCCTCAAGTGCGTGCCTGCTGAAAGGAATTGAATAATGTCAGCACAACGTGTGGTCTTCTGCTCTGATTGATTTCCACGTCAATAAACTGCTTTTATTTTAACCAGCCAAGACGAGTTCTCCTTCTGAACCTGGATATGAAAAGAGAGCTGGGGTCGGCCCGATGGTTAGCGGGAGAAGAGGCCCTAAGAACCCAGTTACAAACCAATTAGATTGCGAGGCACTCAACAGCCACAGTAACCATTAAGTACAAATTGGAAGCAGAACGATTAGGAGCCTCTTCTGCGTATTTCGGACAGAGTTTTCAACTGATTGATGAACCGGCATCGATTAGCTCAGTGGGATTCAAGAACCGAAGGAAAACACCTCTGTAAATTGAGTAAACCCAGATAAAATAACACCTCAAATTACGATTATTGATCGTGGGGAATTGACAAGGCCCAGTAAACAAGAGAAACAAGGCACTGCAGGTAGACACAAAATGTTGGAGTGTTGAGTCCATATGCAAGAGCTGCCAGGTTTTGGTGCCATTTTCAAAGTCCCAGCCGCAGCTGGCCGTAAAGGCCCATTGCAGCCGTCGCCTCTGTCCAAATCGTCCCGCGAACCCTCGTGTTTCTCCTCACATGGCCACTTTCAGCCTCCATGCCCTGGGGTCGCCTCCCGCAGCCAACCTTGCGGGCACAGAAGGAAAGACCCGCATTCTTCTTACCGGCCCCTTTGTTCGTGCATCCACCACCATTGCCGACTCCCTCCCCTCTCCTATCCAGTTCCCAGTTTTCAGATCATAAGGTCATAAGTGATAGGAGCAGAATTAAGCCATTTGGCCCATCAAGTCTACTCCGCCATTCATTCATGGTTGATCTATCTCTCCCTCCTAACCGCATTCTCCTACCTTCTCCCCATAACCCCTGACACCAGTACTAATCAAGAATCTAACTATCTCTGCCTTAAAAATATCCATTGTCTTGGGAGATGAGCTGGGTTTAGCAGCTTCCCTCTCCAGGCAGGGTTTCCGTATCCACGGCGATGAAGCCAGAGCTGCTACCAGGGTATAGCTGTGGCCCTCAGCCCCTTGGTGGCTTCTCCTGCGCGGCCTGTACTTACATTGGGCATCACTTCAAATTAACTTTTGCCCTTGATGAGATGGCATCGATCCACCTTCTTGAGTAGTACTGTTGGTAGCGAGTTCCAGGGCTTAGATCCAGTGGCATTGGTGTAGTATTGGTTTATTATTGTCACATGTACTGAGATACAGTGAAGAGCTTTTGTTTGCTTGATAGAGTCATAGACTCATAGAGTCATAGAGTGATACAGTGTGGAAACAGGCCCTTTGGCCCAACCTGCCCACAGTGTCCCAACTACACTAGTTCCACTTACCTGTGCTTTGTCCATATCCCTGTCCTATCCATGTACCTGTCGAACTGTTTCTTAAACAATGGGAGAGTCCCAGCCTCAACTATATATAGACAGGCTCTTGGATAGGTTGTTCTATACACCCACCACCCTTTGTGTGAAAAAGTTACCCCTTCACCTTTAACCTATGTCCTTTGGTCCTTGATTCCCCTACTCTGGGCAAGAGACTCTACGCATCTAACCGATCTATTCCTCTCATGATTTTGTATACCTCTATAAGATCACCCCTCATCCTCCTGCGCTCCATGGAATAGAGACCCAGCATACTCAACCTCTCCCTATAGCTCATACACTCTAGTCCTGGCAACATCCGCGTAAATCTTTTCTGAACCCTTTCAAGCTTGACAATAACTTTCCTGTAACATGGTGCCCAGAACTGAACACAATATTCTAAATGCGGTCTCACCAACGTCTTATACACTGCACCATGACTCTCAATACTCTGACTGATGAAGGCCAAGGTGCCAAAAGCCTTTTTGACCACCTTATCCACCTGCGACTCGACCTTCAAGGAATCATGCACCTGTACTCCTAGATCCCTCTGCACTACAACACTACCCAGAGGCCTACCATTTACTGTGTAGGTCCTGCCCTTGTTCAACATGCCAAAATGCAACACCTCACACTTCTCTGCATTAAATTCCATCAACCATTCCTCCGTCCACCTGGCCATTCGATCTACATCCTACTGCAATCTTTCACAACCATCTTCACTATCTGCAAAATCGCTCACTTTTGTATCATCAGCAAACTTGCTAATATTGTCCTGTACTCATCCAAATCATTGATGCAGATGACAAACAGTATCGGGGCCCAGCATCAAACCCTGAGGCATACCACTTGTCACAGGCTACATTCAAATCAGATCATGCAGTACATGGGTCCAATTGAGCCATATCCAAGTATACAACAGACAGGACAAAGAGAAAAATACCAGAGCACAGAATCTAGTGTTACAGCATTATAGCATTAAAGCTACAGAGAAAAAGTCCAAGGTCCGTGATAAAATAGGTTAAAAACTCAAGATTACACCCTAGCCATGGGAGGTTTGGAGTGGAGTAAGTATCCCTTCTGTGCTGAGGGTTATTGTGGAGAATATTTTGTCCCCTCTCCTCACTGATTATGGTCTATATGTCAGAAAAATAAGGATCCAGTGGCAGAGGGGAGTGCTGACGCCTAGGTCAGAGTTCAGAGACGAGTTTGGTTGGGCAGTTGTTTGTGCAGTTGTGGGAAAATGGTATCCGAATTTTATTTTTTATACTTTTATTTGTTTGAATACACATAGCTGAGGTCAGACAACCAATAAAACAGAGAAAATTCCTAGCCATTGAATAAATCCTGGACAACAATGTGTGCAAATTGGAATGACTTGTTAGTAGAAAAACCTCTGTTGTGCTCTACACATTAATTTGAAGAAGGCTACACCAGCCTTTATTTTCAAACCTGAGTTCCACATTGATTTTGAAATAATCTTCTCAGATATTGAAAATATATATCTAGTTCAAATAAAAAATACAGCACCTTGGTTACAGATACAGGTCCAGAAGTACAATAATCATTTTTCCTCTATTTTGACATTACCCAGACATAAAATAAATTCATACCTGTTACAAAAAGGATGGCTATGCTGTGCAGAGCATTCTTCTTATTCTTGATAGAACATAGAACATCGAACAGTACAGCACAGGAACAGGCCCTTTGGCCTGTTGAACATGTGCGCTGGAATCTATCCAATGAGTGTCTTTAGCAACAGAAATATGAACTAATTTTTTCTCTCTTTGAATACAATGATCTTTTACAAGAAGACTTAGATTCTTTTCTCTTGAATGCCAGAGGTTGAATGGAGACCTGATAGAATATATATAAAATTATGAGCGGTGTAGATAGGGTAGACAGTCAAACCCTTTTTTCTGAGGATGAAGATATCAAATACCGGAAGGCAAAGCTTTAAGGTGAAAGGGGCAAAATTTAAAGGAGATGTATGGGACAATTTTTTTACAAAGAGCCTGGAACATGTTGCTGGGGTGGTGATGGAGGCAGATACGGTAGTGGCATTTAAGAGACTTTTGGATAAGGACATGTATATGCAAGGAATGGAGCGATATGGATTATGTGCAGGCAGATAGGAGTTGGTCTTGACATTATGTTTGGCACAGGTATTGTGGGGTGAAGGCTCTGTTTCTGTGTTGTACTGTTCAGTGTTCTATATTCTATGATAAAATTCATTGAATCCTGGAATCATAGATTGGTTATAGCAAGGAGCAAACCATTCAACACAAATCCAATAGCAAAACATATCGTTTCTTGGAGAATCAGTTTGATCAATTTGGGCCAAGATAGGATAAAAAAAGCATTTGACTGGACACGGAAGGATAGCAGGGGGCAACATAAATATTATTTAAAACAGACACAAAATGCTGGCGTAACTCAATAGGTCAGGCAACATCTCTGGGAAAAAAGAATAGGTGACGTTTCAGGTCGGAACCCTTCTACAGACTGAAAGTAGAGGTGTGGTGGGAGAGGGGGGGAGGGTGGAAATAAACTGGAGGAAAGGAAGGCTGGCAACAGGTAACCTCAGGAAGGGTGGAGCCCATAATGGCCCATTGTTGACTGGGGCAGATATGGTAAGGGGGGGGGGGGGGGGATCCAAGGATGCGAACAGTGGAATTAGTAGGACCAGGGTGGAGAGAGATTCATTAAGTTACAGCTTTGAAAACCTTTCATTTATTTAGATTGCTTAAAAAAAATCCAAATGCTTTATTTCAAATGTGTTTTTCCCTCATTTTTAATTGTTTTAATTTTTTTTCAAAGGTTTTAGAATGTTCAGGAAATTCAGAAATAATCAGAAATATTCATAAATCCTGACAGCTGGCCAAGCCAGGATGAGCAGCCTAGCCAACTGTCGAAGTTCCTTCAATGTGTTTATGAGTTGAGTTTGTCCTTCCTGTCACCTCCCACACATGAAGGATGTGTGATTGAAAGGCCCCCCTGTTTCCTGAGGTCATGCCATCAATGATGAAGCAGACTTCATACAGTAAGTTATCCTCAAAAGATTCATATCCATAAAGCAAGGAATTTGTCAGATGGCTAACTGCAATTGTACCATCCCACCCTGACTGTAACATAAAGTGGAAGAATCAATATTACAAAATAAAATATTATATACTTGTACTTTCCATTTTCTATTAATTTATCATTTTTAGTTTAGTTTAGTTTAGAGATACAGCACGGAAACAGGCCCAGCAGCCGACCTAGTCTGTGCTGACCATCGATAACCCATGCACTCGTTCTATCCGACATACTAGGGACAATTTACAGAAGTCAATTAACCCACAAACCTGCAGAAATGTTGGAGGAAACCGGAGCACCTGGAGGAAACCCATGCAGTTAGAGCGAGAATATACAAAGTCGGTACAGACCGCATCCATAGTCAGTTTCAAACCTAGTTCTCAGACGCTGTATGGCAACAACTCTACACCTATGTTAGGGAGTTTATACGTTCTCCCTGTGACCACATGGGTTATCTCCGGGTTCTCCTGTATTACATAAACCTAGCAGCACAAAACTAGGCTATTCATCCCATCTGATCCAGACTAACGCTATGTTCAAGGACAGTCACCCTTATAACATCCTTCTATTTATTGCTCCTTCCTTGTTGTTATTGTTCAGAATGATTGATTCTGGGCTGGTAATCAACAATCCTAATTTTCCTGTGGGACGGATTGGAGGAATTCTTTCCCATGGTGGTATGAGCGAAAGGAAATTGGAAGGTGAAAGATTAGCAGAATGAGTGGAATTTTGTGAACGCTCTTTGCCGAGCAAGGCTGACCGAGGAATGAATACATGTTATCACCCGCTAACTGAACTGACATCCTGACAGTAGCCCAGATGAGAGGTCAAGCAATTAAAGCAATCATCTCTGAATCTTGAAATTTTGAGCGTTAGTTCTTTAGTCTTGACATGGTATTGGGAATTAGAAAGATACTACTAGGCAAGATATACTTTGACAGTAAGAAGACACTTGTTACTGCTGGAACTAAACAGGCAAACTTGTCTGAAGTTCTGACTGATTCAAACGACCAGGAATTCAAATAATGATAAGCTTTATTCAGAGCTGGAAGCAACTTGGCACATTCTCATTATGAATTTTACTGAAGCTGGTTAACATCTCAAGAGATCCATACAATATTTTTGTTTTTTTATTTCTTTGTAATTTATTAAAAAATTAACCACATCCACTTAATCCTCATTTATATCCATTCTTTATTAGTTAAAAGCGGACATTAATTAAGATTATGTACTAACTGCACAGCCTCTCTTACTCCTGAAAGCTTACTGTCTATGTTGCTGCATGAATCATTAGAATTGAAATGTCCAGGACCCACTTATCCTTGCAGAATGAAAATATTAAAGGAAATATTAATCTTTGGTAGATAATAGATCCGTGCAAAGGTAGGATTAATGTGGACTTAGGAGAGCGTGCCTCTGCAAGGAAGTCTGTTCAATTGAATGAGAAGCATCATAGGACTAGTGGGAGGCTTCCGTAAAGGAAAGGTTTTATTTCTGCTTGTCTGTTTGAAATGCGAAAGAAAGATGAGTCAGGTACTCGATATGTCCTTAATCACCGGCAAGCCTATCTGTTTGTGTTGCCTGTGTGTCAACATGCATCAGCTTATTTGCAAATGCGATTCATTGTGGCACCTTTAGACATGTAATTTTATGGGCCATCGGCATCTATAACAAGGCAATATCACCTTTATTGGCCTACATTGGCTGATTTCTTTTTTAAACTATGTAAAGCAGGCTCCAAGAGTTCTTGGCTTTGCATATTCCAATTTGCAGAGTAGCTGCGGGTAAAAACAGCACAAAAATATTCCACCCACAGTTCAGACTTATTTGTCAATAATCAGCAACAGTTCCCACTAACAAGTAGACAGTTTGAAGGCTCAAATGCTTCATGCGATTTAGCCTAAAGCATTGCAAAGTATTGCTTGTGGGAAGGATTACAGCCGTAATATCAGGGATTGATTTATTATCGATGAGACCATTTTGTTTTCATAATGGTGCTTCTTGTCCAGTGGCAGCCATTTGCAAGTCAGTGTGTGTTTTGCATTTCAGTAAGGACGGCTCAGTGGCACAGCTGGTAGAGCCACTGCCTCACGGCGCCAGAGACCCGGGTTCGAGCCAGTCCTCGGATGCTGTCTGAGTGGAGTTTGCATGTTCTCCCTGTGACCACGTGAGGTCTCCTCCGGGTGCTCTGGTTTCCTCCCACACCCCAAAGATGTGCAGGTTTGTAGTGAATTGGCCCTCTGTAAAATTCCCCCTAAATGTGTAGGGAGTGGATGAAAAAGAGGGATAACATAAGAACTAATGTGAAGGGGTGATCAGCATGGATTTTGTGAGCCAATAGACCTGTTTCCATGTTGTATCTCTAAACTAAACTAATATTAAAACAGATGGTCATGTTGGAGGGATTAGGGATCATTTAACTTCAAAATGGGTTTGAATCATTGTTTTTCCTAAGGATGTTGAACCCCGGTCTCCTTGCATGAGTTCCCGGGGAATGGTAGTGTTACTGGAGTAGTACCTAAGGGCCTGAATTGATCATCTTGAAACCCACCACAGAATTTCAATTCGGTGTAAAAACATTAGCCAGGAGAATTAATCTTACATCGGGAGCCTTTACTTTAGTTTAGAGATTCAATGCAGAAACAGGCCCTTTGGCGCACTGAGTCCGCACCGACCAGCGATCATCCCATGCACTAACACTATCCTACACACTAGGGAAATTTGTAATTTTTACCAAAGCTATTTAATGTACAAAGCTGTACATCTTTGGAACATGGGATGAAACCAGAGCACCCGGAGAAAATCCACACGGTCACAGGAAGAACGAACAAACTGCGTAGAGACAGCACCCGTAGTCAGGATCAAACCTGGGTCTCTGGTGCTGGGTCTCTGGTGTAAGGCAGCAACTCTACCGCTGCGCCATTGTCCTGCCCTGACCATGTACCAAGTTCCAAATTGTTCAGGGTCACCAGTACCTTCAATTGGAGGAGGTCTGCTGGACTCTTCCCGACAGCAATTCCATTGACGAGCACAGGATTGTGCTCACCACTTTATTTCCTAAGGTCAACAACCAACTCTTTCAGTAGAAGCAAGGAACTGTAGATAGCAGATTACTCAAAGGGACACAAAGTGCTGGAGTAAATCAGTTGGTCATGCAGCATCTCTGAAGAATATGGATCGGTGATATTTAAGGTCAGGACTCTTCTTCAGACTGATCTTGCTTTGGTAACCAAGCAGCTCATCCCATGGGCGGCAAAATGGCACAGCGATAGAGTTGCTGCCTTACAGTTCCAGAGACCCAGTTTCAATTCTGGTCTATGGGTGCTATCTGTAAGGAGTTTGTACGTTCTCCCTGTGATCGCATGGGTTTTCTCCGGTTTCCTCCCACATTACAAATACATACAGGTTTGTAAGTTAATTGGCTTTGGTAAAATTGTAAATTGTCCCTAGAGTGTAAGACGGTGCTAGTGTACGGGGTGATCGCTGATCGGCGCAGACTCATTGGACCGAAGGGCCTGTTTCCGTGCTGTATCTCTAAAGTATAAAGTCAAAATCATTGCTTTTGACCCGGCAAACCACAGTGACACCTTTGGCGAATTTCAATAGCAAGTTGGCGCTATGCTTGTTCACACAGTCGTGGGTGCATGAGAAGTAGAGTAGGGATCTGAGCACACGACTTCGAGGAGTGCCAGTTGAGGGCAAGGGTGGTGGAAATGTTGTAGACTCATTCAAACTGACTGAGGTCTGCCAAACAGAAAATCAAGAAGTCAGTTGCAGATGGAGGCCCTAAGGCCAAGATCCAGGAGTGTAGTGATGAGCTTATTCAGTATTATGGTATTGAAGGCTGAGCTGTAGTAAATGAATAGCATTCTGACACAGGTGTTCTTATTGTTAAGATGATCCAGCTATGAGTGTATTTAGTCTTAACATAAATTGCAAGGGGTTTAGATTGCCTGGAAAACTGGTGCAGGGTGGTTTGGTTTAGTAATGCCCGTCCCACTTAGGTAACCTGAACGGAAACCTCTGGAGACTTTGCGCCCCACCCAAGGTTTCCGTGCGGTTCCCGGAGGTTTTTGTCAATCTCCCTACCTGCTTCCACTACCTGCAACCTCCGGCAACCTCCGGGAACCGCATGGAAACCTTGGGTGGGGCGCAAAGTCTCCAGAGGTTTCCGTTCAGGTTTCCTAAGTGGGACAGGGGCATAATACAGCATGGAAACAGGCCGTTAGGCCCCTGGTGTCTGCGTCGACCAACAACCACCTTGCACTAGTTCCATCCTGTACCCTATGGATCATTTACAGAAGCCAATTAACTTACAAACCTGCATGACTTTGGAATGTGAGAGGATATCGGAGCATCCGGAGAAAACCCACATGGAGAATGAACAAACTGTACAGACGGCACCTGTAGTCAGGGTCTCTGGTGTTGTGAAGCAGCAACTCTACCTTTGCGCCATTGTGCCACCTTGGGTCAGATGTGGACTATTATCAGTCCTTCAAAGCACGTTATAGTGGGAATTGAGACAGATTATTTATTGGGGATTGGAATGATAAAGGCTTCCTTGAAGTAATTGGGGACAATAGACCATTGAAGTGAGTGGATGAAGATGCTGGTGAAGACTGTAGCCAGTTGCATGATGCGTGATTTTAGAACAATTTCTAGTCCAGATCAGGGTAATTTTCAAAGTAATAACACCTGCCTTCTATTCTTAATAAACAGCAATCCACTTGTAGAATACTCCACCATTCAATGATGGCTGATCTATCTTTCCCTCTCAACGCCATTCTCCTGCCTTCTCCTCATAACCTTTGACATCCTTACTAATCAAGAACCTGTCAATCTCCACTTTAAAAATGCCCCAACGACTTGGCCTCCACAGCCGTCCAGTCAGATGGTTTTTGGTCTGTTTTTTTTGTGCTGCCCACAAACTGAGATCTGATAGGATTCACATAGTGACTCCGCAATAAAGTAACTCAAACACTCCTCCAATATTTGCATTCTGCACCTGTGCTAAATTGTTTACAGAAGCCTCACTTCCAGAACATTAAGGTCCTCTGGGATGCAGCATAATATTGTAAGATATTGAAGAAAGGAATACAAATATATTGGCAGGACTCAAGGGCCTGGGTTATAGAGAAATGTTGGGCAGACTAACACTTTATTCCTTGGAGTGCATGAGGCTGAGCAGTGATCTGAGAGAGGTGTATAAAATAGATTGGGTGAATGCACAACATTTTATTCAGCAGAGAGGAATCAAGAACCAAAGGACATAAGTTTATGGGGAGAGTGGTCCAATTTAATAGGAACCTGAAGGGCAAATTTTTCACTCAGGTGGGTATATGGAATGAGCTGTTAGAGGAGGTAGTTGAGACAAGTGTTATAACAACATTTAAAATACATTTGAGCAGGTGCATAGATAGGAATTGTTCAGAGGGATATGGACCGAATGCAGGTATCTTGGTCGACATGAATGAGTTGGGCTGAAGGGCCTGTTTCTGTACAAAAGGACACCAAGTGCTGGAGTAACTCAGCGGGTCAGGCAGCATCTCTGGAGAGTATGGATAGGTGATATTTCAGGTTGAGAATCCTTTCTGGAGAAAATCAGCGGGTGCAGCAGCATCTATGGAGCGAAGGAAAAATATTACGTTTCGGGCCGAAACCCTTCTTCAGACCAGAAACGTTGCCTTTTTCCTTCGCTTCATAGATGCTGCTGCACTCACTGGGTTTCTCCAGCATTTTTGTGTACCTTCGATTTTCCAGCATCTGCAGTTCCTTCTTAAACACTGAGAATCCTTTCTGTTTTCCATGACGTTACAACTGTATGAATAGCTCCCTCCTGGAGCATCATCCACGTTCACATCCCATCATCACATCTCCTGACCCCCTTGGTTCCTCCATCTTGAATATGTTCACTGACTGAGCATCTGAAGAAGAGGAACATGTCACTGCTCCTCTTGGCACACAATTCTCTGACACATCCAGTGGAGAACTGCATAGTTTGGGAACATCTCCAGCCAAGACCGCAAGAAATTACAGAGAATTGTGTGCGCAGCCCAGACCATCACACAAACCAATCTCCCCCACCCCCCCAATGATTCCATCTACACTTCACGCTGCCTCGGCAAGGCCACCAGCGTTATTAAGGACGTGTCTCACCCCGATCACTCCCTCTTCTCCCCTCTCCCCTCTCCCATCAGGCAAGAGGTACAGAAGTGTGAAAACGCACACCTCCAGATTCAGGGACAGTTTCTTCACAGCTGTTATCAGGCAACTGAACATACTATCAACTAGAGAGCAATCATGAGCTACTATCTACCTCATTGGAGACTTTTGGACTATCTTGAATCAGACATTACTGGACTTTATCTTGCACTAAACGTTATTCCCTTTATCATGTATCTGTACACTGTGGATGGCTCGATTGTAATCATGTGTTGTCTTTCCGCGGACTGGTTAGCACGTAACAAAGTTCTGGCTTTTCACTGTACCTCGGTGCAGGTGACAATTAACAAAACTAAACTAAACTAAATAGCACTGACTGTCTGAAGACAGCCTGAAAAGTTGCATATTTCCTTCGCTCCATAGATGCTGCCTCACCCGCTGAGTTTCTCCAGCATTTTTGTCTAGCATTGACTGGTATGCTGGTTAGAGGTGGTGCAGTGTAGATTCACTGGATTGACATGGCGTGAAGGATTTTACAAATAAGGCAAGATTGAGGAAGATTGATCTGTATGAAACATGATGTCATTGAAATATAAAAACTGCCTGGGAATATATTCCCTGTCAGTAGGACTAACCATGTTAAATATTAGTGGCTGAGTGTTATATTCTGTCTCTGAAATTAATTTCCACAAGTCAACATTCAGCCCCTACTACATTGCTCATTTAGCCTTATCAACCAGGGATGAATTTCCAGGCAATACTATTCTGAAGTGGATTGACAGGCTAGATGATAGGAGGCTAATTCCTCTCACAGAAGCTCTAGGTCGGCAGCACAGCATCCCTGCAGCGCCAGAGACCCGGGTTCAATCCAGACCACGGGTGCTGTCTGTATGGAGTTTGCACATTCTTCCCAGTAACCACGTGGGTTTTCTCTGGGTGCTCCGGTTTCCTCCCACACTCCAAAGACATGTGGGTTTATTGGCTTCTGCAAATTTCCCCTGGTGTGTAGGGAGTGAATGAGAAAGTGGGATAGCATAAAAATAGTGTGAACGGGTGATCGATGGTCGGCGTGGACTAGGTGGGCTGAAGGGCCTGTTTCAATGCTGTATCTCTAAACTATCACTTGTTAGCTGTTGCCCCATGCCTTATCATCCTCCCCCCCCCCCCCCACGACCTCCCCCTCCACCTCGATGCCTCGATGCTACTTCCACTCTTCATCTGTCAGTCTGAAGAATGGCCCAACTTGTCAATGCTGACCAAAAGTGCCTAGCTGAGCTAGTCCAACTTTACCCCCTGAACATGACTCCTAGAACATAGAACATAGAACAAAGAATGTGGAAAGAAACTGGAGCACCTGGAGAAAACCCACTCAAGCACAGAGAGAACATACAAACTCCATACAGACAGCACCCGTACTCAGTTATAAACCCGGTCCTCTGACGCTGTAAGGCAGCACCTCTTTCCACTGCGTTTCGGAGTTTATACGTTCTCCCTGTGACTGTGTGGGTTTTCTCTGGGTGCTCCAGTATTATATTAACCTAACAGCACAAAACTAGACTATTCAGCCCATCTGATCCAGGCTAATGTTATGTTCTACGATGATCTTCCTTATAACTTTCTTCTATTTCTTTTTCCATAGAACATTGAACACAAGAAGAACACAAACTGTCCATTTCCCCCCACAGATGCCAGATGACCCATTGAGTTTTTCCAACTATTCTTCTGGAATCAGGTGGCAATCTTTTGATGTGATTTTAACTCCGCAGGTTCTCATTAGATGATACAAGGGGCACCAAACTACCACTCACTCCATCATCTTTTAGAAGTGATGGAACTCTGTGGATCAGTGAACATCCTAGACTCTGTGAAAAGAGGCAAGCTGAATAAGACATCTAAGAAAATAATTAAGTCCGGGCATATCTGGCAAGTGTGACAATATAAAAGAACTATAAAAGCAATAGCTCAGCGTTAGGCTTGCCAGCCTTTTATTATTTACATTGACAGTGGAATTGCACCACAGCTACATATACATCGCCAGCTGATTTGTTTGTTTGCTCAGTTATTTCTCGGTAAATTTGGCCACTAAGTAAATCGTAATGAATCAGATGTCTCAAGATCATCACTTCTGTTTCTTGAACATGCAAGCTAGAACCTAACGAGCCAGAGGAGCAAAGCTCAATAAATTAGCGGCACGGTGGCGCAGCGGTAGAGTTGCTGCCTTACAGCGCCAGAGACCTAGGTTCGATCCTGACTACAGGTGCTGCCTGTACGGAGTTTGTACATTCTCCCTGTGACTGCGTGGATGCTTTGGTTTCTTCACACACTCCAAAGATGTACAAGTTTGTAGGTAAATTGGCTTTGCTAAAAATTTTAAATTGTCCCCAGTGTGTAGGATGGTGCGAGTTGCTGGTTGGCGTGGGCAGTTTGTGCACTGTATTTCTAAAGTCTAAATGGTTAAAAATTCCTGCGTTTTGGTTTAAATGCACCATTCTGAGGATATGTGTTTGCATTTAAGTCCAGCACTAAAGGTCCATTGCTTGCAGTCCTTGCTTTTGGCTTCCTACTGGGCCTTTTCATAAATGAATCGTGGAAACAAGCCCTCACCCACATTTAAACATTCATTTACATTAATCCGGCATGAATCCTTTCTTTTTGTTTTCCCCACATTCCCATGAACTGCTGTTGGATTCTATCATACATTTAAGGATCAATATATAGTGGGCAAATAATCTACCAATCTGCATTTCCTTTAGTAAAGCCAATAGCCTGTGCAATCCTTGTCTGATGTATGGTGTCTTAGCAGAGAAACAGGCCTTTTGGCCCAACTCACCCATATTGACCAAGTTGCCATTTTAGTCCCTGAAATGTGACTCATGGACCATAGAGCATGTAACATAGAACAGTACAGCACAGGAACAGATCCTTCGGCCCACATTGGCCATTCCAAACATAATCCCAAGCTAATCTCATCTGCCTGCACATGATCCATATTCCTCTATTCCTTGCATTTCCATGTGCCTCTCAAAAAGCCTCTTAAATGCCACGATTGTATCTGCCTCCACCACCACCACTGGCCATGCCTGATCCACAACAAGATTATGTTGTAGCTCTTCAATGATACTGGCAAATATTTATTTAAACATGGTGAGTGTTTCTCTCTCTACACTTTTTCAAGCAATGAGATCCAGACCATAATGACATTCTTAGTGTAAAAACTTCCCTCTTATTTAAAGCTTCTGCCTTAAATCTATTATCCTTGCATTTTAACCCCTCTGCTGTTTGAAGGAGCACTTTCTTGCTAATTCTGTCTATTATAGAGTCTCTCCTCATCTTGTTCTAAAGCCAACAACCTTACCTTGAGAGCTTGACAAACCTCAAAAGATGAACAGTTACTCTCTCCACAGCACATGC
This sequence comes from Amblyraja radiata, assembly GCF_010909765.2. Lineage (NCBI taxonomy): Eukaryota > Metazoa > Chordata > Chondrichthyes > Rajiformes > Rajidae > Amblyraja > Amblyraja radiata. The sequence continues at coordinate 26,071,636 of NC_045974.1, read as the reverse complement.
GGCATGGTGGCGCAGCTGGTAAAGCCACTGCCTCACAGCGCCAGACACCTGTGTTCGATCCTGACCTCAGGTGCTACCTGTGTGGAGTTTGCACATTCTCCCTGTGGGTTTCCTGCAGGTGCTCCTTTTTCCTCCCATAGCCTCAAGACGTGCGGGTATGTAGGTTGATTGTCCCTCTGTAAATTGTCCCTGGTGTGTAGGATAGAACGAGTGAACTTGTAACCGCTGGTCGGCAAGAACTTTGTGGGCCGAAGGGTCTGTTTCCATGCTGTATCTCTAAAATTAAAATTTGTAGGGAATGGATGAGAAAGTGGAATAAAGTGGAACTAGTGTGAACGGGTAATCAATGGTCAATGTGGACTCGGTGGGCCGAAGGGACTGTTTCTATGCTGTATCTAAAAACTAAACGAAAGATGCTGCCTGACCCACTGCGTGTTTCCAGCATAAAAATATAATTTTTAGTTCAGATTTCCAGCATCTGCAATTTTCTTTTTTTTTTAGTTTTCAATACCCAAGCATTTCCACTTTCAGCTCTTTATTGGAGTCCAAGTTTCTGTCAAAATGCTCCCAGATGTCAAATGCACCCTCTGCAGTGTAATCACATCTTCCCTGTCAAGCAGTACACGAATGCTGCAGCCAACAGAGGCGAGCAGTCCTGACAAATTGGCAGATTTGGTCTGCAAAATAGGTGCTGTGTATGGTGTTTTGTTTAGTTTAGTTGAGTTTAGAGATATCGTGTGGAAACAGTCCCTTCAGCTCACGGAGTCCATGCCAGCCAACGACCACCCATACACTAGTTCTATCCTACACAGTAGGGACAATTTTACAGAAGCCAATTAACCCTATAAGCCTACACGTCTTTGGAATTTGGGAGGAAATCGGAGCACCAGGAGGAAACCCACGTGGTCATGTGGAGAAAGTACAAACTCCGTACAAATTACCCAAGCACCCGTAGACAGGATCGAACCCGGGTCTCTGACGCTATAGGGCAGTAACTTTGCTGCTGTGCCACTGTGCCACCCCCTACCATCCCATCTGAGATCCTAAAATCATTGTGAAACAGAGACCACCTTGCTTTAAGACACTATTATAATGAATTATTATTCCCTTTAAGAAACTGGGCACAAAGTGGCAACATATTGATGTACTCTACTGCACTGACCACAGGAAACAAGTAAAATGCTCTTAAAAGCATCACTCAGCCTCAGGCATAGAGAGAAAGGTTAGTATGGACAATGGTGAGAAAATCATATTGGGTAAAGAGCAGCAGGAAATATAGGGTCAGGTCAGGATGTAACATTCCATGAGCTAAGAGCATTTTAATTGGGGCCAGGGATATGATTGACCATTATCAATCTGGCGTAAGCTTTATCAGAATTATAGCTCAAACTGCAATGGCAGAATATTTTATCACCATAAAATGGACAGTTGGACAGTGGAATCAGTGGATGATTTATGCAGTTTAACAGTATTGTCGTTTTTACATCCAGCTGGACTCGCCACTTTCTGTGAAATGTGAATTTTGTTTTTCTGAGAGTAAGTAGTGAAAGAATTTGGCTGCAAATTGTTGGTCCAATTTCATCTGCAAGGTAATTAAGACGAGCCTTGCATGTTGATGAGTTCCTCATGTGTAGGAACTGCCATGTACAAATGATGTCTATGTTAGAGTGGGACGCAATAGAAAGTGTGCAGAAAGGAACTGCAGATGCTGGTTTACACCGAAGATAGACACAAAAAGCTGGGCTAACTCAGCGGGTCACGCAGCATCTCTGGAGGAAAGGAATAGGTAGCATTTTGAGACTTCTACAGACTGAGAGTGAGGGGAGAGGGAACATTGAACCATTGAGGGCTCCACCTTTCCTTGATCATCATTGCTGGTCCTTTCGCAATAGGAAGTTTCGGGATCAATTCCCCGAAGGATAGAAAGTGGGTGCTGATGGAATTTCCAGACTAAAAACAGACACAAGTGAGACCGATTTCCAGTCAAAATGCCCAATGAAACCTTAATACCTTCTCCAGAATTCGGTTTCTCTGCCACTTCATCACACTGCACGTCTTCCCAAGTTCTTTAATCACTATTGACAGTTCAACAGGTGAAAGCTGACAAATCTGCTTGCACAGAAGTGTTGCAGCCTGCTGTATATGATGGTGAATTTTTGATCAAATGTTTATTCACGGTTTGCACACCTTCTGAAGTTTGTTCCAGATCTCACACAACCAGACAAGATCATGAGAGAGAAGGATCGGGTAAACGCCCAGAGTTTTACCCAGAGTCTTTTCCCCAGAGTTTTACCTCGAGAACCTGAGGACATAGGTTTAAGGTGAGGAGGAAAAGATTTAATAGGAATCTGAGGTGCAACTTCTTTACACAAAGAGTGGTAGGTGCATGGAACGAGCTGCCAGAGCATGCCTGGAGAACATGGACAGATGACGTTTCGGGTCGGGAACCTTCTTCAGATTTGATAGATCTCCAGGGTTGCTAACGAGGAGTGATTCTAACATATGGAGCGGCAAAGAGAGAAAAAGGAGAGGGAGAGAACCCCAGACACAGATAACCCCTTAACTCTGAGGAAGGGTCCTGACACGAAACATCATCTTATCCTTGTTCGCCAGAGATGCTGCCTGACCCGCTGAGTTACTCCAGCATTTTGTGTCCTTTTTTGGAATTGTCCAGCTAGCCGGAGGCCAGGAAACCAGATGTCAACAGCTGAGTTACTGCAGCATTTTGTGTCTTTCCTTGGTAAACCAGCATCTGCAGTTCCTTGTTTCTACGCTGCACTTTTCTTTGTATTTGTTGTAGAGCCACATTTCTAGAGTGTGCCACGCGTGGAGGGTTAATAATGACCTAATGAAACAATGAACGACAAAAAACACCACGTAAGGAGATTTCCAGGTCGTTACCTTTTGCTTTGTGGAATCATCAATAGACAATTAACAAACTTGGACAATGTCGCAAGCGCTGGGTCGGAGAGACCTGGTGGCAGGAACATTGAACGCATGAGGCACGTCTGTGGGGAAGATGCATGCTTGTGGCACACGTTGCCTGAGGCAGGTCTAAGAGTGCCACCTCAGTGAACTTCTGAAAGTCATCTAGAGCCACCTCAGCGTTACGGGGATAGGCTGAACGAAGTCTCCTGGGATGCGGGCAGGTCGGTACACTGGGTCCGCAGCAGAGTCAGATCGGAACATGATGCTGTCATTGCCTCAGGTGAAATCATTAACTTCACTGTGGTGACACAGTCTTACCAGAGCCCTCCAAGGGATTGCCCTCATCGCTCCCTTGCTCGGCCTCAGTTAAACTGTGCAACGCCAGTAAAAAAGACATGAATGTAAAAACAACGATGCAGAAATCTATGATTAACTCAAAAGCCAAAATGAATAGGGAAAAGAAACAACATCAGAAAACGAATGCATTAATGGTGATCACCATGGCAGGGTATCCACACTGAATCATAGAGGTTAGCATTCCATCTTGCTTTTGATAATTTACAGAAAGTACAGGAGTGGCTGACAAGTCCGATGTTTTTTCAATCTTTAGACTTTACACTGTAGGCTTTAGACGTCAGACTTCAGAGATGTAGCACGGAAACAGGTCTTTCGGACCACTGAGACCACGGCAACCAGCGATTATCCCCGTGCACTAACAATATCCTACACACTAGGGACAATTTTACAAAAGCTAATTAACCTACAAACCTGCACATCGTTGGAATGTGGGAGGAAACCAGCCACCTGGAGAAAACACACATGGGCTCATGGAGAACATGCAAACTCCACACAGACAACACCCAAGATTAGAAACAAACCCAGGACACTGGTGCTGAGAGGCAGCAGCTCGGCCACTCTGCTACTGTGCTGACCTGTACTGTTCGATGTTCTATCTTCTATGTTTTTAAGAGTCAGCTACATTGCTCTCTCTCTGGAGTTACATACAAGCCTGACAAAGTACAGAGAAGATCTACAAGGATGTTACCAGGACTTGAGGGCCTGAGTTATAAGGAGAGTTATAGCAGTGTTTCAAATTCCATGCCTGGCCATAGCAAGAATAACACAAAAACACCAGAAAGTAGCAGCAAGAGTAAAGCACGTGTCCACCAACGCCTACCCTGCCATTCAGTACATTCATAGTTCATTAGCCCCAGACCTCAACTCCCTTTGGTACTCATTTACAGTTTACAGGTTAGAGATAGTGTGAAAACAGGTCCTTCAGCCCACTGAGTCCACGCCGACCATCGATCACTCATATACCAGTTCTATCCTACACACTAGGGACAATTTACAGAAGTCAATTAACCTACAAACCTGCAGGTCTTTAGATTATGGGAGGAAACTGGAGCATCAGGAGGAAACCCATGCGGTCGCTGGGAGAATGTGCAAACTCCGTACAGACAGCACCTGCAGTCAGGATCAAACCCGGGTCTTTGGCACTACGAGGCAGCAGCTCTAACGTTGTGTCACTGTGCCACCATTCTTTAAATTCCTCCAGCGATCTAGCCTCTACAACTCTCTGGGGTAGAAGATTTCAAAGATTAATCACAATCTGTGAGAAGAATCTCCAAGGCGTCTTTGTTTTAAATGATTGCTCCCTAATCTTGTAACTATGTTCCCTCATTTGAGATCCTCCCACCTGAGGAGAGATCTCCATATGTACCCTGTCAAGCCCCCTCAGAACTGCAGGATCTTTAATTACATAAAATTGACACCTGAACACAATGTACCATGCCCCCTGCAATCTAACTCATCGAATGTGATAGAGTACATCCAACTACAGCTATCTTAGCTCCACTGACTAAGGATAAATGTCTTGGCACAGACGTGCATGTCTGCCAGGTTTTACTCTTTAATCATCTTGCACACAATGAGTTTCTCCAGAGGTGGCCTTGTGGCTTATACAGATTTTCCAACACGATTTTAAAGCGGAAGGTCGGGTTTTGGATTCCAGTTTAATATTTCTCTTTCAAACAATGAAGTACATTATCTGGTCCTACATACACTGCTACTGTGGGATACTGCTGTGTGTTCCACTCTGACAGTCGCCATTCCAGTTGCCGTTTTTTTCAGGCAACTGCCGGCAACTTGACAGTCGCCGGCAACCCGCTGAAAAATCGCCTAAGTGGGACAGGCCCATTACTCTTTTCTCCTTTGTGTGGATGCTGCTTGACTTGTGAATATTTCCCGAATTTTGTGTGTTGATTAGATTAAGTGTAGATGTTTTAGTTTAGAGATATAGAACGGAAACAGGCTCTTCAGCCCACCGGGTCTGTACCAACTAGCAATCCCCACACATTAACTCTATCCTACACCAACTAGGGACATTTTTCACATATACGCCGAGCCAATTAACCTACAAACCTGTACGTCTTTGGAGTGTGGGAGGAAACCAAAGATCACGGAGAAAACCAGCGCGATCACGGGGAGAATGTACAAACTCCATACAGACAGCACTCGTAGTCGGGATCAAACCCGGGTCTCTGGTGCTGCAAGTGCTGTAAGGCCGCTGCACCACTGTGCCGCCCTGTTAGATGGTGTTTAAATGTCGTGAAAGATCCTCAGAAAGCCAAGCTTTGTTCGGGTGAGACACTTGGGGTGGCAAGGAGGCACAGCAGTAGAGCTGCTGCCTTACAGCTCCAGGGACCCAGGTTAGATCCTGACTACAAGTGCTGTCTGCACAGAGTTTGTACATTCTCTCTGGGAGCGCGTGGGTTTTCTCCGGGAGTCCGGTTTTCTCCCACATCCCAAAGACCTACTGGTTTGCAGGATAATAATCCTCTGTAATTTGTCGCTAGTGTGTAGGTTCTGTTTCCACGCTGTTTCTCTGAAAATATAAACTTAAAACTTGGATTTTCTGATGAAAAGTCACCAATCCGAGATGTAAACCCACATCCAGTTGCTGTCTGACAACTGAGTATTAGGAGATGTTTAAATTTTGCAGCATTTTGGTTTTTCAGTAGGTTTTACAACTAGTTTTACAATAGCTGCCTCAAAACCTGCTTACACACAGACTAACGAGGAATCCACAAGAGTGCACAATCAATATTTTGAACATCCGTGTTGCTTAACCACCTTGCCCTTCTGGTAAATTGATTCTGCCTTGAAGCTGATCCCCAGGTGTTTCAAAGATATGAGTTAGGATGTGGCAGGTTACAAAAGATCGAGACTGCACGTGACTGCAATTTCCAACAGGAACATTTGTGCCTGTCTCTCACCGACACTCGTTGAAGAGACATACTAGCTATGCGCAGATAAGAATACCAAGGAAAATAGTACGTGTCCTCATTGTTCCTGTGACAATTATAATGCAATCACTGCCTACATTTGAGACTACGCATATTTCCAAGATATACTGGCTTAGAATCATTCTAGCTTAGTTTAGTTTAGTTCAGTTTAGAGATGCAGCGCCGAAACAGGCCCTTCAGCCCACCGAATCTGTGCCGACTAGCGATCCCCGTACACTAACCTTATCCTACAGTGTTTAAGAAGGAACTGCAAATGCTGGACTTATCCTACACACTAGGGACAGTTTACAATTTGTTTTTAACCAAAGTTAATTAACCTACAAACCTGTACACATGTGTTTAGAGTGTGGGAGGAAACCGGAGCACCTGTGGAAAACCCACTCGGTCACGGGGAGAATGTACAAACTCTGTTAAGACAGCAGCACCAGTAGTCAGGATCGAACTTGGGTCTCTAACGTTATAAGGCAGCAACTCTACAGTTGCACCACCATGCCGACCCACAAAATAAAACATCAGACTTTGTGCCCAAATCGAAAATGAAAGCAAAGAGGAATTTTAACCAGGCACCAGTGTGTCTTTCCTCTTGCGTATGGCGTGTACATCCTAAAGTTGTCGGACAACTTGTTCTATTTGATGCACCAGTGTGTGAAATGGAATGACAGCCAATTTGGATAACTACCGGTTTAATAATTATAATCATGCTAAGGTTGTCTGTGAGATTGTCGTCCAGATCTACTGTATCATTAACGATCTACCTTTGTACCACATTGCCCACACCTCGACGTGTTCCGCGCCCTCCATGATGTAGAGATCTTCTTCCATCTCCTCAGACTCCAAGCCCTTTTATAGGTTCATAAGTTCATAAGTCATAGGAGCAGAATTAGGCCACCTTCAACATGCACCATCCTCTTGGAGCCCCCCTACCAACCTTCTACCCTCCATGGACCTTTTTAATTTCACTGCCGGCATGACATCGGTCTTCAGAAGGGCCCCACCAGAAACATCATCCATCCATTTTCTCCCTTCTTCAGACTGAAAGCAGAGGGTGTTAAAGGTGGTGGGGTGGGGCGGTGCGGGAGCGATGGGGTGGGGAGGAGGTGGAGGTGAGAGCTGGAGGCGAGAATAAACCAGAACTAATCAGGGCCAGCCACGAATGAGCTCAGGCAGGGCAATGCCTGCTAGATCCACTGTTCACTGGGGAAGTTGTGATCTCAAGAGAAACAATGTGGAGAACAGTGGAACTGATAAAGCGACCAGTGTTGCTGGGACATGTTGGCCGGTGTGGGCTAGTTGGGCCAAAGGGACTGTTTCCACACCGTATCACTCTATGACTCTCTGACCAACTTTTATACAAACCAGCAACTGAAGTTCCTTGCTTCTGCACTCTTTTGTGTCTCTTGTTGTAAATTTCTCCTGGACTTTTGCCGTTATTATAGTCAGGGGCCACTTACACCACAGTTATCTCCTCGTCTCCCCTCCACCGTTGGGTTGAAGAAACAAGAGTTTAAAAACAGATTCAAGAACAGCTTCTTTCCCTCTCTTATCAGGCTCTTCAATTCACCCTCCCATGGGCTGCAGATGAATGCTTGATCTCCGAATCTACCTTGCTGTGGCCCTTGCACTTGTCAAAGTGTATAAAATCATGAGGGATAGAGATAAGGTAGTGTATTTTTTTCCCAGGGAGGGGAATCAAATACTTGAGGGCATTGGTTTAAGGTGAGAGGCAAAAGATTTCTAAGGGACCTGAGGGGAAACTTGTTCACACAGAGGGAGGTGGGTTCAGAGATGAGCAGTCAGACGAAGCAGTTGAGGCAGGTGCAATTGCAACGTTTAAAAGACATTGGGACAGGTATATGATAGAAAAGGTTTAGAGGTATGTGGGGCAAATGTTGACAAATAGGACCTGTTCAGATGAGCATTTTGGTTGGCATGGATGAGATGAGCTGAAGGACCTGCTTCTGTGCGGTATGGCTCTATGAATCTATCATTCTCTGGTTGTTGGGGCTGTCTTAACGAGTCAATGGCCTACTCTTGTTCCAGTATTCCCATATTGCGGAATTCCTTTAGACTTTGGAGATACAGCGCGGAAATATGCCCTTCGGCCCACCAAGTCCGTGCCGACCAGCATTCACACCATAAATTAGCACTATCTTACACACTAGGGATAATTTACAATTGTACCGAAGGCAATTAACCCACAAACCTGTACGTCAAAAAGGGTCTCAACACAAAACGCCGCCTATTCCTCTTCTCCAGAGATGCTACCTGACCCGTTGAGCTACTCCAGCATCTTGGGTCTATATCATCATCATTGGAGCGTGGTAGGAAACCTGGCGCACCCGGAGAAAACCCACACGGTCACAGGGAGAATGTACAAACTGCGTACAGACAGCACCTGCAGTGAGGATTGAACCTGGGTCTCTGGCAATGTAAGGCAGTAACTCTACCGCTGTGCCACCGAGCCACCCCAAACTCCTGATAAAATGGAGATGTCTCAGTTACTTCTTATTACAAACCTAATTCCTAAGTTAGTTAAAGCTCAAGGAAAAATAATTGAACAGTACCTTGCAGCCACAAGGAGCACGTACTGATATTTAACCTTCATTAATTGTTTGTGCTCATCTTTAGAATAAGATTCTGCTCATTTTCAGGCACCTTTCATGAGCATAAAACACTGGCGGGTCAGGTTTTGCAAAACAAGATAATCCATCTCTTAATTATGCCACTGTCTCAGCATTAGACAATCTCCAATTTGATATGTTGCCTCTATTTCTCATAGATTGTCAATGACTGAATAAGTGAATGAGATTGTCAATTATTATCAACTTCAGATCATTCATTCCCATGAACAAAATAACTCGAGCAAACAGTTTTATTGCAGCAAAGCATCTAAAATTGTGTGACAAGAAGGTTCGACACCAAGCCATGTTAAGAGAGGTGAGCAGGAAGGTCAATGATACACATTTCAAAGAGTGCATCATGTAGATTGTTCGTTTCTAAGCTTCCCCCCCAGTCTAGTTTCAGTAAAAACACTGAATCAAGCACTTGAAACAACTACATTTTATTTTAACAAAAGCGCGTTACAGTTCAACTACTGTACCTATCCCACCGCGGGTTCGATCCTCGTATCTGCCTGTTCAAGCCCTCTAGGCCTCGCTCAAACAGAGACACTCCAGAAGGTCACGCAGTCCAAGCGCTCTCCCAGAAGATCGACCCTGAACCTCGTGGTAGCGGACTTTTATATGTCCCGGGACCTCGAGGGGCTGAACCACATGGGGTGGTCTCTTAATAATCCAATTACAGATATCGATTAACCCCATACATAACAGACATTCCCCTAACCCAATAATACAGCAGCTCAATACATTGTATTCAAAACGGACTTCGTAAGGAAGCCGACTTAGAAACATTTACCCTGATCTACAGATAGATAGATAGATAGATAGCCTTTATTGTCATTCAGACCGAAGTCTGAACGAAATTTCAGCAGTCATACATATAATACAATAAAAACATCAATAAACACATATTAACATCCACCACAGTGAGTCCACCCCACATCTCCTCACTGTGATGGAGGCAAAAGTCTTAGGTCTGCAGTCTCTTCCCTCCTCTTCTCCCTCTGCGCTGAGGCGATACCCCCCGGGCGATGTTACAAATCAGTCCCGCGGCTCAAACACCGCGGCCGGGGTGGTTGAAGCTGCCACCCACCAGCCCTGAGCCGGACCGCCCTCACGGGAGCGAGCTCAGGGCGAGTCCTGACGGGCTCTGCCTCCGGAGCCTCGAGGTCGCCAGCTCCATTTAGGCTTCAGCGCAGGCGGAGGCAGAGAAGGGGAATACGACAAATAAGTCGCATTCCCCCGCAGGGAGAGACTGCAAAACTCGTTTAAACCCCCCCCCCCCCCCCCCAAAACACAAACTTAAAACCAAAAACTAGACGAACCAAACAAAATAAACAACACAAAAAACACAAACAAAACGGGACTGCCGATGAGCCGCTGCTGCCAGTGCAGCGCCGCCACTCCGGAGGAGGAAACACAGACAAGGCTCAATACCTCATCCAATCAACACTTGGCAAAGCAGAACTCAGCAACATTATTTACAATTATTTACAAGGTGTATGTCTGGTTTGCAGCCATCCAATCCATTCAATGCATTTTGCACCTAATTAACAGGGTTTGCAGATGTTCTCATTCTCTGCTTGCAAATTGTATCTAAGCTCCAGACACACTGGCACCTCTTCACAGCTTGTCTCCGCTCTGCAGAGTGTAACTCCAAATTGGCCAAATCTCCGAACAACCCTGAAGCTTTCACCTCATTTTGAAGTCGTAGCTCCAATTTAGCCAGGATTAACAATCAGATCTAAGGAAGATAGCACGGGAAGTATATGGGGAATGGTGGTGCTGCAGTAGTCATTGACTTACAGCGTCAGAGACCCGGGTTCAATCCTGAGTATGGGTGCTGTCTGTACAGAGTTTGTACGTTTTCCCCGTGACTGCGTGGGTTTTCTCCGGGTGCTTCGGTTTCCTCCCACACTCCTAAGACCTGCAGGTTTGTCGGAAAATTGGCTTTGGTAAGTTGTAACATTGTCCCTTGTGCGTGACTTAGTGTTACTGTACAGGGTCATCGCTGGTTGGCACAGAATCAGTGCGCCCGAAGGGCCTGTTTCTGCACTGTATCTCTAAAGTCTAAACTGAGTTGGATACTTGGCTGCTGAATATACAATCGCATATGGTATTCGAACTGAAATCTGGGATGCGCAAGAATAGATAGGGTAAATGCATAGAGTCTTTTGCCCAGAAGAGGGATGTCAAGTCAAGTCAAGTCAAGTCAAGTTTATTCGTCACATACACATACGAGATGTGCAGTGAAATGAAAAGTGGCAATACTCGCGGATTGTGCAAAAAGACAAACAAACAAACCAAACAAACTACAGACAGAATGGAACAGAATCACATATTCTTTTTCTTGGTTTCTTAGTTTCTTGGTCCTCCAAAATATTCCAAATGGAATTTAAACTGGAGGTGGTAATATTTTCATATTAAATATTGTGGGCGGAAGGAAAAATGGAAAAAAACAGCAATTAAAAATAAATAAAAAGCAGTAGAATGGTCCAGTAAAGTTAGTCCCTGGTGAGATAGGAGTTTACAGTCCTAATGGCCTCTGGGAAGAAACTCCTTCTCAACCTCTCCGTTCTCACAGCATGGCAACGGAGGCGTTTGCCTGACCGTAGCAGCTGGAACAGTCCGTTGCAGGGGTGGAAGGGGTCTCCCATGATTTTATTGGCTCTGGAGTTGCACCTCCTGATGTATAGTTCATGCAGGGGGGGAACTCTCTCTCCACTGCTGCTGCCTGAACAGCTGTGACATTTTCTGGTTTTATCATTAAACATCGAAGTTAATTTTGAGAGCAGCATTTTAATCAAAATGAAGTTATGTTCGTCAGGACCCTTCTTCAGACATCAGGTGCATCGGTCTGAAGAAGGGTCTCGACCCGAAACGTCACCTATCCATGTTCTCCAGAGATGCTGCCTGACCCATTGTTACCCCAGCACTTTGTGTCCTTTTTAAAATAAATCAGCATCTTACCAGCTCCGCGCCACTGCGTTGAGCTGTTAAGTTGCTTGAAACTTCCTTAGCTCAATTTTTTCTTAATATTGGTTTGCACACAGATCATTAAATGTTTGACAATTAAACTAAATAATGGTTGTATAAATGACAACTAGGAAGATGTATTTTGCATACACTAGAATATGTTATTGATACTACAGGAGTTGCACATAGACTATACTTGCAATTATCATAATTAACCTCCCACCAGGATAATTATAAAGCCACGACGATGAAGAATCTTGACAAAGGTTTACAAAAGTTCAACCATCCATGTTTAACTCATGCTCCAAGTGCCACTGGGATAACCTCTCTACTCTCAACAAATCACCACCGCCTATTCTTGTCATATTTAATATTTATTTTTGCTTTCAACACAGCACAGTGTTGAGTTTCTATAAAATGAACAAGAGAAAAATCACAATGATATAGGTAGAGCAAAGGAAATATTGAGGCAGAACGGTGGGGGGGGGGGGGGGGGGGGGGGGGGGCGGTAGAGTTGCTGCCTTACAGCACCGGAGACCCAAGTTCCATACTGACTACGGGTGCTGTCTTTATGGAGTTTGTACCTGTGACCTCGTGGGTTTACTCCAGGTGCTCCAGTATCCTTCCACAGTCCAAAGACATACAGGTTTGTAGGTTAATTAGCTTCGGTAAACAAAAATGGTAAATTGTTCCTAGTGTGTAGGACAGTGTTAGTGTGCGGGGATCGTTGGTCGGCCGAAGGGCCTGTTTGTGCAATGCATCTTTAAACTCTAAACCTGGGTTCAATCCTGACCTCAAGTTCCATCCATATGGCATTTGCACACTTTGCCAGTGACTGCGTGGGTTTCCTCTGGGTTCTCTGGTTTCTCCCCACATATCCCAAAGACACGTGGGTTGGTAGGTTAATTGACTGCTATTTCTGGCCACTATTCTGTCGATGAGTGGTAGAATCTGGGGAGAATTGCTCACAAAATGTAGTGAAGTCATGTGTAGAGAGGAACTGCAGATGCTGGTTTACACAGAAGATAGACACAAAATGTTGGAGTAGCTCAGCGGGCCAGGCAGCATCTCTGAATAAAAAGAAAAGGTGGTGTTTCAGGTCGAGCCTTCTTCAGTGAATGAAGTTGGATTAGATTAGTGCAGAATTGTTTCTATGTTTCTATGTTTAATTAATGTCAATGGGTGGTTGATGTTCAACATAGATGCAGTGGGGCAAAGGGCCTGTTTCTATGTGTCCCTCTATCTATTGATAGGTTATACAGTCCCACAGCATAGAAACAGGCCATTAGGCCCACAGCCTCCAACCAGTGAGCACCCATCCATATTAAACAACCAGTTGCCTTTTTCTGACACCCTGCAAAACCTCTGATTTGGAACATGGTACAGTATGGTAAGACCATATCTAACAACGAGTTTCTTTGCTAACACAGTCTCAGGGACTGAAATCCAATTTCAAGAGAGAATTAATTATGGGTTTTAGGGCTAAGAGAATCAAGGGATATGGGGGAAAAGCCAGAACAGGGTACTGATTTTGGAATGTCAGCCATGATCATATTGAATGGCGGTGCTGGCTCGAAAGGCCGTATGGCCTACTCCTGCACCTATCTTCTACGTTTCTACAAGACTAAGCATTCTTTTCAGCAACATTAATAGATCTACAATGTTATAGCAGGTTCTCACCACCAAATTTTACTGTACAAATGCTGGGGCATTGCTTTGTAACATTAGCCTAAGTTGCAGGCTGTTACTCATACATTCATAAGTAAAAGTAGCAGAATTAGGCCATTTGGCCCATCAAGTCTGCTCCTCCATTTGGTCATGGTTGATCTATCTTCCACTCTCAACCCCATTGTCCTGCCTTCCCCCTTTAACCCCTGACACCCGTACTAATCAAGAATGTCAATCTCCGCCTTAAAAATGTCCATTGCCTTGGCCTTCATGGCCATCTGTGGCAATGAATTCCATACATTCATCACCCCGTGACTAAAGAAATTCCACCTCATCTCCTTTCTGAAGGGACATCCTTTTACGGCGTCTGATCCTAGACTTTCCCACTAGTGGAAACATGCTCTCCACATCCACTCTATCCAAGCCTTTCACTTTTCGGTAAGTTACCCCCTCATCCTTCTAAACTCCAGCGAATGCAGGCCCAGTACCATCAAACGATAATCGTATGTTTACCCAATCATTCCTGGGATCGTTTTTGTAAACCACCTCTGGACCCTCTCCAACGCCAGCACATCCTTCCTCAGATATCGGGCCCAATACTGCTCACAATAAGTTGGTGTAAACTACCCAAGCTAACGTTCCCAATGTTCGATAGTTCGACATCCAAATAGTTCAATAGTGCTTTATTTGTCACGTATGCAGCTGCGCAGTGAAATTTTTTCTGCACATATTACATATGCAGGCGCTGCCATATTTGGCTCCATTATACAAAGTCCAAATTCCGGTCGGCTCCTCGCGCTCAATATACTGGGGCAGCTTCCGCGAACCGACATCCCTCTCCTCCCCTCTCCCGGCCATTTCTGTGTCCCGGGGATGCCTCCTGCAGCCGACCTTGAAGGCGCTGGATGCATTACCCCAGTTCACTCTACTACAGGGCCCACCCCCTAGCACCCAACATCTCCAACACACTCTCGGTTACGCCGACCGGCGAGACTTCGGGCAAGGTCAATTTCAGTGAGTGCAGTCTGCTTTTTGATGGTAATGTGTGGGACAGAACTGCAGATGCTGGTTTAAACCGAAGCTAGACACAAAAAGCTGGCGTAACTCAGCGGGACAGGCAGCATCTCTGGAGAGCAGGAATGGATGACGATTCGGGTTGAGACCCTTCTTCAGACTTCAGAAGAAGGGTTTCGGGCCCAAACATCACCCATTCGTTCTCTCCAGAGATGCTGCCTGTCCTGCTGAGTTACTCCAGCTTTTTGTGTCTATCTCCTTGATGGTTATCCTGCTGTTTGTAATGTCAATCATGCAGTCACGGCTCAGTAACTTGAGGGTGGGAGCCCTTTCATGTTTCATTCTGAGACCAGCATTACGCATGACTACCGGCTCCTTTACAACAACAGCTCAGACCGAATTTAATACATTTGTCTTGCGGCAAAATGGCTTTGGCACTGATACAGACTAACCAGAGCCGAGTGCATTTAAATCTTCTTTGTCCTGTTTATTCCATATTAGAAAGCTAAGCAACACAGGAGCCAGGCAAAATAATTTCTAATTGCAATTAGTGGTGCCACTAATGCAATGCATACAACACCTGAGCTCAAAGGTCTGAATATGTAAATTGCTTGTCATATTAATTCTCAGCACGTTTATTTTGTAGCAACCATCCATTTAGAAACCTAATGCTGGAATAAAATGACAGCTCAAAAGAAAGGGAATTTGGAGATCAGTATTTTTACCGGTGGGAAGTGAATACATCTAATGCATTTATTCCTGGGATCAGCATAAAAAAAAATAATGCAACATCCATGATTACCATAGAATATTGAGCTTAGAACAGTAGGGCCCACAATGTCTGTGCCGAACATGATGCTAAGACTGACACATCTATCTTTTTCACACATAGAGTGGTGGGTGTATGGAACAAGCTGCCGGAGGAGGTAGTTGGGACAGGTACTGTAGAAATGTTTAAGAAACATTTAGACAGGTACATGGAGAGGCCAGGTTTAGAGGGATATGGGCCGAACACAGGCAGGTGGGACTAGTGTAGATGGGGCATGTTGGCTGGTGGACCGAGTCGGGCCGAAGAGCCTGTTTCCATCCTGTAAAGCTCTATGACAATGACTCTACCTGCACCTAACCCATATCCCTCTATTCCTTGCTTCTCCATGTCTTTCCAAAAGTATTTTCAATGCCACTAATGTCTCTTCTTGAGCCACCAGCAGCACGTTCGAGACACTCATAATCTTCTGCATAAAACAACTTGCCACATACATTTTCTTTAAACTTTGCTATGATGATCTTGAAGATACCTTTAGGAGATTAGCAGTCGGTCACCTTTATGGGGGCCAAGAGTAATATATATGTTAGGCTAGGCAGTTAAAGACCCCAATAGTAAAATGCATTTGTTTCAGGAAATCTGAAATATAATTAGAAAATGCTGAACATATTCTGCAGGTCAAATATCTTTGGAGGTTATTACAAAGTTAGCAAACTGAGTTAATCACTATTCAGATAAAGACTATCAACCTGAAACATTAACTCTCTCTCCAGAGATGCTACCTGACCCATTAAGATACAGCAAGGAAACAGGCCCTTCGGCCCACCGAACCCGCGCCGACCAGCGAACATCTCGTACACTAACACTATCCTACACGAAGGACAATTTACAATTTTACCGAAGCCAATTAACCTACAAGCCTGTACGTTTTGGGATTGTGGGAGGAAACTGGAGCACCCGGAGAAAACCTACATGGTCACAGGAAGAATGTATAAACTCTGTACAAGCAGCACCCATAGTCAGGATGGAACATGGGTCTCTGGCACTGTGAGGTAACAACTCTACTGCTACGCCACTGTTCCACCCTGTCATTATTGGTGCATGTCCCAAAATGATAGTCAGTTAAAAATAAATTCATAAATCGGTTGTCAATCTCAAAACTTCCAAGATACCCAGCACAAGGCTACGGGAATAACAACTTGCATTTGTATAGCACCTTGGGACAAATAGGTTCATAGAACAATAGTGATTGGCAAAAGAACCAGAAGTAACTTGAAGAAAACATATTTTGCACAGTAAGAATAGGTCCTGGAGTTCACTTCTAGAGTAGTAGTTTAGGCAGATGCAATTGCAGCCTTCAATGGGCAGTTTAGTGGTTCAGTTGGTAGAGCCACGGCCTTACAGTGCCAGAGACCTGGGTTCAATCCTGACCTCGGTTGCTATCAGTGTGGAGTTTATACTTTCTTCCTCTGAACACCTGGTTTTCCTCTGGGTGCTCCAGTTTTCCTCCCACTTCCAAGGACGTGAATGTTTGTAGGTTAATTGGCCTCTGTAAATTACCCCCAGTGAGTAGGGAGTGAGTGAGAAAGTGGGATAACATGTAAATAGTGTGAGCAGGTGATCGATAGTGGGCCTGGACTTGGTGGGCCGAAGGGCCTGTTTTCATGTTGTATCTCTAAAACTAAAAAAGAGCTGCCTAATTATCTGAAAGAAAACAATTTGCAGGGTATGGGCAAAGGGAGGGAGATCACGTGGAACCACAGTCACAGATCATGAAAGTAGACCCTTCGGCCCAAAGCTTCCATGTCGGCCTGGAGCTGTAGTTGGCAAAGGTCTGTATTCAGCTCAGGCTTACCCTCAGGAGTCTGCTCACAGGCCCTTCAGCCCATTAAGTTTGCACTGACTAATGTTCAGACTCATACCCAGACTTCAGTCTGAAGAATGGTCCTGACACAAAACATCACCTAACCATTTTCCCCAAGGATGCTGTCTGACCTGCTGGATTACTCCAGCATCTTGTGTCTATTCCTGAATGTTAACTCCGTTTACCTGTCCACGGGTGCGGCCTGCTGACCCGCTGAATGTTTCCCAGCATTATTTGCATTTATTGCAATGCAGGAAAACTGGACAGACATTTGAAGTGTTACAAGATCAGTAGTAGGTGGGGATGCGATTCATTATACACCGTTGCAGCAAGGAGTCAACGCCTGGACAATGGGTCAAACCACCTCCTCCACTCGGTGAACTTGGCTTGCATCCGTTCTGCTTTCTGTTTAATTTACTCAGTTCGTTCAGCTTCTCATTTCAGCTTTCTCCGCCCACCCTGCCCTACCTCTGCTTTCCTTAACAGTCCACTCGCCACCTCATTTTAATGAACTGTCTTTCTTTTTTGCTCAGTTTCTGTAACATCTCTTCAAGCTCTGATCGCTTTGTACCACTGCCCCAGGCATCTTCTCCTCAGCCTGTTAGTCAGTGTCCTGACTCCTGTGTTCCACTCACTGCTGTCCTTGCATATTTTCTCTCATCTATATTCCCACTCTAGCTGCTGCCTGTCTGATTTCTTGATGAACGATGACACATATGCAATCAGCACTCTCTCAATCACCTTTTTTTTTCTCTGTGGCTCCGCTGCTGAACACCAGTGATAAATTAACTAGATCCTTGGAGCAAACCTTTCTCCTGCTGGTAACACTGAAACCTCAGAATCTCACACACACTACTGTAAATAAAACAAATCCCAAATATCGAACCAGCTGGAAGTCAGGTTGAAACGATAGGGATTTAATTGACTAGGAGTCACCAATTTAGTGAGGGTGGAGTCACCAATTTAGTTTATGTGGACCAACAAAATTATGTTACAATGCAGGGTTAAGCACTCACTCAGTTATAATGAAGATGATTATGGTTCCCATCTGTCAGGTTGTTAATTAGCATGTCAATACTTCAGAGTATTTTCAATGCATCTGAGGGTTTAATAATAATTGAATATTACGAAGAAATAAGCCAAGGAATTGCTGCAGACGTGCATTAACGTTACACTTTTCACATGGTGTTGACATACGATTTGTGGTGTTGCCAGTACTTGAGGGGCTTAGCTACAGGGAGAGGGTCAGCAGGCGAGGACTTTATTCCTTGGAGTGCAGGAGGATGAGGAGTGAACTTATAGAGGTGTATAAAATCACGAGGAGAATAGAAACGGTAGATGCACAGAGTCTTTTACCCAGAGTAGGGGAATCAAGAACCAGAATCACAATGAATGGCGGTGCTGGCTCGAAGGGCCGAATGGCCTCCCCCTGCACCTATTTTCTGTGTTTCAGAGGACATAGGTTTAAGGTGAGAGGGGAAAAATGTAATATGAACCTGAATGGCAACTTTTTCACACCAAGGGTGGTGGGTATATGGAAGGAGCCGATAGAAGAGGTAGTTGAGACAGGTATGATCAAAATATTAAAGAGACATTTGGACAGGTACATGGATAGGACAGGTCTAGAGAGAGATGGGCCAAACACAGGCAGGTGGGACTAGTGTAGATGGGGCACCTTGGTCAGCATAGGCAAGTTGGGCTGAAGGGCTTGATTCCGGGCTGGATCACTTTATGACTCTTTGTAACCAATGAATTTCATGGATGTAAAAAAAAGGAGGTAGGCCATTCAGACCCTTACAATGGTGCTAGCATTCAGTAAGTTCATGGGAATCCAGCACGCGATCCATTCTCCTGTCTGATCTTGCTAGCAGACAGAACTACATCACTCGAAATACTTTTCCAGGGTAGCCACTTTTGGGATGTGGAAAATGCACACCATGCAAGCACCCACAGGCATTTGGATTGATATTTGGAATAGGAAGTTTTTAGAGGGATATGAGCCAAATGCTGGCAAACGGGACCAGCTGAGAATTACAACTTGGTTGGCATGGCCAAGTTGGGCCAAAGGGCATGTTTCCATGGCATGTACCTTTATGACTCCATGACTAAGTAACAATATGAATGTAACAAATTTGTGGATGTGGAACAAGGGCTATGTATCAACCAGTGCAGCAGAGATAACAACAGCTGGGACAGAGGGCATAGCCTCAGAATAAAAGGATGCACCTTCAGAAACGGGATGAGGAGGAATTGCTTTAGTCAGAAGGTGGTGAATCTGTGGAATTCATTGTCCCAGGTATTTTTAAGGCAGTGATAGATAGATTCTTGATTAGTACGAGTGTCAGGAGTTATGGGGAAAAGGCAGGAGAATGGGATTGAGAGGGAAAGATAGATCAGCCATGAT
Organism: Amblyraja radiata; assembly: GCF_010909765.2. Lineage (NCBI taxonomy): Eukaryota > Metazoa > Chordata > Chondrichthyes > Rajiformes > Rajidae > Amblyraja > Amblyraja radiata. The sequence continues at coordinate 26,052,090 of NC_045974.1, read as the reverse complement.
TGAATGGCAAAGTCGACTTGATGGGCTAAATGGCCTACTTCTGCTCCCATTACTAATGAGCTTGTCAACTACTGAGTTGATTCTGACCATAGTCTGAAGAAGGGCCTCGACCTGAAACTTCACCCATTCCTTCTCTCCAGAGATGCTGCCTGTCCCACTGAGTTACTCCAACATTTTGTGTCTATCTCCGACCATAGATCGCCCATTCACACTAGTTCCATGTTATCCCACTTTCCCATCCAACCAGTAATCGCCCATACACTAGTAGTATCCTACACACATGGAGTAATTTACAGAAGCCAATTAACCTACAAACCCACACCTCTATGGGATGTGAGAGGAAACAGGAGCACCCGAAGGAAACCCAGAGACAGAAAATATACAAACTCCACACAGACAGCAGCTCTGGATCAAACCCAGGTCTCTGGTGCAGTGAGGCAGCAGCTCTACCCGCTGCGCAACTGTGAATTTATTGTGAAATGAATTCTGATTTTCCCAGCGATATTTGGATACCCTCCCCCAAAAACATTTTAAATGTCTTCCATATTTCCTACATGAAAATGTTAGCTACAAAAACTATTGGAATATCCAGGGATATGGTAGACACTACGGAAAAGCAAATTCTTTGCTACATATATCAACTTAAATGGTTTCTTGAAAGCTTCACTGTTAAATGAAAGAGAAGGAACGCAATGATTTGTTGTTCCAACCTATCAATGGTGAACTCAATAAATCCCTTCCAGTTTACCTCTATCATGTAAAAGGCATCTGGCAGCAACAAAAGTATTAAACTTTTATTTTCTTCATTGAGACATTTTCCCTTTGACAAATCGAACAGATGGAAAATTGTGCATTGCTAAAAGAAAGTTTCAAAGATCCCAAAGTAATCTAGGCATCATCTGTGTTCTCAAACAAGCAATGGCCATATAAGTACCATAAATTAGATGTTGGATGTTTTTTTGTATTATATCAATAAAAATGTTTTGGCAGTTTTCTGTGGACAATCTATCAGTGCCTCACTTACAACGTGCCAGCTATTATGGGCATCTCACTGCGTTTGGTCAGTACAATTTATTGTAGGTACCATCACCGGCAATTCTTGAGCAGCCATGTTTGGGAGAGGCTGTGATTCAGGAGAAATGTGAAGGTTTAGGCTTGAGAAGCTTCAGCAAGTAAGCTGACCAGAGCGTTAAACTAGACCCTTAGGGTTTAGCTTACCTTGGCTTAGAGGTACAGTGTGGAAGCTGGCCCTTCGGCTCACCAAATCCATGCTGACCAACGATCACCCATACATTCGTTCCACCCTACACACTATGGTCAATTTACAGAAGCCAATTAACCTACAAACCAGCACGTCTTTGGAATGTGGGAGGAAACCAGAGCACCTGGGGAAAACCCACGGGGTCACAGAGAGAACGTAGCAACTCAGTATAGACAACCTCCATAGTCAGGATCGAACCCGGGTCTCTGGCGCCGCAAGGCAACAACTCTACCGCTGCTCCACTGTTTCTTTCCACATTCCAAAGACGTACAGGTTTGTAGGTTAATGTTTATGTACTTGGCAGTGGCACACAAGCTATCCCATGACCTTAACAATGTGGGGTTTTGGGCAAATGTCAAGCAAGTCCAAGAACCAGGCATTGGGCGCAAGTGACATATTCTTGATTAGTACGGGCATCAAAGGTTGCGGGGGAAAAGCAGGAGAATGGGGTTTGAGAGGAAAAGATAGATCAGCCATGATTGAATGGCAGATGTGCCAAATGGCCTAATTCTGCTCCTATAATTTATGAACTTATGAAGAGAGAGAGGAGAAATCGGTTTTATCAGCAGTACTCAGGACTTGAATCATACAAAATGGCACCAGAAAGTTCATAAGTCATAGGAGCAGAATTAGGGTAGTCAGACCATTGAGTCTACTCCGCCATTCAATCATGGCTGATGATCTATATCTCCCTCTGAATCCCATTCTCCTGCCTTCTCCCCGCAAACTCTGACACCCGTACTAATCAAGAATCTGATAATCTCTGCCTTAAAAATACCCAATGACCTGGCCTCCACAGCCGTCTGTGGCAATGATTTCCACATATTCGCTGCCCACTGGCTAAAACGTGGAGACTCTTGTGTGCTGTCTCAGAGTATTCTACTATTCCTCCATTCTTGCAGTTAAGTATGATTCTGTTTAGATATTGTAAGATTTTTACTGAACTGCAAGCAAGAAAATAATTTCACAGTGGGTGGATAGGTGACAATAAAGTACCATTGAACCATTAATGTATTGAACCATTGATCCATAGAACTATTGGTCCATGCAGATAACATGAATAATTGCCTATCTGTACATCTTCATCTGTTATTCAAATGGACAAATTATGTGCAATTTCATTTTCCCTGTGTAGAGAAGGCTGAAATTTTGAAAGATGTTTTACAAGTAGAGCTGCCAACATTGTGGAACATTTGAAGTAAAATTCTCAGTTACCTGTCCCCTATTTCGGATGCCCATGCTTGTCAGGAATGGAATCAGGGCTAAAAGTGGCAAACTACATCTGTTGGGTGGTTATGGCAGAACACTGGGATTAAGGTGATCATCAGCTCCTTTCATCATCTGCTTCACCTGGTCTTTATCCCTCTTACAAATTGCTACACATTGCTTATGAAACTTAACAGGTCTAATTTTGCCAGAGTTTTTTTCTCCACAGATGCTGCCTGGCCTTCTGTGGAGAAAACATTAGAGATACAGCGTGGAAACAGGCCCTTCGGCCCACCGAGTCCATGCATATCAACAGTCACCCTGAACACTGGCATTATCCTGCACACTAGGTATGATTTACAGAAGCCTACATCTTTTGAATGTGGGAGGAAACCGGAGAACCCAGAGAAATCTCAGTCACAGGGAGAACATACAAACTCCATACAGACAGCACCCATAGTCAGGATTGAACCCGGGTCTCTGGCACTGTAAGACAGTAACTCTACCGATGTGCCACGTCTTTTCAGAGGCTTGTGAATGCCTGGACTTCTCTGCCCAGAGGACGGTGGAGAACAGGCCATCAAAGTAGAGATATATATTTGAAAGATCAGAGAATTGAGGGGTATGGGGAGCTGGCACAGAAGAAGAGTTGAGATCAACATTCATCACCCATGACCATATAGAATGGTGGGGTTGGTTTAGAGAGGCATGGTAGCCTATACCTGCTACCATTTTCTTATGTTCATACATCACATTATATTGAAGCTCTCTCCAGCTTTAGGTTTAGCTTTAGTATTGTCAAATATACTAAGGCACAGTGAAAAGCTTTTTTGCATGCTATCCAAACAGATTAGATATAGCACACATAGATACAATTGGTTCTAACTCAAGGTAAATAGATGGACCAAAGGGAAAGATAAAGACTATAGTTCTCTGTTTGCCCACTATAGGCACAAAGTGCTGGAGTAAAAGAACGGGTTAGACAGCATCTCTGGATAACATGGATAGCTGACGTTTCAAGTCGGAATCCTTCTACAGATTGAAAGATCAGTTTGCCCATATCCTCCACAATGCCAGGTCTAGTCGTATGCGGTGGCCAAAGCAAAGAAGGAGATATTGGAAAGAAAGGGTTCGAAATGGACCAAGAGAAAAAACTGCTCCAAATGAGTCTGCAGTTGGATCAATTTCACAATCGAGGTCCACTGGATTTCATGGCTTTGAAAACCCATTGGAACAGAGTGGGATGGGTAAAACTTCATCTCAGCAAATGAGAACTAAATCGAAACAAACTACTAATGGAGTGTCTGTAGATGCTCGGGGCAAACCAATAGCGGAGCTCGCCTTTCCAAGGCCTGATGCACAGGCTCGAGCAAGCCACTTTGAGCCAAGGCCTGTCTATCGTTCGTTGGAGCCAAGCCAAGATTATCAGGATGGATTATTGGCTTGGGTGAATAGGCAAGCTGAATTCAACCAGATCATAGCCTGACAAAATACCTCTCTCACTCTACCACCAGCAGAAATTCCTACACATGATGGAGATCCTTTGCGGTATGAAGCTTTTGTAAGGGCATTAGAAGTATTAGAAACTAAAGTTACGGATGAAAAGGAGCGCTTACGATTTCTGGTAAATAACACAAGCGGAGATGTTCAGGTACTTGTAGAAAGTTGTTCAAATGAGCCAGGCAGCCATGGCTATAAAAAGGCGAGAAGATTACTTAAAGAACGTTATGGTAATTAACAGAGGATTGCTAACGCATACATGGAGAAGGCCCATGCTTGGAAAGAAATCAAGCCAGAAGATGGGGAGGCATTGAGTAAATATACTGAGAGGTTGTTGCAGCTGGATGAAGGGGCCAAGGAAAGAGCGTTCACGTCGCGGCCCTGTTTTAACCAATCTTTCCACCACCACGCACAAGAAGCACAAGAAGCGCAAGACAGACACCATTGTGCAGATGCCGAGAAGTGTGTTCAGCTCTGGCTGAACAACTTCTAATCTTGTGTGTGGACTCGATAAGAAGAAGAAGCTGGATGAAAAATCTCAGCCACATGAAGGAAATGAATCTTGCGAGTAACACTCGAGTCATCATTAGCAAGTTGCCCAGAAGACTGAGAGAAAGGTGGAGGATATAAAGCAGGCAAAATAATGGATAAGAAGAAGCAAGTAGCCAGGCTACGAGACCTGGTGAAATTCTTAGAAAGGGAAGTACGGTACATGTTAGAGCCACACCACGGGACTATTGAAGATCATAAACCAAAGGTTCTACCTTTACCAAAGCTAAATGTAACAGGTATAGCTTGGACCCAATAGCAGCACAGAATCAGGCAGGTATAGTTGGTAACGAACTTTATTACGATACTGTAACACAGAGTAGTAACACAGGAATGGGTACACCGTACTCACACAGAGGCTCAGGATTGAGCGAGGGTTCCGAAGAGGAGCAGGCAGGAGACGTAGTCAGGGTAGCAGAAGGTCCGGTAACCAGGAGATCCAACACACGATGCAAACAAACCAGCGAGGGACAGACGAAAGGAGAGTCGAAGCCAGGCAGGAAGTCGGGAAATCGCTGGAGAGTCTTGCATGAAGGCTGAGACAATCTGGCACTGTGTGAACGGTGAGGAGAGTCTATATACCGGGTTAATTGGTGATCAGAGGCAACTGAGTGCAACAGGTGAGGAGAGTTGAACTGATGAGAGGGCAGGCAGGCAGGTGAGGAGAAGGAGGGACCAGTGGAAAAGTACTGGGAGGTGAAGTGGATGAGAATGAGGAGAGGGCAGACTGTGACAGAACCCCCCCCCCCCCTCAAGGGACGGCTCCTGACGTCCCAAAACAAAAAAAAAACAATAAAGAAAATAAACCCAATCCCACGCAGAGTTGGGTGGGAGGAGGGGGACCGGAGGAGGGCTAATATTCGTCCGAGACATCCATGTCCGTATCCTCCTCCATAGCATCAGAGGAAAGCTCCGTCTCGTCGTCACCGGGCGCCTCAGACGGAAGAGGGGACAGAGTCTCAGGGGTGGCGACCCCTCTAGGAGTGGCGGACTTGGACGGCTGGTCGGGATGACGCCGGTGAAACTCCCTGATGAGGGAGGCGTCCAGGATGTGTCGAGCAGGAACCCAGGACCTCTCCTCTGGACCGTAACCCTCCCAATCGACCAGGTATTGGAGACCCCTCCCGCGATGGCGGGAGCGCAGGAGGCGGTGCACCGTAAAGGCGGGGCCTCCGTCGATGAGACGAGGAGGTGGAGGAGGAGGGACTGCGGGGACCAGGGAGCTCTCCTGGACTGGCTTTACTCTGGACACGTGGAACGTAGGATGGACCCGCATGGAATGAGGTAACTTGAGCCTCACAGCCGCTGGGTTGATGACCTTCTGGATCTCAAAGGGACCGATGAACTTGGGTGCCAACTTCTTGGACTCCACCCTCAAGGGAAGGTCCCGGGTTGACAGCCACACCTTCTGGCCTGCAAGGTAGGTGGGGGCCTGGGTGCGGTGACGGTTGGCAGCCGTGGCGTAACGGTCCACGGAGCAGGGAAGAGCCGCTCTGGCTTGGGTCTACGTCCTGCGGCAGCGACGAATGAAGGCCTGGACGGACGGGCAGGAAACCTCTTTCTCCAGCGCCGGGAACAGTGGAGGCTGGAACCCGTAGGCACACTGGAAAGGGGAGAGCCCAGTGGCCGAACTTGTCAGGGTGTTGTGGGCGTACTCCACCCACAACAACTGCCGGGACCAGGAGGAGGGATGCTGGGACACCATACACCGCAGCGCCGTCTCCATCTCCTGATTCTTCCTTTCTGTTTGGCCGTTGGACTGGGGATGAAATCCGGACGTCAGACTCACGGTGGCCCCCACAAGCATGCAGAACTCCCTCCAGAACACAGAGGCAAACTGGGGTCCCCGGTCGGAGACCACATCAATGGGGAGACCATGGAGCCTGAAGACGTGGAGTAACATGAGCTCGGCAGTCTCCTTGGCTGACGGAAGCGTGGGCAGGGGCACGAAGTGAGCCATCTTGCTAAATCTATCGACCACGGTCAGGATGGTGGTGTGACCACTGGATGGGGGCAGGCTGGTAACGAAGTCCAGGGAGATGTGGGACCATGGTTGATGGGGTACAGGCAGTGGAAGCAGATGACCCGCTGGAGCTTGGTGTGAGACCTTGTGCTGGTTGCAAATGGGACAGGCGTTTGACAAACTCCCGAGTGTCCACCTCCAGCGATGCCCACCAGAACCTCCGTAGCACCATCTCCTTGGTCCGCTGAATGCCGGGATGACAGGTGAGTCGAGAGCTGTGGGCCCACTGAAGGACGTCGGACCGCAGGGCAGAAACCACAAACAGGCGATCAGGAGGGCATGCGCTGGGTCCCGGCTGGTTCTCCAAGGCCGCCTTGATGCTCTCCTCCACTTCCCAGGTGAGGGAGGCAACCCTGTGCGAAAAGCTTCGTCGGCCACGGCAGACCACCGGAACGGAACCTTGGAGGAGGCGAGTGCCGTGAGGGGTGCGGCCACAGTACTGTAGCCACGGATGAACCGTCGGTAAAAATTGGCGAACCCCAGGAACCTTTGGAGCTGCTTGCGGGAGTCAGGAACAGGCCAGGTGGTGACAGCAGAGACCTTGGCGGGGTCCATCTTGATGTTCCATTGGCCAACGATGTATCCTAGGAAGGAGACTGACGGGGAGTGAAACTCGCACTTCTCAGCTTTAACGAAGAGCGAGTTCTCCAGGAGCCGATGTAGAACTGCCTGGACGTGATGTACGTGTTCCTCCTTGGTCCGTGAAAAGATGAGGATGTCATCAATATAGACGTACACGTACTTGTTCAACATGTCTCTGAGAACGTCATTGACCAAAGCCTGGAAGACGGCCGGGGCGTTGGTGAGGCCAAAGGGCATCACCAGGTATTCATAATGTCCCGTGGGAGTGTTGAAGGCGGTCTTCCACTCATCTCCCTCTTTGATGCGGACCAAGTGGTAGGCGTTGCGTAGATCCAACTTCGAAAAGATGGTGGCCCCCTCCAGGAGCTCGAAAGCAGAGGAGATGAGTGGGAGAGGGTAGCGATTCTTCACCGTGATGCCGTTGAGCCCCCGGTAATCTATGCAGGGACGCAGAGATTTGTCCTTCTTCGCCACGAAGAAGAACCCAGCCCCAGCAGGAGACGAGGAGGGACGGAGGAGACTGCAGGATGTGGAACTGGATGGTCTCATGGTGATTACCAGACAGGAGCATGCGCACTGGGACCGTCTGGTGAGAAACAGTCCCCAGGAGATGGCCGTCGAGGGCGTTGGCGGGAACAGGTTCAGGCAGGGGAACACAACTGATGCCAAGCTGGCGGGCTAGTTCCTTGTCCATAAGATTAATGTCACAACCAGAGTCTATGAAGGTGGCGAGGGTGTGAGAACCATCAGACAACAGCAGACGGGCATGACAAAGAGGGCGTCGGGCAGAGGAAAGTTCAGAGGTTCGACTCACCAGTAATTCCTCCGCTACTGGTGAGTCTGGCCTTTTACTGGACACTTGGAGATGTAATGACCCGCCAGGCCACAGTAGAGACAGAGGTTCCCCCGACGCCGACGTTCCCGTTCCTCGGGGGTGAGACTGGTGCGACCCACCTGCATGGGTTCGGGTTGCCTCGACGGTTGCCCCGACGAGGGTAGTCCAGTCTCCGGAGGAAAACGAGCTTGGGTGGATAGCTGGTGGTTTGCCTGTCCCCGTCGCCTCTCCCGACGTCTCGCCAGGATGCGTCGGTCCAGCTCGATAAGCCCATCCAGAGAAGAAGGAAGGTCGTGGGACACCAACTCATCCTTGATATAGTCATTCAAGCCCAGCAAGAAAGCGTCACACTGGGCCGGGGCGTTCCAATCACTCTGACGGGCCCTGGTGCGAAAGTCGATGGCGAAGTCAGTGACGCTCTGGTTCCCCTGGCTCAACCCCAGCAGACCTCCCGCAGCGTCCAGACCCATCGAAACCTCACCGAACACCTTGCGAAGCTCCGCGGAGAAGGCCTGGAAAGAGGAGCAAGCTGGCGTGCGTCGCTCCCATTCAGCCGTTCCCCACAGCCGAGCTCTGCCAGTCAGGTGATTAATGGTAAACGCCACTCTCGTCGCTTCCTGGGCAAAGGTGTAGGGCTGTAGGGCGAAGAGAATGGAACAGTTCGTGATGAATGGGTTGCAGCCCTCCGGGTCTCCAGCGTAGCGCTCCGGGGTTCCCACCCATGGCTCAGGTGATGGTCCTGGCGTACCGGGAACTGGTGCTGTCGGAGCCGGAGGCGAAGCATGGGGTGTAGCCTGGGCGAGGGTGGTCGTCAGCTGTTGGACCTGGGTTGCTAGTGCAACCAATGCTTGCTCCTGGTTTGACACAGCCTGCCGAACCTCGGAGTTGGAGGCAGTGAGCATAGCTTCGTGCTGCAGGAGCGTGTGCTCAATCCTCTCGAAGCGATTTGACGGAGACGTTGTGTGCGCTGAGTCCATTGTTGGCCAGATTGTACTGTAACGGGTATAGCTTGGACCCAATAGCAGCACAGAATCAGGCAGGTATAGTTGGTAACGAACTTTATTACGATACTGTAACACAGAGTAGTAACACAGGAATGGGTACACCATACTCACACAGAGGCTCAGGATTGAGCGAGGGTTCCGAAGAGGGGCAGGCAGGAGACGTAGTCGGGGTAGCGGAAGGTCCGGTAACCAGGAGATCCAACACACGATGGATGCAAACAAACCAGCGAGGGACAGACGAAAGGAGAGTCGAAGCAGGCAGGAAGGAAGTCGGGAAATCGCTGGAGAGTCTTGCATGAATGCTGAGAACAATCTGGCACTGTGTGAACGGTGAGGAGAGTCTATATACCGGGTTAATTGGTGATCAGAGGCAACTGAGTGCAATAGGTGAGGAGAGTTGGGCTGATGAGAGGGGAGTGGCAGGCGAGGAGAAGGAGGGACCGGTGGAAAAGTACTGGGAGGTGAAGTGGATGAGAATGAGGAGAGGGCAGACTGTGACACTAAAGAAATATCAGAACCTAAGAGTAGTTTTGCTACCACAACCATACCTGTGGAAACGACAGATGGAATGAAAGGAAATGTATCTACTAGCAAGCAATTAGTATTTATGTTTGTTATGTGATGAAGTTGGTCACATCATAAAATGGTGTCGAAGATTCAAGATGAAAGAATATGAAGAAAAGGTGGATTTCTTGAATGAGAAGGGAATCTGTTTTGGATGTTTGAAAAAAAGTACACATGGTGAGAGACTGTAAGAGTCCTATAATTTGTTATAAGTGCAGGCAATATCATCCTGAAGCACTTCACAATGAAAAGAATCCACCAGAGCTATCAGAACAAATAGAAGAGGATGAACCGGAGCAAACAGAACAGCCAACTAGTAGTGTTGCTATCATCTCACCTCAAGTAACTGCTCATATTGGGGCCGGGGTAGAAGCTTGTAATTTTTCTATCTTACCAGTACAGGTAAGAAATAGCAAGACGAATACAGTGTTGCAAACATATGCTTTTTTGGATCACGGAAGTTCGACTACCTTTTGCACAGAAAATCTGACGAGAAGGCTGAACATCACAGAAGAGACTAAGATTCGATTGCGTACCATGACTAAAGACAAAGAGAGCAGGAGTCATTACATTACAAGTGTGGAGATATCCAGTCTGGATGAAGATAATTTTATACCAATATCTGAAGTGTTTACACATGGAATCATGCCTATTGATCGTTAAAATATAGCCAGACATGAAGACTTGAAACAATGGTGTACCTGAAGAATGTCAAGATATCTGAAATAAATTGTTGATCTACTTATCGAAACAAATGTTTTGAAAGCATTGGAACCTATGCAAATTGCCAGGAGCCAAGGTGATGGACCGTATGCAACAAAAACCCGACGGATGGATTATCTATGGATCCTTGAAAATAAATAATGAAAACAGGAATCAGAAGAACTATCCCACCATTGCTGTTAATCAAATATCTACTGATAAATTAGGAAAGCCGGTGATGAAGCAATACAATCATGACTTCAATGAAAGTACCAATAAGGAATCTGAAGAGATATCGAATGAAGAGTTGAAGTTCATGGATATTATGAACTACTCAGTAAAGATTGACGGACACTATTGTCTGGACTTACCTTTCAAACAAGAAAGTGTTAATTTGCCGAATAATCATCCTATGGCAGAGCAAAGCCACCAGAATTTGAAATGCAAGTTTGGCGAGAATACTAAATTTCATGAAGTAATAATCTCTTTGAAGAATAATAACTGCATGGATGATTGCTTAAAATCTATGTCTACTGAGCAAGAAACAATTCGACAAGTAAAACATCTGACTTCCCTCTGCAATAAGGGAGGATTCACACTTTCCAAGTGGAACAGCGACAATTGTGAAAGCATTCCACCAGATGATAGAGCCAAATAAACCAGAGAGTTGGATTTGGACAGAGACAATCTGCCAATGGAAAGAGCATTGGGAGCTACTAATGTTGCACAATTGAAATATGTTAACACAGAAGAAAATCCTGCGGATGAAGTTTCCAGAGAACTGACAGCGAACCGCTTCTTAAGCGATAAGAGATGGATCAATGAACTAAAGTCTCTCTGTAAGCCAGACAGAGAATGGCCAAAGCTTGAGCTGGGATTTGAAATATCTGCTAATGATCCGGAAATTAAATCAAACCAAATGGTGAACTTTATTACTAAAAATCCTGTTATTCTTTTGAAGGATTTTCACACTTCAACATTGTTGTTACAACACACACATGAGTTGATCGGACATGTAGGAAGACGTTTTCTGCTATCAAAGCTTTGGACTGTTATGTTTTGGACAGCATACTGGATATCAATATGTCACTTCCGGAAGTGGCGGCGCTGTTGAACGGCTGCGGCTCGCCTGCAGTCCGTCTGTTTTTACTTTTTTGTTGTTGTTTTTTTGTCTTGTTTAGTTAAAATTCTGGTTATTAGGTTGTGTTATGTGTGGGGGGGTGGGGGGTGGCTGAAACATGGTTTTCTGTCTCTCCCTTCGGGGGAATGCGACTCTTTCTGTCGTATCCCCCCTTCTCTGCCTCCGTCTGCGCTGAGGCCTAATGGCGGAGCTGGCGGCCTCCAACCTGCGATCGAGGCTCTGGAGGCAGAGCCAGCCAGGACTCACCAACGCAAGGCTGGCCGTCTGCGAGCTGTGGCGCCGTTCGGGCGCTCCAGTGGCAGCGGCACGACTCGGGGCTGGGACGGCGCTCCGGTGAGGACGGCCCGGCTCGGGGCTGGGACGACGCTCCGGTGGCAGCGGCACGACTCGGGGCTGGGACGGCGCTCCGATGAGGACGGCCCGGCTCGGGGCTGAGACGACGCTCCGATGGCAGCGGCACGACTCGGGGCTGGGACGGCGCTCCGGCGAGGGCGGCCCAGCGCGGGGCTGAGACGGCGCTCCGGTGGCAGTGGCACGACTCGGGGCTGGGACGGCGCTCCGGTGAGGGCGTCCCGGCGCGGGGCTGAGGCGGTGCTCCGGTAGCTGAGGCGGCCCGGCGCGGGGCTGTGACGGTGCTCCGGTAGCTGAGGCGGCATTCTGGCGGCTGCGACCTGAATCCAGTGCTCGGCCGCAGGCCAGTGGACGACATTGTCGGGAGCTCGCAGGTCACAGGCTGGTGCCTGTTTTCCGGAGCTCCCGTGGCAACAGCTGCATCCGCTGGACTTGGGGACGGCAGCTTCGACCACCCCGGGCCGCGGAGCTTGAACCAGCCCGTTCGCAGAGCTCGGTGAGCCGCGGGACTGACTTACCATCGCCCGGTGGGGTAACAACATATCGCCTCAGCGCAGAGGGAAAATGAGGAGGGAAGAGACAGTAACCCTAAGATTTTTGCCTCCATCACAGTGAGGAGGTGCCTGGTGAACTCACTGTGGTGGATGTTAATTTGTGTTTATTGTGTGTTTTGTTGTTTATTATTATATGTTTGACTGCAGGCAACAACATTTCGTTCAGACCGAAAGGTCTGAATGACAAATAAAGGATCTAAGTCTAAGTCTAAATCATGCCTGATTTTAAGGGTTTGGTGCACACGGTACGTCTTTAAACTAAAAACAGTGTTTTAATAAGAGTAATAATCAAGTTTATGCTTGCTTCTAGAAGGCGAAAGTGAAGATGGAAGAGTCGATGAAGAATTCCGATTGCGGATATATAGTGCATGCTATTTTCCTCATTAGTATAGCGGTCAGTATCCCCACCTGTCACGCGGGAGACAGAGGTGCAATTCCCCGACAGGGAGCCACGGGGTTCAATTTCCCGACTTTTTGCTTTTGATATATGTTAAGGCTTCATGGCTAGTTTTTTGATGTTTATTAATAATCGCTTTGTTAAATACTCGGAACAATTAGAGGCCGGTATGGTGGCCATTTGGCTTGTTTCGTGTGTCATTAATTATGGCATGTGTCTTTAAATTTGAGACTGCCCGTTATATTGTGGGTAGGATTTATGATGTATTCTAGGGCGTGTTTGGAGCTAAGCTTCTTGCGCAGAAGCTTAGTTTTTTGTTAAGTTTGGGACCAGCATGAGGAGTCACGAGGAGTTTTCTAACCTTTAAAGCGATATGCTGGAGTTTGACGAAGATTATAGTGTACATGCGTATAACGACATTCTACTTAATCATGTAGTCTAATTAGTGGCTAGAGGGAGTAATCTCTGTAACGATATAAAAAAATCTGCCGCTACAAGGGAGTCGGCGACAGCAGCCGACGCTGGACAAGGGACATCTCAAGATGGCGGCGGATGGAGGAGAAGATCGGTGCCACCACGCAACAGGCCTTTAAGGCCAAGATAAGGCTGCACTTTTTTAAGAGCTTTCAAACTTGGTGGACACCAGAAACGTGGCGACTCTTTGTCTACTGTCTGGGTGAAGTCTACTATTACACTACAATTGTTGCACTTTTGTACTTATCTATGATTGTGCTTATCTATAGTATGATTTTACTGGATTGTATGCAAAGCAAAGAATTTGTTGGTACGTAGGAAAGTATCATCATCGTTGTATTGGACAAGGATCATAGATCAATTGCCTTAGGTAGCTAATAATGTGTAGAATTTGACCTTCCAATCTCTTTGAGTCCTTCTGCCCAACTTGCCCTCACCGACCAATATGTCCCATCTACACCAGTCCTGCCTGCATTTGGCCCATATCCCTCTAAACCTATCATATCCATGTACTTGTCTAAATGTTTCTTAAACGTTGTGATAGTGCCTGCCTCAACTACCTCCTTCGCCAGCTTGTTCCATACACCCACCACACTTTGTGTAAAAAAATTACCCCTCAGGTTTTCCTATTAAATCTTTTCCCCCCCTTGCCATAAACCTAGGCTCTCTGGTTATCGATTCCCCTTCTCTGGGCAAGAGACTCTGTGCGTTTACCCGATCGATTCCTCTCATGATTTTGTACAGTTGCGCAGTGAACAGTGTTGAAGAATAATGTCGCAGTGAGTTTGAGTTTAGTTTAGTTTATTGTCACGTGTACCGAGGTACAGTGAAAAGATTTGGTGGCATGCTGACCAGCCAGCGGAAAGACAAAACGTGATTACAATCGAGCCATCCACAGTGTACAGATACATGATAAAGGGAATAACATGAATAACATTTAGTGCAAGATAAAGCCCAGTAAAGTTTGAGGGTCTCCAACGAGGTAGGTAATAGCTCAGGACTGCTCTCTAGTTGTTGATAGGATGGTTCAGTTGCCTGTTCACAGAGTCGCGCAAAACATGATTTGTACAATTGATCAGTGCTGTGGGAATGCCAACAGAGTGGATAGATGAGGACAAAACAAGCAAAAGCAAATCAACTGGGAGTCAGCACCGAATGCAGCAGACTCAACGACAGCCTGATCCTATACTCACTACAGCCATGGAACATTAATGCATGGGCTGCTTGTCTCAGAGTTGGGGGAGCTGCCAACTGAACGAGTGCCGACATCCATAATCCCAACGTTTAATTTGTACATGTAAACATTGAAACAGTTTTGATGCTTACAAAATAGACATTTCAGGAGTCTGGCAAGGAAGACAGTACAGGCTTTCACACAGTGAGCATCTGGGCAATTTTCAACAAGCTCACTGTGCAAATATGATAACGAACACATGCTGGTTTTTGTAATGAACGATTTCACCCTCTCTGTTCCAGGTCGTAGATGGATGTTCCTTCAACGTAAATCAAGTAAACTCAAACAGTCAAACACTTGCAATCAAGCAAGAGCCAATAGCTGGAGTATTGACACATTCAATGCAACACCAAGGTATGAGGGAGATGTGAGGTAAATCTTTTTATTCACCTGAAAAGTTGTTATGATCTGAAACTCACTGCCCATACTGCAGCAGAATCAATTGGATGGGAATTTGAATAGGCAATTAGGATAATTTATAGGACAAAGAGTTGGGGGAATGCAATTCATTGTTCTCTAAGGATAGTATTGATGGGCTGAATGGTCACAACTGAAAGTCGGTAAATGTTTGACTTTAGACTTTAGAGATACAGCAGGGAAACAGACCCTTCGGCCCACAATTAGACAAGTACTATCCTACACAGGAGGGACAATTTACAATATTACTGAAGCAAATTAACCGACAAACCTGCACGTCTCTGGTGTGTGGCGGGAAACCAAAGCACCCAGACAAAACCCATGCGGTCACAGGAAGAACATATAAAGTCTGTAGAGACCGCACCCATCGTCAGTATCGAACCCGGGTCTCTGGCATTGTGTAGGCAGCAACTCTACCACTGCACCACCGTACTGCTCTGCTATAGGTCAAACAATTCATGATCGCTGAAACGAGCAAGTGAAATGTTATACAATTTGTCGAGCTGCAGCAGAGGAAATATCAAGAATATAGAGGCGCAGATGTGAGGGCCTTTAATTGCAACATTCAGGAGTTCCAGATTAGAAACACTTAATCGTAATATGAGCTTTGCATAACGTTGGATAGACATGCAAGAAACAGAGTGTAATTTAGTGTGAGACAAACACAGAGCTTTCTTCTCTTCTTACAATGCAGATGTGCAAGGTGACTTTAGTCAGGGGCTGAAGATTTGTTTCCTCCTGATTTTGCCACGTAACATAGCTCGAGGCAGTCCTGCAGCTTTCATGCCAGAGCATGTTTTTGGTCTCCATTGCCACTCACTGAAGTGCACCTGTTTCTGACAGAGGGCAGAGCACTACTAATATATATTACACATCCACTAAATGTTCCAAGGCATTCAGAGTCTGAGGTGGAGACTCTTCTGTAACTGTGAATTTGAAACAAAGAATCTTTGAGCTGTGCAGTCAAGTTGAACAAGACAGTTATCATGAAATATTTATCACCTTTGCCAGTCATGGCTGTTTGTGTGTAGAGTGCTTCTTTCCACTTATTTGATTTCAAGCTATATCAGGACAATGAGTGAGATTGATTTCTCTCCGCTTGTCTGGGTGAGTGCAGTTCCAATTATGCTTTAAGAACTCAAAACATTCAGTAAAAAGAAGCAAGCTTTATACGCACCCCATCCTCCACCCTGAAATTTCAATCCCTTCGTCACCTTGGTGGTACTGTGTACAATCTACAAAACTTGCTAAGATTACTCAGTCATCACCTGATCAATGTAAGGTGTTGTATTTTGGAAAGTCTAATATGGGCAGGACCTGCACAGTGAAAGGTTGAATTGAATTTAATTGCATTTTTTATTGTCACATATGACATGTCGCAGTGTAATTCTTTGCTTGCATACCCAAGGTATGCAAATAGTCACCCATAAAGGGCACTTACAAAGTTACAAATCCCCCCACCCCGCGCCAGGTCCCCCTTTGTTCTTCCCCCCTTCCTCCCTCCCCTCTCCCTCATGGCGGTCCCACCACTCCGGGTCTTCCATTGTCCCTTCCCCTCACTTCCGCGTGTCCGTCCTGGTCCATCAGTCAGCGCCATCATCGACCGCGCCACATCGACCTCCCCTCTAACGCAGCCGGGTCCTCTCCTAATGCCACCGTGGTGCCGACCCAGGCCCCAGACCCAGGGGCCAATGGCCACGGGCTTCGTGGACCTGCTTTGGCTCCACCTCCGGCCCGCGAGGCTCCGGCCACGACTAATCTCAGCAGCGCCTCTGGAAGGTGTCCAAATGGAAGGGCTTTGGGCAGAGTTCTAGAGTGGAGGGTTCTAGGAGTGCAGGTGCATGGTTCCTTCAGGTAGATAGGTAGATAGGGCGATCAAAAAGCCTTTCGGCACAATGGCCTTCATCAGTACAGAGTGTTGAGTAATGAAATTAGGATGTCGTGTTGCAGTCATATAAGATGTTTGTGAGTCCGCATTAGATTATTGTGTTTAGTTCTGGGCACCATGTTATTAGAAATATGTTGTTAACCTGGAAATGGTGCAGAGAAGATTTACGAGGATGTTGCCAGGACTCAAGGTCCTGAGCTATAACGAGAGGTTGAGCAGACTGGGACTCTATTCCTTGGAGCGCAGGAGGATGAGGAGTGATCTTATAGAGGGGCATAAAATCATCAGAGGAATAGATCGGGTAGACACACAGAGTCTCTTGCCCATAGCAGTTGAATCGAGGACCAGAGGACATAGGTTTAAGGTGAGGGGGAAAGATTTAATAGGAATCTGAAGAGTAACCTTTTTCACGAGCATATCTCACCATTGACATTCGCAAGGGCAATTTAGGATGGGAAATAAATGCTGATACCTTCGCTTGAAATAATAGGATAAAAATCTATCAGATAGTAATATCTGTTCTGCTTTGATTTGTGATATTGCATTGTGAAGGCATACTGAAAGTTTTAGGTGGATATTTCAAATATGTTGTCACTTGGGATGGCACAGTGATACAGCTGCAGTCCATCAGGTTAGTTTGGTGGGAAGGTTCATGAATTAGATCCAAGGATCTAGACCCAATGTCACTGAAGCACGGATGCTGTGCAACGGAGGTTGTCGTAGCCATTTAGCCTAACTCAGTATGTTATAACTATAACCAGTTACCTTTAAATTTTATCTGCCTGTAATTATGTGGGTGGGATTTATACGTAGTCTGAGGCGTGTTTGCGGCTGGGATTCTGGCGCAGACTCCCGAGGAGTTTAGTTTAGTTCTATGAAGATCAGGAAGATACATAGTTTTCGACCATGCACGAACATGACCACGAGTATGATTGAAATGTACTTATACAAGAAGAAGCTTTTATGAATTATCTTACTGTTTGTACTACTACAATAAAGAAACCATGACTCAAGAGACTGCTTTTGGAAGATTCATCTTTCGACGGCATTGAATGTCTCAAGGAGGGCTTGTGGGTGCGTATAGATTATCTTCTGATCCAAGGACATCAATTAAAGTAACTATCAAGGACTAAATCCTTGAGACGTTGTAAAACTGTTACTGCAGAGGTGATGAATTGAAGATGATGATGGTTGCATAGTCTTATTCAATGATGGGCAGAGTTTTGCCCTGACCTGATGCTATTTGTTATCGCCGTCCATTGCCCTTCTTGGCCATGAAAGGTTGAGTTTGAGAGTCATAGAGTGGAATAAGCCCTTCAACCCAAGTTGCCCACAGCGACCAACATGTCCCATCTATACTAGTCCCACCTGCCTGCGTTCGACCAATATCCCTCTAAACCTATCCTATCCATACCTGTCCAATTGTTTCTTAAATGTTACAATATTCCCTGCCTCAACTACCTCCTCAGGTAGCTCATTCCATACACCCACCACTCTTTGTGTGAATAAGGTACCCCTCAGGTTCCTTTTAAATCTTTCCTATTACCTTAAACCTATGTCCTTTTGGGTCCATAAGGATAAAATTTAATGCATTCACCCCAGAACATCAAGGACATTTATCCCAATATGAAATGGAATCAGAATCAACACCACTGCAAGAGCTGGCAAATTTGGTTGCTCACTCATGCATTTGCTTGGTTGAAAATCATACCATATTAACTTTAGGTCACAAAGGTCATTCTTGTCAGCAATAATGTCATTTCTGCTTCCACCTGATACAATAGATGTTCAGGATCCATTAGCAAGTTTCATAAAAATCAACACTAATTTGAATCTTCCCCATTCTCAACTAACAGTTGCTTAGGTGTACTATTGGGGAAACTGTAGGGTGATAGCAATATACAGCACATACAGCCACTGTGGTGGCATGGTGTGGTGGAGGCAAAGTGGCGCATCTGGTAGAACATCTGCTCACAGTGCCAGAGATCTGGGTTTGATCCCGTGTACTGTCTGTGTGGAGTTTGCATATTCCCTCTGTGACTATGTGGGTTTCCACTGGGTGCTTCGGTTCTCTCCCACATCCCACAGACGTGCGGGTTTGTAAGTTGATTGGCTTCTGTAAATTGTCCCTGGTGTGTGGTGAGTGGATGGGGTGCTGTCAGATGTGCTGAATTACTCCAGCACTTTGGGTCTTTTCTCTGCTTGTTCTCAAATTGTTGCCATGAATCAACGTTAAGCACAACTGGATATATATGGAGTAGGAAGGAACTATAGATGCTGGTTTATACTGAAGATAGACACAAAATGCTGGAGTAGCTCAACGGGTCAGGCAGCATCTCTGGAGCAAAAGAATAGGTGATGTTTCGGGTTGTCTGAAGAAGGGTTTTGACCCAAAACGTCACCTATTCTTTTTCTCCAAGGAAGTTGCTTGATCAGTGGAGTTATTCCCACATTTTGTGTCTATCTTGGCTATGTATGAAGCACTTCAACTTAAATCATAAGCTTATTACACCTCAAAATGCTCTGCAGCCAATATGTATTTTCGAAGGGACCCAATATGCTGGTGTAACTCAGCGGGTCAGGCAGCATCTCAGGAGAGCATGGATAGGTGAATTTTCGGATCGGGACAAAGGGACCTGACCTGAAACGTTACCTATCCATGTACTCCTGAGATGTGTGGGAAGGAACTGCAGATGCTGGTTTACACCGAAGATAGACGCAAAATGCTGGAGTAACTCAGCGGGACAGGCGGCATCTCTGGAGAGAAGGAAGAGATGATGTTTCAGTTCAAGATCCTTCCTCAGACTGAGAGTCCGGGGAGAGAGAGACTAGAGAAATGGAAGTGTAAGGTGTGAAAACAACAGGTCAAAACAGACGATGATCAAGGAAATGTAGAATGGTTCATTGTTAGCTGAGGGGAAGGTGACAATGAGGCATACAAGCAATAAAATTAATCAGGAGGACAGTGATACTAGTCGGAGAACAAGGATGAGGGAGGGATGGAGAGAGAGGGAAAACAAGGGTTACTTGAAGTTAAAGTTGTTCTCCTGAGGTGCTGCCTGACCCAATAAGTTACTCCATCACTTGTGTTCTTTTGTGTAAACTAGCACCTGCAGTTCCTTGTCTCTACATTTATTTTTCTAAGTGTATTTATTGATACTGAAACCCAAATTCCACACAGCTGGCACCCACAGCGGGGTAATGATCGCTGATGGTATATGGACACATTTATCTGTTTTGTAGTAAATGCCTACTATTTTCTGTGTGCTTAAGCAAAGCAAGAATTTCATTGTCCTATACAGGGACACATGACAATAAACTCACTTGAACTTGAACTTGAACTTGATTTAAATGTTGTTCAAGGGATGCAAACCAACCTGAAGAAATGCAGTGGCATCTCTCTCCACTGCCTGAGCAAAGGGACATTAGGTTAGATGTAATGAGTGATGACAGGGTGAGATAGAAATGGTGAGACCTTAACACTGCCTAAAAGAAAGTTTTTGGGGCTTTTGATATCAGGAGTCGGAATCCAGAATCCAATTCTACTTTTGCTTTCCCTTGACAATAAAACAAAAGAGCTTTTCAAAGAACAGCCTGAGGTAAATGGGTTTTTATTTTACATTGACGTTAATTTTTTTTTTTACAAATAGCGCCCAAAAGGCCAGTCTGTTGTCAATCCCGACTTTAGGTCATGAAAGAATTGCTGTCTGACACAAAATAAATTGCATCAGTTTGGTCAAACTCACACCTGCTATTTCACAGGATGAAGGATATAAATCTGACAGGTGCCATGTTAAAACCAAGTTCCAGTTGGAATAAAAAACTTTGTGCTGTACCAACAGTATTTTAACGTGTAACTTTTAATTAGTCCAGAGTCATTGAGACTTACGGTGGGAAACAGGCCCTTCTGCCCATCGAGTTTGTGCTGACACCATAGAAAGGTGCTGACACTATTCTATGTCACCATAGAGAGCAGCTTATTAGGTTGCGCAACAGATTGGTTTGGGAACAGCTGCGCCCAAGACCGCAAGAAATTGGAGCGAATTGTGGACGCAGCCCAGACCATCACACAAACCAACCTCCCTTCTTTTGACTCCATTTATACCTCACACCGCCTCGGCAAGGCCAGCAGTATAATAAAGGGTGAATTGCACCCTGGCCACTCCTCCCCTCTCCCATCAGGCAGAAGGTATAGAAGTGTGAAAACGCACACCTCCAGATTCAGGGACAGTTTCTTCCCAGTTGTTATCAGGCAACTAAATCATCCTACTGCAACCAGAGAGCAGTGCTGAACTACTATCCACCTCATTGGTAACCCTTGGACTATCCTTGATTAGACGTTGCTGGCTTTACCTTGCATTAAACCTTATCATGTATCTATACACTGTAAATGGCTCGATTGTAATCATGTTTTGTCTTTCTGCTGACTGGCTGCCACACAACAAAAGTTTTCGTTGTACCTCGGTACACATGACAATAAACTAAACTGCCCATTTATACTAATCCTGCATTAATCCCTATTTTTATTCCCCCACATTCTCATCAACGGTTACTCATAAATATAAAGGATATTGGAAAGGGACTTCGGAGTGCTGGTACACTATTCACAAAATGTTAATCTGTAAGTTGAATCAGTAGTAACGAAGGCAAAAGCGTTTAATTCGGGACTAGAATATAAAAACAGGAATGTAATGCAGAGGCTTCATAAGGCACTGGTCAGACCGCATTTGGAGTATTGTGACCAGTTTTGGTCCCAATATCTGGGAAGGATGTACTGGCTTTGGAGAGGGTCCAGAGGAGGCTTATGATGAGGCAGCGTGAACTCTATATAACTCCAAACACACAGATATGCTCTGAAGAAGGGTTTTGGCCCAAAACGTTGCCTATTTCCTTCGCTCCATAGATGCTGCTGCACCCGCTGAGTTTCTTCAGCATTTTTGTGTACACATATATGCATTTGGTTCATAGCTCATGTCTATTCAACAATCTATTAGTAACTTAGCAATCTATTTAGTTCAAGCAAAACTTCGAATGGCAACAAGACCCAAAAATTCAGGCAGCAAGAGGAATCTATGTTAGCCAAAATATCTCCCCTACTTTCCTTCCAATTGTACATATTCATACATCCAAATAGCAGAGCCCCTTCAATGATACATAAAAGATTTGAAGAATGCAACTTGGTTGTAAATTTACTAATAGGTCGGTCTTGGTTATATGTTTACAATCAATGTAGGATCTCAAACACAAGAGCTCCTGAGTCAGAGGTTGGAGGGCATCCATTAAAATAATTTAATACTTCGAAGGAAACTCCACAGTCAGTTTGCACTGTCTAACCCTTGGCGGCTCTTGTGTATTGCAAATGCTAAGAATAGAAATCACTCCGTCCAGTGTGCCTGTGTAACATGGATCAAATTAATGCTAACTGTTCAGACAGGAGAGTGTTAAGTGCTGGCACCTCAGTCATGTAGAGATGTAGAATCAAATCCATGCAGGCTATCTGTATAGCACTCTCAGTCCCATTGTCTGATATTTTGATATAACCCAGCAAATCATTCTTTATCAAATATCCATCCTTTTGAAAGCCGTGGTTTACGATTCGAAAAGGCCATGTTCCATACACTAGTTTAGTTTAGTTGAGTTTAAAGACACATCGCGGAAACAGGCCCTTCGGCCCACCAAGTCAGCGCCAACCAGCGATCCTGTGCAATAGCACTATCCTAAACACTAGGGACAATTTATA
This sequence comes from Amblyraja radiata, assembly GCF_010909765.2. NCBI lineage: Eukaryota > Metazoa > Chordata > Chondrichthyes > Rajiformes > Rajidae > Amblyraja > Amblyraja radiata. Next base: position 26,029,668 of record NC_045974.1, on the reverse strand, counting down.
ATTTTACCAAAGCCAAAAGTCTGAAGATCGGTGTCGAACCGAAACGTCACCCATTCCTTTTCTCCAGAGATGCTGGCTGACCAGCTGAGTTACTCCAGCTATTTATGTCAATCTTCAGTTTAAACCAGCATCTGCAGTTCCTTCCTACACAATTAACCAATAAACCTGTACGTCTTTGGGGTGTGGAGCACCCGGAGGAAATCCATGTGATCACGGGGAGAACGTGCAAACTTTGTACAGACAGCACCCGTAGTTAGAATCAAACCCAGGTCTCTGGAGCTGTAAGGCAGCAACTCTACCGCTGTAAGGCAGCAACTCTATCGCAATAAGGCAGCAACTCTACCGCTGTAAGGCGACAACTCTGCCACAGTACCTCTACCGTGCTGCCCCAAACCAGAAAGAAATCTCACAGGAATAACACAGGCAGAACACACCTTACTGCTATTTCCCCGGATGTTTGCCAGCCCTGCCAGGATCGCAGAGAGCTCTGACAGAACTTTCGGCACGGACGCTGAGAATAGACAATCCCGTGCAGAAAAAGGAATTGAAACTGAAATATCCAATCATTCACAGTAGGGTGTAATTCATGACAGCAAGAAACATAACAACAATTATGGAGGCTGTGGAGTTCAGGGCTCATTCTCTTATGTATCCATTGCCCGTGGCTCAGTCACATGTGAACATTGATTTCCTCTGCTAAAAATTCTATTCCATACAGAAAAGTTGAACTAAATCTAAGCTGTGGTCAATGCAAACACATTACTACATTGCGAATTCAGCAGATAAAATATACCTTGTTACACCCCTTGCATTTTTTGTATCTGCACTTTCTCTGTAACACTATCTTCTGCATTCTGCTTTCCTTCGCTTTTTGCATCATTGATCGTGCTCGTATATGTAGAAACAAAGAACTGCAGATGTTGGTTTATACCAAAGATAGACACAAAGTGCTGGAGCAACTCAGTGGGTCAGGCAGCATCTCTGGAGATAAAGGATGGGTAACGTTTAATGCAAAATCTCTTCCACATAATTCTAAGCTGCAACCAGTGTACAACTCAAAGAGGTTCAGCCCTGAATGTGTGCTCTGAGAGCTGTAATACGTTACCTTTTATTTGGGTCTTGGATGCTCTAATGCTTTCAACTTGAAAACCATTGTCATCTTTTTTGTACTGCCCCTCGTCGTGTTTTCAGTGCCAAACCTGCTTCTGATAACTGCAGAAAAAGTTTAAACAAAGAATTGCAGATGCCGGTTTATACTCATTGGGTCAGCCAGCATCTCTGGAGAAAAAAGATGGGTGCCATTTAGGTCGGGACCCTTCTTCAGACTGAAAGTAGGAGTTGGGAGGGGAGGGGGGTAAAGAGCTGGAGGCGAGAAAAGACCAGGACCATTCAGGGCCAGTCACAAATGACTTCAGTCAGGGCAGTGCCTGATACAGTAAGTCCATTGTTGGCCAGGGAAGGTGTGATCTCAGGAGAAACAATGTGGAGAACTGTGGAACTAGTAAAACGACTAGGGTGGAGGGGGGCAAATAGGGAGGGGGTGGGGGAGGGGGAGGGGAGAGGGGATGGAAGTAGAAGATTAAGTTACTTAAAATTAGTGCATTCAATGGTCATATCACTGGGGTGTAAGCTACCCAAGCAGTCTGAAGAAGGGTCTCGACCCGAAACGTTGCCTATTTTCTTCGCTCCATAGATGCTGCCTCAGCCGCTGAGTTTCCCCAGCATTTTTGTCTACAAGCGAAATATGAGGTGCTGTTCATCCAATTTGCCTGTAGCCTATCTCTGGTAATGGAGGAGGCCATGGACAGAAAAGTCTGAAGAAGGGTCTCGACCCGAAACGTCACCCATTGCTTCTCTCCAGAGATGCTGCCTGACCCGCTGAGTTACTCCAGCATTTTGTGTCTACCTTTGATGTAAACCAGAATCTGCGGTTCCATCCTAGACCGAAAGGTCAGGATGAGAACGGGAAGGTGAGTTGAAATGGTTGGTATCCGGGTGATCCCCTAGTGTTCAACGAAAGGGCTTCGGGGACATATATGGTTTGCTTTTGCAAATGTATTGTATGATTTGCCTGGACAGCTCACAAAACTATATTTCCTTGCTGTAAAGTGATACTGGCAGCAACAATATACCGATAAAAAACATTCCACCGCTCCATCATATATATTCTTACTCTCCTAGTTTAAGGCATAGACCAAACTAATGTAGCACAGGACAGCACATAGTGCTAGAGTTGCTGCCTTATAGTGCCAGTCCTGTGTTCGATCCTGTCTACGGGTGCTGTCTGTATGGTGTGTGTACCTTCTCCCCGTGATCTGCGTGGGATTTCTCTGGGAGCTCCAGTTTCCTCCCACACTCCAAAGACGTACAGGTTTGTAGGCTAATTGGATTGGTAACATTCTAAATTGTCCCTAGTGTGTGTAGGATAGTGTTAATGTGTGGGGATTGCTGGTCAGCGAGGACTCGGTGAGCCGAAGGGCCTGTTTACACGCTGTATCTCTGAACTAACCTAAGTTGAAAACTCTTACATCAGTAATGACGCAAGGTTTCGTACCTTTAATCACTTTCCCATCACTTTCAACTATTTTATCAAACTCCTGAAACCTACTAGGTTTCCTTGCCCCACCTGTTGTGTCACTAATTGGCTTCACAGAATTGCCTCCATTTCTATAGATAAAAAGTTCTTCCATTACCTATGTTTGATCCTTGTTTGATAATAATGACTCATTGCACTTAAACACTGCATTACAAAAAGCCCACATGAAACCAATTTGTCAAGAGATTTTTTTGTGATACTATTAAGGTCCTCTTTATTCAAAAGAATAAAAAGCTGCCTCCATTGCTAATCATTGCTCGTGCCTCAATCCATCCAGTTTTGGGAACAAATGGATGGTTCACTGTATCTTGTTTAACAGCATAATGGGGTATGGAACCAGACTAGTGTTCATTAGGCTGGAATATTGATTTTAGTTTAGTTTAGAGATACAGCGCAGAAAGATGCTCATCGGCCCACTGAGTCCGGGCCGACCAGCAAACACCCCGTACACTAACACTATCCTACACACTAGGGCTAATTTTTACCGAAGCCAATTAACCTACGTCTATACGTCTTTGGAGTGTGGGAGGAAACCGGAGCATCTGGAGAAAACCCACATGGTCACAAGGAGAATGTATAAACTCAGTACAGGCAGCACCTGTAGTCAGGATTGAACCCGGGTCTCTGGCGCTGTAAGGCAGCAACACTACCGTTGCGCCACGGTGCCGCCCTGGATCAGGAGGCATGAATTTAATTGAATTTCCTTTATTGTCATTCAGACCTTTCAGTCTGAACGAAATTTCTAATTCCTCCACTGAAATAGGGAATTTTGATTAAATTGCTAGTTATGGTGAAACTACAGAATCGTCATGAAGGGGGAATCTGGCTCCCTCATGTATCCATGGAGGGAAATCTGCACTTCTTGCCTGAATTTCCACACACGCAGTGATTGACCCACAAATGTGGTTAAATCCTTAAATGCCTCCTCTGCTGACCATAGGGTTTGGAAGACGTTTCGGGCTCAACAATGAATGCTTTAGTTTAGTTTAGTTTAATGTCATGTGTACAGAGGTACAGGTACAGTGAAAAGCATTTTGTTGCGTGCTATCCAGTCAGCGGAAAGACTATACATGATTACTATCAGGCAATCCACAGTGTACAGCTACAGCTTGAAGGGAATAAAGCTATGTGCAAGATAAAGTCCAGTAAAGTCCGATTAAAGATAGTCCAAGGGTCTCCAGGGAGGTCAGGACCGCTCTCTAGTTGGTGATAGGATGTTTCAGTTCAGTTGCCTGATAACAGCTGGGAAGAAACTGTCCCTGAATCTGGAGGTGTGTATTTTCACACTTCTGTACCTCTTGCCTGATGGGAGAGGGGAGAAGAGGGAATGACCGGTGTAAAGGAGTGATACATGACACACTGTAACCTTTACTAAGTGTTTATTAAAGCACATGGCACACACGTCCCAGCACTGATTGCATCCAGCCTTCAGGCATACTGGGACCAAGTGGGAGGAAACAAAGGGAGGATATCACAGTTATACTGATATGATGGGGCGTGGTTAATGGTGATGAGGTAGCTACATTATAGGTTGCATGCATAAACCATCTACATCCTTTCCCTTACAAATTAAACAAAGTTACGGCAATGGCAGGTTGGTTATACAGTACCTGCAAAGCTAAATGAAGTCTCCGTAGCGAGCCGGAGGTTTAACAATCCGACCCGAGCGAGTGCGCACAGCACCCTCACCCTCCCCACCCGAAAGAAGAGGAGGAGGAGCAGGAACAGGAGGGAGAGAGAAGGCGGGTGGTGACCCCGGCCTGAAAGGGGAGCCGAGAGGCACAGGTGAACCAGGTGAAACAGAAGGGGTAGAATGAGCAGGTCGAAGAGAGAGAAGACCTGACAGGGGACGACCGGGCCGGAGAGGCGAACCCTGGAAGAGCAGAGGGAGGAGACGGAGGTAAGCGGACCGACCGGGGCATGCAGCGGGCAGCGGGTGGGTTAGTGGAGGAGGGCTCGACACGCGACGGAGTGGTATAAGGAACCGCAGGAGGTGGTCTGGGCTCGTTGACCGCTAACAGGTGCTGGCGGCTGTGCCGGTAGATAGTCCCCTCAAAATCCACCAAGTAGGAACGTGGCGAACTGTCGACCCCAACCACGGTAGCGAGTCGGGAGAAGCCGGTAGACGTCTGCAAGCGGACGACCTGTCCAGGCAGTAGTGGGGATAGAGGGCGGCAGGACTTGTCGTGTGAGCGGCGCTGGATTTCGTGCTTCTGAGCAATCCGTTGCTGGACAGCAGCAGGCTGTAGGACCTTGGGCATCAGGGACTGCTGGGCGATCGGCATCGGAGGGCGAATAACTCGGGACATGAGGCGTTGGGCAGGGGATCGCATTGCACTGTCCCTGGAGATGTTTCGAAGGTTCAACAGGCCCTGGTAGAAATCACCGTTGGAGAGACGGGATTGTTCAAGCAAGTGCTTTGCACTGCGGACCACACGTTCAGCCAGCCCATTGCTCTGTGGGTACTCCGGGCTGCTGGTATAATGATTGAAGTTCCACCGCAGCGAAAGCTTGAAATTCGGCACTAGTGAACTGGTGGCCGTTGTCGGTCTGCAACCGAACCGGGGAACCAAACGTGGCAAAATGACGTTGGAGCTTACTGATCACCGTCTCCGAGGTGATGGCAGGGAGAAGGTCCACCTCGAACCAATTCGAGTAGGAGTCGACCAACACGAGGTACTGCTTTCCACGCCATTCGAATATATCGGCAGCCAGCGATGACCAGGGCATGTCAGGGGCAGGCTGTTGTAGAAGCGGCTGTCGCTGCTGATGCGGGGCAAGAGAGTTGCAATCCGGACAGGAGGCCACCCCGGCCTTGATGTACTTTGCCATGCCCGGCCAATAGTATTGTTCCTGGGCATGTGAGATGGTGGCATCGGCCCCGGGATGCCCCATGTGGGCAGCGTTGAAGTACAAGCCGTACAGCGAGGCAGGGACGACCACCTTGTGTCCCTTGATGATAATGCCGTCCCGGAGCACCAGCTCATCGCGAACCAAAAAAAAAGGGTGAACACCAGCAGGTAATGAAGTCCGTTTGATAGGCCATCCACGCTTGATGACAGCAGCAAGCTGTTGCAGGTCGGGGTCGATAGCAGTGTGCTCAACCAGGCACTGGAGCTGCTTGGAAGGGACGAAGTTTACGTTCAGTACCTGTAGGTCTTCCAGCTCGAAGGGGTGCTGGTCGCAGGAGGTCCTGGGGGCCCGGGACAGCGCGTCAGCCACATGCATCTCGGTGCCCCTCTTATAGACGATTTTAAAATCAAACCGCTGTAGCTGCAGCATCATCCGCTGTAGCCTGGCTGGAGCGCTGTGTATAGGCTTGTTCAGGATCGTCACCAGAGGTTGGTGATCCGTCTCTACAGTGAACCTGGAGCCAAAGAGGAAGTCCTTAAACTTAGAACAAGCGAACACAACCGCCAGCAGCTCCTTCTCTATCTGCGCATAGCGCTGCTCTGTGTCCATCATGGTCCTAGAGGCATAGGAGATAGGCTGCAACGAACCATCATCATGGGGCTGCAGGCAAGCAGCACCCAGTCCAAAACGAGAAGCGTCGCACGTAACCACAACTGGACGTTGTAAATCAAAGAACTTCAGAGTAGGTGTGTTGATCAGCTTCTTCTTTAGTAGGTCGAACGCCTGCTGGTGGTGTGGAAACCATGACCAAGCAATGTCCTTTTTATTAAGTTGTATCAGGGGTGCGCTCAGCTCGCTGAGGTCAGGGATAAACTTGCCCAGATAGTTGACCATACCCAGGAAGCGCTGTAGACTGGTAACATCTGTCGGGGCAGGCAGCTCGGAGATGGCGCTGGTCTTTTGCGGGTCGGGCTTTAACCAGTGGGCCGTGAAAACGTGACCAACATATGGGACCTCAGACACCCGGAACCTGCATTTTGACTGGTTCAGCTTTAGATTGATCTGCCATGCGCGGTCCAGAATCCATCGGAGGTGGCGGTCGTGTTCAGCCACATCCCTTCCATAGACCAGAATGTCGTCCACAATAATCGCGCAGGGCAGACCTGCAAACAACTGTTCCATAGAGCGCTGGAATACCTCGCTGGCGGAGTTGATGCCGAACGGCATCTGCAAAAATTTAAACCTGCCGAAGGGCGTACCGAAAGTGGTCAAGTCCGAGGAGCGTTTGTCCAGGGGTATTTGCCAAAACGAACTCCTGGCATCGAGGACGGAAAACACCGTGGCTTGTCCGACCTGGGCGGCAACATCTTCAACAGTCCTCATAGGGTAGTGGGGCCGCTTAATCGCCAGATTCAAGTCCTTAGGGTTGATGCATACCCGTATTTCATTCTTCCCTTTCTTCATTGTGGCGACCATGGTGGAGACCCATTCGGTGGGATCGCTGACAGCCTCCAGCACTCCCATGTTAACCATATCCTTCAGCATAGCCTCCACCTTGCCCTTCATGGTGAACGACACTTTGTGAGGTGGGCGGATCACAGGCACCACGGAGGGGTCTGTTGCGATTTTATACACCAGCGGCAGCTTGTCGTCGAACAGGTCCGGGTACTCGGATAGTGGATCCATCACTGCTTGCACCTCGTGGACCGTAAGGTCGAAAGACACCAGACCAAGATCCTGGCAGGCCTGGTTGCTCAGTAGAGTTACACAGTCGCAATCCAGAATAAAGAACGACAGGTCACGGGATGAGTTCTGTAGCACACAATGGAAGGTCGCCCTCCCCACAGGTGTTAGCTCCTCTCCCCCATAGGCACGCAAAACAGAGCAATCTGCAGTCAACAGCTCATTATTTCTTATCTGGTGAAACAGTGATGTTGACATTACGTTCACTTTTGCTCCAGTATCCAGCTTCGCAGAGAAGGGCTTATTGTTCACAGTAATGAGCACAGATGGATCGGGGAGGCGAGATCGGCTGTGGAAGACAGTGTAAACACTCGCATCTCCCATGGAATAGCTGAGCTCAGAGTCGGGGGGCAGTGTCGACAGAGGACTGAGAATCCATCTCACTATCAACTTGCCGAAGGTTGTTTAGGAATTGTCTAGGAGCTGAGGGCAGATTCCCACGGGACCTGCAGGCAGCTGCAAAGTGGTTCATTTTCTTACAGAAATTGCAAGATTTTCCAAGAGCTGGGCACTGCGACTGCAGGGGGTGGACATAATTACAATTGGGACACTTCTGAGACCGCGGGACCCGAGATGTACGAACGGGCTGCGGTGGAGGGCGAAAGTTGTCCTGCATACGACGTGGTCCTGCAACGCCAGTCAGATGTATGGCTCGGCTGTCAGATCCCCTCTGCCCATGCGGAGGGGCAACCACCGGCGATGCGGCACGCATGCATTGCCTGAGTCAGGGTTAGGTCAGGCCGTTGCAGCAAATCGGCACGTAGTTTCTGGTCGAGCATGCCAGTGATGAGAATGTCCCTGGTGAGCTGGTCACGCATGGTCTCAAAACGGCACAGCTGAGCAAGGTAGCGCAGGTCAGCGATGAAACACTCGACAGGTTCATCCGGCTGCTGCTTCCGTGAGAAAAACCGAGCCCGCTCCAATATGCGGTTGGAGGGCAGGTCGCAAATCTCTGCAAACTTGCGCAAAAGACATACCAGGTCATCGGCAGATTCAGCTGGCTCGACGAGCTGGTCGTTGTCATCCAGGACCGCTGGATCGTAGACGAAAGCCTGAGCTCTCTTCATGGCGTCGGGACCGGCCAGGTTAAGCAGGAGTGAGGCTTTGACCGCAGCTGGGTCATTCCGGTGCTCAATGTTAACGAAGTGAGTGTAATCCATCACAAAAGTAGCCCATCGCTCCGCAATGTCAGCGTCAAAGACAAGGGGAGATGGCTTTCGGCATGAGGATGCCATATCAAGGGAAACCCAACACTGGGCACTCAGGGGACAAATGAAAAGAAAACCGGTAAACGGGAGGCGCGCGTTTAACTAGCTGACACCATGTAAAGGAGTGATACCTGACACACTGTAACCTTTACTAAGTGTTTATTAAAGCACATGGCACACACGTCCCAGCACTGACTGCATCCAGCCTTCAGGCGTACGGGGACCAAGTGGGAGGAAACAAAGGGAGGATATCACAGTTATACTGATATGATGGGGCGTGGTTAATGGTGATGAGGTAGCTACATTATAGGTTGCATGCATAAACCATCTACAACCGAGGATGAGACTCATCCTTGATTTTGCCGGTGGCCTTGCTGAGGCAACGTGAAGTGTAGATGGTGGTACAATTTGCAGCAAAAACCTGCAGATTCTGGTAATCCAAAATAAATACAGAGAATACCACAAGCATATGGCAGTCGGATGCCGACAGTGGGGAGAGGAAGAAAGACAATGTTTTAGGTCAAGGACAGAGAAAGTAAGAAAATACTTGAGATTGAGGGCAGGGAAAGCACATTGATGGAACTGTTTTAGTTCCAGTAAAAGGTTGCTGTGGACTCTCCCAGTTTCTCTCACGGTTGGTGCTATCTAACCTGCTGAGTGTTTTATGCAGTTGTCAATGATATTAGTTTGGATTAGTTTAGTTTAGTTTAGTTTAGTTTGGTTTGGTTTAGTTTTGTTTGGTTTAGTTTAGTTTAGTTTAGAGATACAGCATGGAAACAGGCCCGGTTGGCCCACCAAATCTGCACTGATCAACAATCTACAATGCAAGATGGCCCCCAAGCCGAGTGACTCTCTGCGTGTTGGTCCTAGACGTGGATCTGCAATCACTCAATACAATTGCCCCACTCTTTTCAGTGCACTGCGGATGTCTCGGTTGTAATCACGTACAGTCTTTCTGCTGACTGGTGGGCACGCAGCAAAAGCTTTTCACTCTACCTTATACCACGTAATGCTAAACTCAACTAAACTAAACCCCATACGCTAATTATATCCTACACTCTAGGGACAATTTACAAAAGCCAATTAACCTACAAACCTCCACGTCTTTGGAGTGTGGGAGGAAACTGGTGCATCCAGAGAAATCTCATGTGGTCACAGGGAGAACATGCAAGCTCTGTACAGACAGCACCTGTGATCAGGAGCGAACCCGGGTTTCTGGCGCAATAAGGAACCAACTCTACTGCTGCGTCACTCTGCACCCTTAACATCCTTTAAGCAAACCTTTGATATCTTGATAGAAAATCAAAAGTTGCACATCAGAACCAGAGACAAAAATAACTGACTTTTCTGCACCTATAATATTATGGGTAGATCCTTTGTTGAACTTCCCAACAATTGGTTGACTTTATGTATCAGACTGGGAACATAAGCTTTTGAAACAATCTGTACATGGGTTCAATCCACTAAAGCCCCCAATCTCTCTGCTACTCTGACCCTTAAAATGCATTACAATTTTACCCCACAAAATATGACAACCTGGCACTTCCAAACCTCACAACAATGTCCCGCAGGTAGTGCTGTTTGCCTCGAGTGACTTGGGTTCGATCCTCACCTCCGATTCATTCCACATGGAGTTTGCACATTATCTTGGTTAAAGCAGCAGGATTTCTGGAGTATCTTAATGGAAGGATAAACGTAACAAAGCGGAGAGGATACAATGAGAATAATTCCAGAGTTCATGGCCTTGTCATCTGGTGGCTCTGTTGCAATGATGAAGCGATTAAGTTTGATGATTAAGGCAGCACAGTGGTGCAGCGGTAGAGTGTCAGCCTTAGAGTGTTAGAGACCCGGGGTCATTCCTGTCTGTGTGAAGTTTTCACATTCTCCCTGTGACTACGTGGGCTTTCTCAGGGTGCTCCGGTTTCCTCCCACATCCCAAAGAAAAGCAGGTTTGTTGGTGAATTGATTTCTGTAAATTGTCCCTAGTGTAGGATAGATCTAGTGCATGGGGTGATCGCTGGTTGGAGCAGATTCGGTGGGCTGAAGGGCCTGTTTCCACGCTGTATCTCTAAAGTCTAAAGTAAAGACTAAACTAAACTAAACTATACTAAACTAAACTAAACTATAGTTAGTGTACAAAGGAACTGCATATTCTGGTTTATAGCAACGATAGACACAAAAAGCTGGAGTAACTCAGCGGGTCAGATGAAACTAGGAATAGACCAAAATTAAAGGGATGCAAATCACATGGACTGTTATAGGGCGACACAAGAAAGAAAAAAAAAACCTTAGTGAGAGTGCATCGTGCCATTTTATCCAGAGTTGATGTATGGACTCGGGGAAACTGTACAGCAAAGGGACAAAGATCATCTCTGCTTCCCACACCTTAGCTGCCTTTAGGAGCTGACGTGTAAGCATGGGATCAGTTGACACACTGAAAGCTTCAGGGACCTTATGACAAGATAAACATCCAGTTTTTTTTTTCCAATCATTCTTATTAAGCCAACAAAACAAACTCCACTGAGAATCAATCTTTGCCTGAACAAATTGTCTTAAACCAACATTCTCATTACAGTGTACCCATTAAATTATGTATACGATGAATAATGGTTCTCGCTCTGATGCAGATTAACTTTAATTCCCGCTGTTGTAAGCATGGAAACTATTTTGATTTTTACAAACATTAATGTAAAAAACACCAAATCGGAAATAAGTGCAAATTGGGCGGTGTGGGTTCGGTGGGCCGAACTGCCTGTTTCCATGCTGTATCTCTATACTAATCTAAACTAAGCCCCTCATCTTGGTGTGGGAGTGTCATCATCCAAGCTCATAACTATCCTAATTGAACAATTTCAGATAATTGTCCTTTCCAATATTGTATCTCGCATTTCCTGCATTCAGTTTTGTTTCCTGACCCTTTTGCTCATTTCAGATCCGGAGACACAAGAGACTGCAGATACAGAAATCCGAAGCAAAGTACGAGCTGCAGGTGGAACTCAATAGGTCAGGCAGCATCTAAGGAGGGACAAGGATAGCCGAGACCTTTCATATGTTCTGTCATCTTGATTAGTACGGGGGAATCGTGGTAGAGTTGGAGGTAAGGGAGAATCTGAGCTTTTTGTCCTGGGCCTCCTCCATGGCCAGAGTGAGTCCCACCGCAAATTGGAGGAGCAGCACATATTTTGCTTGGGTTGTTTACACCTCAGCGGTATGAACTTTGACCTCCAATTTCAGGTAGTCCTTGTTTTCTCCATCCTTCCCCTCCCCTTCCCAGCCCTCCCACAGCCTACTGTCTCCGCCTCTTCCTTTCTTCTTCCCGCCCCCCCCCCACCCCCACATCAGTCTGAAGAAGGGTCTCGACCTGAAACGTCACCTATTCCTTCGCTCCATAGACGCTGCCTCACCCACTGAATTTCTCCAGCATTTTTGTCTACTCCTGATTAGTAGGTCAGAGGTTATGGGGAGAAGGCAGGAAGGAAAGATCGTTCAGCCTTGATTGAATGGCGGAGTAGATTTGATGGGCTGAATGACCTAATTCTACTCCTATCACTTATGATCTTATGACCTTATGATCTACTTACACGAGGCATACTTTTGTTATTCACTGGCCACCTGGGTCTCTTTTCCCTTGAGATAAGAAGGCTGAGGAAACATAGAATCATAGAAGTGAACAGCACAGAAACAGGCCCTTTGAGCAAATCTTGCCCACACTGACCACACTGCTTACTACATCTACACTAAGTCAAGTCATGTCAAGAGAGTGTAATGTCATGTGTCCCAGATAGGACAATGACATTCTTGCGTTACTAAGCCCTAATATATGGCTTTAAAATTGTTTAAAAATGTCTGAAGAAGTGTCCTGTCCTGAAATGTAATTTGTCTCCCTCCCTCCACATATGCTGCCTGACCCATTGAGTTCCTCCTGCATAAGGTCATAAGTGATAGGAGCAGAATTAGGCCATTCTGCCCATCAAGTCTACACCATTCAATCGTGGCAGATCTATCTCTCCCTCTTAAACCCCATTCTCCTGCTTTCTCCCCATAACCCCTGACAACCATACTAATCAAGAATCTATCTATCTCAAAACCCTTCTCGACCCGAAACATCACCCATTCCTTCTATCCAGAGATGCTGCCTTTCCCGCTGAGTTACTCCAGCATTTTATGTGTATCTTCGGTTTAAACCAGTTCCTTCCTTCAATATTCTTTCCGCTGGGTTGTAAGCAGCCCAAGTGAAATATGAGGTGCTGTTTCTAAAATTTGCGCTGGGCCTCATTCTAACAGTGGGACTCACTATCACTCTAACAGCGGGCTTCGCTCTCACTCTAACAGTGGGCCTCACTCTAACACTGGGCCTCACTCTCACTCTAACAGTGGGCCTCACTCTAACAGTGGGCCTCACTCTCACACTAACACTGGGCCTCACTCTCACTCTAACAGTGGGCCTCACTCTAACAGTGGGCCTCACTCTCACTCTAACAGTGGGCCTCTCTCTCATTCTAACAGTAGGCCTCGCTCTCACTCTAACAGTGGGCCTCTCTCTCATTCTAACAGTGGGCCTCACTCTCACTCTAACAGTGGGCCTCACTCTAACATTGGGCTTCACTCTCCCTCTAACACTGGGCCTCACTCTCACTCTAACAGTGGGCCTCACTCTAACAGTGGGCCTCTCTCTCATTCTAACAGTAGGCCTCACTCTCACTCTAACAGTGGGCCTCACTAACAGTGGGCCTCTCTCTCATTCTAACAGTAGGCCTCACTCTAACAGTGCGCCTCACTCTCACTCTAACAGTGGGCCTCACTCTAACAGTGGGCCTCACTCTCACTGTAACAGTGGGCCTCACTCTAACACTGGGCCTCACTCTCACTCTAACACTGGGCCTCACTCTCACTCTAACACTAGGCCGCACTCTCACTCTAACAGTGGGCCTCACTCTAACACTGGGCTTCACGCTCACTCTAACACTAGGCCTCACTCTCACTCTAACACTGGGCCTCACTCTCACTCTAACACTGGGCCTCACTCTCACTCTAACAGTGGGCCTCACTCTAACAGTGGGCCTCACTCACTCTAACAGTGGGCCTCACTCTAACAGTGGGCCTCACTCACTCTAACAGTGGGCCTCACTCTAACAGTGGGCCTCACTCTCACTCTAACACTAGGCCTCACTCTCACTCTAACAGTGGGCCTCACTCTAACACTGGGCCTCACGCTCACTCTAACACTAGGCCTCACTCTCACTCTAACACTGGGCCTCACTCTCACTCTAACAGTGGGCCTCACTCTCACTCTAACACTGGGCCTCACTCTCACTCTAACAGTGGGCCTCACTCTAACACTAGGCCTCACTCTCACTCTAACAGTGGGCCTCACTCTAACAGTGGGCCTCACTCTCACTCTAACAGTGGGCCTCACTCTAACAGTGGGCCTCACTCACTCTAACAGTGGGCCTCACTCTAACAGTGGGCCTCACTCACTCTAACAGTGGGCCTCACTCTAACAGTGGGCCTCACTCTAACAGAGGGCCTCACTCTCACTCTAGCAGCACAAGATAGAATGGGAGGGGGAGTTAAAGTTTTTCGCAATTGGGAGATCACATGGGCCAAGGCGGACTGTGGAGGTGTTTCACTGTCCTTCTGATTAATTTCACTGTTTGTATGCCTCCGTGTCACCTTCCCCTCAGCTAGCAATGTACCATTCTACATTTCCTTATCAGCATCTGCTTTGATCTGTCATTTTCACACCTTACCCTTCCATACCTCTGGACTCGCTCTCCCCTGACTCTCAGTCTGAAGAAAGGTCTCGATCGAAACATCACCCATTTCTTCTCTCCAGAGATGTTGCCTGACCCGTTGAGTTACTGCAGCTTTTTTGTGTCTATTTTCGGTTTAAACCAGCATCTGCAGTTCCTTCTTACGCATAACCATCAAGGATTCTGCACTCGATGAAATTGACCAATCCACGATAAAGGGGATAATGATTAGCGCAAGATAATGTCTTCAATTGTTGTTACTGTGTTTACGTACAAAAATCCGACTGTTTTTTTAAATTCTACATTGCTAACACACATCTCAAGCTCCAATGATGTGTCCTTGGATCCAAGCTCTCATCACGAAAAAAATCCCTAATATTTTTGGCTTCAGTTTTAACAGGTGCGGTTTGCCTGACCCTGGAGCCATGTCGGCGTTTTTAAGCAGTTTCTTTAGGTCATATTGAAGTCTCCTTCTCCATCCATCCTGCCTGCTTCATGTAATGAGAGATGTCGATTTTGTGACAGGGACTCATCACGCTGCAGGTGTTGCCACCATCTGCCTTAGTGACACGACCACAAGCACAGTCCCTCAGGGCAAAAGAGGGCAGGAGAGAGCAGAGAAATTACATCTTGCACCAGGCTAAATGAGTCGCACATGTCATCCGCTGCTCTCGCTGTTCTAAGAGTCAAAAAACATCCAGACACAAGCCTCCCCTGTGACGACTTCAGCATTGTTCAGTTTAGTTTAGAGATACAGCGTGGAAACAGGCCCTTCGGCCCACCGAGTCCACGCCGACCAACGACACTAGCACTATCCTACACACTCGGGACAATTTACAATTCTTACTGAAGCCAAATTAACCTACAAACCTGCACATCTTTGGAGTGTGGGAAGAAACCGGAGCACCCAGGGGAAAACCCACATGGTGATGGGGAGAACATGCAAACTCCGTACAGACAGCACCCATAGGCAGCAACTCTACCGCTGTGCCACTGCGTCACCCTTGTTATTTTTAATGACCAAATAAAGTACATTCTTTCCGACAGTCTAAAAAATTGCCTGAATGAAAATTATATATTCTTACTAGACTAAGTGGGACCCGTTGGGTTCCATGTTCACACGGAAGGGCTGGTCCCCTGACGCAATATTCCACCTCTCCACCAATTCCAATATTGGTGGCCACTGGGGGGGAGGGGGTTCTGGAGCGCTAGTATGGGTGTAGTGGAGGGGGGCTCTGAGCGAGGTGTCCAAAGATGACGGCCGTAGGTGGCGGCGTTCTGTCGGAAATCGCAGCACAGTGGGCCAAAAGCGGTCAAGATCAGAGTTTTAGTAATATAGATACCATTACAACAAAATAGGAAAAGGAATCGTTATAAAATAATTTTTAAAAATGAATTGCAGATGCTGGTTTATACCAAAGAGTCACATAAAATGCTGGAGTAACTCCACGGGTCAGGCGGCATCTATGGAGAAAAATCTTCCCCTCTTCTCCACTAAAAGTCATTTAACCAGTCCCACAATTCACCGCATGTATCCCTCTTGGGATCACACCGTCTCTAGCCAACAATTCGCCGAGCGGGGAACCTTCTTGCCTGAGGTCATCTGCTGCTGACCCCGATTTGTCCTGTATTTTTTCTCGCATCCAGGTCCTCCCCCTACTACAATTAGCCTGAAGAAGTGGCCTGACCTGAAATATCACCTATTCATTTTCTCCAAGGAATCTTCTAGGATTCTTCTAGGGTGGCACGGCGGCACAGCGGTAGAGTCACTGCCTTACAGTGCCAGAGACCTGGGTTTGAGCCTGACTACTGGTGCTGACTGTAAGTAGTTTGTACGTTCTCCCTGTGACCACATGGGTTTTCTCCGGGCGCTCTGGTTTCCTCCCACACCCTAAAGACATACAGGTTTGTAGGCTGATTGGCTTGGTAAAGTTGTAAATTGGCCCATGTGTGTAGGATAGTGTTAGTGTACGGTGTGGTCCCATAGCACAAGCGTCCACGTCGTGAGGCTGGAAACTTGCAGTATCCTGAGCTAATTCTGCTACCACCATCATCAATTGCAACACATGATGGCTCCCACCGATTGTTGCCGGAAGCTTGTGTCGTTTTCAGGACGGACGATGACAGCGATGTCAACATTTGGAACTTGGAAGATGGACACGAAAGAAGAAGTGTACGGTGTGATCGCTGGTTGGTGCGGACTCAGTGGGCCGTGTTGGCTGTTTTCGTTCTGTTGTTTATGTTTAAACTAAACTAAAGTAATCAGGGTAAAGGTTAAGATTTCCCTCACTATTGTCAAATGTACGTTCGGGAGCTCCAAGCTGCAGGAGCTTCAACAGCCCCTATTGGGGAGCTTTAAAAACCCCGACACGGGAGCTTCGATCGCCCCGACTGCAGATGGTTCGACTGCCCTGACAGCGGGAGAATAAATAGGGAAGAAGATGAGACTTTTTTGCCCATCACAGTGAGGAATGTGGGGAATCCGCTGTGGTGAATGTATACGTTAACTTTTATGTAGTTGTGTGTCTTGTTGACTTTTTAGTATGGCTGCATGGTAAATCGAATATCACTGTACCTTCACTGGTAAACGTGACAATAAAAAACCTTTGAACCTTTGATACACCATCGTTGCTTAATTGTGAATGGACAGAATTGGCTGGCCTCCCTCTCTCCCCCCCCTCCCCCCTCTCTCCCCTCTCCTCCTTCCCTCCCCCTCTTACCTCCCCCTCCCATGCCACCCTCCCTCCCCTCCCCTCTACATGATCTCGACACAAAACATCACCCATCCCTTCTCCCGAGAGTTGCGGCCCGTTCTCCAGATGAGTTACTCCAGCATTTTGCGTCTATCTTAGAATAGGTTGTCCAACTGATATTGATTTTTCCATTCTGTATCTGCTTCCAACACTATAACAAATATTTACACTTCAAAATCACTTCAATGTCTGAAAAACTCAATGGTATAAAACTGGAAATTGCTGAGAAGATGCAATAGGTCAGGCAGCATCTGCGGAAAGAGAAACAAACTTACCATTTCAGATCCAGGATTTTTCCTAAGGACTGTTCTGATG
The DNA here is from genome assembly GCF_010909765.2 of Amblyraja radiata. Taxonomy (NCBI): domain Eukaryota; kingdom Metazoa; phylum Chordata; class Chondrichthyes; order Rajiformes; family Rajidae; genus Amblyraja; species Amblyraja radiata. Next base: position 26,012,447 of record NC_045974.1, on the reverse strand, counting down.
AAGGGTTCTGACACTGAAACGCTAACTATTTCTGGTGCTTCAAACCAGCTCTGGCATTTAGTTGGATCAATGCTGAACTGAGACCATACAACTGTTAACCACACACCTTAACTTATGTTTGATTAAAAGAAAGATTAGAGCGCCTGCCTCACAGCGCGGAGGCGCCCTGACCTCGGGTGCTCTCTGTGTGGAGTTTGCATGGGTTTCCTTCGGGTGCTCCGGTTTCCTCCCACATCCCAAAGTGGTTGCGTTTTAAGTAAAAAACAATAGAAACACAGAACTGCAGAACAGCAGATGCTGGTTTATACCAAAGAGAGACAGGAAGCGCTGGAGTAACTCAATCAGGCAGCATCTCCGGAGAAAAGGGATGGGTGATGTTTCAGGTTGGGACCCTTTTAGGTAAATTAGCCTCTGTAAAGTGCCCCTTGGGAATAGATGAGAAGGTGGGATAACATAGAACCAGAATGAACAGGTAATCGATGGTCAGCATGAACTCTGTCGGCCGAATTACCTGTTTCCAAGCTGGATCTTTCAGTCAATTTCATGAAAAAAATCTATATATAAAACTGGCAATTTATCAATAGTTCTTTGAAGAAGATATTCCAAGTTCCCACCAATCTCAATTTGAAACCTGAGATGGTTGTAATGCATCCCAATCGGACTCTCTCTACGGTTCCCCTGTAGGGATTAGGAGGAGGTAATGTTAATATTCCATATTTCCAACTCCCTCAGCCGAAGAGTAAGCAAATCATGAATTATTATAAATCTGAAATATGAAAGGACACAAAGAGCTGGAGTAACTCAGCGGGTCAGGCAACATCCTTGGAGAACATGGTGGCATTTCAGGCCAATTGGTCATTCTAATAGCATTACCTGCCACACTTTGTCCAGCTTTCTTCCCCAGCTGGAGTAACGCAGCGGGTCAGGCAGCATCTCTGGAGAAAAGGAGTAGATGACGTTTCAGGTTGAGACCCTTGTTCAGTCGTGACGCGAAACATCACCTATTCCATTTCTCCAGAGATGCTGCCTGACCTGCTGATTTACTCCAGCTTTTTGCGTCTATCTTCAGTTTAAGCCAACATCTGCTGTTCCTCCCTACACAATACTCTAAATGTGACCTCATCAACATCTTATATAACTGCAACATGGCCCCCAACATCTATATGCAATACTGATGAAGTGCCAAAAGCTTTTTTGACCACCCTGTCTACCGGCGACGCCACTTTCAAGGAAAAATGATGTGGAACCTGATGTGCAGCTTTAGCCGTGGCAGCGAAATCGTCACGTAACCATGTTCTCCTGAGATGCTGCCTGACTAGCTGAGCTACTCCAGCACTTCCCAGCTCAATTATCAGCCTGACCATAAGAGTGGGACGCAGCTGGGCACTCCACGATGAGTAGTTCACTACCTCAATCATCGACAACAGCTAAAAAGCTGGCAGTCGGCGAGTTGTGGAGCACTCATCACTGCTCTTATGGAGGCTTGAGCCCATGCAGAACAAAGCTGCTGCTTGACACCCTTGCCTCTGGAGTCAATAGCCTGTCATTCCCAAGTGGTGAATGCATGCCTAGTTACGCCATTGGAAAAAAGACACCTGCCCACAGATGGACTGGAGAGGTAGCTGCACAAAGGTTTGTCCGGCAAGCTGTTTACATATCCATTGGAGTAGTCATTAGCATTAATGCCAAGTGCAATGGGTGCTATTACATGGAGTGCATGAAAAATGGAGAGCAGCCTTTGAAAAGAGTTTAGTTTAGTTTAGTTTAGTGTAATTTAGTTTAGTTTAATTCAGTTCAGTTCAGTTCAGTTTAGTTTAGTTTAGAAGAAACAGGCCCTTTGGGCATTCCATGTTATAGCACACATTGCAGTTGGAAACAATGCTAATGACTACTTTAAGTCCGCGACAACCAGCGATCACCATACACTAGCACTAACCTACACACTAGGGACAATGTACAACTGAAGCCAATTAACCTACAAACCCACACGTCTTTAGAATGTGGAAGGAAACCAGAGCACCCGGGGAAAACCCACGCGGTCACAGGGAGAACATGAAACCTTAGTACAGACGGCACCCCGTATTCATGAACAAACCCAGGTCTCTAGCGCTGTAAGGCAGATACTTACACTGTTGCGACACTATGCCGCTCATAAAATAATTTAGAACTCCCAATCAGGGAATCGAACCCCTGGTCTCCCGCGTGACAGACGGGGACACTAACCACAATACTAACGAGGATGTTAAGGTACAGAAAATGATGAAGGGAAAATAACAAGAGAGGGAGAACAAACAACCATGACGGGAATTGCCGGTCACCCTGGGGGAGTTCCGGGACCGCTGGGCTCTGCAAGGATTGTAACATAGTTGTATAGTAGTTCATTAAGGATATTTGTTTGTATTGTATTATGGTCGTGGGCTCTGGTTTGTTCTATTGTAGTGTAAATATTATTTTTTAATAATTGAATAAATGTTTTGATTTGAAAAAAAGACTGGAAGTGGAGCAGAAGTAGGCCCTTCAGCCCCTTATTCCTGCTGCTATAAAAACATGCTTGGTCTTTTACCTCAGTGCTACTTTCCTGAACGATTGGCAAATGCTCTTAAAACTTAAAGTTCTATCCCTCTGTCATGAATTTTCTGGCCTCCACAGCTAGACAATTCCAAAAAAGGACACAAAGTGCTGGAGTAACTCAGCGGGTCAGGCAGCATCTTTGGAAAACATGGGTCGGGACCCTTCTTCTTTGTGTAAACCTAGTCAACACTGGACCTACCTGGCAACGCCCCGCCTGAGGATCATTTCCAGCTGGCCCTAATTGGTCCTGGTCTTTTCTTGCCTCCAGTTCTTAACCCCTCCAACCCCCCCCCCATCCCCCGCCCCCACCCACTATTTTCAGTCTGAAGAAGGGTCCCTACTTGAAACGTTGCCCATCCTTTTCCTCCAGAGATGCTGCCCGACCCATTGAGTGAGATACATAGATACATAGACAATAGGTGCAAGAGTAGGCCATTTGGCCCCTCGAGCCAGCACCACCATTCAATGTGATCATGGCTGATCATCCACAATCAGTACCCTGTTCCTGCCTTCTCCCCATATCCCTTGATATCCCTAAGTTAGCCCTAAGAATTCTATCTAACTCTCTTTTGAATGCATCCAGTGAATCGGCCTCCACTGCCGTTTGAGGCAGAGAATTCCACAAATTCACAACTCTCTGGGTGAAAAGAGTTTTCCTCATCTCAGTTCTAAATGACCTACCCCTTATTCTTAAACAGCGTTTTGTGTCTACCTTTGGTATAAATCAGCATCTGCAGTTCTATGTTTCTACTGTTTATTGTAGTCATCCTAAGCAGGTTTACCATCGGAAAAAGCGATGAGAGGCAGTACAAAAGTAGAGAACAATAGGGCATACAAGACCGAAATAAAAATAACATATTACAGCTCTCAGAGCACACATTCAGGGCTGAACCTCTTTGAGATGTACACTGGTGTTAACAACTCCAGTTACAGCTTAGAATTCTGTGGAAGAGATTGTGTATTAAACAGTGGGGATAAAGTATTTTGCTGGGGCTCAAGGTGACGACCGGTGGAGTGCTACCCTGGTGGGAGTTAATACTCAGCAGATTTATGAATGATCACCTTTAGAGCAGCTTCCAATTGTTAACCTTGGTGTAAATACGGCAGAAACGATATTGCTGCATGTCACGGGGGCTTCTGGTGCACTTGAGACGAAGCTACCAGCAAACAGGCAGAGGAATATAAGCAGAAGTAGGCCACTCTGCCTCTTGAGCTCCTGCCATCCAAAAGGAACATGATAAATACCTTCGCTCAGCACGCCTGAACCAACCTGATCTCCCGGTTGCTGGACACTTTAATTCTCCCTCACATTCCTACACAGACCTTTCTGTCCTAGGCCTCCTCCATTGTCAGAGTGAGGCTAAATGCCAATAGGAGGAATAGCATCTCATATTTCGCTTACAGCCCAGTGGCACGAATATTGATTTCTCTTACTTCCGATAGCCCTGGCATTCCCTCTCTATCCTTCCCCCACCCAAGTCGCGCTAGCTTCTCGTTTTCACCCTACAAACAGCTAACAATGGCCAGTGTCCTTTATCATAGTTTTTTTCTGCATATCTTTTATTCATTGTTCTTTATCTCTCCACATCATCATCTATATCTCTCATTTCCCTCATCCCTAACTAGTCTGAAAAAGGGTCTCGACCCAAAAAGTCATCCATTCCTTCTCTCCAGGGATGCTGCCTGTCCCGTTGAGTTACTCCAGCTTTTTGTGTCTACCTTCATGCTAAATTTATACAATGGTTCAATGATTCGATGGTTCCTTATTGTCACGTGTGCACTGCATGGTGAAATTCTCTTTGCACAGCTCACACTTGCACGAGTCGCCATATTTGGCGCCATTTACAAAAAGAGAGAAAGTCCAGAGATGGTAAGTATGCATGGCAAATCTCATCTGTTTGGATAGCATGCAAAACAAAGCATTTCACCGTACCTTGGTACAAGTGACAATAATAAACTTAAACCTAAACCTTATTACAAGGTAGACACAAAATGCTGGAGTCACTCAGCCGGACAGGCAGCATCTCTGGAGAGAAGGAACGAGTGATGTTTCGGGTGGAGACGCTCGGCAGTTCCTTCCTACAACTTATTACAAGGTGTTTTTTTGTTTCAATGCAATTCCCTTTCAGCAATAGCAACTTGCATTTGCTTTGCAACCTGAACATCATATAAGCTTCCAAGGCATCGCATTGGATTGCTATTCGTGTTTGGCACTGGGAGGTGTGGAGAACAGGGAGATTTGTAATTATCATACATCTCTATCAACCTCAGGGCAGCCAATAAATTACTCCTTGAAGATTGCAAAGGGCCTCCTCGCGTGTGGCAGGTACCCACACCGAGCAATGTGATAATGAACTGATAATTGCCTGTAAATGCCTGCCTCAGTTCCAGCACCAAATTGTTTTTGTAGTCGTAGCTGCAAATTGTACAACACCTCTGAAAATGGAGACAAGATAGAAACATAGAAACATAGAAAACAGGTGCAGGAGTAGGCCATGGCTGATCATTCAAAAAATCAGTACCCCGTTCCGGCTTTTTCCCCTTTCCCTTGATTCTGGTAGCTAGGAGCTATATCTAACTCTCTCTTGAAAACATCCAGTGAATTGGCCTCCACTGCCTTCTGCGGCAGAGAATTCCACAGATTCTCAACCTTCTGGGTGACAAAGTTTGTCCTCATCTCACTCCACAATGGCCTACCCTTTATTCCTAATCTGTGACCCCTGGTTCTGGACTCCCCCAACATCGGGAATTTTTTTCCTGCATCTAGCCTGTCCAATCCTTTAAGAATGTTATATGTTTCTATAAGGGGACCTCTCATCCTTCTAAATTCCAGTGAATACAAGCCCAGTCGACCCATTATTTTATAAGATAAAGAGACTGCAGATGCTGGAATCTGGAACAAAAAGTAGAATGCTGGTAGATCTCACGCACGGGTCAAGCAGCATCTGTGGAGGCAAAAGGTGAAAGTCAATGTTCATATGTCGGCGTCTGAAAATCATTCCACTCACTACGGGAAAGGAAATTTAGGAAGGTCCCAGAGGGCTGTTTCTATACATTCTGTACTTAATCTGGGATTGTATTAATGCTTGCAATGATTTTACTGACCTGTGCAAATAAAGAATTTCAGTCTACCTTTCTTCATGTGATAATAAGGAACCATTGAACCATTGGCTACACGGTGGTGCAGCGGTAGAGTTGTTGACTTACAGCGCCAGAGACATGAGTTCGATCCTGACTATGGGTGCTGTCTGTACAGAGTTTGTACATTCTCCCTGTGATCACATGGGTTTTCTCTGGGTGCTCCAGTTTCCTCTCCTGCGCCAAAGATCTACAGGTTTGTAGGTTAATTGACCAGTAAAAATTGTAAATTAGGATAATGTAGAATAATGCTATTGTATGGGGTGAGCATTGGTCGTGCATACTTGGGGGGCAGAAGGGCCTGTTTCCGCACTGTATCTCTAAACTAAACTAAATGAAACACAGAGTCTTGCAGACAAACACTGTGGATGGTTGATTGTAATCACGTATGGTCTTTTCTCTAAAGATAGATACAAAGTGCTGGAGTAACTCAGTGGGTTAAGCAGCATCTGTGGGGAAAGGGTAGGTGACCTTTCGGGTTTGGCCACTTCTTCAGACTTTTGACTGCATAGCACAAACAAATGCTTATCACAGTACCTCGATACATGTGACAACAATAAACTAAACTAAGCAAACATTCAGCTAAGGCTCCAGTGCGGTTGCTGAGGGAAGTGGCAGTGCTGAGAGAAGTGGCTCGCTTTATGAGGAGATGCTAAAGTAATAGGAAGCATGCCATTAAAATGGATAAAGTGCAGAAAAGATTCATCGGATGTTGCCAGGACTCGAGGTGTTGAGTTACACCGAGAAGCTGGATATGCTATGATTTTTTTCCCTGGAGCCTAGGAGGCCAAGGGGTGATCTTATAGAAGTATACAAAACCATGAACAGCATAGATAAAGTGAATGGTCACAGTCGGTCCCAGGGTAAAAGAATCCAGATTCAGAGCGCATAGGTTTAAGATGTGAAAGAAATGATTTAAAAAGGATCTGAGGGGAAATATCTTCACGCACTGGGTGGTTCACGCATGGAACGAGTTGCCAGAGGAATGTGGAGAGGCGGGTACAGTGATAATGTTTAAAAGTCATTTAAACAGGTGAATGGATGGGAAAGGTTGTGAGGTGATATGGGCCAAACACAGACAAATGGGACTCGCTCAGTCTTAGTAAAACACAGGGGTCAAGGAAAGAGCCTTCATGTTTCTACCAATCTTTCCACCACTATGCACAAGAAGCACAAGACGCACACGAAGCACAAAACGCCATTGTATGCACATGCTGAGAAGAATGTTCAGCTCTAATCTTGTGATGTGGACTCGATAAAAAGAAGTAAACCACAAAGTGCTGGAGAAACTCAGCAGGTCAGGCAGCATCTCTGGAGGTTATGGATGGGCTATGTTTTGGATCAGGACCCTTCTTCAGCTCAATTATAACACCTTGAAGAAGACACAAGGTGCTGGAGTGACTCAGCGGGTCAGGTCGCATCTCTAGGGGACATGGGTAGGTGACCTTTCATCAGGGGTTGAAACCCTTGGGTCAGGAACCTTCTTCAGACTGATATTAGCGGGGGGAGAGGGTGTGTCGAACAAAGCTGGAAGAGAGGAGGGGCAGGGCAAAGCCTGGCAGGTAATAGGTTGATATAAACTGGTTGGCATGGGCGAGTTGGGTCCCAGATCACTGGTGCTGTAAGGCAGCAACTCTACCGCTGCACCACTGGGCCGTCCCGAAGGAAAGGACTTTCATAGTTAGTTGGGCTCAGCAGGAACAATTACCAGCAATAGATTAAATTTGGGGTTAATCAAGAGACTGCAATACTAAGCTTGTGAATCTTTCATGGGGACCATTTTGTAACAGATTATGGAAAACAAATGGCAAGTACAAACCCACTCTAATTTCAAGCTCTCGGTCCTGGGCCTCCTCCACTGACAGAGTGAGGCCACATGCTAATTGAAGGAACAGCACCTCATATTTCACTTGAGCAGCTTACAACCCAGTGAAGGTAGACAAAATTGCTGGAGAAACTCAGCGGGTGCGGCAGCATCTATGGAGCGAAGGAAATAGGCAACGTTTTGGGCCGAAACCCTTCTTCAGACTGAAGAAGGGTTTCGGCCCGAAACGTTGCCTATTTCCTTCGCTCCATAGATGCTGCCGCACCCGCTGAGTTTCTCCAGCAATTTTGTCTACCTTCGATTTTCCAGCATCTGCCGTTCCTTCTTGAACATTACAACCCAGAGATATGAACGTTGATTTATCTAATTTCAAATAATTCCTGCATTTCCCCCCCCCCCCCCCCCCCCCCCCCTCTCCCCCCGCTCCCCCAACCTAATCGTGCATGTATCCCTCTCATTATCACACCTTCCCCAGCCAACAATGGGCCATTATGGACCACCCTTGCTGAGGTCATCTGTTGCCGGCCTGATTGGTTCTGGCTTTTCTCACCTCCAGTTTCCCACCAACCCCTACCCACCTCTATCTCTCAGTCTGAAGAACAGTTCCAACCCGAAACATCATCTGTTCCTTTTCTCCAGGGATGCTGCCTGACCCGCTGAGTTGCTCCAGCATTTTGTGTCTGTCTCTTCCACATTTATTCCACATTTGACCGAGGCACTTATTATGAGAATGATTTGTTATGTAATACTCATTTCAAATGGACTGGCTGGCAAATTTGTCTTTGCATTTCAAGTTAATCCAGAAGGGAATACAGGGAAAAACACAGTGAGATAACATGGAGTTGCCCCTTGCACTTTTCTCACAGAATTAACATTACCTTGGCATAAATTCTGAGAGGCGGCAGGAAGGCAGCAGATTGATGAGAATCTAATAGAAAATGCACAAGCAGTGTGGATGAGTTTATGCTACTCGTGCTTGCCTGCTGTTACTGACTGACTGATGGACTGTCAGCCTTCTCCTGAGTTCCCTGGTGGAACCTTTGAGGAGGCTTCGGCAGCTCGTTGCCATGTGAACTGAGAGGACACACCAAATATCAGCCCAGGGACTAATCTCTGTTTTAAGCGGGTATTGATCCTGCCAGCTTTAGCTGTGCTGGTTAAATGGAGGTAATGTCTAAATCACCATTATCAACTCACTATCCACTGTCTAATCCCATAGTTAGCAGTTCTTTAGGGAGATTAAAGATAAAGCACATTTAAGAAAATCTCCATTTAAAAAGAAATGTGGAGAGAAGGAGGCAGATGTTGATTTGTAATGAAGTTAACAGGGAGGTAATTAAATTGTTAAACGAGTAACAACGTGTGTGGGTGTGTATGTGACTCTTTGTGTGTATATCTAGAGTATGCAAGCGTGTGTCTGGAGTGTGTGAGTATGTGTGTGTTCATGCATGTATTCATGTGCATGCACTTTTTGCCTGGTGTGTGAATGTGTAAGAAAGAACTGCAGATGTTGGTTTAAATCGAAGGTAGACACAAAATACTGGCGTAACTTAGCGGGTGAGGCAGCATCACTGGAGAGAAGGAATGGGTGACGTTTCAGGTTGAGACCCTTCTTCAGAGTCTGAAGAAGGGTCTCGACCCGAAACGTCGCCCATTCCTTCTCTCCAGTGATGCTGCCTCACCCGCTGAGTTACTTCAGCATTCTGTGTGTGTGTGTGTATGCGAGTGTGCATACATGTGTGCATGTAAATGTGTCTGTGTGCATGTGGTACATCTCGAGTGTGACACAAAGTGCTGGAGGAACTCAGTGGGTCAGGCAGCATCTTAGTTTAGTTTAGAGATACAGCATGGAAACTGGCCCTTCGTCCCGCCGAGCCCACGCCGACCATTGATCACCCGTTCATACTAGCTCCATGATATCCCACCTTCTCATCTACTCTGTACACACTCGCTGCAATTTACAGAGGCCAATTGACCTACAAACCCGTACGTCTTTGGGATGTGTGAGGAAACAGGAGCATCCAGAGGAAAGCAACAAACCATAGAGAAACCGTGTAAACTCCACACGGACAGCACCCAAGGTCAGGATCGAACCCGGGTCTCTGGTGCTGTGAGGCAGGAGCTGCCCTCGTGGAGAGAATGGTCACCGTGCTGCCCTCTGTGGAGAGAATGGACAGATAAAGTTTTGTGCCGGGACCCTTCTTTAGGCTGACAGGTGATGTTTCGGTTTGGGACCCTTCTTCTGACAGTTAAAATATTGAAACTGAACCGATGCTTTAGACTGAATTTCACAGCATTTGAGCATATGGTTTTGCTTAGACATTCAGCTCAAGATTTGGCTTTGACCATAACATGTCATTCCCTCTAATACAAGGTGACACAGTGGATACACAAAGAGATCTAACACCAATTCCTAAAGGTCATAATTCACAAATTACCTCTCACTCACCTCACTGATGTTCACCAGTATTAATGATATATTTTTAACTTACTCCATGGTCTCATTTGGAAATCATGACCTGTGCTAAATCCCTCTGATCATCTTTGATCGGGTACGTCAGTAGCACGAGGCATTTACAAACTAAATGTGTCCTGCAATAAAATTAAAGTGTAATAAAAAATAAACTAAAAGTGTTGTACCCTGAGATCCCTCTGTTCATCAACACTGACAATTAATATTTCACCAAACACATATTATTAACTCGCCTTTTAATGTTTTATGGGGTAAAATCAAGGGATATGGGGAGAAGGCAGGCATGGGTTACTGATTGTGGATGATCAGCCGTGATCACAATGAATGGCGGTGCAGGCTTGAAGAGCCAAATGACTTCCTCCTGCACCTATTTTCTATATTTCTATGTTTCTATGTTGGGACTAGTTTGATGAAGGAAGGCAAACAAATTGGTTAAAAAAAAACTCTGCATAAAGCCAGCTGTTAAATTCAGGTAACCTCAACAGAGGATAGTGCATGAAAGAGAGTAATTTGTGGGGGGGGGCGGGGGGTTGTGGGGTGGCGGGGGGTTATGGGGGGTGGAGGGGTTGAGGGAGAGGGGGGGCTGTGGGGGGGGGATTGTGGGGGGAGGGGGGTGTTGTGGGGAGAACGGGGTTGTGGGGAAGAAGGAGGGTTATGGGGGAGGGGGGGTTGTGGGGGAGAGGGGGGGTTGTGGGGGAGAGGGGGGCTGTGGGGGGTGGGGGGATTGTGGGGGGAGGGGGGTGTTGTGGGGAGAACGGGGTTGTGGGGAAGAAGGAGGGTTATGGGGGAGAGGGGGGTTTGTGGGGGAGAGGGGGGGTTGTGGGGGAGAGGGGGGCTGTGGGGGGTGGGGGGATTGTGGGGGGAGGGGGGTGTTGTGGGGAGAACGGGGGTGTGGGGAAGAAGGAGGGTTATGGGGGAGAGGGGGGGTTGTGGGGGAGAGGGGGGGTTGTGGGGGAGAGGGGGGGTTGTGGGGGAGAGGGGGGGTTGTGGGGGAGAGGGGGGGGTTGTGGGGGAGAGGGGAGGTTGTGGGGGAGAGGGGAGGTTGTGGGGGAGAGGAAGCATTGTGGGGGAGAGGTGGGGGTGGTTAGGAGAGGGGTGTGTGGGCAGGGGTTTGTGGGGGGAGGGGTGTGTGGCCAGGGAGTGTGGCATTGTGGGGGGGGGGGTATTGTGGGGGGGCGCGTTGTGGGGATGTGTGGGCAGGGGAGTTGTGGGGGGATGGGGGTGTGTGGGTATGGGGGTTTGGGGAGAGGGGTGTGTGGGCGGGGTGTGTGTGGGCAGGGGGAAGGTTGTGAGGGGTGTGTGGAGGGGAGGGGTGTGTGGGAGTTGCGGGTGTGTGGGGGGGTTGGCGTGTGGGGGGGATTGGTGTGGAGGCGGGGGAGGGGTGTGGGGGCAAAGGGGGTAGAGAGCTCGGAGCTCTGAGAAAAGACGGGAGAAGAGCGATGGGGAGATGTGCTATCATAGGGGAGAGGGGCAGGAGCCAGCGAGGCGGACCAGTGGGGAAGGGGTAGGGGGTGCGATGGGGACTCAAAGCGGGCTCTGGTCGCTTCTCTGGACGTTCTCTTCTGCTGGGAATCTCCACTTTCCGTTTGGCGACATCAGCACCATCTCTGACTCGGCGCTGGCTGGGCTGGGTCGGGCCGGCTCATCCAGAGCCTCCCGCAGCTGCAGTAAAGACGCAGGGGGAGAGAGAGCTCGGGGTGTGTATGGGCAGGGCGAGGGTTGTGAGGGATGTGTGGAATGGAGGGGTATGTGGGGGGGGGGGGTTTAAAGGTTTGGGGGAAGGGGTGTGTGGGCAGCGGGGGGTAGTGCTCGGAGAAAAGATGGGGGAAGAGCCTTGGGGAGAGTGCAGTATTACAGGGGAGGGGGGCAGGAGCCAGGGAGGGTGATCAGAGGGGAAGGGGTTGGGGGTGCGATGTGGACTCCCAGCAGACGCACGGCTTGTGGACTCAACCCCGCCTCTGGGGCTTTATTCTCCACGGGTTCCGGAAGGGGCATTACCTACATGGTGACTGACAGGCGAGAAGACCAATCTGCTGATCTCACGATTTTTTAAACCTTCATAACTTTTGTGATCTTCCACCAATCTTCCACCAATATAGTAGCTCAGGACTGCTCTCTAGTTGTTGATAGGATGGTTCAGTTGCCTGATAACAGCGGGACAGAAACTGTCTTTCCATAAGCTTGGGTCACCTCTACCCCATTACAGACATTGGACCTTGTTGATGGAACTGATGTTCTACAATGCTGAGAACTATGTTCTGCACTCTTTCCCTTTGCTCAACCTGTTGTACCTGACTTGACTTGATTATATTTATGTATTGTATTATTTGATATGATTGGATAGCGTGCAAAGCAAATTCAATACACATTGTATTGGATTTCAATACACTTGATAATAATAAACATAAACTAACTACCCCAATGAACAAGTTATGAAAGTCAATTTAATGAATCTGGTAATCCGTCGAGCCCTGCTTCATTTCTGTCCTGTAGGAAGTAATTGCCTTTTAATGCCCATTTAATAATGACCAAAACAACCCAGTTGTTCAGGGGCAAACAGTTCTCAGCAATTAATGTTTTGTAAAATACACTCGGACAAGCAAGAACAATTTGTGCAGTGCAGTCAGCCTGTGATTGCTGTCCCTCTCTCTCACTGTAAACTCAGACCGTGTTTAATCAGTCTCTAATCTGCCAGGCATTGCTGTAACTCCGGCAGGCTGTCCCCCAGTAATCTGGCTATTTAATCAAATCAATGACCAGGTCAGACACTGTTTTGGCAAGAAAAATACCAAAGAAAGGTTCAAATAATTTTTTAGAAACACAACACATGCATAGCAGGTTTAAGGTGAGGGGGCAAGTTTTAATAGGAGCCAGAGGGGCAACGTTTTTACACAAAGGGTGGTAAGTATATGGAATGAGCTGCCAGAACAGGCAGGTACTATCCCAACATTTAAGAATCATTTAGACACATACATGGATGGAACAGGTTTAGAGGGATATGGGCCATAACGCAGGTAGGTCGGACTAGTGTAGATGGGGAATGTTGGTCGACGTGGACAAGTTGGGCTGAAGGGCCTGTTTCCACGCTGTATGACCAATGACTATATGTGAAAAAAGGCAGCGAGCTGGTTTGATCTGCTCCCAAAGAATAGTGATTCCACGGCTCACCTGCTGAAAGCTTTGGTCCAAGAAAAAATAATTCATGCCAGTCAACAATAGTAGCGCAGGATTTCCTTGCAATCATGAGGGAATTACGGGTGGCAGGGAATTATTGTGAGATATGTTCTATCAGACTATTTACGAGACGCTGCATTTGAGCAAATAGTTCCTATTTTATTGCGCCACTTTGCTCTCTGGTTACAAATCAGTTTTAGAGGTTATATAGTCAGGGGAGCCAAGTTGTAAGTGTGCATAATTCATAATAAACAAGGTGACAAACGTCAAGGAAGATGACAAATTATGTGGCGAGGATTGAACTGCAGAGCTAAGTGCTGTTGGAGCTAATACTCCATCTCAATACTCCAACCATCTCATATGGGTCCACGCTACTTTCCCCAACGTTAATTTAGGCACAGTGGCGCAGCGGTAGAGTTGCAGCCTTACAGCGCCAGAGACCCGGGTTCGATCCTGACTGCGGGTGCCTTCTGTGTGGAGTTTGTGCGATCTCCCTGTGACAACAAGCGTTTTCTCCGGGTGCTCTGGTTTCCTCCCACACTCCAAAGACATGCAGGTTGGTGGGATGATTGGTATGGTGTAATTGTAAATTTTCCCTCGTGTGTAGGATAGTGCTATTGTGCGGGGATTGCTGGTCAGTGGACTCGGTGGGTCGAAGGGCCTGTTTCCTCACTGTATCCCTCAACTAAACTAAGTTAAGCCTCAGAATTAATACTACACATTGCCAAGAACAGTTACTCTTGCATTTACATAGCACCATTCATGATTACTGGCTATGTCTTCGACCCAATGAAGCCCTTATTTCATTGTGGGCTCAAAGGGCCGAATGGCCTACTCCTGCGCCTATTTTCTATGTATCGTGCAGTTTGAGCATTAGTGACTGGTCTCCAATTGAGGAATAATCTCTTCTGCTGCTTTCTTACTGTAGAGATAGAGCACAGAACCAGGCCCTTCGGCCCACCACGCCAACCATCGATCACCCTTTCACACTAGTTCTGTCTTCCCACTTTCTCATCCACCATACACACCAGAGGCAATTTAATCTAGAAAGGTGAATTAACCTACAAACCCACATGTCTTTGGGATGTGAGAGGAAACTGGAGGAGCCAGTGAAAACCCATGCGGTAACAGGGACAACGTGCAAACTCCACACAGACAGCATCAAAGATCAGGATCAAGCAAGTGTCTCTAGCACCTTCACCGATTTAGACTTTTGCCCCACCACATCCTGAAGTGAAATTTGCTCTTCCCACAGATGCTGCCTGATTTACTGAGTGTTTCCAGAATTAATTTCAGATTTCCATCATCAGCATCTCATATACACTTTCCCCCTTTCGTTTTAGGCCAGTATTTCACATTACCATCCAGAAAAGCAGACTCGGACTATTGACCTAAATCTCATAATGTTATAAGATTTTATTTAATTACTTGAATTTCAATTCCCCAGCTGCCTTGGTGGGATCTGAACAAAGAATGTCTCTAATTATTTTTATTTTTTTTCAAGCAATCTGGACTTTGAAGCAGTTTGAAGCCGCATTTAATTGCTCATCCCGAGATTTTAGTTTAATTTAGCTTTGAGATACAGCGTGGAAACAGGCCCTTCAGGTCACCGAGACCGCGCTGACCAGCGATCCCCTTACACTAGTTCTATCCTACACACTAGGGACAATTAACAGAAGTTAATTAACCTACAAACCTGCGCAGCATTGGAAGGTGTGCGGAAACTGGAGCACCCGGAGAAAAAACGTGGTCACAAGGAGAATGTACAAACACCGCACAGATAACACCCGAGGTCAAGATCGAACTCAGGTCTCTGGCGTTGTAAGGCAGAAAGTCCAATGCGGTGGCAATGTATTGTCATTGTGCCGTGGCAGTGGCAGTGGCAGTGGCAGTGGCAGTGAAGAAAGCGAATGGTATGTTATCTTTCATAGCAAAAGGATTTGAGTATAGGAGCAGGGAGGTTCTACTGCAGTTGTACAGGGTCTTGGTGAGACCACACCTGGAGTATTGCGTACAGTTTTGGTCTCCAAATCTGAGGAAGGACATTATTGCCATAGAGGGAGTGCAGAGAAGGTTCACCAGACTGATTCCTGGGATGTCAGGACTGTCTTATGAAGAAAGACTGGATAGACTTGGTTTATACTCTCTAGAATTTAGGAGATTGAGAGGGGATCTTATAGAAACTTACAAAATTCTTAAGGGGTTGGACAGGCTAGATGCAGGAAGATTGTTCCCGATGTTGGGGAAGTCCAGGACAAGGGGTCACAGCTTAAGGATAAGGGGGAAATCCTTTAAAACCGAGATGAGAAGAACTTCTTTCACACAGAGAGTGGTGAATCTCTGGAACTCTCTGCCACAGAGGGTAGTCGAGGCCAGTTCATTGGCTATATTTAAGAGGGAGTTAGATGTGGCCCTTGTGGCTAAGGGGATCAGAGGGTATGGAGAGAAGGCAGGTACGGGATACTGAGTTGGATGATCAGCCATGATCATATTGAATGGCGGTGCAGGCTCGTAGGGCTGAATGGCCTACTCCTGCACTTAATTTCTATGTTTCTATGTTTCTATTGTGTATTCTGTACCACTTACTGTTTATTGTGTAGTGTATGTTTGTTGGCTGTTTTTTCAATAGTATTGTACCTATTAACCCTGCGTATTCGGTTATAGCGAACAATCGGCAATGACGGACAACAACCCACCCCACCCCATGGTCCGTTGTAGCGAGGGTTTACTGTACTTCTTTCAGGATGAAGGACTTTGCATTCAAAAGGTGACTGGACAAGCACTTGAATGGTGCAAGTATGAGGCTGTAAGGGAGAGGAAGAGTTAGATTTAGCTTTTAGGGCTAAGGGAATCAAGGTATATGGAGAAAATGCCGGAACAGGGTTCTGATTTTGGACAATCAGCCATGCTCATATTGAATGGCGGTGCTGGCTCAAAGGCCAGAATGGCCTACTCCTGCACCTATTTTCTATGTTTCTAGGAACTAATTGGACTATTCATGTCTTGAGCAAGCAGAGACTTGATCAGCCAAATACCTTCCTTCCATGCTGTAACCTTGCTGTGATTCACAGACTGTGGACATCACACACTGCAGCCAGGAAAAATGCTGAAAGTAAACTCCATACCATTTGAAAGGCTTTATAAAGGATAAGTCAGGCTCGACAAACGACAACACTTTTTGTCAATAACCCTGCAAATGCTATACATGTTGAAATGAAAAATTATATGTGAATCAGCTTCTGGCACATTTTCAGGGAGTTTATTCCAGATCGTGACAACTCTTTGAATGATAAAAGTCTCTGTGCTTTCCTTCTGGAGCTCCTGCCAATGATTTTGAATCAATGACATCTAGTTATTGACCCATTCGCCAGAGGGAATAATTTTTCTCCATCTAATCTATCAAAACCTCTCATTATCTTGACAGCTTCTGCAGCATCACCCCTTAACCTTCTCCGTTCCAAGGAGAACAGTGCTAACTGTTCTAATCTCTTCCCAGAGTTGAAGTTCCTCATCCTTAATGTTTAGTTTAGTTTAGTTTGGTTTAGTTTAGTTTAAACTAGTTTAGTTTATTTTAGTTTACAGCACGGAATCAGGCCCTTCAGCCCACCGAGTCCACACCAATCAGCAATCCTCGTACACTAACACTATTCTATACACACTAGGGACACTTTACAATATTACCTAAACCAATTAACCTTCAAAACCTGTATGTCTTTGTGTGGGAGGAAACTGGAGCAACCAGAGAAAACCCATGCAGGTCACAGGGAGAACGTACAAACTCCATACAAACAGCACCCGTAGTCAAGATTGAACCCGGGTCTCTGTGGCGGTAAGGCGGCAATTCTACCTCTGTGCCAACGTGCTGCCCTGTGTCTTGCTGAATGCACTTCATACGTAAAGGCATGGTGGGATACAGCATGGAAAAAAGCCTTTCGGTCCTTCTGCACCAACTATCAACCACCCATTATTAATAGTAAAACACAAAGTGCTGGAGTAACGCAGTGGGTCAGGCAGCTTCTTGGGGGCATGGGGGTGGGTAGAATGCAGCTCTTAACTACCCCACCATGCAACCATGCACCTTGTAAGCTGCCCACTATTCTCAAAAGCATGCTACAGCTGAGGGTCAACAAATTACATTAAATTCCAGTATATTTCTTTGCTTTTATAATCTATTCCTCCAATGCGAAGCCCAAACTATCTCGTTGATGCAGCTCTATAGGACTTTGGTTAGGTCGCATTTGGAGTATTGCGCGCAGTTCTGGTCGTCCCATTACAGGAAAGATGTGGAAGCTTTGGAGAGGTACCAGAATGCTGCCTGAATTAGTAAGGTTCAGCTACAGGGGGAGGTTGGATAGACGGACTGTTTTCCCTGGAGTTTAAGAGGAGATTTGATAGAAGTATCTAAAATTATGAGACCCATAGATGAGATTGTCTATTTGCGTCTGTGTTGAACATGAAGCCAAGTTCAATTGATCTGATCTGCCTGTCTATGATCCACATGCCTCTATTCCATGCACTTCCATGTGCCTATCAAACAAGTTCTTAAATGCCATTATTGTATCTGCTTCCACTACCTGTCAGTGTGTTTCAGGCCCCCGCCACCCTCTGTGTAAAGAACTTGCCCCGCACATCTACATTAAACGTTCCCCCTCTCACCTTATAGCTGTGCCCTCTAGTGTTGGACATTTCCACCCTGGGTGAAAGATTCTGACTACCTTAGCACACAACAAAAGCCTTTCATTGTACCTCGGCACACGCAGCAATAAACTAAACTAAACTAAACTGAACTCAACTATTTGCGTCCTGCAGGGTTACAGAACAAGAGCTGGGAGGTAGCATAAGGCTGTTTTTATCCCTGGCCAGCATAGACAAGATGGGCCAAATGTCCTGCTTCCATATCATGAATGTTCTGTGATTCTAAGGCCCAGTCAAGATTTAATTGAATGGAACGAGAGGCTGGCGGTGCTGTGTGACCTACTTTCATTCCTATGTTAAACGGGATCATTATCTCAAAAATGGTTATCTGGTATTCCATGTCCTGCAAATTGACATTTGAGTTATCCAAATATAGTCTTTGCTACATTATCAATTTCCAAGTAATTTGAATAACAATCAGAGCAAAAATTGTCATTATCACCAAAAGCAAACAAGTTGATTCCAACCTTAGACCACGGCCAATTAGGTATCTCATGAGACATGTTTCCATCTCTCCTGCCGCTTGGTTTCTACTGTTAACAAGCATTACATTTCTCTAAGTGATCTTCATCTCTGCACAAATCCTCTTAGAATCATAAAGCTATACACCAGTGAATGTTTAGCCCTTGCACTGTTCCTGCCCAGTGGTGGAGCTGTTTTAATTTGTCCCATTGCCCATCATCTGCCATTTGTTTACCTCGCTGATTAATCCCAATGGTGTGTTTGCTTAAGAAGATAGACTCAAAATGCTAGAGTGACTCAGAGGGTCAGGCAGCATCTCAGGAGAAAAGGAATAGGTGAAACCCTTCATCAGAGTGAGAGGCAGGGGAGACTAGAGATATGTATCATTACAGAACAAATCGGAGCTGGCAACAATGACTCTAGAAAGGAGGAGCCCACAACGGTCCATTGTTGACTGTGCAAAAAAGTGATGATGAAGGGATGCAAACAGTGAAACTAGCACTATCAGAAGAAGGGTCTTTACCCAAAACGTCACCTGTTCCTTTACTTCAGAGACGCTGCCTGACCCGCTGAGTTACTCCATCACTTTGTGTCTCTGTTTGGTTTAAACCAGCATCTGCAGTTACTTCTCTGCACATTTTGTGTGTTTGTTTAGTTCAGTTTAGTTTACTGTCACGTGTACCCAGGTACAGCAAAAACCTTTTGTTGCGTGCTAACCAGTCAGTGGAAAGACTATACATTATTACAATCGAGCAGTCAACAATGTATAGATATGTGATAAAGGGAATAACTTTTAGTGCAAAATAAAATACAGTAAAGATAGTCGGAGGGTTCCCAATGAGGTAGGTAGTAGCTTAGGACCACTCTCTAGTTGTCGATAGGATGGTTCAGTTACCTGATAACCGAAGTTTAATATTCAATTTGCTTCCATTGCTACCAAAATAAAAGGAACAAATGTCGAAAATAGTCAGCAGGACAGGAAGTGACTGTGAAGGGAAAAACAAGGTTAACATTTCAAGTCACTAGAATTCCTGGTCGTCTCGCTGCTACCATCAAGCCAGGGGTCCAGAATCCTGAAGTCCCACAACACCGAGTTCAGGAACAGCTACTTTCCCACAGTTATCGGGTTCTTGAACAAACCTGCACAACCCTAATAGTGACACCAGGAACTGTAGAAGCTGAAATCCTGCGCAAAACGCAAAGTGCTGGAGGAACTCAACAGGACAGGCAGCGTCTGTGGAGGGAATGGCCAGGTAACGTTTCGGATCGGGACCCTTCTTCGGTCTGAGGTTGGAGGTTATAAGGTTGGAGGCTGTGGAGTTGAGATTGGCAGAGACAATGAGGTTGGTAATAAGTCTGTAGAAGGGGAAATTCCAAGAGATATCTAATTGTGAAGTGTCATCCCGACAATACTCTAAGGGAACTCACCAAGTGCTGTCCTGACAGCAGTTCATTTTCCACCGCCTGTGGACATAAAAACTCACTCTGGGCATTCCATACACTGCTACCAACAGCCTTGTTCATCTTAGTTGGGGACTTCAGCCAGGCCATCACCTGGAGTTTGCTCACAAAATATCATCACAAAATCACGAGAATCACGGAATCGCCCAGAGTAGGAGAATCGAGAACCAGAAGACATAAGTTTAAGGTGAGGGGGGAAAGATTCCATAGGAACCTGAGGGGTAACTTTTTTACACAAAGGGTGGTGGGTGTATGGAACTTGCTGCCAGCGGAGGTAGTTGAGGCAGGGACTATCGCTATACTTAAGAAATAATTAGACAGATACATGGATCAAATAAGTTTAGAGGGATATAAGCCAAATGCAGGCAGATGGGACTGGTGTGGATGGGACATGTTGGTCAGTATGGATAAGTTGGGTTGAAGGGCCTCTCTCCGTATGACTATGACCTCCCTTGTCCTATGATATGATCAGTTTAAATGGCACGCCAAACAAATGTTTTCACTGTATCTTGGGACAGGTTGCGATTATATACTAACTAGACCAAGTGGGACCTGTTGGGTCTCATTCCCCCAACGCAATATTCCACCACCCACTCATAGCCCCTAACTGCGCAGGAGCGGCTGAGGGCTTCCCCTTGAAATGCCAGAGATCCCCGTTGTGACGCAAGTCAAAGCAACCCTCCCCCAACTGCGCCTCACCATCCCTCTTCTTACCCCTATCTTCCTTCATTCCCCTCATTCCCCAGCACTCCCGCCCCCTCCTCTTCACCACCCTCTTCTTTCCCCTGTCCTCCTCCCCTCCCCCAACTCTCCCTTCCTCTCCTTTCCGCTAGCCTCAGTCACTCCCTCCCTCCCTCCATAATCCCTCTCCCCTCCCCCACATTTCCCTCTTCACCTCCTCCACTTTCTCCTCCCTCTCCCTCTCTACCCCCTCCTCTCCCTCAATCTCCCCAGTCTCCCTCCTCATCTCCCCAGGATCTCAATGTAAACCACCGTAGGCCCCGTTTTCTCCAGCAGGGCGGCGATGAAGTTGTACTTGAGGCGGGGGCTGTTGTGGGGAGGGGGTGAGCGTCCTGGAGCTAGGGGAGGGGGAGGGCTTGAGGTGGAGGCTGTCCTTTGTGATGCCTGTTAATGCGCACTGAGGACCCGTGGGGTGTCCTTTGTGACGCCTGTCAAGTAAGGATGGCAAGTGGTGGCAGGGCAAGTGGGGGCGGGGCAAGTGGGGGCGCTGTTTCATTTTTTTTAAAGTTTTAAGTTTTAAATGACAATAACTTGTAAAATATACCATCAATCTGAACGAAACATATAATTTACGTCACAGGACAATGGTGAGTAAGGTGAGCCGAAAAATGTAGTGTTATCGTGTACCGTTTTTGCACAAATATAAACCGGGCAAACAAACGGGCAAACAATCAAGATGAGAGTTATAGTATAATATAGAGATAATACTAATAACTATTAAAGGCAATATCTTACGTTTAGTTTAGTTTAGTTTAGTTTAGTTCAGTTTAGCTTAGAGATATAGCATGGAAACAGGTCCTTTGGCTCACCAAGTCTGCCCCAACCAGAGATCCCCGCACACTGACATTATCCTACACACAAGGGCCAGTACAATTTTACTAAGACAATTAACCTATAAACCTGTACATCTTTGGAGTGTGGGAGGAATCTGGAGCTCCCGGAGAAAGTCCACGCAGGTCACGGGGAGAACATACAAACTCTGTACCGACAACACCCGTAGTCAGGATCGAACCTGGGACTCTGGTGCTGTGAGGCAACAACTTTACCACAGAGCCACCGTGCTGCCCATCTCTGATGGGATCTTTCACGGTTGCCATGGGAATACGTTGCTGGGGTCATCTAGTCAATAGGTTAATGGGGGGAAGTTGGAGAGTGAATATAAACAAAGGAACTAGCATTGAATAGTGTTTATGGTAAACATAATAAAAAAGGAAGCATTTAATGGATATTTAGCTTTGCAATTGGACACATTGCCCAAATGAAATATATTTAAAAGTAAGCAAGGAATGAAATTTGAGAGGTTCTGATCATAAATTTCCCATCCGCAGACTACGTCTGGTAAACCACGAACATTATATCAGCATTTAAAAAGGGGAAAGGGATAAAAGGAATGACAGGCCCGTGCGTTTGACTGTGGTGATGGGCAAATTATTGTAATCAATTCTGAGGGATAGTGTCAGCCTTTGTTTAGAAAGGCAGATTAATCAGGGACAGCCAACGTGCATTTGTTGTGGGAAGGTCATATCTGACTAACTTGATTGAATTTTTTGGAGGATCTAACAAGAAAGATTGATGAGGCCTGTACATTTGATTTGGTCAACATGGATTTTAACGAGTCTTTTGACAAGGTCCGGCATAACAGGCTGGTCAACAAAGTAAAAGCTCTCAGGCTCCAAAGCAATGTGGCAAATTGCATCCAAAATTGGCTCAGTGATCCAAAGTAATGGGTAATGATTGATGGATGTTTATGTAACTGGAAGACTATTTTACCATTGGGGTTCCAAAGGCTTTTTGCTTCATATATGAATGGATTAAAGTTAAACACAAGTTCACCACCGATTTACCGGCACCCTTGGTTCCTGAGTCTTTCTGGATTGTCCGTTTTGCCGGCCCAACAGAAGTCACGGACTGTGAGGGGAGTCCAAATGTACTGGGACGGTCGGCCTAGACAACCAGGGGGCCGAGATATCGGCCAGCAAAGTCGGCATCAGAAGTTGGCTATGGGAACAGACCTGCCAGCTCCAGCCCAGCCAAAGTTCCAGAGCCCTGGCCGGAGGGGGCAAATTTCACCAGCTGACTGACTGCGGAAGTCCCGATGAGGTTGAGATCAGTCGCTTCACCCGGCCTAGGCACCATATTTTCCGGGGGATTTCGAGGGAGAATTTCAAATGCGCTCTTGTAATTTTGTCCGGATTAAGAACACTGGTGGTGAACCTCTAGAAGGGTGGTGATCAAAAAAAGTTTACAGTTTAGTTAATACATAAATTGGTTGTATGGCTGACAGTGAAGAGAAAGGTTGTACACTGCAGGAAGATATGGATTGTCTGTTCATTTGGGGATAAAGGAAGCAATTAGAATTTCATTCTGAGGAGTGTGAGGTTGTGCATCACAATCAATCACATTAATACTTTATTAGCCAAGTATGTTTTGCAACATACGAGGAATTTCAATGGCCAAGTCAGTCATACAAACAAAAAGCAACAAAACACACAAAATACATTTTAACATAAACATCCACCACAGTGACTGCACCACAGTGACTCCTCCACATTCCTCACTGTGATGGAAGGCAAAAAAAAGTTAAATCTCTTCCTTTCCTTGTTCTCCCGCGGTCGGGGGCCTCGAGCCCTCCGTTGACGGGATGATCTTGACTCGGGGCGATCAGCACCTGCATTGGGGGATGTCAGCTCCCCGATCGAACCCCGCAACGGGGCTGGTCGAATCTCTGCGTCGTTGGAGCTTCCCGACTAGCCTCTCCCAAGACTGTGAGCTCGCGCTGATAAATTCTGCAGGCCGCGGTTGGAGCATTCCCAGGCAAGGGACCGCGGTGGGGCTCAAGGTTAGTCTGAGGAGGCCTCCAGCTCCATTGATGGTAGGCTGCAGAGCGACAGGAGATGCGATCCAGGAAAAAAATCGCATCTTCGGCAAGGTAAGTTTCCCCCAACCCCCTCCCCCTCCCCCCACATAAAACAAACCGGAGAACATTTACACAGACTTTTAAAACGCACTAGCAAAATTAAAAAAGACGAAAAAACAGACAGACTGTTCGCTGCCAATCGTGCGGCGCCCCTGGTGGTGTGAGATTGTGAGAAGTGTGAGGTTGTACATTAGGTGCAGATGCATGTACAACATGTACAATAACTGAGAGGATATTGAGTGGCATAACAACACAAATACTTGCACTCGGGTCCGCCAAGGCCTACTGGATCTCCCGGTTGCTAACCATTTTAACTACCCTTCCCATTCCCACACTGATCTTTCTATCCTGGATCTCCTCCATTGCCAGAGAGAGGCCACACGCAAATTGGAGGAAAAGCACCTCATATTCCACTTGGTTGACTTCAACCCAACAGTATGAACATTGAGATCTCCAATTTTAGGTAATCCCCCACAAACTCCCCCCTCCCCCTCACTTTCTCCTCAACGACCCCTCTCCCTTTCTTCCCTCCCTTCCCTCCCCTGTGTCACACCTGGACTCCCAACTATTTCTCCCTTCTGGTCATTCCTGGTCAATTCTGAGATGTACAAGAGAGCTGGCAGGAAAGGAACATTTTAGCAATGAGGAAAATTTAATTGATGTAGAGCTATTTTCTTTGGACCCAAAAAGGCTGAGGGAACATATGGTCACGATGTGTAAAGGAATGGAGGGGATAGAAGAAAATTATAAGGAAGGACTTATTTTCAGAAACCGGAGCACCCAGAAGATGCCCTCGCGGTCACACGGAGAACTTGGAAACTCCACACAGACAGCACCGGAGGTCAGGATAGAACCCAGGACTCTAGCGTGCGAGACAGCAATTCTTTCACCTGTACCAGTGTGCTGCCAGAATGGATCAAGTGCAAAAGGACTCATAGAAAGAGAGAACCCTGAAATCCTTGATAATTAAGGAAGAGAAGGAATGCGTTCAGCTTATCTCGTTTACGGCCAACGGAAACATATCCTTTTCCTAACACTCGATCTGTAGTCTTGCAGGTTACGCCACATCAAGTTTTCTTGTTTTAAAATGTGAAAGGCGTCCAAAGAATTATTACACTTTTGGCTTGGGAACAGTCGTTGGAAAAATATTGGAGCTTATTATAAAGAAAACGATTCAGCAAGAGCTAAGCAATAAATCAAAGCTATGGGTTTGTGAAAAACAAATGAAGCCTAAAAATGGAGTGGGATTCTATGAAGATGTAACAAGAGTTATTGAATGATGATAATCTGGATTTGAGAAAGTATTTAATAAAATCCTTCACAAAGGCTAGGGTAAATTCAAAGCTGACTGCATTCAATGTGAAGCTGTAAAACATATCACTTGGATATTAATAGGAAGCAAAGATTAAATATTAATAATATTTCTAATTAGGCCACAGTGATGATAATAATAATTCATGACTTGTGTTCAGAATCCCAAATTTGCAATTGCACTAGATTTATACCACCATTAATGTTTATAGCACAGTTGAACACTTGCTTTGATTTTCACTATCCAAGCAGGGGGCGTCACGGTGGTGCAGCGGTAGAGTTGCTGCCTTACAGCATCAGGGACCCGGGTTTGATCCTGATTACTGGTGCTGCCTGCACGAAGTTTGTACGTTCTCTCTGTGACCGGTTGGGCTTTCTCCGGGTGCTCTGGTTTTCTCCCACACTCCAAAGACGTACAGGTTTGTAGGTTAATTGGCTTCTGTAAACTGTAAAATTGACCGCAAGTGTGTAGGATAGTGCTAGTGTAAGGGGTGATTGCTGGTTGGCGAAGGGCCTGCTTCTATGTTGTGTCTTCCAATTTTAAAAAAAGCAGATTTATTTAGCCTCCTCTTTGTCAAAACCTTTTGACTTAACACCCATCTTGGGAGATGTAGCACTTTACTGAAATATGTATAACTCACCCTGTGAGGTAGCACATTATAAAATCCTTCAGGTTAGCAATGATATTGTTGAATGGTGGAGCAGACCTGAGGGGCCAATTGGCCTACTCCTACTGTGTTTCTTTTGTTCCAACATTTTTGCCCACTGGCTCTCGATGTATGTACTGTAAGTGAGACCAGAGTCAATCGGCCAGGCAATTTACACAGTCGTGTTATCACAATTAAACCTGAGGGGTATCTCCTGAGGAGATAACAATGGTTTAACTCCCCTTCCCATTTTCATACTGACATTTATGCCCTGTCCATTGTCAAAGTGAGGCCAAACGCTTGGGAAGCTTACAACCCAGCGGTATGAATATTATCTTCTTAAAATTTAAGTAGTCCTTGCATTTGCTCTCTCTCTGTCCCTCCCCCACACTAATTTTCGCACCAGTTTCACTGTCGTCCTGTGGTGTTTCACAGTCTGTAAAACTCGTTATCACCTAGCCCACAGCCAACAGTGGACCATTGTGGGCTCCACCTTTCCTTGATCATCATTCCATTTTGCAATTCTTTCATTCATTTGTCCTAGATATCTCTGTATCACAGTCTATATTTCTCATTTCCCTTTCCCTTGACTCTTAGTCTGACGAAGGGACTCGACCCGAAACGTCACCTATTCCTTTTCTCCAGAGATGCTGCTTGACCTGCTGAGTTACTCCAGCTTTTTGTCTCTGTCTTTGGAGTAAACTGGCATCTGCAGTTCCTTCCTTCACGGATATATGCCCTTACATGAGAGTTATCAAGTAATAACTAAGAACTGCAAAGGCTGGTTTATACCAAAGGTAGATACAAAATGCTGGGGTAACTCAACACATTAGGCACAATTTACAGAAGCCAATTAACTTGCAAACCTGCACATCTTTGGAATGTGGGAGGAAACCAGAGCACCAACAGAGAACCCATGTGGTCACAGGGAGAGCGTACAAACTCCATATAGACAGTACCTGTGGTCAGGATCGAACCTGGGTCTCTGGCGCTGTAAGGCAGCAACTCTACCGCTGCACCACTGTGCCGCCTTCTTCAGACTAATTACCAATCTCATTTCCTCTGGCAATCTGACCTCCACATCCTCCAACATAGCTCCACAACCGCATAATTGCCGATTCTATCTATTATTCCTCAACACTGAGATACAATTCCGCTAACTACATTTGCACAATATTCTGACAGAGTTTTGATCTCAGTAGCCAATCTACTCCTGCTGTCATCACCAATCTATGTGTGATTCTCTTCCCATTATGAGTGGAACTTTATTGGTCCCAAGCCATTGAGCAAAAGATGATCACTTAAAAAACAGTCAGACAATTAAAATAAGCGATAGGCAGTGACATGCCCCAAGTCTTTCATTAAAACAGTGGTACAGAGCTGTAAATAATTGACGCAAACCTATGCTTAAGAGGGATACTCTAGTTTATCACAATTTCTTTGTAGAAGAAACATTCATTTTGGGTAAAATATGAAATTATAATTAAGATTAAATCTTGACTCCAGCAATTCTGGGGACATTCTAAAGTTAGCTTGTTAATGCCTCAATTTTAATTGACCTGATTTTGTGAGGATAAATCCCCTTGGGCTCTGCCCCAAAACCACAAAAAATTGCCAAGATATGGTCCAGTCCATGAAACACACCAGACTTCCAACCATCGACTCCATCTCTACTTCACTCCACCCCAGAAAAGCAGCCAAAATAATCAAATAATCAAAATTGTCTCACCCCGGGCATACCTTCTTCACCCTGCTCTTGTCCAGCAGAAGATACATAATCTTAAAACCATGTACCACCAGACACAGGTACAGCTTATTCCCCTCTGTGGTGAGGCTTTTGAAAGGTCCTTCCATAAGCTAGGGTACTGTCCAATTCACCTCTAACCCAATGTCGATATTACCCCAATGCGT
Source organism: Amblyraja radiata (assembly GCF_010909765.2). Taxonomy (NCBI): domain Eukaryota; kingdom Metazoa; phylum Chordata; class Chondrichthyes; order Rajiformes; family Rajidae; genus Amblyraja; species Amblyraja radiata. Next base: position 25,985,121 of record NC_045974.1, on the reverse strand, counting down.
CTCTGGAACTAATGCGCTACATTGCTGAGAACAATACTCTGCACTCTCTATCTTCTTATTTGCTCTATCCATTGTACTTGTGTCTGACTTGATTGTATTTATGTGTGGTGTTATAAAAACTGTCTGGATAGCATGCAAAACAAAGCTTTTACAGTACAACAGCACGTGATACTAATAAACCTAAACCTAACCCATCATAGCTGATGAAAGAAGATGGTGTGAAACCGACAGCAACTTCATCTTTTCCCATCGATATGAAAGCATCAAAGATGTGGCCTGCCTATTTTTTCCCAGCTGTGGGAAGGGAATCACTAACACTGGATTCCCTTGCAAACCCAATCTGGCAGGGGAATGTGAAATTGTGTAAATTTGGATGGCACAGTGGCGCAGCGGTAGAGTTGCTGCCAGCGCCAGAGACCCGGGTTTGATCCTGACTACGGAGTTTGCACGTTCTCCCTGTGACAGCGTGAGTTTTCTCCGTGTGCTCCAGTTTCCTCCCACATTATAAAGATGTGCAGGTATGTTCGTTAATTGGCTTCTGTAAATTGCCCCTGGTGTTTAGGATAGAACTAGCGTACGGGCGCCCGCTGGTCGGCGTGGACCCGGCGAGCCGAAGGGTCTGTTTCCACGTTGTATTACTAAGCTAAACTAAACTAACACTCAAGCCTCATTATTGGTCCAAAAGAACCATTCATCTTTTCACAGCAGCTGCACGCTTTTCTTTCCTATTGGAACATGTTAATCTGCATTCTTAGCTTTAAATTCTGGACAGATGGTGTGAATGGGGTTGATTGATGCTTAGTGCTGTCCCTTGGCTTGTCGGAACTTATTTATTGTGGAGAAACCAGACTCTGATGGCTGATTATCTGCTCTACTCCGTAGCAGAGAGATTAACCTCTGATTCCTCGCTGTTGACTCAGCAGGTCATGCACTCTTTTTTGTTAAAAATAAATAAACATACTAAAAAAGATGTTGGTCTCCAACCTTAACAAGTCCAATTAAGAAGTCAGTTTGCTTTATTTCACCCAAGAGGTAGAGGAAATCATTTCAGGTTGCTAGCTTCAAATAATAAGCATTACAATCACCTAATGACTTCAATAAAAAGCAATTTAAATCCGGAGCTGGATTTTTTGGCCACTTCTGAATCATTATTATCTTTAAAAGACAGTGCTTTCAATCAGTGAAGATATTTGTGTACCAGTGAACTCCCCATAGAACGTAGATGTCAAAATCTCAAACTCATCAGTCATCTTACTTACTTTGTTACATTATTAGTCAAGGGACGTACTTTCTTTGAGAAGAGGGAAATAGAAACAGTTGACAGCATTTGATGGAATGCACTTCTCTGCCTGAAAATAATCTACAGCATTGTTAACCTAGACAGCCAATTTGCCCAAATGTTTCTTCACATCGGGATCACTACCTGATGTGCGGTATTTATATCTAATTACATCGCAATGAAGCACATCCCATAACAAAGCTACTGTAAAACAATAACAGCCCAGACTCACTTAGTGCCTGTATCTTTGTCAGGTACATTGCCAAATAAGTTGACGTCAAATTATGGAAGGAGATATTCAAGGAGATGGCAGAGTTGTGTGTTAAAGAGAGTCTCAGAGTCATACAGTTTGGAAACAGACCCTTGGGCCCAACTTGCCCACACTGGCTAACATGCCCTATCTACTCAAGTCTCACGTGTCCGTATTCAGCCCCTATCCCTCTATACCTATCCTATGCATGTTCTGCCTAAATGCTTCTTAAATATTGCGATAGTACCTGCCTCAACTACCTCCTCCGGCAGCTCGTTCCAGATATCCACCACCCTTGTTACCCCTCAGGTTCCTATTAAATCTTCCCCCCCCTCAGATTAAAACTATGTCCTATGGTTTTCGATACCTGGGCAAAAGACTCTCTGCGCTTACCTGAACTATTCCTCTCATGATTTTGTACACCTATAGATGATCACCCCTCATCCTCCTGCACCCCATGGAATAAAGTCCTAGCCTGATCAACCTCTCCCTATAGATCCCTTGATGGAGGTCTTAAAGGAGGGAAATGAATTGGAGAATTTGAAGGACTCTGGGTTTTGGGCCCTTGATGATATGTGAAGGCAGATGCTGGAGCAATTAAAATCAATTGTGTGAAAAAATGGAAATGAGGCCTCTAATCAGTTCAGCCATAATTATACTAAATGGCGAGAGGGGATATCGCCCTCTTCTGCACCAGCTTCCAAGCGAAGCCTGATATGACAACAAGTTGCACACGCCCTCCAACCCCCCCCCCCCCCCCCCCCCCCCGAAGACCAGAGAGTGGAGGAGGAGGGAGTCGCTGGCAACGATAAATGCGAGGATTGGGCCGGTAGGAGATGAAGCAGGGTATTGACTCCAGCATCTTCAAGGTCGGCTGCAGGAGGCACCCGCGGGACACAGAGGTGGTCGGGTGACGAGAGAGACGCCGGTCGAGGACAACGGAGGAGGCCCTGCAGCAGTCTGGGACTCACCTGGATCAGGGGAGCTCCCTGGTAATTTTAAAATTTGCAAAGGTAACAGGCAGTCCGGGGAACCAGCTGTGCCTTGCTAGGACTGGTTTGTGGATCTTTTTTAAAAAACTTTTTGATCCTTTTCTGTTGCATTAGGATCTTGAAGTTTAATTCCTTTGGATTTCAGACTTTTTCTTTTTCTTTTGTAAATGGTGCCAAAATATGGCAACAGGTGCAAGAATTTCAGTGTGCAGTGCATACATGACAATAAATAACCTGTAAACCATTGAACACACACATATATTTGGACAGATGGCTGGTGTACCTTTATAAAATGGATACATTCTTCTCTCGGTATCCATGTGTCTGTGTTCATTTCAGTGATATTAGCCACTATATTTGGGATATTGACATCTTATTGTTTGTCACATGAAAAAATGGATTCCTGAAAATCCTTTCCACTTGTGAAAATGATTACCTATAAAACAAAAAAAAAGAACACAAATGTTATGGCTGTTTTATAGCCATGTGTAGTCTGAAGACAGTTTCAGAACACACTGTATGGGCAGAAGAGGCATCTAGTGTGTCTGGTTTTCAGCTTATACATACAATTATGAGAAGCATGGATGGCATAGACAGTCAGAACCTTTTTCAAAGGTTGGAGATGTCCAGCACTAAAGGACATAGCTCTAAGAGTCTAAGGTGAGAGGGAAAAAGTTGAATGGAGACGTGCGGAGGAAGTTTTTTACACAGAGAGTAGAATGTGCCTTGGACGCATTGCCAGGAGTGGTGGTGGAGGAAGATATGGTAGCAGCATTTAAGAGGCTTTTAGATAGGCACATGGAATTGCAAGGAATCGAGAGATATGGATCATGTACAGGCATTTGAGACCAGGCATCATGTTTGGCAGAAACATTCCTGTGCTGGAAACAATATTAGAATCATTACACTTTAGAGATAGAGTGTGGAAACAGGCCCCTTGGCCCCATGTCCGTGCTGACCATACACCAACACTAACCTACACACTAGGGACAACTTACAATTTTTACAGAAGCCAATGAACCTATCAACCTTTGGAATGTGAGTGGAAACTGGAGCACCCGGAGAAACCCCACGCGGTAACAGGGAGAATGTACAAACTCCGTAGAGACATCACCTGTAGCCAGGATCGAACCCGGGTCTCTGGCAGAAAATCTACCGCTGCACCACTGTGCCGCCCCAATCATAGAACATTATCATTGAATAATGTACTACATTAATCCCATCATATCTGTGCAGTACCTCACAGAGATGTTGAGCTAAACCCAGCCTTATTAATTACTAATTTATTGTATTATTGATTATTGTATATTTATCAATGTTACAGAATTAATGTGCCTGTAAAGCTGCAGTAAGTAAAAAATGTCATTGCTCTGTTCCAATTTCATATGCCTATTAAAAACTCTTAACTCGATTGACCCGTTTCCTTCCAATGTACTCCAAGCACTAATGCAATTCCTACTTGAATGTTGTTATTGGATCTGCTTTCAAGAGCTTTGGGGACATGGTGTTCCAGATCAAAAGAACTGGCCGCCTAGAAAATAAATCTCCTCTTGTTCTTTTGCTAAGCATAACAAGAAAGGAAATGGAAGAGTAAGGAATGATCTGACTGAAGTTTTTTTAGTGAGAGCACCCCGCAATAGACGCAGAGATGTTTCCTGCCAAAATCCTGAAAAGTAAAGATAAACACAAATGCTGGAGTGGCTCAGCGGGCCAGGCAGCATCTCTGGAGAGAAGGAATGGGTGACGTTTCAGGCCCTTCTTCAGACTGAAAGTGGAGAGAAGGGTGGTGAAGAGCTGGAGGCGAGAAAAGACCAGGACCAATCAAGGCTGACAACAAATGACCTCAGGCTGGGAGATGCCCTGATATGCTCGTTAAAGTGGGGTGAGTTGATAATAAGATATTCACGATACGCGCACTTGAAATTCAGGAGATGTTTTTCACTCGGTGTAGTGAGATTTGAATGTAACTCTGGGAAGCAGTTATAATTGTCAATGTAGGTGCAGTTAAAGGGAAACAAGATGAACAGATGAGGGAGAAAGAAATACAACATCTGTCGACAAGGTTGGATGAAACTCGTTGAGGTGCTACAATGATGAAGCAGTTGTGCCACAGTCCCACAGTTTTGTTTAGTTTAGTTTAATTTAGTTTAGAGATGCAGTGCAGAACTAGGCCCTTTGGCCCACTGATTCCGGTGCCAACCAGCAATCCCTATACAGATACACTATCCTACACACACTAGAAACTATTTACAATTTTACTGGCCAATTTACCTACAAACCTGTACGTCTTGAGGAGTGTAGGAGGAAACTGGAGCACCTGGAAGAAACCCATGCGGTCACAGGGAAAACGTACAAACTCCATACAGACAGCACTTGTAGTCAGGATTGAACCCATGTCTCTGGTGCAGTAAGGCAGCAACTCTACCACTGCACCACCTGGGGTGTGGTTCTAGTGGTTCATGTCCCAACCTGACTTCAGGTGCTGTCCTCAGAGGGTCCACATTTTTTCCTGTTGCCGTGTAGGTTCCCATCGGGAGCTCCAGTTTCCTCCCGTATCCAAAGATATTCTGCTGTTCATTTCTTGCTTCCCCCCCCCCCCCCCCCCCCCCCCCACCCACTATCAGTCCTGAAACAGGGTCTCGACCCAAGACGTTACCTGTTCATTTTCTCCAGAGATACTGCCTGAGCCATTGTGTTACTCCAGCACTTTGTGTCTATCAAAAATATTCTGTTTTGTAGGTTAATTGACCACCATGAATTGTCCAAAGTAAAGATGGAACAATGGAGAGTTGGAGTATGGTGATGTGCATGTAAGAAGATAGATTGCAGGGAAGTAAGAGGAGGAATGGGACTGATGAACATACTCCAGATGGATGAAAAATAGCCTTGGTATATCATAGGAAAATATGAATAAGCAACAGGTTCCTATTGAGTTTTTAAAAGTAAATCAAGTGTTTTAAAGACTCATTGGAGAACCAGGTTAGTTACAGGTACCAAATGTTTATTATTGCACCCCATGGATATAACTGCAGAGTATCCTACACAGTGGCGCATCTGTTAGAGTTGCTGCCTCATAGTGCCAGAGTCCTGTGTTCGATCCCAACCTCCACTGTTGTCTGTGTAGAATTTTCCCATTCTCCTTGTGACCGTGTGAATTTTTTCCGAGTCCTCCAGTTCCTCCCACATGTCAAAGATTAGCTTAGTTGAGTTGAGTTGAGTTTAGTTTAGTTTAGTTTATTATTGTCACTTGTGCTGAGGTACAGTGAAAAGCTTTTGGTTGTATGCTATCCAGTGAAAGAAGACGATACATGATTACAATCAAGCCATCCACAGTGTACAGATAAAGATGAAGCCGTGCAGATTTACAGGTTCATTGGCCTCTATAAATTACTCCTAGTGTGTAGGTAGTAGATGCGAAAGTGGGATAACAGAGATTAAACGTGAACGGGTGGTTGGTGGTTGGCGTAGACTCGGTGGGCTCCAGGGCCTGATTCCAACCTGTAACTTTCAATTGATCAATCAATCCTAGACAACTTGTCCACAAAATGAAGTGACATTTGAGAGACTTTGATAGAAACGCAAGGATATGTAGGGAATGGAGGGATGTGGATTATGTGCAGGTAGATAAGAGTTGGTCTTGGCATCATGTTTGGCACAGACACTGTGGGTCATAGAACTATTCCTGTACTGTTTCTATGTTCAATGTTCTATGTTCAAAGGAACATTTGCATTACCATATATGTTTGCAATTCATTCCTGGCTAACGACAGACTAATAATGCTAACAAATGAATATGCTTATAATAGGCATAAGCGACAAGCTATCTAATCATAATCATAATCATACTTTATTAGCCAAGTATGTTTTGCAACGTCTGAGGAATTTAATTTGCCATACAGTCATACCAATAAAAAGCAACAAGACACACAAAATACATTTTAACATAAGCATTCACCACAGTGACTGCTCCACATTCCTCACTGTGATGGAAGGCGAAAAAAAAGTTCAATCTCTTCCCTTCTTTGAGCCTTCCATTGATGGGGCGAATTTTGCTTCTGTAGCCAGTGGTCAGGCCCTCCGCATCAGGCCCTCCGCATCAGGCAATCGAGCTCCTGCATCGGGGGGATGTCAGCTCCCCACGCTGTCGGGGTGGGTCGAACCTCCTGCGACTTTGGAGCTTCCCGACATCAGTCTCTATCCGAAACTGCAAGCTCCTCGATGGTGAAATCTGTAGGCCATGGCTGAAGCGTTGATCCCAGGCAAGGGATCGGCTCCAATGGTAAGTCCATGTCCCCGCAGTGGGGCTCAAAGTCGATCCCAAGCAAGGCCTCCAGCTTCATGATGTTAGGCCGCAGAGCGACCGGAGATACGATCCGGAAAACAATTGCATCTCCAGCAAGGTATGAGATTGAAAAAAAGTTTCCCCCCCGACCCCTTCCCCCATCCCCCACATAAAACAAACCAGAGAATATTAACACAAACTTTTAAAACACACTAAAAACAACAAAAAAGATAAAAAGACAGACAGACCATTGGCGAGGCTGCCATCGCTGACGGCGCCACCCGGTGGAATATAAGGTGATGGTTTAGCCGTCTTTTGGACAGCTCTTGGTCATCACATGATTTTTTACCTGATGCCCGATTTAAGAATAAGTGATAGGCCAATTAGGACTGAGGTGAGGAAAAAACGTTTTCACCCAGAGAGTTGTGAATCTGTGGAATTCTCTGCCACAGAAGGCAGTGGAGGCTAATTCACTGGATGTTTTTAAGAGAGAGTTAGATTTAGCTCTAATTTAGGGCTAATGGAATCAAGGGATATGGGGGAAAAGCAGTAACGGAGTACTGATTTTGGATGATCAGCCATGATCATATTGAATGGCGGTACTGGCTCGGGGCCGATATGGCCTACTCCTGCACATATTTTCTATGTTTATATGATACTCTATCCTTTCCTCTTGGGTCATGAGTTCTGGTGTTCAGGATACCTGTGAACAGATCACTGGTCCTTCTTAGCAATCTGCACCTGCATTAACTGCATTCACTACAATTCTCCCTGTTGTAACAAAATATGAGACTATTCTCCATTTTGTAATATAATATGTGGCTATGTGTAGCTGTCTCTTCCGTGGCCTACCTTAACAAGCATAAATCAGCAGAGCATGGTTTCTGTGGTGTAAATAGATGCAATACTGTTTCAAAACAATTTGCATTTGTTATTAACCTTGATATAGACAAACAGCTTGAGGAGCTCTGTAAGAAGATCACTAAAAAAGAAAGATACAGAGAACCAAGAAATATGGAGAGCACGAGGTCAAAACAGTGGTCAAGGTTTTCAGGAGAGTCTTAAAGGAGAAGGATTTTGTTTATTTATTGTCACGTGTTCCGAGGTACAGTTAAAAAGCTTTTGTTGCGTGCCAACCAGTCAGCAAAAAGACAATACATGATTACAACTGAGCCATTCACAGTGTACAGATACATGATCATGAGGATAAAGTGAATAACTGATGATCGCTCTAGAATAATGACAAACTTGACCCGAAACACAGTCTTCATTTGTGCCTTAAAGAAAGGTTGGGGTTGAATAGGAATCAGACATGAACCTATGGAAAGGAAGAAATGATGAATGAGGGTCAGGTCATTCAGTATGCTGCAGCAGCCTGGGGCACCTGGTTCAGGCACTGCTCATAACAACTAGAGTGTCGAATGGTCATTGAAAATGGTGTCAAAGCATGGCACCTCTTGAATGCAGGACCAGTAGACTATTTCCGTACAATTCACTAATCGGGGCTGTGCTTAGGTATGACAATACTGTACTGGACTGTTTGTAAGAAAATAATTTCACTGTGTGTTAAAAGTACCATTAAACCATTGAACCATTCACAGCAATAAGGTAGCATGGTGGTTACCTTCTCGTCTTGCTAGTGTCGTTGATCGGAACTAATACAGTGAGACTCCAGTAACCCCGCCATCCCATTGTTCCAGTTAGGTCCGACTAAAGATAGTCCAAAGGTCTTCAATGAGGTAGTTAGTAGCTCAGAACTGCTCTCTAGTTGTTGGGAGGATGGTTCAGTTGCCTGATAACACCTGGGAAGAAACTGTCCCTGAATCTGGAGGTGTGCATTTACATGCTTCTATATTTCTTGCCCGATGGTAGAGGAGAGAAGAGGAAGTGACCGGAGTGAGACTGGTCCTTAATTATGCTGGTGGCCTTGCCGAGGTAGCGTGAAGTGTAGCTGGAGTCAATGAAAGGGAGGTTGGTTTTGCCTGATGGACTGGGTTGCGTTGTGTGGGAATCAGTAGTAGGTAAGGGAATGTTGCAATTTCTTTCTTGAACTGACGATTGAAGATATATGTTTATAAATGATGGGATAGAACAAATTAAATGAGAGCTCATCAGCATTAAGAGGTACATCATAACCATCAAAATGAACCTTGAGCTGAAACAATTGTTTAACCTTCCCCCAGTATCGTAGCAGTTATTAACATCAATAGTCAAACCCTGCCTCTGTGAAACATATGAGGTCTCTCATTCTTCCATGCATCAATACCTTTTATTGAATCTCGTACATATATTTCAATACTTTTGAATTTATTAAGCTTTTGATTAAGTGTCTCTGTAATAGTTAGTGCATCCTTATCCAAGATCTTGCTACTGTATTAAAGCTTAATTGCTTTCTCAGTTTACATATGTTATTACAAGTCTGTTTAAACTAATCACAATGTTTTGTTAAAAAAAATGTCCTTTAGCTTGTTTGATCAGGGTTGGCTTTGTTAGTGCCTGCACAGTTTATTGCTCTAAACGCTTTAAATGGGCACGTTAAAGTTTCTACTTGAGGCCATGGGTTTTAGGTGAGAGGGTGGTCGGTATATGGAACAAGGTGCAGGAGGAGGTGGTTGAGGCAGGTAATATCACAACATTTAAGAAGCAATTAGTCAGGTACATCGATAGGATAGGTTTAGAGGGATATGGGCCAAACACAGTTAGGTGGGACCAGTGTAGATGGGACATGATGGTTGGCGTGGGCTAGTGGGCTGAAAGGCCTGTTTCCACACTGTATGACTTCATGACTCCCCTGTATGACTATATGAATTCCCATTAACATTACAGCCTATGAAGAGAGGCACAGTGGCAGAGCGGTAGAGTTGCTGCCTAACAACGTCAGAGACCCAGGTTCGATCCTGACTATGGTTGCTGTCTGTACGGAGTTTATACATTCTCCCTGTGACTGAGTGGGTTTTCTCCAGGAGCTCCAGTTTCCTCCCACATTACAAATATGTGCAGGATTGTAGGTTAATTGGCTTTTGTCAATAGGTTTTGTCAATTGGCTTCTGTGCAGGTTTGGAGTTTAATTTATTTTTTTCTCTAGTGTGTAGGATAGAACACGTGTACAGGTGATTGGTGGTCTGCATGGACTCAGTGGGCTGAAGAACCTGTTTCCACACTGTATCTCCAAACTAAACTAAACTAATCAAATCTAAACTATAAACTTATTCAGATTTGAAGCTGCTGCAATGTACAATAGAGCAAACGTACCTCAGTTCCAACATTTTAGTTTAGTTTAGAGATTGAGCGTGAAAACAGGCTCTTCGACCCAGTGAACCTGCGCCAACTAGCGATCCCCATACACTAGCGATATCCTGCACACTTTGGATAATTTACAATTTTTAAAGAAGCCAATTAACCTACAAACCTGTGCAACTTCGGAGTGTGGGAGGAAACTGGAGCACCTGGAGAAAACCCACACTATCACGAGGAGAATGTACAAACTGCATTCAGACAGGACCCGTAGTCAGGATCAAACCCGGGTCGCTGGTGCTGTAACGCAGCAGCTCTACCGCTACGCCACCGTGCAGCCCCTCCTGTCAAGTGCCTAAATCACTTATGCTTATTTTTCTAATCTCACACAGATTTGGTTCCTGAGGGGAATGCTGTTTTCACAATCCATCGAAGATACTGTAGCATTTGCATTGGAAGCTAATTACCCTTGGCGGATCAGCAATGCAATATATCTGTGTGTTGCAGGCTTGCAATATTTTTTTAATACCCTTATTTGTATTTCCTTCTGCACATCAAAAGAATCATGAGCAGCGCAATACATTATTGGATATCCAGTACAGTGTTCAGCATTTTCAGTTGAATAATACCTTGTCCCCAAGGAGAGGAAGCTAAATAGTCCTACACACAGCATCAGCCTGATGATGGAGATCACCTTCAGTGCTCTGAAGGCCTTGTGGTGAATTCTTTTGCAACAGTTCAATCAAACACGCATTAGTTCCCCATTTGACAGCAGCATATGTCATGTTGCTCTGAGCAATAGAACATCCACAATATGAAACTAAAGTTGCTTGTGTTCAGTTTTCTAAGGACAATAGCCATTCATTAGTTCACTGTCACGTGCACTGAGGTACAATGAAAAGCTTTTGTTGCGTGCTAACCAGTCGGCAGAAAGACAATACATGATTACAATTGAGCCGTCCACAGTGTACAGATACATGATAATGGGAATAACGAGAATAACGTTTAGTGCAAGATAAAGTCCAGTAAAGTCCGATCAAAGATAGTCCGAGGGTCTCCAATGAGGTAGCGCCCTAATTAAATTCAAATTAAAAAAAGAAAAAGTTTGGAGCATTGTGTTCAGTTTTGGTCATCTTGCAATAGGAAAGATGTTGCCAAGCTGGAAAGAATGCGGAGAAGATTTAAGAGGATGTTGCCAGGACTCGACAGCCCTAGCTACAGGGAGAGGATGGGCAGGCCAGGGCTCCATTCCTTGGAGCTCAGGATGATGAGGGGTGACTTTGTAGAGGTGTATAAAATCATAAGAGGAATATATAGGGTGAATGCACTTTTACCCAGAGTAAGGGAATCAAGAACCGGAGGACATCAGTTATATTTTAATTATGCTTATCTAACTAAACCCATTTGCCTGCAATACATAATTATCCCTCTAGGTTTTTCCTTTCTAAGTACCTGTCCAAATTATTTTAAACTATTGTAATTGCCTGTACCACATCATCTGGCAATTAGTTCCATTTAGCTACAACCTTCTGTGTCCAAAAGCCAATGAAATGGAATATGTTGGAAATACTCAACAAGTCAGCCAATACTTTATTTCAGTTTAGTTTAGAGATACAGCACAGAAACAGACCCTTCAGCCCACCGAGTCCAAGCTGACGTGCGATCCCTGCACACTAACATGATCCTACATACACTAGGGACAATTTTACAAGTTTTACAAGCCAATTAACCTACAAACCTGTATGTCTTTGGAATGTGGGAGGAAACTGGAGCTCCCAGAGAAAACCCATGCAGGTTACGGGGAAAATGTACAAACTCGGTACAGACAGAGCTCGTAGTCAAGATCAAACCTGGGTCTCTGGTGCTGTAAGGCAGCAACTCTACTGCTGCGCCACCGTGCTGCCGTCACTTGCGGAGAGAAAACTAAAACAGGATTATTTCTTCCAGTCAACGATCTTTCATTAAGGCTGTCATGAAATTCTCATGAAATGTCCCTGACCTGAGACATTAACCCTGTTTCTCTCTCCACGGATGCGGCCTGACCTCCTGAATATTTCCAGCATTTTCTATTTGACTTCAGACTTCCGGCATCTGCAACATAAAGAGAACTTCAGTGAAATCGAATATCACTGTACATTATTTGGTACACGTGACAATAAAATACCTGTGAAACCTTTGAAACCTTTGAACTCAAAGGACCTAGCTTTGGAATGTCTGAGCTAAAAAGCGCATGCTTATTGGAAACAAGTCTGAAAGCACACCATAGCTGTGTTTTTAGATTTAGAAAGGGTCCAGATAGTGTAGGCCTTGACGGTCTTTTATATCCTGTACAGAAAAATAGAATCAAAAGATATGGGGAAAAATCAAAGTGCTGGAGAAACTCAGTGGGGCAGACAGCATCTGAGAAGGGAAATAGACAGATCACGTTTTGAATCTGGACTCTTCTTTGGACTGAAGCCGCCTGATCCGTTGAGTTCCTCCAGCACTTTGGGTTTTTTGGCCACACCTGCATTTTATTGTGCCTCTATGAAAGGATATGATCTGTACTTTAAATATTTCAATACAGAGGTCAATAACTTGGTGAACCAACAACTAGAGAGCAATCCTGAGCTACCATCGACCTCATTGAAGATTCTCAGACTATCTTTAATCAGACTTTACTGGACTTCAATGTGCACTAAACATTATTCCCTTTATCATGTATCTGTGCACTGTGGACGGCTCGATCGTAATCATGATTAGTCTTGCTCCTGACTAGTTAGCGCACAACAAAAGCTTGTCTCTGTACCTCTGTGCATGAGATAATATAATAAACTAAACTAGAATCAAAGCAATTGGATTGCTGTAAGAAAGTGCCACTGAGGTAAAGAACAGCCACAAATATATTACAGGCCAAAGCAGATGAAAGGAGCTGAACATCCTACCTCTGATTTTATTTATGATCTTATATTCAAAGTTCAAAGTTAATCTGTGGAACTAATGTTACAGTGAAAAAGTAGTCAAGCAGTGGAAAGACTCCATAGGGGATGGAACAAATTAATACTGACACATTGAATATAATTTAGGAAAATTCATTTTATAAAACCGTATTTAAGGATACATATGAGTAATTTTAGTCTTTAGTTGAGAGATACAGCGTGGAAACAGGCCCTTCAGCCCACTGACTCCGCGCAGACCAACGATCCCCACACACTAACACTATCCTACACAGATAAGGGGCAATTTACGATTTTACCAAGCCGATTAACCTACAAGCCTGTAGGTCTTTGGATTGTGGAAGGAAATCGGAGCAACCGGGAAAAAGCCCACAGAGGTCACGGGCAGAACATGTAAACACTGTACAGACAGGACCCGTAGTCAGGATCGAACCCGGGTCTCTGGCGCTCCAAGGCAGCAATGTTACTGCTGCGCCACCGTGCCGACCTTGATGTATATTGGGAGCAATAGTTGACTTTGAACCTATGGACCTCGAGTTCACTGCCAGGTTTATTCATCCTGGGTTGTAAATGCAACTGATTGAGATAATTACTGGGATTAATTAAGAATTTTAAGAAAGCACCATATAGGTGAAAGGAAAACTGTATACAACAATTCTCTCGATTAACAATTCCCCTGTTAGAAAGTAGTTTCTTCTTCGCAAGACTAGATACATTGCCTCTCTATATTTGGCTTTGACCTTGGCTTTTAATCTGTCAGCAGTTCTATCTGCCTATTCACTATACCTTCATTGCAAGCACAATAATCAGGTAAACTCTACCCTGCGGCACGGTGGCACAGCGGTAGAGTTGCTGCCTTACAACGCCAGGTTTTTAGGTTAGAATCTAATTTTCCTTATGGTGCAAGGTTGTGCTAGGAGATGCTAGGGACTCATAAAAACTGGAGTAACTCAGCAGGTCAGGCAGTATCTCCGGAAAAAAGGAATAGGTGACGTTTTGGGTTGAGGCCCTTCTTCAGACTGAGGGTGTGTACTAGATAAAGTTTACCACGCTGAATCAGCAGAAGCTCAATTTTAATCACCTTGTCTTGGCATAGAAACATAGAAACATAGAAAATAGGTGCAGGAGTAGGCCATTCGGCCCTTCGAGCCTGCACCGCAATTCAATATGATCATGGCTGATCATCCAACTCAGTATCCTGTACCTGCCTTCTCTCCATACCCCCTGATCCCTTTAGCCACAAGGGCCACATCTAACTCCCTCTTAAATATAGCCAATGAACTGGCCTCAACTACCTTCTGCAGGAGAGAATTCCACAGCTTCACCACTCTCTGTGTGAAAAACGTTTTCCTCATCTCGGTCCTAAAAGATTTCCCCTTTATCCTTAAACTGTGACCCCTTGTTCTGGACTTCCCCAACATCGGGAACAATCTTCCTGCATCTAGCCTGTCCAACCCCTTAAGAATTTTGTACATTTCTATAAGATCCCCCCTCAATCTTCTAAATTCTAGCGAGTACAAACCGAGTCTATCCAGTCTTTCTTCATATGAAAGTCCTGACATCCCAGGAATCAGTCTGGTGAACATTCTCTGTACTCCCTCTATGGCAAGAATGTCTTTCCTCAGATTAGGAGACCAAAACTGTAAGCAATACTCCAGGTGTGGTCTCACCAAGACCCTGTACAACTGCAGTAGAACCTCCCTGCTCCTATACTCAAATCCTTTTGCTATGAATGCTAACATACCATTCGCCTTCTTCACTGCCTGCTGCACCTGCATGCCTACTTTTAATGACTGGTGTACCATGACACCCAGGTCTCGTTGCATCTCCCCCTTTCCTAATCGGCCACCATTCAGATAATAATCTACTTTCCTGTTTTTGCCACCAAAGTGGATAACCTCACATTTATCCACATTAAACTGCATCTGCCATGCATTTGCCCACTCACCCAGCCTATCCAAATCACCTTGCAGCCTCCTAGCATCCTCCTCACAGCTAACACTGCCCCCCAGCTTCGTGTCATCCGCAAACTTGGAGATGTTGCATTCAATTCCCTCGTCCAAATCATTAATATATATCGTAAATAGCTGGGGTCCCAGAACTGAGCCTTGTGGTACCCCACTAGTCACTGCCTGCCATTGTGAAAAGGACCCGTTTACTCCTACTCTTTGCTTCCTGTCTGCCAGCCTGTTCTCTATCCACATCAATACTGAACCCCCAATACCGTGTGCTTTAAGTTTGTATACTAATCTCTTATGTGGGACCTTGTCAAAAGCCTTCTGAAAGTCCAGATATAACACATCCACTGGTTCTCCCTTATCCACTCTACTAGTTACATCCTCGAAAAATTCTATAAGATTCGTCAGACATGATTTACCCTTCATAAATCCATGCTGACTTTGTCCAATGATTTCACCACTTTCCAAATGTGCTGCTATCCCATCTTTAATAACTGATTCTAGCAGTTTCCCCACTACCGACGTTAGACTAACTGGTCTGTAATTCCCCGTTTTCTCTCTCCCTCCCTTTTTAAAAAGTGGTGTTACATTAGCTACTCTCCAATCCTCAGGAACTACTCCAGAATCTAAAGAGTTTTGAAAAATTATCACTAATGCATCCACTATTTCTGGGGCTACTTCCTTAAGTACTCTAGGATGCAGCCTATCTGGCCCTGGGGATTTATCGGCCTTTAATCCATTCAATTTACCTAACACCACTTCCCGGCTAACCTGGATTTCACTCAGTTCCTCCATCTCATTTGACCCCCGGTCCCCTGCTATTTCCGGCAGATTATTTATGTCTTCCTTAGTGAAGACAGAACCAAAGTAGTTATTCAATTGGTCTGCCATGTCCTTGTTCCCCATGATCAATTCACCCGTTTCTGACTGCAAGGGACCTACATTTGTTTTAACTAATCTTTTTCTCTTCACATATCTATAAAAGCTTTTGCAGTCAGTTTTTATGTTCCCTGCCAGTTTTCTTTCATAATCTATTTTCCCTTTCCTAATTAAGCCCTTTGTCCTCCTCTGCTGGTCTCTGAATTTCTCCCAGTCCTCTGGTAGGCTGATTTTTCTGGCTAATTTGTACGCTTCATCTTTTACTTTGATACTATCCCTGATTTCCCTTGTTATCCACGGATGCACTACCTTCCCTGATTTATTTTTTTGCCAAACTGGGATGAACAATTGTTGTAGTTCATCCATGCAGTCTTTAAATGCCTTCCATTGAATATCCACCGTCAACCCATTAAGAATCAATCGCCAGTCTATCTTGGCCAATTCACGTCTCATACCCTCAAAGTTACCTTTCTTTAAGTTCAGGACCCTTGTTTCTGAATTAACGATGTCACTCACCATCCTAATGAAGAACTCAACCATATTATGGTCACTCTTGCCCAAGGGGCCACGCACAACAAGACTACTAACTAACCCTTCCTCATTACTCAATACCCAGTCTAGAATAGCCTGCTCTCTCGTTGGTTCCTCTACATGTTGGTTTAGAAAACTATCCCGCATACATTCCAAGAAATCCTCTTCCTCAGCACCCTTGCCAATTTGATTCACCCAATATATATGTAGATTGAAGTCACCCATTATAACTGTTTTACCTTTGTTGCACGCATTTCTAATTTCCTGTTTGATGCCATCCCCAACTCCATTACTACTGTTAGGTGGCCTGTACACAACTCCCACTAGCGTTTTCTGCCCCTTAGTGTTTCGCAGCTCTACCCATATCGATTCCACATCCTCAAAGCTAATGTCCTTCCTTTCTATTGCGTTAATCTGCTCTCTAACCAGCAACGCTACCCCACCTCCTTTCCCTTTCTGTCTATCCCTCCTGATGTTGAGGTCCCAGCCTTGGTCATCCTGGAGCCATGTCTCCGTGATCCCAACTATATCATAGTTGTTAATAGCTATCTGCACATTCAACTCATCCACCTTATTACGAATGCTCCTTGCATTGAGACACAAAGCCTTCAGGCTTGTTTTTACAACACTCTTACCCCTTATACTATTATGCTGAAAAGTGGCCCTTTTTGATTTTTGCCCTGGATTTGCCGGCCTGCCACTTTTACTTTTCACCTTGCTACCTATTGCTTCTACCCTTATTTTACACCCATCTGTCTCTACGCTCACACATTTAAGAAACCCTTTCCCTTTAACTCCATCCTCCACTATCCCATTCGACACCCCACCCCCCATATTCAGTTTAATATGGTCGCATTGAATGAACTGACCAGCCGTTCTGTGGCATTTCTCCCCAACATTACACAGTTAATGTATAGTGCAGGGCAGCACAGTGGCGTAACAGTAAAGTGGCTGCCTTACAGCACCAGTGACCTGGGTTCGATCCTGACTACGGGTGCTGTCTGCACAGAGTTTATATATTCTCCCTGTGACCACGTGGGTTTTCTCCGGGACCTCGGGTTTCCTCCCACACTCCAATGACTCTCCAAGGTTTGTTGGGTAATTGGCTTCGGTAAAAATTGTAAATTGTCCCTAGCGTGTAGGAAGGTGCTAGTGTACGGGGATTGCTGGTCGACGCGGACTTGGTG
Source organism: Amblyraja radiata (assembly GCF_010909765.2). Taxonomy (NCBI): domain Eukaryota; kingdom Metazoa; phylum Chordata; class Chondrichthyes; order Rajiformes; family Rajidae; genus Amblyraja; species Amblyraja radiata. The sequence continues at coordinate 25,967,593 of NC_045974.1, read as the reverse complement.
GTCCGAAGTGCCTGTTTCCGCACTGTATCTCGAAACTAAACTAAACTAATATAAAAAAACACTGACAACTAATCACAGTGAAAGTGAGCAAAATGCATTGGCATTAAAAGAAAAAAAAATTTTGCCTGCTGGTTTCCCATTGCCAATTTATAGTACAATCTGATTACCTATACCTAAAGATACTTTTTTGCAAATTATTTGTAGTCAAGTTCAAAACTGAAATGTGATCCCAGCCATTTAATACTTGCTGGTAAGCTATGTTGGAAGGCATTTGCTAAATATACAAATTACTTGGATGTGAGGAGGCGTAGAATCATTTTCTCAGTGCAGTGCAGTGGGAAAACAACTTTCAATTACCGTACATACTGTTTTACATCCATTTTAAGGTGTTCAATTCAAAAATTCAATGAATTATTTTTGAAAAGATAGACACAAAGTGCTGGAGTTACTCAGTGGACCAGGCAGCATCTCTGGAGATGGGTGACGTTTCGGGTCGGGACCTGACTGGGTTGGGGTAGTGAGGTGGAGAGCTGGAGGCGAGAAAAGACCTGGACCATTCAGGGCCAGCCACAAATTACCTCAGTCAGGGCGGTGTCTGGTAGGTCCAATGTTGGCTGGGGAAGATGTGATCTCAAGAAAAACAATATGGAGAACTGTGCCTTGGAGTCATAGAGTGATACAATGTGGAAACAGGCCTATGCAATCTATTCCTCTCATTGTTTTATACACTGTGAAACTGTGGAACTGGTAAAACGACTTGGGTGGAGGAATGGGGCACGGAGGGATGGGGGATGGAATGGGAGGGGAGTGTAAGATGAAGTTACCGGTAGTTAAAAGTGAAGAATTCAATGTACTTACTGCTGGGTTGTAAGCTACCCAAGAAAAATATGAGGTGCTGTTCCTCCAATTTGCATGTGGCCTCTCTCTGGCAATGGAGGAGGCCTAGGACAGAAAGGTCAGAGTGGGAAGAGGAGATGAAATTATTGGCAACTGGGAGATATTGTACGCCTAGGCAGAGTGAGCGTAAGGAATGTTTTTCAGAGGACACAAATTTAATTACAAGATTCCATAGGGAGAGAAATTCCTGTTAGGCCACTGTACAAGATGAATGAGACATCGATGTCTCACCCCCAGGCCAATGTCATATGCATTTTGCCTCCTCCTCTAAATCATTCTTGGACAAATCCAGGAATCAATATTGGAGTTCAGAAGATTATCATATCATCAGTGATCAATAAATCTAATAAAATACCAACAAGGAGATCAGAGGTTTGTTTTGAAATTGATTAACTGTTTGGCTAGTGTCCATTTGTAAATCCATCTCTGGCATGGACCTATCCAATTAAACTTTTCTGTAAATGTGGATACAAGGAACTGCAGTTGCTGGTTTACAAAAAAAGACACAAAGTGCTGGAGTAACTCAGTGCTTCAGACACCATCTCTGAAGAATATGGATATGTCTGAAGAAAGGTCCCAACCTGAAACGTCACCTATCTATGTTCTCCAGAGATGCTGCCTGACCCGTTGAGTTACTCCTGCACTTTGTATCTCTCATTAGGTACGGCCAGAAATTTACTGGCCCCTGTACATTGACGACACTTGTGTTTATGTTACGACTGTCGAAGTGCGTTACACTTTGGAGAACGGGTACTGTGGAATTGTGGAGCACTTCAGTTAAGGTGCTAAATTAACTGTGTAATGTCAGGTAGAAATGCACACAAAACTGGTCTTCAGTTCATTCCATGCCAAGACAAGGTGATTAATACTGAGCTTCTGCTGATTCAATGCAGTAAACCACCTGTTACAACTTTGCATCATAAGGGGAAGTTTGATTCTAACCTAAAGATCGGTGGGAGCGTTTCATTGTTGTCAATATGATTAATTCCAGTGGTTCATGCGCAAAATGTACACAAAGTGCCTTTCAACATGGTATGCCCATGTTCAAACACTTGTTCGTCAGTTCTCGGGCCGAGCCGGTCGAGGGTGACGGAGGAGGCCCTGCAGCACTCGGGCTTACCTGGACCAGGGGCACTCCAGCATGTAGAAGGATTTGGGACTTTGAACTTTTTCTTTGTGTAAATGGCGCCAAAATATAGTGAATTGTGCATGTGCTAGCTATGCAAAAAGAATTTCACTGTGCAGTGCATATGTGATAATAAAGAACCATTGAACCATTGTTTGTAGAGAGACAGGAGACCGCAGGATGGGGCATTGAAATGAAGCAGGAAGGAATGCCTTTCACGTTCATTTCTCTTGATCACAGTTCAATAATCGCCCCCCCCCCCCCCCCCCCCCCCCCCCCCCCCCGCCCCTTTCTGCCAACCCCTGCCACTGTTCATGTGTATATTTGATTAGTAAATACTGCAACACACAATATAATGCTTTTCTACTGTTAAACCATTCCATACCTGGATTCAGATAAGGGGAATAATGGTCAGTCATACCACGTAAGAGCGATCCGGCTCGGGGCTGGAACGGTGCTCCGGTGGCTGGGACGGCGTTCTGGCGGCGGTGACCTGAGTCCTGGGTTCAGCCGCGGGCCAGCGGCTGCGTAAGCTGGACTGGAGGGCGGCAGCTTCGACCACCCCCGGGCCGCGGTGTTTGAGCCGACCCGTTGCGGGGTTCGGTGAGCCGCGGGACTGTTGTGCCATCGCCCGGTGGGGAATCGCCTCAGCGCAGAGGGAGAAGAGGAGGGAAGAGACAGTAACCCTAAGATTTTTTCCTCCACTGCAGTGAGGAGGTGCTTGGAGGATACACTGTGGTGGATGTTAATTTGTGTTTAGTGTTGTTTATTATTGTATGATTGTATGTATGACTGCAGGCACGAAATTTCGTTCAGACCGTAAGGTCTGAATGACAATAAAGGGATTCAATTCAATTCAATTCAATTCAACTAAGAAGAAGCGTATGCCAGTTGAGGTTTAGTTTAGATATAGAGCATGGAAACAGGCCCTTCAGCCCACCGTCCCTGCCGACCAGTGATCACCCATACATTAGTTCTATGCTGCCCACTAGGGACAATTTTCAGAAGCCAATTAATCTACAAACCTGCACGTCTTTGGAATGTAGGAGGGAAGCAGAGCACTCGGAGGAAACCTAGGGAAACGCAGGGAGAACTTACAAACTCTGTACAAATGTACAAACGACAGCAGCCGTTGTTAGGATGTTGTCTCTACCACTGCGCCACTGTGCTGCCCCAGCATGTAGACTCAGCCTGTGTCAGTGCCGTCAAATTTGAGTGTCAGTCTTCAACATGTGGCTGCTGAATATTTTTGTCCAAATCCCACTTTTGCTACTGGAAACCATAATAGTAGGCTTGCATCCAGTATTAGTGTTGCAGAGTTAGTCTCCATATTTCCTCACTATGTAGAAGGAGACCGTTTTGCCCAGTCAGCCTATGCTGGCTCACAGATCAGCCCAATTCACCAACTAATGTTCTCCAGAATCCATTTCTTCATATTTACAACAGCCACCCCACCACCTAATCTGGGGGCAACTTACTATTGCCAATTAACTTACCAACTCACACGTCTTGGCATTACAGGAGGAATCTGGAGCACCTGAAGAACATGCACACTCCACACAGACTGCACCAGATGTCAGGATGGAACCTGGACCATTGGTGCAGCAACTCTGCTGGAAGCGTGAGTATACTTTAGTTTAGTTTTGTTTATTGCCACATGTGCCGAGTTACAGTGAGAACCTTTTTTGTTGCGTGCTAACCAGTCAGCGAAAAGACAAAACAAGTTTACAATCGAGCCGTCCACGTTGTACAGATACCGGATAAAGGGACTAACATTTAGTGCAAGATAAAGTACAGAAAAGTGCAATTAAAGCTAGTCTGAGGGTCTTCAATGAGGTAGATGGTAGGTTAGGACAGCTTTCTAGTTGTTGGTAGGATGGTTCAGTCGTCAGATAACAGCTGGGAAGAAACTGTCTCTGAATCTGGAGGCATGCATTTTCACACTTCTGTATCTCTTGCCTGATGCGAGAGGGGAGAAGGGGGAGTGATCGGGGTGAGGCTCGTCCTTGGTTATGTTGGTGGCCTTGCCGAGGTGTAGATGTACTGTCCTACAGCCATACTATTTTTGGTAATCTTGCCATGGTAAACATAAGACGTTGAAGTAAACCCTCCAAAGTAGACATAAAAGATCCCAAGAAAAGCAGGTGAATTAGGCTTGGTATCCTAGATGATATTTATCCATCAACCAATATCAGTATCAGAGGTTGCTTGGACATTGGTGCATCTTGGTTTGTGGAAGCCTGTCGGGCAGACATTAACAGTGCATTTCCCCCATTGCTTTGAAAAGGCTTCAGATGGAATATTTTTTTTTGGAATACTCTGCAATTGTGAAAGAAGGGTATTCAGTATAAAAAAAAACAGTTCTTTCATAAGTTTGAGCAGAATTAGACAATTTGGCCCATCAAGCCTACTCCGCAATTCAATTATGGTTAATCTATCTTTCCCTCTCAACCCCATTCACCTGCCTTCTCCCCATAACCGCTGGCATCCAAACTAATCAAGAATATGTAAATCTACACCTTAAAAATATCCATTAATCTGGCCTCCACCGACTTCTGTGACAATGATTTCCACAGATTCAACACCCTCTGAATAAATAAATTCCTCGTTATCTCCTTTCTAAAGATACTTCCGTTTATACTGAGGCTATGGCCTCTGGTCCTAGACTCTCCCACTAGTGGAAGCATCCTCTCCACATCCATTCTATCCAGGCCTTTTGTGTTGAAACAAAGAACTGCAGATGCCGGTTAACACACAAATACAGACTGCACCCGTAATAAGGATCGAACGCGGGTGTCTGACTCTGTAAGGCAGCCACTCTACCCCTGTCCAACGTGCCACCTCTTTTGTTTCATTTCAGGTCGAGATTTTTTTAAAATTCCTATGTCAATCTAGGATTATTGGGTTCAGTTCAGGAAAATGTCACTGATCAGATCAACCATGATCCTCTTGAAGCCAGAGCAAACTTGAAGGACCATTGGCCAACGCCTGCTCCTATTTCCTTTGGTCTTGCACTCTACATTGTGGGTTATAGATCGGGAACATAATACCATAAGAAAGACGATGATTTAAACAGTGAGGTTTTTTTTTCCAAACCACGCTCTTGCCCTTCTCTCTTGGTCCTGATTTCAATGAGGAAATAATCAGGCTTTGTCAGTGTATTTAAAATTGTACCATCAAATAAATCACTGGCCCTCCGTGCAGTTATTGTGCAGGGTTTGAATTTGCACTGAAAGGATAATTAAATTTCTAGCAGTTTCATATTATTTTTCGTGCTAAAGGAAATAGATTTTAAACAGGTGATAGATAATGCCAAGACGAGCCAAGATGCAGAGGTACATTTTCCCATCAGGACCAACCAACAAGAGAGACATCAATCTCACAAATACATATTCCTCTAATTACAACTGCTACCTCACTGTCTGTTGATGTCTGTGGGCTATTTTCCAAAGACTACCAAGACGATTAACAAAATGGAGTAACAGCAGTGAATTGGAGATAAAAAGAATGAAAGGAATATCAGAAAAAGTAGGTCATTTATCTCAGCCTTGGGCTTGATGCATTGTTGAGCCAAGGCGTAGCTTGTCCCGTCTCGTCCACTTTCTCACTTGGTTCCCATCACTCTGTGTCCATCGGTGTTTGCCTATTGACTACTGGAACAATCACACACTGCCTTCTGAAAGTCACCAGTAGCTAGTGAAACATTCTTTATGAGCCCAATAATCCAAAGATAGACATAAAGTGCTGGAGTAACTCAGCAGATCAGACCAAAACGGGTGATGTTTTGGATTGTGACCTATCTTCAGTCTGAAGAAAGGCCCCGATCCGAAATGTCGCTCGTCCTTTTTCGCCAGAAAAGCCGCCTGACCCGCTGAGTTACTCCAGTACTTTGTGTCTATCTTTGGTATAAACCAGCATCTGCAGTTTCTTGTTTCTACAGCCCAAATATCCAGTCAGCTACATCTACCAAAGAACGGGAGACACCTGAACCACTTAACTTGGTCTATACTATGAAGAAATTGAGACAAAGACTTTGAGACAAACACAACTGCCCTAGCGGACCCATTGTTTCTGCCTGCTCCTGCTCCACTGAAATCATTTGCGTGTACTTCAACTCCATCCTATGCCCCCTGGTCCAATCCTTCCCGACCAATGTCTGAAAAATGAACCATTGTGGGCACCTTTCCTGAAGCATTGATGTGTTCTTTTCATACCATTCATTTGTTCTTTGTACCTTTACATATCTCTAGTTTCCCTCTCCCCTGACTCTAAGTATGAAGAAGGGTCTCGACCCGAAACATACCTATTCATTTTCTGCAGAGATGCTGCCTGACACACTGAGTTACTGCAGCATTTTGTGTCTACCTTCGGTGTAAACCAGCATTTGCAGTACCTACCTACACACGACGCCATTAAGTCATTTTGAGGGGCTTTATCATGGACATTCCCATTGCTCTGCACATTCCTTCCCCCAACTTCTCTCCAAATGAAAAGTAACTTGTATCTCTTTCCTTCCCAATTCTGATAAAGGGTCTTAGACCCAAAACATTTACTGTTTCCCTCCCCATACATCATTGTCCAAAATGGGGCTTCAACCCATAATTCTTTGGACTCAAGAGGTGAGAGTGCTACAAACTGAGTTGGTTCAACAGACTTCAGTACTAAAATTAAAATGTATTGACTTAGTAGTCGATGTATAGAGCTGCTGCCTCACAGTGTTAGAGACCAAGAGAAATATAAAGTGCTGCTCCTCCAATTGGCGTGGTAAGGAAATTATTTATTCTTGGTGCTCTATCTAGACTTTTCGTTTGAGCTCAAGTAGACCTACTCTTACTCCGGTATTCCCATATTGCAAAACTCCCTTAGACTTTAGACTTTAAAGATGCAGCGCGGAAATAGACCCTTCAGCCTACAGTGTCCTCACTGACCAGTGATCACCCATAATCCAGCCCCATCCTACGCACTAGGGACAATTTACAATTTTACAGAACCCAATCAACCCACAAACCTGTATGTCTTTTGAATGTGGGGGGAAACCGGAGCCACCCGGAGAAAACCCACGCGGTCACAGGGAGAACGTACAAACGAGAATGCACAGACAGCATCCATAGTCAGGGTTGAATCCGGGTCTCTGGCGCTGTAAGGCAGTACTGCTGCGCCACTGTGCCACCCTTTAATCTAATATTACCAATTTCTGGTATTTAGAAACTATCAGAAAAAACACTTTTGTTCATAATTATTTTGATGTCTGTGCGTGTCTACTGCATACAAATTGGCTGCCATTTTTATGGAGCATTTTCTACCCTTCAAAAGCCCTTCATAGTCTACAATACTGTTTGTGATGTCCTGTAAGAATACTGAAAAGCATTATATTAATGCAAGTTTTCATGTCTTGGACATATGAAATTTAATATGATATTCCACCCGGACCACAGGATGGTTCAAATACTTCTGTGGAAATTTGTTTTTGAATGTATTCTTGTGTTGTTTCTATTTGGAGTGAATTGTTAAGGGATTCATTTATTGAAATTTAGAATGAATTAGGGAACTCACTGACAAATTACTTTGATCCCTATCAACTGCTTGGGTCGGCAGAAGTGGATTACAAAAAAATTAACAATTACCTGTAATCAGATTACAGAATCTGTGCTCTCTTCTGGTTAATGATGAATGTAATTCAACATCACTCAGTAGTTTATATTTAGACAGATGGATGCATCTTACTGCGTATTCCATGAGTCATCACTCAAATTAATGTAATGAAAGAAAGACTTCAAAATGTGAATACGTTTGGAAATAATTTGCTCCTTTTCTTTAGTCTAGTTTATTTTAGTTTACTTAGAATTTACGTTTTAGTTTAGTTTAGAGATACAGCTCTTCGACCCACCGAGTCCGCACAGACCAGCGATCACAGACATTAACACTATCCTACACACACTGGAGACAATTTATACTTATACCTTAACCTACAAACCTGTATGCCTTTGGAGTGTGGGTGGAAATAGAAGATCGCGGGGGGAGCCCACACGGTCACGGGGAGAATGTACAAACTCCGTACAGACAGCACCTGTAGTCCGGATCGAACCCGGATGCTTGGCGCTGCAAGTACTGTAAGGCAGCAATTCTATCACTGCGCCATTGTGCCGCTCTAGGTCCAAGGTATGTGCACCAAGGTACAGCTTTTTGTTACATGCTACCCAGTCAGCAGAAAGACTACATGATTACAATCAAGTCACCCACAGTATACAGATACAGAATGAAGGGCATAACGTTTAGTGCAACATTAACCCCAGAGAAGTCCGATTAAAGATAGTATGAGGGTCTCCCATGAGGTAGATGGTAGCTCAGGACCGCTCTCTAGTTGATTATAGGATAGTTCCGTTGCCTCATAACAGCTGAGAAGAAATTGTCTCTTACATCTTTCAGAGGATTCCCTAATGTAGTCGAAAAAGGGACGCATTAATTTTTCAATGCCTTGAAGTACTTCAGAGTGAATGAAGTAAAGTTGCTTTGATGGTGTAAAAAAAGCAGCAGGCAAATTATGCAGAGCATTATCCCGCTGAAGAAGGGTCTCGACCCAAAACGTCGCCTATTCGTTCGCTCCATAGGTGCTGCCTCACCCGCTGAGTTTCTCCAGCATTTTTGTCTACCTTTGATTTTCCAGCATCTGCGGTCCCTTCTTAAACAACATTTTGATTTAGCTGGATATATAGCTGGAGGCAGCCCAGACCATCACACAAACCTTCCAATGACTCCATCCACGCTTCACGCTGCCTCGGTTAGGCTACCAACATAATAAAGGACCATCCCGGTCACTCCCTCTTCTCCCCTTTCCCATTTGGCAAGAGGTACAGAAGTATGAAAACACACACCGCAAGATTCAGGGACAATTTCTTCCCAGCTGTCATCAGGCAACTGAACTATCATATTACCAACTAGAGAGCGGTCCTGAACTACCATCTACTTTATGGGAGACCCTCAGACTCTCTTTAATCAGACCTTTCTGGACTTTATCTTGGGCTAAGTGTTATCCTCTTTATCCTGCATCTGTGAACTGTTGATGGTTCAATAGCAATCATGTATAGTCTATCCACTGACTGGGTAGCACACAACAAAAATAATTTCATTGTACCTCGGTACACATGACAATAAACTAAACTAAAGTAAACTAAGCTCAGGTATTGGATATATCTCTCTTCTGCAATATAACACAATATATTTTTTAATGTCTAGAAGGTTGGTTTAATATTTGGAGTTTTCACAGGCATGTTCTCGTTGTTACTGCCTGGGTTTTCTCTGGGTGCTCCGGTTTCCTCCCACATCCCAAAAGCATGCAGTTTTGTAGTTTCATTGGACTCTGTAAATTTGCCCCTAGCATATAGGGAGTGGATGAGAAAGTAGGGTGACATAGAACCAGTGTAAATGGGTGATTGATGGTCGGCATGGACTCGGTGGATGGAAGATTTTGTTTCGATGCTGTATCTCTAAACTAAAACTCAGAAGGATCTCCTCCCGAAACATCACCCATTCCTTCTCACCAGAGATGCTGTCAGTCCCGCTGAGTTACTCCAGCATTTGTCTATCTGCACATCCTTATGATTCAGAGGTATGAAAATTAAGCATAGAACCACAATTGGGTCTCTTGATCAGAATGGCTGCAAATTTGCACAAACAGCAAAATAACCTTTTTTTTAGTGATTTTGTCGGAGGAGAGAATCTTGGCAAGGGGAGAGCATCCATTCTCAGCATACAGATAAATCAGTAATTATCGATTAGGTTATAGGATACATGTTTTAAAAGCTTGAAATAATGAACAAGGCTTCAATTACATTGCAGCTCTCGTGTGTTAAGAATGATATAAAGTGTGTCACAGCCAATGGTGTGGTTTATTGCAGAATGGAGCCCAAAACGGATGGCAGCGCCTTTTTTTTTAGAGATGCAGCATGGAAACAGGCCCTTCGTCCCGCTGAGTCCACGCCGACCAGCGATCACCCCATACACTAGCACTATGATACGCACGAGGGACAATTTACAATTTGCAGAAGCCAATTAACCTACAAACGTGTACGTCTTTGGAGTGTGGGAGGAAACTGGAGCACCCAGAGAAAACCCACACGGTCATGGGGAGAATGTACAGACAGGATCGAACCGGGTCTCTGGATCTGTAATGCTTCAGTTCTATTGCTGCGCCACCGTGTCACCTAACCAACAACAACCAGGCCAATGGACATCTCCAGGCAACTGTTTGGCCTTTGACATATCTCCAGTATGTCAGCACCTGCTTCCCACACCCCACAGTGGCAAAATTTGCAACCTAATTAAGGAACTAGGAACAAGTGCATTGCAAATAACTTTCCAGGTTTAAAACAGCTAATCATTTCCTTTCATCTCCAGTGTAATGTATCTAGTGGGTTCCATAATCTTAAGTGAAACACACAGAGTGACTTTAGACTTTAGGCTTTAGAGATACAGCGTGGAAACAGGCTGTAAGGCCTACCGAGTCCACACCAACTAACAATCACCCCACACACTCTCACTATCGTACATACTTTGGACAATTTACAATTTTTACTGAAGCCAATTAACCTACAAACCTGTACACATTAGAGTGTGAGAAGAAACCGGAGCTCCCAGAGAATACCCATGAGGTCACATGGTTCAATGTACAAACTCCATACAGACAGCCCCCTTAGTCAGGATCGAACCCAGTTGTCTGACGCGCCAAGGCAGCAACTCTACTGCTGATCCACTGTGCCTCCCTAGTTATGGAGTAACTCAGCAGGTCAGGCAGCATCTCTGGAACAAAATGGATGGCTGACATTTTGGGTCTGCAATAGGGACATGAGGAGCTGAAACAAAGTGTTTATTCACAAGCTGTCTCTGGAAGTTTCTATAAACATTGTAACTGCCCAGAGACTAGTTAGTGGTAGCACAAACATTAACAAGGTGACAGCTTTAAGGTAACATTATTGACATCTACTACACATACAATGCATGTAAAGTCACATTGAAAGCACTCTTGCAACAAACAGTCCTAAGCCTTTCACCCAGAATTTCGGCAGCAGAGTATTGGGCGGCAGAGTGGCACCGCGGTAAAGCTGTTGCCTTACAGCCCCAGAGACCAGGGTTCGATCCTGACTCCGGGTGCTGTCTCTATGGGGTTTGCGCGTTCCCCATGTGACCGCATCGGATTTCTCCGAGTTGCTCCGGTTTCTTCCCACTTTCCAAAGACATGCAGTTTCAACTACAAGGGACTTGGAAGTTCTCAGTCCACAGCCCAACGGGGATTGGAAAGAATGAAGGAAGAAAAGAAATAGAACTATTCTTGGTGGTTGCTCTCACTCTCACATAAGACCATAACATCTGGTCTATAGTTAAACAATATTCAGGCTAGAGGTCTGTGACTAGTGGAGTTCCACAAGGAGCTGCGTTGAGACCTATGCGGTTTATGATATGTATAAATGACCTAGATGTAGATGTAAATGTAGACAGGTTGGTTAGTAAATTTGCCGATTACATCAAGATTGCTGGGGTCACGGAATGTGAGGAAGTCTTTCGAAGTATACAGTGGGAACTAGATCTGCTACAGAAATGGGCAGACAAGTGGCGGATGGAGTTCAGTCCCAGCAAGTGTGGGAAGTTGAATGTAAGAGAAAATATACAATTAATGACATAACCCTGAACAGCATTGATGAACAGAAGGATCTTAGAGTCCAACTTCATAACTCGCTGAAAGAGGCATCTAAAGTAGATAAAAGAGGCAAATGGTATGCTGGCCTTCACAGGTATATTTTTGGTAGTCTGTCATCAGTAAAACAATTAACCAGACTACCCAACCAAAACCCAAAATACAAGGTGAACGATGAACAAATGACTGAGATTAGATGCAGAAGATTAATGGGGCTAAGAATCTGAAATTAATGAGTTTTTGTACTTTAGATTAGTCTAATCTAGAGATACAACGCAGAAACAGGCCCTTCGGCTCCCCGAGTCCGCGCTGACCGGCAATCCCCATACATCAGCTCTATCCTACGCACTAGGGACAAGTAGCAGCAACTCTACCACTGCGCACGGTGTCGCCCTGCTGTACCTCTACTTAGTACTTAGAGATACAGCGGAGAAACAAGCCCTTCGGCCCACAGAATCCACACCAACCATGATTACCCATTCGCACCAGTTCTCTGTTGTTCCACTTTTGCATCCACTCACTACATACCGGGGCAATTTATAGCAGCCAATTAACCAGAACGTCTTTGAGATGTGGGTGTGCAACAGAGCACCCGAAGGAAACCCATGCGTCACAGGGTGAACGTGCAAACTCCACACAGGCAGCATCCCAAGGTCAGGATCGAACTTTGGTCTCTGGAACTGTGAGGCAGCAGCTCTACCGACTGCGCCACTGTGCCGTTCCATTTTCACCAGGCAAGGACACAATGAACTGAATGGCTTTCTCCTGTGCATGAATTTCTATCATAACATCAAACTGTGTCTGTCTTGGGTGAATGGGCCACCTTTTTAAATAGGTTGACCGTGCTGCTCCACAATCTGAAGGCACATTTATAGTATGGTCCCCTGGGATCACTTGAATCCAAGCTCCCAAGATTTATAATCACAGACTTATGGTTGACCAATTTAGTTCAGGTTGTATTAAATTACTGCTTCAGTGGCTGCAGCAGAATTGCCTTCACGGTGGGATGTACCTGGGGATCGACAAACAGTGCTTATATCAGTCCATTTCGGTCTCTTGCCTTTTCAACTCCCACAGCAAGCAGACTGTGTCCCAGTAACTTAAGAAATTATAACCCGCTTTTTAATATTAGTTGACAACCATTTATGTGTAAAATAGCAGGTGTGCAAAATCATGAGTGGAATAGATTGGGTAGATGCACAGAGTTTCTTTCACAGAGTATGGGAATTGAGAACCAGAAGACAGGTTTAAGAAACATTAGGACAGGTACACGGATAGGACAAATTTAGAGGGATCTGGGGCAAACTCAGGCAGGTGTGACTAATGTAGATAGGACATGTTGGTCAGTATGGGCAAGTTGGGCAGAAGGGCCTTTTTCCACACTGTATGACTCTATGACTTGATGACTCAATGACAGTTGCAAACTGCTGGAAATCTAATTACTGACCTCCCTGCTATCTGCATTCTCAATTATCTGTGAGAATGCTCTTGGGATTTGACTAACCAGTGGGAGTTGGGAAATCATGTCATCGGAGACACGGGGTCAAGCGTTTGTCAAATTGATGATGAATCTTGTGATGCACGCAATGTTCGAGTAGTAATGTTCAGGAAGAAGGAATGCACTTGCGGCGTTTCCTTCAAAATGACAGGAGAGAATAACTAAAATTACAGAGATATAATCAAAGACTTCAACCACAATTGTCATCGAGTCATAGAGTCATAAAGCACTGATTGTGTTGCCCCTTTTTACATGGATCAGAGTCTAACCTATTTTATTCCCTTATTTTCCAATCTAGTCTAGGTCACAAAGTTCTGGAGTAACTCAGCTGGTCCAAAGTTTCAATGGTGTTTATTTTGTCTTTATTTGTCACATATGAGTCTGCACAGTGAAATTCTTTTTGTATATTTACATACGTGTTTTGGTGCCATTTCCAAAGTCCGGTCCACTTGCACGCTTGGTCTACAGGAACGGTTCCCATTCCAGGTAAGCCCCTTCGTTAGTCACCTTCCACTGGATCGGCATGCGAACCCACATGCCGCACCTCGCCTTGACCCACAGTTAGCAAAGATGTATCCCGCTTGGGATCACACCATCTCTAGCCAACAATTGGCCTATCTGGAAACCTCCTTGCCTGAGGTCCTGTTGACAGCCCCAATTTGTCCTGGGAATTGCTCGCTTCTAGTTTCTCCACCTACTACAGTCAGTCTGAGGAAGGGCCTCGACATCACCTTTTATGGGTTTTTTCAGCCCCTTTTGTGTCCTTGTGTCCATGCACCCTCCCAAATTCTACCAAAAGGGGCAAGTTACAGTGGCCAATTAATCTTGTAACATCAAGAGTCAAGTGTTTAATTATCATATGCACCTGGAATAGAGCAATTAAATTGTTACTTGCTGCAACTTTACCAGCACATTAATGCAACAATGCAAAAATAAACAATGATTAAATGCGGGAGGGGCCTGGAGCCCACACAATCACAGGGACCACATGCAAACTCTGCACAGATAGCCATGAAATCCCACCCCCCCCGGAGGTCCCCACGAAAGTGCAGCCCCTAGGCCGGGTGATGCAGCCAATATCGACCTCAGTGGGACTTCCGCGGTTAATCAGCAGATTGAATTTGCTCTCTGCGGCTGGTGCTCTGGAACTCCGGCTCGGCCAGGGCCAGCAGGTCCGTTTCCATAGCCGATTTCCGAGGCCGAGATATCTTTGGTACCTGTCTTGGTACCTTTCTGGTGCCATTGGACTCCTCTCGGAGGGGGTGGCCACTGTTGGTTTGGCAAGCTTGGCGGAAAATCGGTGGTGGAACTGCACTAGCCTTGATTTGAGTCAAATGTCTGGAAATTAGGATTGCATCAATAGACTTCTGACTCTGGGATGTGAAAGCTACCAACTGAGCCGTACCAAACTGGGGATAGAAGAAAACAGTTTAAGTAAGACTTGGCTGTCAATTTTAGTGCCTCATAGGCGGAATGCAAGAGAAGAAAATATTAATAAATCTTTCTGAGAGAAATATATCTCAGCAATTCTTTTGGCAGTGAACATTGACAATAAGTATATTGAATACCAAGCAAAAATATGGTATTTAGTTGCACATTATCAATATCACACATTTTTTGTTGCAAAAATGTAATCATTGCCTTCTGTCGAGCATAAAATAGTTTATTGGAAAATGAAATCCTTTGCAGTATGATATTTCAGCCTTTACAATTTTTTTGTTGCATTTTTGTATTATTTCGGTTCATTTTATTTAGCTGATCTGAGCGGTATCGCAAAGATTATGTCACGAGGAATATGGTGCAATTTTGCAAAGGAATCATGCAGACATTTTTGTTCCTGTTATGACATATCAATAAATTTCCTGCAAAATGGAGTGTATGAATGTCTGGACAAATTATTGTGGGATGGTTGGCCTGGCTAATGACTCCTCGGTGATTACATTGCTATCCTCCCACTGTTTTAATTTCAATTTAGCAGATGTAATAATCTGAAAGTGAAAGGTTAATTGTTTAACAGTCTACCGCTGCTTACTCTCCACCGCCTACACTCTTCACCTCTATCTTGTAAACGGAGAGACTACACCCATCATGTAATTGAGTTAATGTTCCAAATAATTGCATTCAACATTGGGATTCATAGTAAAATGTGAAGAATTTAATGGCACATTTTCTCCATATTTTTAAGTGGAGGAAGTTAGGCACATTAACCTCTGGCCTATGTAAAGTGAGAGGGCAAAGGTTTAAGGTGAGAGGGGAAAAATTTAACAGGAACGTGAGGGGCAACTTTTTCACACAGAGGGTGGTGGGTCTCTGGAACGAGATGCTATGGAACAAGGAGATGGTTGAGGCAGGTACTATAACAACATGTTAAGGACATTTGCACAGGCACATGGATAGGAAAGGTTTAGAGGGATACGGGCCAAAATGCAGACATGTGGGTCTAGTTTAGATGGAACATCTTGGTTGTTGTGGGAAAGTTGGGCTGAAGGTCCTGTTTCTGTGTTGTGTGACTCAATGACTATCAGCGAGTTCTGGGAAGAAGATCAAATGGGAGACTTTTATAACTGGTGTTAAGAGTTACTGATTCAGTTTAGTTTAGAGATACAACGTGGAAACAAGCCCTTTGGCCCACTGAGTCCAGGCCGACCAACAATCACCCTGTACTATCCTACACACTAGGGACAATTTATAATTTACAGAAGCCAATTAACCTGCAAACCCACACATCTTTGGAATGTGGGAGGAAACCGGAGTACCCGGAGAAAACCTATGCGGTCACAGGGAGAACGTGCAACCTCCATACAGACAGCACCCGTAGTCAGGATGGAAACCGGGTCTCTGGCGCCGTAAGGCAGCAACTCTACCGCTTCGCCACCGTGCAGCCCTTTCTGTCCTTGATACGTGCCACTTCTTTGAAAGAACTCTCCATTAGTCCCACCCCCTTGCTCTTTCCCTACATTTCTCTCCCTGATTAAGTACCCAATTCTCCTTTGCAATGTATCGTTGAATCCACGTCCCCTATCCTTCCAAGTAATGTGTTCCAGATCAATACAACCGACTACATTAAAATTTCACCCTCAGGGTACCTCTGGCTCTTTTCCAAATTAATTCCGAGCACTTGTGATGGAAGTCAGAGTTATTCATAGACATTCAGGGAGATGCCATCCTTGATAGCTGGTGATCTTAAGGGCAGCTTTGTGTCAGCTAGCAAAGTCTTTCTGAGCAGTAGCTCACTCTCAGCCTTGAGCTGTCCCCTACCCACTACACAATGCCGCCTCAAAGGTGCTTAGAAATAAAATTCAACATCTGTTGATGCTGTTAATAAGGTTATAAGGAATAGGAGTAGAATTAGGCCATTCGGCCCATCAAGTCTACTCAGCCATTCAATCATGGCTGATCTATCTCTCCCTCCTAACCCCATTCTCCTGCCTTCTCCCCATAACCTCTAACACCCGTACTAATCAAGAATCGATCTATCTTTGCCTTAAAAATATCCACTGACTGGGCCTCCACAGCCATCTGTGGCAAAGAATTCCACGGATTCACCACCCTCCGACTAAAGAAATTTCACCTCATCTCCTTCCTAAAATAGCATCCCCGATTCTGAGGCAGACCTCTAGTCCTAGACTCTCCCACAAGTGGAAACATTCTCTCCACATCCACTCTATCCAAGCCCCTCACCATTCTGTATGTTTCAATGAGGTCACCCCCTCATGCTTCTAAACTCTCTAAACCTACTGGCTTCTACTAATCTGCAATAAAGAAAGAAATATACACATATTTAGTTTCAATTTTTAGTGTCTTCATCCTTGAATAATCATTCTGTTCCTCTGACCACTCACAGTAATGAATTCCACAGACTAATCTTCCGCTGGCTAAAGAAATTCTTCCCAATCTCCTTTCTAAAGGTAAATCTTATTTAGTTTAGTTTAGTTTAGTTTAGTTACAGCACGGAAACGGGCCCTTTGGCCCACCATGTCCGTGCCGACCAGCAATCTCTGTACAAGAGCACTATCCCATTACACACCAGGGACAATTTACAATCTTTTACCAAAGCCAATTTACCTACAAACCTGTACGTCTTTGGAGTGTGGGAGGAAACCGGAGCACCCGGGGAAAACTCATGCGGGTATGGGGAGAATGTACAAACTCCATACAGACACCACCCGTAGTCAGAATCGAACCCGGGTCTCTGGCGCTGTAAGGCAGCAACTCTACCACTGCAGCACTGTGCCGCTCATTTATTCACTTTAGAGATAGGTAAAAGCACACAGTCTTTTACCAGTAGTAGGAGAAATAAAAAAACAGAGGACTTAGGTTTAAGGTGAGATAGGAAATAGGAACCTGAGGGGCATCCTTTTTTTTAACACAAAGGGTGGTAGGTGTATGGAACGAGCTGCCAGAGGAGGTAGATGAGGCAGGGACTATCACAACTTTTACAAAGCATTTGGACAAGCACATGGATAGGATAGGCTCAGATACGGGTCAAATGCAGGCAGATGGGACTAGGTGTAGATGGGGCATGTTGGTCAACGTGGGCAGGTTTCCACGCTGTATGATTCTATGGATCTGTATTGTCCATTTAGCTCTTGGTCAAGCAAGTTCCAGGTTTTGGAGGCAAAGACTAGCTTCACTCTGTCTTTAATTCCAAGCTGATACATTTTAGTGGAAATTAAATAGCTCTAAAGCTGCACCGTGTGTTATGTAGTGTATATGGAAGTGGATACCCGTAATTGGTTAATCTGTAGCCTAATTATCCTTTAGCATTTACAACTGGAATGCCATTGTTAACAGATTTATCTCTGCACCACGTGATAATACAATATTAACAGATTTTCATTTTCTGATAGTTATAATTATAAACTAAGAAAAAAGCTTGTTCAATGATGACATCTTGATTAAACTTTAATCCATGCATTAATTTAGCTCTTGTGTTAAAATTAATGTTTCCATCAAATGTACGAGTTTAAATTTCTTGCTGCTTCCAAACTTAACCTCAAAAAATTAAATTCCTCTAATCCCCGGACTCTCATACTTCAAACTTACTCTTTGAATGGGAAGCCATTTGAGACACTTTGACATTTGGAGGTGTGTTATATAATAACAGCTTAATCCCCGGTTAAATCATGAAACATGCAAGATGGTGTAGCGGCACCTAGTGGTGGCTTGGGGCAACACGAACCCTCGCTATTGGCTGGCGCGGTCACGTGATCGCGGGTGTGTTTTTGCGGGTCTTTGGATCGTGAGTTAGTCAAGCTCCACCCGTGTAGAAGGAGCTTCGTGTTATTTGGCTGACCAAGAACGCGCTTGAGTTAAACGCTTTGTTTACAAAAAATATTTCATTTTTACTCAACTGACTCGTCTCGCCAAAGTGGTGACCCCGCAGGTCGATCGTCAATTCGGACCTCGATAATGAATGTCGCCGCGAACCTGGACGCCTAGCCTACCCAGTAAAATGCCGTGGGCCTGAAACTGCCCACGAGTGTGGTTCGCCCACATTGAGGCCAAATTCGAACTCCAAAATATCGTCGCTTGAACGCTGTTACGACCGGTTCCTCATGTTCAACATTTTACGGCCCATCTGGAGGGTGCCATCTTCTTTTCCAAGGTCGATCTGGTGCGCGGCTACCACCAGGTTCCCGTCCACCCCAACGACGTGCCTAAGACCGCTACCATCACCCCATTCAGCCTTTTTGAATGGCTGCACATGCCGTTTGGGTTAAAGAATGCCGCGCAGGACATGGACATGGTGGGCCGGGGGCTGGACTTCGTCTTCATATATCTGGATGATATCCTGGTCTCTAGCCGGTCCCTTCCAGCGGCCCCATGATCATGGGCTTGTCATCAACCCTGCCAAGTGCCAGTTTGGCCTGCACTCCATTTCCTTCCTGGGGCACCATGTCAACTTGCAGGGCGGGGCCCCCCTGCCCGCTAAGGTGGAGGCCATTCGCCGATACCCTCGGCCACTCACCGTCAAGGGGCTGCAAGGGTTCGTGGGCATGGTGAACTTTTATCATCACTTCGTGCCGGCAGCTGCCAGGGTCTTGCGGCCTTTGTTTCAGTGCCTCGCTGGTAAGCTGCGGGACCTCGTGTGGACTGATGAGGCCGTGGTTGCATTCGATGGTGCGAATGAGGCGTTGGCCAAGGCCACCATGCTTGTGCACCCGCGGGCTGCTGCCCTGACCGCCCTCACTGTGGACGCCTCTGATACGGCTGTCGGAGGGGTGCTCGAACAGTTCATTGACGGCCGCTGGCAGTCGCTGGCATTTTTTAGCCGTCATCTGAGTCCCTCAGAAATGAGCTACAGTGCCTTCGACCGGGAGCTCCAAGCCCTTCATTTGGCTGTCCGTCACTTCCGATACTTCTTAGAGGGCAGGCACATCACGGCCTTCACTAACGCAAACCCCTGACATTCGCCTTTACCAAGGCGTCCGACCCTGGTCCACTCGTCAGCAACGGCACCTGGCTTCTGTGCCCGCGTTCACTACTGACATTCAACATGTGGCCGATAAACTGAACCTGGTTGCGGATGTGTTGTCTTGTCCTGCGGTCCCGGCCATGGCGGCTGTTGACCTTGGGGTGGATCATGCGGAGCTCGCCGCAGCGCAACGCGAGAGTGGTGAAATGGACAGTTACTGGACGGCTGCGGTTGGCCGATGTCCTTTTCGGTCTGGCGGGGGTGTCGGTCCTCTGTAACGTGTCAACTGGGAGACCACGCCCTATTGTCCCCGTGGGGTTGGCGACGGCGGGTTTTCGACGTTATCCATGGCCCGGCACACCTTTCCATCCTGGCGACTTCTGCGCTGGTGGCGGACAAGTTTGTCTGGCAGGGCCTTCGTAAGCAGGTCGCGGCCTGGGCCAGGGCCTGTATTCCCTGCCAGCCATCGAAGGTCCAGTGTCATGTGCGGACGCCGGTGCAGGATTTTGTGGTTCCCTCTTGCCGTTTCCAGCATGTCCACGTCAGTTTGGTGGGCCCACTACCGCCGTCTCGTAGCGCCACGCACCTGCTGACCATCGTGAATCGCTTCACGAGGTGGCCAGAAGCAATTCCGCTTACTGACACCTCCGCCGCGCCTTGTGCTCGTGCTCTCGCGGCTCATTGGATTGCCCGTTTTGGCATGCCGGGAGAGATCCTCACTGACCAGGGGGCTCAATTCGCTTCAGCTTTGTGGTTGGCTTTGGCGCAGCTGTATGGGGCACAGTTGCACCACACCACTGCCTATCACCCTCAGGCCAACGGGTTAGTGGAATGTTTCCACTGCCATTTGAAGTCGGAGCTGAAGGCACGGCTCACGGGCCGGGACTGGGTTGACCAGTTGCCTTGGGTGCTGTTGGGCATTCGCAAGGCACCAAAGGGGGATAATGAATAAGTCGTCCACCGAACTTGTGTCTTGCTCCCCGCTGCGGGTACCCGGGGATTTCCTTCCCGCGGCTCGTGGGCAGCCGGAGCCCGTTTCGTCTGTTTTGGCGAGCCTCAGGAAGAAAGTGGGTGGCCTGGCTCCTGTACCAACCTCGCGGCATGGGACACATCCGCCAGTCCCACTTGTACCGCCCGTCGTGCCCCTCGTTTCCACTTGGTCCGGTCGTCCTCCCATGCTCGCCTATAAATCTCAGAAGGTGGGGTATCAATATTTAGAAGAGTGTTATAAATGTAAGATATCAACTTACTTGTATCTGCATGTCTATTCAAACAATCGTCTAATATATTTGGATCCATAAGAGGACAGGCTTGTGTATATGTTTTCACATAATCTCGGATTTGAAGGTATCTAAAAATATTGTTGCCGTTCAAGTGATATTTCTCCTGTAGTTCTTGAAAAAAAGAGTCAGTCCCCTTCTTATAGAGGTCTCCCACAATATTAATTCCCAGGTTCTTCCATTGGACAAACACCATATCTAAAGTAGACGGTTTAAACGAGGGATTGTTTGCAATAGGAAGAAGGAGAGACATGTTTCTCAATTTAAGACTGAATTTCAGCTGTTTACAGATACGGATAGTACTATGTATTATCGGATTTTGCTCATGCGTTGACTTATTCAAATGTATTGGAGATTGGAGGATCGAGCCTATACTAAAAGGCAAACAATCTTCCCTCTCCATTTTTAACCAATTTACATGTTGACGTGTATCGTCCAACCAGAAGGATATATTTTTAATATTGGTTGCCCAGTAGTAAAAAAGAAAATTAGGTAGAGATAATCCTCCATTTTCTTTGCATTTGCACAAATGTCTTTTATGTATTCTATGGGATTTGTAGTCCCAAATAAAGTTAGTGACAATAGAATCAAATTTTTTTTTTAAAGCTTTTAGGGAGATATATTGGTATTGATTGAAATAAATATAAAAGTTGTGGAAGGAAAATCATTTTTATGGCATTTAATCTACCAATAAGTGAGATAGGAAGTGTTTTCCAAAATTGAATGTAGGCATATAGTTTAGTGATTAATGGTGGGAAGTTTATTTTAAACAGAGGAATACTTTCTAGTTACGTAAATTCCAAGATGGCGAGACGAGTCAACTTTTCAGTAACAATTCTGAAAGGAAATTTTTGGAGTTGAGAAGGGTCTTGTTCTTTCACTTTGTTTACCGTTTAACATAAAGAATTCATTTTTATTTAACTGACTCGTCTCGCCAAAATGTAATGAAGCAATTTGGTTTTGGTGCTAAGATCAGAAATTTCTACTTTTCTCCCTTTCAAGCAGAGTGATGCATCACAAAACGGAATAAATAACTGATAGGGAGTAATATTTAAACTGATGAGCTGAAGTATCTGAACCATTTAATCCTGCACACTACATTAAAAACAGATCAAACTCATTCGTATCACTGAAATAACCATTGTGGTGGTAATACAAGATGTCATAAGTTCATAAATACGCAGAATTGGGCCATTTGGCCCATCAAATGTCCATAGACAATTTGAACCATCTAGTTTAGAGATACAGCATGGGACAGGCACTTCAGTCCATTGAGTTCCTTCGATACAATCAACCTGCAAACCCACACATCTTTGGGGTGTGGGAGGAAATCGGAGCACCCGGTGGAAACCCGCGTGGCCACTGGGAGAACGTGCAAACACCACACAGAGTGCACCCGAGGTGAGGATCGATCTCAGATCTCTCGTGCTGTGAGGCAGTTGCTCTGCCAGCTGTCACTGTACCGCCTGTACAATACAAAAATAACAAAGAGGAAATCTGTTGCTCCAGAATCTAATGCTGACAACAGTGAAACATGTTTTAAGCTCATTGTGATTTGTTTTTCGAACTGTCAACAGCTCTTTAAAATGTGGATAAGGTGGTTAAGAAGTCAAATGGGATACTTTGCTTTGTTTACTGAAGCAGAGAATAGAACATCAGGGAGGTTATGCTGAAAATGTATAAAACACTAGTTAGGTTACACTTAGAGTATTGGGTACATTTCATGCTGCAGGGAGGATGTGATGGTACTAGAGAGAGTGCAGGGTAGGATTATGAAGATGTTGCCAGGCCTCGCGAATGTTAACTGTGAAGAAATATTGGCAAGATTGAGGTTGTTTTTCAACGCCGCAGTGTGATTGGAGGATTCATTGAGGAGAATATAATTTCAGGAGTGAATAAGAATGATTTACTTTGCTTAGGTTAGAGATCTTTAGGAGGAGGAAAAGGATTTCAAGTTAAAGATCAAGGGTCATAGGAATTGGATGGAGGTGTAGCTGGAACTCACTGGTGGATGCAATAGCCCTATCATTGACCTGGATCTATAGTTGGACTGTTGTAGCTTGTGAGGATGCAGATCAGATTATGGAAATTGGGATTAGACATTGGACTTCATTTTAAACTTTAGAGATACAGCACAGAAACAGGCCTTTCGGCCCACCGAGTCTGCGCTGACCAGCACAACCCTACACATGAGGGACAATTTTACAATTTTACCGAAGCCAATTAACCTACAAACCTCTACGTCTTTGGAATGTGGGAGGAAACTGGAGCACCTGGAGAAAATCTATGCGGTCAAAGGAAGAATATACAAACTCCGTACAGACAGCACCCGTAGTCAGGATCGAACCAGGGTGGGAAATTGCAACCTTCACGTGGTCCACCCTGTTTCGACTAATGCAATCAACCCGACGTGCACAAACAAATAGATCAAATGGAACAAGTTGACCTACAACTTTAAGCTGTGCACGCCATACACAAGAAGAAGAAGGATCGAACCAGGTCTTTGGCGCTGTAAGGCAGCAACTCTGCTGCTGCGCCACCGTTGCTGATTAGGTTGTGTTGTTCTTAAGAACTATATCTAACTCTCTTTTGAAAACATCCAATGAATTGGCCTCCACTGCCTTCTGTGGCTGGGACATCCTAAAAGACGGAGTGAAATGGGAGCACGGGCTGGATAGGAGGCGGACGCTGGACAAAGAGCTGGTAAGAAGAGCTGGGGAACTCACCTCCCACGCCCTCAAGGCCGGCTGCAGTAGGTGCCCCTGGGCATAAAGGTTGAAGGCGGCCGAGCAAGTATGGATGCAAAGGGGCTTTATGGCCAGCTGCAGCTGGGACTGTGAAAATGGTGCCAAAAACTGGTGTCTCTTGCATATTGATAGACACAGAATGCTGGAGTAACTCCACGGGTCAGGCAACATCTCTGGAGAAAAAGTATTGGTGATGTTTCGGGTCGAGACCCTTCTGACACGAAATGTCACCTATTCTTTTTCACCAGAGATGCTGCCAGACCCACTGAGTTACTCCAGCATTTTTTGTCCATCTTTGGTATAAACCAGCATCTACAGTTCCTTCCTACACATATAGATTCAGTAGGCTGTTTCTATGCATTAACCAGGGATCTTCGTAGGAAGGAACTGTAGGTGCCGGTTCACACCAAAGAAAGACTTTTGCCTTACAACGAATGCAGCGCCGGAGACCCGGGTTCGATCCCGACTATGGGTGCTATCTGTACGGAGTTTGTACGTTCTCCCCGTAACCTGCATGGGTTTTCTCCGAGATCTTCGGTTTCCTCCCACACTCCAAACACGTACAGGTTTGAAGGTTAATTGGCTTGGTAAATGTAAAAAAAATACCCCTAGTGGGTGTAGGGTGGTGTTAATGTGCGGGGATCGCTGGCCGGCGCGGATCCGGTGGGCCGAAGGGCCTGTTTCCGCGCTGCATCTCAAAACTAAACTAAAAAGACACAAAATGCTGGAGTAACTCAGCCAGGTCAGGCAGTACCTCTGGAAAAAGAAATAAGTAACATTTTAGGTTGAGATGAGATGAAGGGTCTCGACCCAAAACATCACCTATTCCTTTTCTCCAGAGATGTTGCCTGACCCACTGAATTACTCCACCATTTTGTGTCTATTTTATCTTACTATGCAAAAAATGAATGTTACTGGATCTTGGCACACATTATTATTATTATTATTATTATTATTATTATTATTATTATTATTATTATTATTATTATTATTATTATTATTATTATTATTATTATTATTATTATTATTATTATTATTATACATTATACTTATACATTATACACATGACAATAAAGAACCGTTGAACCATTGGATAGTAACACAAACAGTCAACGAAGGCTTGCAAGAGGGCAAGGCATATGTGTATTAGAGAATTATTTGCAGGAGTATGGGGAAAAATTAGGGGAATGAGACTGCCACGATTGTATACAGAGTCCGCATGGACTCAATTCCGTGATTTATCTGCATTGAAGAAGCAAAATAAATGCATGTTGCTGCTTTTTATTAAAAGCTGAGATCCTTGAATAATAAGAAGGAAAGTGCAGTTAAATGTGTACAGAGATTAAAGATGGTGCTAAAATTGTTAAATCACCTCATCAACAATCATACAGTCATCGCAAAAGATTGGAACTGCTGTTAGGTTTCAGCTTCTTGTAACTATAGTGACACAGTATAATTCAAATCAGATTTCCAAAAGTCTGACAAAGAATGCATTTAGCGGCTTCCGAACAAAAAAGCAGTCACACGTAAACCAAACCTGGTTTAAGAGTTTTCATGAGTAGTAGGACATGCTATTCAAATATTTGACTACACTCTTGGTTGAATAGTTAATTACTTCATGCACTGTTGCTCATTCCTGGCAGAGGTTTGTGTTGTTGCTTCTGTGGCAGCTGGGCTGTGGCTGACTGCCTCCCTCTCGCTCCAACTGAGCAACTTGTAGGCAAATTTGATATGAATGCACGTGAACATAAAACTCACAATGCAATCAGATACAGGAAATACAAGAAAAAAAATCACACTTAAATTGTAATTCTTCTAACGAGTGCAAAACTATTGATTAATACCATTAAAACCTGAATGTGATCTATATATGATCAATTTTGCAGCTGATATGGTCAAAATCAGTCATACTTGGTTTGCAATTTTTGATACTGAAAAATAAATCCCTTCATGAGCTTAAATCTGACTTTGTATGTGTAAAGAGACTTTAGACTTTAGAGATACAGAGCGGAAAGAGACTCTTCGGCCCACCGGGTCTACGCCGACCCGTGATCACCCTATACATCAACACTATCCTACACACTAGAAACACTCAAACACTACCACTGCCCTACACACTGGGAACAATTTACCATTTTTGCTGAAGCCAATTAACCTACAACCCAGTACATCTTTGGAGTGCAAAAGGAAACTGGAGCACCCGGAGAAAACCTACGCGGTCACAGGGAGAACGTACAAACTCCGTACAGACAGTACCCGTAGTCAGGATCAAACCCTGGTCTCTGGGGCTGTAAGGCAGCATCTCTACCACTGTGCCACTGTGCCGCCTGAAATGGAAGGAAGCTAGAGCACGAGGAGGAAGCCCACATGGTCATAGGGCAAATGTGAAATCTCCACAAAGACATCACCTATGGTCAGGATTGAACCCAGGCCCAGGCAGCAGCTCTACCAGCTGTGTGCTGCCCATAGTCTACCACCCAGATAGATAGGCCCAGACAATATCCAAGCTGTAATACTGAAGATCTGCGCTTCAGCCGAGATGTTTCAGTGCAGTTAATACGCTGTCATCTAACACTGACACAGGTATCTCTTATCATGTGCTCTGGACCTCATCATAGCCTTGGTCCGAAGATGTGAGATCAGAGAATGAGAGTGATTGTCCATGATATACCAAAGCAGCATATGACCAAACACGGCCATGGGGAGCCCTTATAAAACTGTTTGGGATTTTTCTTGCACAAAAGAAGATAGTTTAAAAAATTCCTTTGTGTGGAACACAAATACTTGTGCTGTGGGTAACACTTCTTGGTTGTGGAAGGTAACTCAGGCTGTGTTCTTTTTGGAGGTTACACCTGGGCTGCAGTTATTCTCTATCCACAGTGTAACTTTGAAAGAAAGTGCTGCAATGACATTTCTAACCTTGAGTGAGCATCAACGTGTGCGCTGACACCTTGTCTAATGAGATTCAAACCAAGCATCACAAGAATCAATAAGCTGCAGATTACATCCATAAAATTCTCAAAAAATAGCTTTAATGTAATAATGAGTGTAGCAACAACACAGAAGAAGTTTGGCACACTTCTAGACAAGGCAGTCGGCTCGAATGACACACTATGCATGACCCTAGACATTGACTTCCTCCATCACATACACTTCAGTTACTCTGCAAGGTTTTGGCTGAGCAGCACTTCAATCCAAGGCATCTTTGTTTTAGTTTTAGTTTTAGAGATACAACATGGAAATAGGCCCTTCGGCCGACCACCGATCACCTGCTCGCTCTGGTTCTATGTTATTACACTTTCTCATCCACTCCCTGCATGCCAGGGCAAATTTTACAAAGGCCAATTAACCTACAAACCTAGATGTCTTGAGAAATTAACAGTTTAGTTTAGAGATATAGTGCGGAAACAGGCACTGGTGAGTCCGCACCGACTAGCAATCCCCACAAACCAGCACTATCCTGCACACTAGGGATAATTTATATAAGCCAATTAAGCTACAAACCTGTACGTCGTTGGAGCGTTGGAGAAAACCCGAGCTCCCAGAGAAAATCCACGCGGTCACGGGGAGAACATACAAACTCCGTACAGACAGCACCTGTAGTCAGATTCAAACCCGGGTCACTGGCGCTGTATGGCAGCAACTCTACCTGTGCCACTGTGCCACCTGAAGAGGGAAGAAGCTAGAGCACACAGAGGAAACCCACACGGTCACAAGGCGAATGTAAAAACTCCACAAAGACATCACCCCTGGTCAGGATTGAACCCAGGTCTCTGGCGCTGTGGGGTAGCAGCTCTCCCAGCTGTGTGCCGCCATAATCCACCACCCAGATAAATAGGCTAATGGGAACACCACAAGATGTGGATCCTATCCAAGTCACATACCATCCTGACTTGGGACGATATGACCTGACTTCATCATGACTCAGTCTAATTGCTGGAGCTCCCTATTCCACAGTACCTTTCCCAGAAGGACTGTAGTCATTCCAAAAGGTAGCTGACCATTGATTACTTAACGGCAACCAGTGAGAAGAAATACATGCTGTCCTTGCCAGCGATACTGAGAACAAAAGAAGGTCACGGATTCCTCCGTGGTAGATGCAGAAGTGTGAAAACGCACACCTCCAGGTTCAGGGATAGTTTCTCCCCAACTGTTATCAGGCAACTGAACCATCGATCACAAACAAGGCAGCAGTCCTGAGCTACTATCTCCCTCATTAGAAACCCTCAGATTATATTTAATTGAACTTTGCTTGACTTTATCTTGCATTAAATGTTATTCCCTTATCCTGCATGTGTAAACCAAAAAGCTTTTCATTGTAACTCAGTACATGTAACAACAAACTATACTACACTGTGATCGGCTTGTTTGTAATCATAAGTTCATAAGTTATAGGAGCAGAATTAGGCCATTCAGCCCTTCAAGTTTACTCTGCCATTCAATCAAGGCTGATCTATCCTTCCCTCTCAACCCCATTCCCCTGCCTTCTCGCCACAACCCCTGACACCTGTACCATTCAAGAATCTGTCAATCTGAGCCTCAAAAATATCCATTTTGGCTTGGACTCCACAGCCGTCTGAATTCCAATTGCCAGTGAATTCATGTTTAGTCTTTTCGCTGACTGGATAGCACGCAACAAAAAAGCTTTTCACTGTACCTCGGTACACGTGACAATAATAAACCATAATTAAACTAAACTAAAGTCGATGTTGTTGAAGTCTAATATAGTTTGAAGACGGTGGTGATTGTGGCCATTATGTGCTGGCGGTGAAGAGATTGACAGCCGAGAGTGAAGGATAAGAAACATTGTCGGTGGTGTTGACTCACCCGGAAAACTGGAAACTATTCCGACAAACTCATGATTTGTGCACTCAGGACATGAATCGCTCGCTGCGGAGGTCTCAGTCACTGACCTGAACTTGTAGCCATTGTATTCATGTCACCGTTCCGGTGGGATTCCAGGTCATTTGTGACTCAGTGCAATTGATCACGAGGGATTCATTGACAATGGCACTGAATGTTTCTCTCATGTTGGAGAGGACATAATGGATGGCCTTTGTTTTGAAATTGGCCGTACAAATTGCCTTTTGACATTCTTGGTAAATCATCCTGCAGCGTGTAAAAGTGGGCGATCCCACATTTGGATTGTGGTCTCAATTACCCACACCGCAGCTACAAAGCACACCATTCCATTTGTTATCCTCCAGCACTCGCAACACGACACCAGCCAAGTGGGACAGACGTGACTGGAATTAAAACTGTCGTACAATCGAAAGTTTCATGAAAAACAACATTGTTTTTCAAAAAATGCATTTCTCAGGGTTTGATACCGCTGACAAGGCCAGCATTTACAGTTTAGTTTTGTTTATCGTCATGTGTAATGAGGTACAGTGAAAAGCTTTTGTGTGCGTGCTACCCAGTACAAAAAAAACTGTACATGAATACAATCAAGCCAGTCAAAGTTCAAAGTTCACAGTTCATTAGTTCATAAAGGCCCTGTCCCACTTATGTGTCCTTGGCACGCAAATAATGCGACCTTGTGGTCGCGTTGAGGCGCACAGGCATCGTGTGGACTCGCGGGGCCGGTCCCACTGAGAAGCGGGGAGGGGTATATAGTTGTGCGCGAGATCGCGCGGCGCTCTGAGATTTTGTAGCAAACGAAATCTTCGCGTGCCACCCGCCTGTCGCGGAACTGGCGGCCAAAGTGGGACAGGCCCAAGACCCTGGCGCGATGCAACGTCTCACCTCCAACAGCAGCAGAAGCAGGCAAACGATCGCCGAACTCGGCCTGGGGCTTACGGCCATTGCAGTCCAGATCCGCCCCCACTTCTACTCCCAGAGCGGGGCCATGAAAATTGAAGATAGGCACAAAATGCTGGAGTAACTCAGCGGGATCGGCAGCATCTCTGGAGAGAAACAATGGGTGACGTTTCGCGTCAAGACCCTTCATTCAGACTGAAGAAGGTTCTCGACCCGAAACATCACCCATTGCTTCTCTCCAGAGATGCCACCGGTCCCGCTGAGTTACTCCTGCATTTTGTGTCCATCTTCAAATGACGTCACGCGCTCCAGACGGCTGTGCAGAAAATAGCGCGCGACCTTCGTGGGACCGTCGCGCCTCAACGTGACCACGAGGTCGCATAATTAGAGCGCCAAGGACACGTAAGTGGGACAGAGGCTTAAGTCTTAGGAGCAGAATTAGGCCATTCGGCCCATTAAGTCTATTCCACCATTCATTCATGGCTGATCTATCTTTCCCTCTCAACCCCATTCTCCTGCCCACTCCCCATAACCCCGGACACCCTTACTGATCAAGAATCTGTTAATCACCTCCTTAAAAATATCCATTGACTTGGCTTCCGCAGCTGTCTGTGACGATGAACTCCACAGATTCACCACCCTCTGACCAAAGATATTCCCCCTCATCTCCTTTCTAAAGGTGCGTCCTTTTATTCTGAGGCTATGGCCTCCGGTCCTAGACTCTCCCACTAGTGGAAACATTCTCTCCATATCCACTCTATCCAGATGTTTCACAATTCGGTAAGTTTCATAGAGGCCCCCCCTCATTCTTCTAAACTCCAGCGAGTGCAGACCCAGTGCCTTCAAATGCTCATCATATGTTCTTCATGGTTCTTGGTTCTCGGTCCTCCAAAATATTCCAAATGGAATTTAAACTGGAGGTGGCGAGAGGGTGGACTTAAGCAAAAAAGGGTTCTTGGAGAAGAAGAGCTACCTTAACCCAGTTATACTGTTAACCCAATTCATAACTTATAGGAGTTGAATTACGCCATTCAGCCTGTCAAATCTGCTCCGCCATTCAATCATGGTTGTTCTACGTGCAAAGATAAAGGATAATGGGTACAACATTCAGTGCACAGACATAACATAAAACATTATTACCCTTTCTTTTATGCCGGCTTTCAAAGAACCTTTAAGCCAGTGTGGACTAAGATATAGAGAGGGCTGAGAGTAGTTGTTTGCATGCTATCCAGCAACTAAAAAAAAGACTAAACGTGAATACATTCAAGCCGGCCAAATTGCAGAGGTAAGAATAAGGCGTACAACATATAACATTTATTAGCCATCCCGAATTGCCCCTGCCTTTCGAATGACCTTTAAGAGTCAGGCTTCTTGGTAAGAGTGGAGATACATAAAAAGAGCTCTGAGTGTAGATGTTTCCTTCCCCTGAAGAACATGAGTGAACCAGGTGGGTTTTTATGATGGTAGTTATTTGTGATCATCCTAAGATATAATTGCTTATAAAAATGATCAGATATTATCACTTGAGACATTATGACAAACATATAATCTAATCTCCAGATGTTGCTGAATCATTTTTTATGCCAGTCCTTCATTTTATGCACTGTTTGGACAAGTACACAATTTTATTGTCTCCCATCTTTAGTTTAGTTTAGTTTAGAGAACCAGCGCGGGAACGGGCCCTTCGGCCCAACAAGTCCGCGCCGACCAGCTATCCTATACACACTAGGGACAATTTTCAATTTTTACACAAGCCAATTAACCTACAAACCTGTACATCTTTGGAGTGTGGGAGGAAACTGGAGCACCCGGAGGAAACCCACAAGGTCACAGGAAGAACGTACAAACTCCGTACAGACAGCACCCATAGTCAGGATCGAACCCAGGTCCCTGACACTGTAAGGGAGCAACTTTACGGCTGCACCACCGTGCCGCATGATGAATCTTCGTGAATCATAAGATATGTCGACAGCCTGGCATTAGTAGTGATCTTTCAAGCATCACTAGAATCAAGCGTGGTTCCAGATGATTGGAAATTTGCAAATATTGCCCTGCTGTACAAGAAGGGAGCAAGGCAAAAGAGTGGAAACTATAGGCCGGTTAGCCTGACTGGGTCCCAAATTAAAAGAATGTGCCTGCGCTGAAGAGGGTCCAGAGGAGATTTACAAGAATGATCCCAGGAATGAGTGGGTTAACATATGATGAGCTGCGAGGAGGATGCTATGAGACTGCAGGGTGACTTGGATAGGTTGGGTGAGTGGGCAGATGCATGGCAGATGCAGTATAATATGGATAAATGTGAGGTTATCCACTTTGGTGGCAAGAACAGGACGGCAGATTATTATCTGAATGGTGTCAGATTAGGAAAAGGGGAGGTGCAACGAGACCTGGGTGTACATCAGTCACTGAAAGTAAGCATGTAAGTACAGCAGGCAGTGAAACATAGAAACATAAAAACATAGAAATTAGGTGCAGGAGTAGGCCATTCGGCCCTTCGAGCCTGCACCGCCATTCAATATGATCATGGCTGATCATCCAACTCAGTATCCCGTACCTGCCTTCTCTCCATACCCTCTGATCCCCTTAGCCACAAGGGCCACATCTAACTCCCTCTTAAATATAGCCAATGAACTGGCCTCGACTACCCTCTGTGGCAGGGAGTTCCAGAGATTCACCACTCTCTGTGTGAAAAAAGTTCTTCTCATCTCGGTTTTAAAGGATTTCCCCCTTATCCTTAAGCTGTGACCCCTTGTCCTGGACTTCCCCAACATCGGGAGCAATCTTCCTGCATCTAGCCTGTCCAACCCCTTAAGAATTTTGTAAGTTTCTATAAGATCCCTGTCAACCTCCTAAATTCTAGAGAGTATAAACCAAGTCTGTCCAGTCTTTCTTCATTGGACAGTCCTGACATCCCAGCAATCAGTCTGGTGAACCTTCTCTGCACTCCCTCTATGGCAATAATGTCCTTCCTCAGATTTGGAGACCAAAACTGTACGCAATACTCCAGGTGTGGTCTCACCAAGACCCTGTACAACTGCAGTAGAACCTCCCTGCTCCTATACTCAAATCCTTTTGCTAAGAAAGCTAACATACCATTCGCTTTCTTCACTGCCTGCTGCACCTGCATGCCCACTTTCAATGACTGGTGTACCATGACACCCAGGTCTCGCTGCATCTCCCCTTTTCCTAGTCGGCCACCATTTAGAAAGCTAATGGCATATTTGCCTTCAATGCGAGAGGATTTGAGTTGAGAAGCAAGGTCCTACTGCAGTTGTACAGGGTTTTGATGAGACCACACCTGGAATATTGTGTGCAAGTTTGGTCTCCTAATTTGAGGAAGGATATTATTGCTATTGAGGGAGTGCAGCGTAGGTTCACCAGGTTAAATCCCGGGATGGCGGGAGTGACATATGAAATAATGGGTCGACTGGGCTTGTATTCACTGACATTTAGAAGGATGAGAGGCGATCTTATAGAAACATAAAATTCTTAAGGGATTGGACAGGGTAGATGCAGGAAAAATGTTCCTGATGTTGGGTGGGTCCAGAACCAGGTTTCACAGTTTAAGAGTATGTGGTAGGCCATTTATGGCTGAGATGAGGAAAAACGTTTTCACCCAGTGAGTTGTGAATCTGTGGATTTCTCTGCCACAGAAGACAGTGGAGTTTTTCAAGAGGGAGTTAGATTTAGCTAAAGGAATCAAGGGATATGGGGGGGAAAATCAGGAGCGAGGTACTGATTTTAGATGATCAGCCATGATCGTATTGAATGGCAGTGCTGGTTCAAAGGGCCAAATGGCCTACTCCTGCACTTATTTTTGTATGTTTCTATGTTTCTATGTTTGACAGCACTGAGCCTGATACGGAGGGACCTCATTGAAACTTATCGAATAGTGAAAGGCCTGGATAGAGTGGATATGGATAGGATGTTTCCACTAGTGAGAGCTTCTAGGAGCAGAGGTCATAGACTCAGAAATAAAGTAAGTTCCCTTAGGAAGGAGATGAGGAGGAATTTATTTAGTCAGAGGATGGTGAACCAGTGGAAATCATTGCCACAGAAGGTTGTGGAGGCTAAGTCAATGGACGTTTTTAAAACAGAGATAGATAGATTCTTGATTAGTATGAGTATCAGGGGTTCGGGTGAGAAGCAGGAGAATGGAGTTGAGAGGGAGAGATAGATCAGCCATGATTGAATGGCGGAGTAGACTTGATGGGCTGAATGGCCTAATTCTGCTCGTATCACCTATGAACTGTTTAATCCTAATAGTTTCTAACTAGTAAATGAAATGCTGACATGACACTTAAAAACAAGATCAGCCACAATTTTAATTTTTCAGAGGGATACAGTATGTGGTTTCCTGTTGAAAGATTAATGGGTACCTTTCCATCAGTTTCAAATATTTTGCTGCCTTTAGGCTTTCTCTCTTTTCTTCAGTCCATGAGAGTTAAGTGCCCTGTGTTGCTATCAATTTCTGCCTCACACTGAACATAGCCCGTCATATTTTTCCCCCTCAAGATAGAGTGCTTAGGATCCAGTTAATGATCTGTCCACAAACTCAGAGGGAACGGAGAAATAGCATTCAGGAGCTGAAACAATGTTTGATTCTTTTCCTTCAGACCACCGGCCTGCCAGCAAGAATGAAAAGAAGCAGGTTTAAGCCGTCATTTCTCAGTGTGAGTGCTTCGTGATCATTTTGTTTGTGGTTTAATCAATGAGCAAATTCATTCAAAATGTTAAGTACCGTGAACCTACTTTGCAAGGGCGGCACAGTGGCGCAGCGGTAGAGTTGCTGCCTTACAGTGCCAGAGACATGGTTTTCAATCCTATGGGTGCTATCAGTACAGAGTTTATACGTTCTCCATGTGACCATGTGGGCTTTCTCCGGGTGCTCCGGTTTCCTCCTACACTCCAAAGACGTACATGTTTGTAGGTTAATTGGCTTCTATAAATTGTAAATTGTCACAGGTGTGTAGGATGGTGCGAGTGTACAGGGTGATTGCTGGTCGGCACTGACTCGCTGGGCCAAAGGACCTGTTTCCATGCTGTATCTCTAAAGTAAAGATTTCGAGGCACAGTTTGGATGATTGGATATACCATACAGATACACTCAGTTCAAACATAAGTATAATAAATAGAGCAAAGGGGAAGGTATTGACTGCAGAATATAGTTCTCAGTATTGTAGTGCATCGGTTCCTTAGACAAAGTGAATGTCAATGGGGTAGAGATGTGTCAGACTATACTCTAGCTTATGGAAGGACCATTCAGAAGCCTGACAACAGAGGAAAGAAGCTGTCCCTGAGTCTGGTGCTGTGCTCTTTCAAGTTTCTGTGCCTTCTGCCAGACAGGGACAGGAAGAAGAAATGCCCAGAGTGAGACAAGTCTTTGATTATGTTGGCTGCTTTTCCGAGGCAGCGTGAAGTGGTGATTGGTTAATGGTGGAAAGTATGGTTTGTGTGATGGTGTGGGTCACATCTACAACTCACTGCAATTTCTTGCGATCTTCGGCACGGCTGATCCCAAACCAAGATATGATGAAACCCAACAGTATGCTTTCAATGGTACATTTCCATGATACAATGGTGCTTTTATTGTAATACTAGACTAAGTGGGACCCGTTGAGTCCCAGCTTCACACGGGAGTGCTGGTCCCCCAACGCTATATTCCACCTCTCCACCAATTCCAATATTGATGGCGAGTGGGGGAGGGGTGGGCTTTCTGGGGCGCTAGCATGGTGTTGTGGGCCAAATGGACTGGTTTCCAGAAGGCTAGTATGGACATTGAGGGCCGAATGGATTCTTGGGCTGGTAGCTCAGTCACTGAGACCACTCACATGCATGCTCACACACTCACTCACTCACACACCCACACACATACACACACACACACACACACACACACACACACACACACACACACACACACACACACACACTCACACTCACACACATTCACACACACATACACACACTCACACACACATACACACTCACACACTCACACACACACACAGATACACTCACACACAGATACACTCACAAACACACACACACACTCACTCACACAGACACACATACACACACACACTCACACATACACTCACAAAAACACACACACACATACACTCACACACACATACACACTCACACACACTCACAAACACATACACACACACATACATACACACACACACTCACAAACACATACACACAAACACTCACACACACACTCACACACACACACACACACACACTCACACACACATACACTCACAAACACATACACACACACTCACTGACTCACACACCATATGTATGGCAGTAAACTTTCTTGAATACTGGCACGGCTGAGCGCGGCCTCTCCACTTTGGGGCTTCCACAGTCAGCGGCACTTCCACAATCAGCGCGACCTCTGCACTTACCGGAAATTACGCAATCAGCGTGACCTCTGCACTCACCGGAAATTACGTAATCAGCGCGACCTGTCCACTAAGCAGAAGTCACGAAATGAGCGGGACTTTTGAACTAAACCCGGTCGGACCTAATAAAGTATTTATTCCTTCCAAACACAGTCGGACCTAATAAAGCATTGCAGTTTGAAGCACCGGCAGGGCTGCAGGCCATGATGGCATTGTCATTAAGGGCTAACAAATCATTTATTGCAAGTACATTGCAGACTCACAGTTCAGTTGATTCACAGCTTAGAATGAGAGTCGTGGCCTCTCCCTCGTGATCTTGCAGAGTGACTGAGTCACGTCCAGGCATCCGGGTTTTATAGTCCTGCCCCCCTCACCCCCACCCCCAGGAAGGGGTGTTACCTTCATCGCGGTGATTGACAGGTAAGAGGATCTCAAAGTTTTTTAAACACTCATAACGTTTTTCTTTTTTATCGATGGGAAAATCCTCGGGGCCTGCTCAGCGGAGGAGGACTGTGAGTAAGATGGCCAAAAATCATAGCGATATACGATAGCGATTTATTTTCTAAAATCAATATACAGAGCAGACAGGAAGTGGTCAAGATGAGACTTTTAATTATATAGATGTTGCTGTTATATAGATGTGCAAAGTGTTAACACAGTGAAACAATGTTCTAACAAAGTACTATTATATTATCTTACAAACAGTCCAGAGAGTATTGCCATATCCTTGATCCCCGGTTAGCATGTGTACAGAAATAGTCTACTGAGCCCGCTTGCAAATGGTGCCATGTTTTTGCGGCCTTTTCAAAGTCCATGCTCTAGATCTTATGAGTGGTGCCTGTTCCAGACAAGTCCTTGTAGAAGTTTATAAGAGCCACTGGAGACATGCCGAATTTCCAAAATAAGAAGAATGTAGTAACAAAGAACTGCAGATGCTGATCTACACAAAAGGACATAAGGTGTTGGAGGAAGCCAGTGGGTCAGGCAGCATCTCTGGAGAACATGGATAGGTGATGTTTGGGGTTGAGACGATTCCTATTTGCTCAAATATGGAACCTTCCCTCAGATGGCGTGATCACTTTTGCCATCTTCACTCTCAAAGATAACAACACGGTTTTAGGAGTAGTCAGCCTTTCGAAATCTGTGGACGAACCATCAGCGTGGAAACAGGCTCTTCGGCCCACCAAGTCAATGCCATGCTGCAATCACCCATACACTAGTTCTACGTCATACACACTAGGGTCAAATTCCAGAAGCCAGTTAACCTACAAACAATAGACAATAGGTGCAGGAGTAGGCCATTAGGCCCTTCGAGCCAGCACCGCCATTCAATTTGATCATGGCTGATCATCCCCAATCAGTACCCCGTTCCTGCCTTCTCCCCATATCTCCTGACTCCGCTGTTTTTAAGAGCCCTATCTAGCTCTCTCTTGAAAGCATCCAGAGAACCTTCCTCCACCACCCTCTGAGGCAGAGAATTCCACAGACTTACCATTCTCTGTGAGATAAAGTGTTTCTTCGTCTCCGTTCTAAATGGCTTACTCCTTATTCTTAAACTGTGGCCCCTGGTTCTGGACTCCCCCAACATAGAGAACATGTTGGGGGCAGAATTGCCTCTACCATGTCCAAACCCTTAACAATCTTATATGTTTCAATGAGATCCTCTCTCATCCTTCTAAACTCCAGAGTGTACAAGCCCAGCTGCTCCATTCTCTCAGCATATGACAGCCGCGCCATCCCGGGAATTAACCTTGTAAACTCCCTCAATAACAAGAATGTCCTTCCTCAAATTAAGGGACCAAAACTGCACACAATACTCCAGGTGTGGTCTCACTAAGGCTCTGTACAACTGCAGAAGGACCTCTTTGCTCCTATATTCGATTCCTCTTGTTATAAAGGTCAACATGCCATTCGCTTTCTTAACTGCCTGCTGCACCTGCATGCTTACTTTCCTGCACGTCTCTGATGTGTGGGAGGAAACCAGAGCACCTGGAGAAAACCCATGCGGTCACAGATCGAATGTGCAAACTCTACACAGACAGCACCCATAGTCAGGATCGAACCGGGTCTCTGACGCCGTGCGTCAGCAGCTCTACCACTTCGCCACGATGCTTCCCAATATGATGGACTATTCTTAATGGCTGACTTCAAATTGCACATAAATTGAAGAAAAGAACAGACCAGTAAAGATTCCTCACATCAAGTCTGCTCGACAAGAGAGAGGGCAATAATTAATTTATTCACTTCATCTGTACTGAAAGCAGTGGATGCAGAATATTATGTATTAGAATTATGAAATCTGACTAAAATAAAATCAGCACATCAAGTTATGCAAATTTCAATTTTGTTTCTGAAAAGCAACACAATATAAATCAAAATCCTAAATCTTGGTGCCTCTCCTTTCCTTAAACTATTCTCCGTAGAATAATTCTTTGTTCGGTTCAGTCAAATATTGTCAGATAACAATCAGTGAAGAGCCACGGAGTCATTCTTTATGTCAAAGATACCCCATGAATGCGTGTTGTCATCTTTCCTCCAATTTATCGAGTTTTCTATCATTTGTTAATAATGGCTTCTCCTTTTGTTGCTTGCAGTCAAAGATATCTATCTCTATTGTCCATCAATGATGTGTCCTGTGATAAACTGCACCTAAATACATTTGAAAATGCATGTTCTGTAGACCCTGTGTGATTTTTTTGTTTTGTAAAGTCAGTTCCTGGTACTTTACGTTCACAAGCACCTCGCTTTAAATCTGTGATTAAAGATCATTTGTCTTTGATGTTCAGGGTAATTTTCATCATTCTGAGCCAAAGTCATTCATAGCAAAATATGATCTATGCAGAAACAGAATTAGGCTTTAGGCTTTGAGAGATACAGTGTGGGAACAGGCACTTCTGCCGACCGAGTCCACGCTGACCAGCCATCACCCCGTACACTAGGACTATCCTACACACTAGGGATAATTTACAATTTGCAGAAGGCAATTAATCGTCAAATCTGTACATCTTTGGAGTGTGGGAGGAGACCGGAGCACCTGGAGAAAAAACAGGGAGAATATACAAACTGCGTGCAGAAAGCACCCATAGTCTGTGGACTGTTTCATTTTATTTCCAGATTTTAGATGTTGAGATTATTCAGAATAATAAACATACAAAAAACAAAAACTGTGCAGAACCTCCTCAGACATTCTCAGCACTAATGACACATTTATTAGTGTCACACTCAGTCAGTAGTGTTTCCACCAATCTATAAGCAAAATAAACCTCTTTTGCCATTCATGTGACTCCTTGGGGTGATATCCCTTCTCTTGTTTGAGGTAAACTGCCCACCGGAAACTGCCCACCGGATTCTGCCCCTCAATATACAGCAGCAAAAAATGATCAGGCAGCATCTCGTCTTGGCATCCTTCTTTAGGCTGGT
The DNA here is from genome assembly GCF_010909765.2 of Amblyraja radiata. NCBI lineage: Eukaryota > Metazoa > Chordata > Chondrichthyes > Rajiformes > Rajidae > Amblyraja > Amblyraja radiata. Next base: position 25,928,343 of record NC_045974.1, on the reverse strand, counting down.
CAAATCCCAATCTAAAACAATGTCTGTCCATTTCCCTTCACAGATGCTGCCTGACTCCACCGAGTTTAGACTTTTATAAGGTCATAAGGTCATAAGTGATAGGAGTAGAATTAGGCTATCCAGCCCATTAAGTCTACTCCGCCATTCAATCATGGCTGATCTATCTCTCCTAACCCCATTCTTCTGCCTTCTCTCTGACACCCGTACTAATCAAGAATCTATCTATCTCTGCCTTAAAAATATCCACTGACCTGGCCTCCGCAGCCTTCTGTGGCAAAGAGTTCCAAAGATTCACCACCCTCTGACTAGACATTTTTCTCCTCATCTCCTTCCTAAAGGAACGTCCTTTAATTCAGAGGCTATGACCTCTAGTCCTAGACTCTCTCACTAGTGGAAACATCCTCTCCACATCCACTCCATCCAAGCCTTCCACTATTCTGCATGTTTCAATGAGTTTAGTTTAGCTTAGAAATGCAGCATGGAAACAGGCCCTTCGGCCCACCAAATCCACGCCAACGAGCAACCCAACCATACATTAGTTCTATCCTACACAGTAGAGACAATTTTACAGAAGCCAATTAACCTACAAACCTACACGTCTTTGGAGTGTGGGAGAAAACCGGAGCACCCTGGGAAAACCAATGATGACACAGGAAGAACGTACAAACTACAGACAGCATCCGTACTCTGGATCTTAAATTCATAAGTTCATAAATAAGAGGAGCAGGATTAGGCCATTCAGCCCATCAAGCCTACTCTGCCATTCAATCATGGCTGACCTATCTTTCCCCCTCAACACCATTCTCCTGCCTTTTTCCCATAACACCTGACACCTGAACTAATCATGAATCTCCACCTTAACAATATCCATTGACAGCCTCCATAGCCATCTATGGCAATTAATTCTACAGATTCAGCACCTTTCTAAAGGCACACCCTTATATTCTGAGGGGCTCTCCCACTATGAAAACATCCTCTCCACATTCACTCTATCCAGGCCTTTCACTATTCGGTAAGTTTCAATGAGGTTCCCCCTCACCATTCTACAAGCCCAGTTCTGTCAAACGCTCATCATATGATAATCCAATAATTCCTGGGATAATTCTCGTAAACCTCCTCAGGGCCCTCTCCAACGCCAGCACACCCTTCCTCAAATATGAGGCCCACAACGGCTCACAATACTCCAAATGTAGTCTGACCAGTGCCTTATAAAGCCTCGGCATAACATTCCTGTTTTTACATTCTAGTTATCTAGAAATAAATGCTAACAGAACATTTGCCTTCCTTACTACCGATTCGACTCACAAATTAACTTTTTGGGAATCATACACCAGCACTCCCAAGTCCCTTTCCACCTCCGATTTCTGAATAAAACTCAGGTCCCTGGTGCTGTAAGGCAATTAACTGTGATGCCCCTACAGTAGCTTGTTTTTCACATGAGAAAATAACTTGCATGGAAGGAGGGAAAGAAGGAGAATGGGAGAAAATAAATTGGTCCCTTCGAGTCAGCATGGATCCGATGGGCTGAGTGGCTTCCGTCTGTGACGTTATGAATTTAAGACGTGACAATCAGTCACTTGAATTTATGAGGTAAAAGTGTAGAGGTAGATATTGCATACTGTAACACTGCAGTACAATTGTTTGAATTCCCTGATCTTACTCCCAAAAGTTAGTGAACCACTTTTCTTCCCTCTGCCAGAAGCAGTGAGTCTCATCGGAGGAGAGTTAGTTATCAAAGTGTCAGAAGCATTCAGATGTCAAGCATAAATTATACAAAGCATTAATTAACAGGAGATTTAAGCTCACAAACACACTGACAGGTCTCCTTGGATTGACTTCAGACCATCATGAAAGACAAATGTAAATGGATCCTAGGCTATTTGGCTGCCACTAGCTTTTCAAGGCATGTCTTCATTACACTGATTTAAGCTTTGCTTATGTATCTTGCATTAACACATTGACTTTCTCACAGGGCGGCACTGTGGCACAGCGGTAGAGTTGCTGCCTTAATGCCCCTGTCCCACTTAGGAAACCTGAACGGAAACATCTGGAGACTTTGTGCCCCACCCAAGGTTTCCGTGCGGTTCCCGGAGGTTCCCCGAGGTTTTTGTCAGTCTCCCTAATGGTCGAAAGTGGTTTCCGTTCCTTCTATGTTCCGGCAATTATTTCAAAAATTCGGTAAATTTTTAGTCGAAGCCGGTTGCGATGCTAGTTGAAGGTGGTTGCCGGAGGTTGCAGGTGGTTGCCGGAGGTACCTGCAACCTCCGGCAACCACCTGCAACCTCCGACAACCACCTTCAACTAGCATCACAACCGGCTTTGATTAAAAAAATTACCGATTTTTAAAACGGCAACCTATTTTTAGTTTCGGCCGGTTTTGAATTTTTTGAAATAATCGCCGGAACATGGAAGAAGCGGTAACCACTTTCGACCATTAGGGAGACTGACAAAAACCTCTGGGAACCACACGGAAACCTTGGGTGGGGCGCAAATCTCCAGAGGTTTCCGTTCAGGTTTCCTAAGTGTGACAGGGGCATTACAGTGCCAGAGACCTAGGCTCAATCCTGACTACAGGTGTAGTCTGCAAGGAGTTTGAACATTCTCCCCGTGACGTGCGTGAGTTTTTTCTGGGATCTCTGGTTTCCTCCCACACTCCAAAGACATACAGGTTTGGCTTTGGTAAAATTGTAAATTGTCCCTAGTGTGTGTGGGATGGTGTTGGTGTGCGGGGATCGCTGGTCAGTGCGGACTCGTTGGGCCGAAGGGCCTGTTTCCATGCTGTATCTCTAAATTAATAAACTAAACAAGATACAGAAGAATTTGACCTTTCCCATCTCGCAGGGACCAGCAATTATTGATATGCAGCCATACTGGTCCAATATCTGGGTATAAATATCCTACTGGAATATCATTGACATATAAATAGAAATATAGTTCAATAATTGCCACATGCATTTAGCATGTTTTTTCATTACAATCTGATCATTCAAGCAACATGTCCAGTTTCTTAATACCTATTTGTCAGCAAAATAGATCATGAAATTACGGATGTGTAGGAAGGAACTGCAGACGCTGGTTTATACTGAAGATAGACACAAAGTGCTGGAGTAACTCAGCGGGTGAGGCAGCTTGTCTGGAGAAAAGGAATAGGTGACGTCTCGGGTCAAGACCCTTCTTCAGGCAGTCAGGGGAGAGGGAAACCAGAGGTATGAAAAGGTACAAAGAAATGTATGAAAGAACAAATCAAAGCCAGCAACAATGATCAAGAATGAACAATGGCCCATTGTTTGCAGTGGAGCAGGTGATAACGAGGGGATACAAACAGTGAACAAGGACAACACTGAAACTAGGAGGATGACCAGGGTTGGGGAGGGACGGATAGAGAGAGAGGGATGGCAAGGGTACTTGAAGTTAGAGAAATCAATATGCGTCCTTGTGTTATTCAATGGGAATTCCCAGAGAGAAATTGTACAGGAACAGCATAATCTAAATTATATCATAATTTAAACACATTAACTAACAGATAATGGCAGAAGCCAAATGGAAAGGTAGTAGGTCCCAACCCTAAATTACGCCTCTCCATTTCCCTCCACAGATGCTGCCTGAACCATTGAGTTCCTCCTGCAGTTTCCTTTATTATCACTGCAGAAAGATAGCTTGTAAGGTTGGAAGAGAAACTGACAGTGCCAGGATGAAAATATATAAAACAGCTTAGTTTAGTTTAGTTTAAAGAAGGAACTGCAGATGCTGGAAGATCGAAGGTACACAAAAATGCTGGAGAAACTCAGCGGGTGCAGCAGCATCTATGGAGCGAAGGAAATAGGTGACGTTTCGGCCCGAAACGTCGCCTATCTCCTTCGCTCCATAGATGCTGCTGCACCCGCTGAGTTTCTCCAGCATTTTTGTGTACCTTTAGTTTAGTTTAGTTTGGTTTAGGTTAGTTTAGTTTGGTTTAGTTTGGAGATACAGCGCGGACACAGGCTCTTCAGCCCACCGAGTCTGTGCCGACCAGCGATCCCCGTACACTAGTACTATCCTACACACTAGGGACAATTTTACAATTTTTAATTAACCTGCAAACCTGTGCATCTTTAGAATGTGAGAGGAAACCGGAGCACCCGTGTGGTCACAGGGAGAATGTACAAACTCTGTACAGACAACGCCCGTAGGCAGGTTCGAACCCAGGTCTCTGGCAGTGTAAGGCAGCAACTCTACCGCTGCACCACCATGCCGCCCAGAATTGGAGTTTCAGAGAGCTATTCCTCATTTTGTCTGAATGGGCCAGAATATGTTGTATTCATGATGCCATTAACTTCCTCTCAATTGGTGCAACTCTCTTCATCATTTATCTGTTTTATTTGGAATCAGTGTCATTTTTGATGTGTCTTTTAAATGCTGTTATAATATCTGCCTGAATTATGTCTCCTGGCAGCTTGTTCCACATACCCACCTCCCTCTGAGTGAAAAAGTTACCCCTCAGATTCGTATTAAATCTTGCCCCTCACACCTTAAATATATGTACTCTTGTTTTTGATTCCCGTGCCCTGAGTAAAATACTGCGCGTTCACCCTATCTATTCCATCGCTGGCAGAAAGAGGTGAAGCAAAGGGATAGAGCAAGAGTTAATATCTCAGATTGATTACTTTTGACAAAACTGAGTAAGGTTAGAGATGAACGGGTTTAATTTACAGGGAACAAACAAACTGCTGGAAGAACTTGGCAGGCCAGGCAGCATCCATGCAGCTAAATGAACAGATAACGTTTCGGGTCGGGACACTTCTGACTCACCTGTCAATTCACCCCCACCTGACTCACCTGTCAATTCACCCCCCACCCCCCCCTCACCTAGATCCATTCATCTCTTGCTAGCCTTTCTTTGCCCCATCTATTCACCTAAGTTCTTTATCCCCTCTACTCCATCAGTCTGTAGATGAGTCCTGACCCAAAACATCATCTATCCATTTCTCTCCCGAACCAAAATCCCACCAGTTTTTTTTACTGCATCTTAAACCTATTCATTTCTAACCTTTCTCGACTTTGACCAAAAGTCATCAACCTGAGATATTAGCTTTGCTTTACTCTCCGAAGGTGTTGTCTGACCTGCTGAGCAGTTCCGACATTTTATTTAGTCGGTCATTTACTGCTGTCTGAACGCTGCGAATGCTACATTATTAAAGACATCAATTTTAGATGAGATGTTGAACAACAGTTATACTCCAGATCAGTCACGTGGGTGTGAAAGATTCCTTGGTGTTATTGACAGAAACGTTATTTTTCTGAACAGGTCTTCCTTTAAGCCAGCTTCTGTAAATACTGTAGGTTACAGAAGCAGAAAATTATGCCACACCAGTTATATAGCATCTGCAAAATTAGGACTAGAGCTAATATTTCATGTCAGGTTGGGGGTGGCACAGTGGCGCAGCAGTAGAGTTTCTGCCTTACAGTGCCAAAGACCCAGGTTCGACCCTGGTGTTGGCTGTACGGAATTTTTACTTTCTCCCCATGACTGCATGGGGTTTCTCCGGGTGCTCCGGATTCCTCCCACATTCCAAAGGCATGCAGGTTTGTAGGTTAATTGGCTTCTGTAAATTGTCCCTAGTGCGTAAGATAGAACAAGTGTGCAGGAGATCGTTAGTCAGCATGGAATCAATGGGCTGAAGGGCCTGTTTCCACGCTGGATCTCTAAACCAAACTAAACCCTTCATCAGGATCTGATGAAGAGTCTTTAATCTAAAATCTTAACTATGGTTCACTTTCCACAGCTGCAGCCTGAACAGTTGAGTGTTACCACCATTTACTGGTTTTGTTTCAGGTTTCTAGCATCTGCAGTTTGTTTTAAGGGCCTGTCCCACTTACGCGACCTTTTAGCAACTGTCTTCGACCTTCAAGCTGGATCGACCGTCAGCGATGAAACCGCGAACTGGATCGACCGTCAGCACACACACAAACACATCGCAATAAACTCCATTCGTCGATGCTACGTTACCCCGTCATAGAGGTGACTGTAACGTGCCTTGGAGCATGAAACATATTACATAAGTGTAAGCTTGTTATATTTTGTTGAATATTCCTGTTTCAAACTGTTTCTTAAGTAGAGTCAGAACATAGTTGTTTCAATTCACTTCGTCACGAGATTAAAAGTATAATTCTGAAGACAATATTTTGATTAGAAAGCTCTTGGAAAGTAGAAGTTTGGACTTTAAACTTTAGACTTTCGAGGTACAGTGTGGAAACAGGCCCCTTGGCCCACTGAGTCCGTGTTGCCCAGCGATCACTCCATACACTAACTCTACCCTACACACTAGGGACAAATGACAATTTACAGAAGCCAATTAACCTACAACCCTGCATGTCTTTGGAGTGTGGAAGGAAATCGGAGCTCCTGGAGCAATTCCACACAGTCACAGGAAGAACGTACAAACTCCATACAGACAGCACCCATAGTCAGGATCGAACCCAGGTCTCTGGTGCTGTAAGGCAGCAACGATAGCATTGAGCCACTGTGCCACCCCTGTAAGTTGTAAGGTGAATGTTTCAGGAAGAATTTATATGAGCTGTAGTTTATGGATGATTTAAGGAAAATGGTGAAAAAAGCTCTTTATTTACAATGGTACATTCTAAGTTGTGACGTTTCTGCCTTTGTATACTCCAAGAAATCATATCTGAGGTTCCTATTCTGGGCAGAAGAAAGGAGGAAACTGCTGCAGGATGGCCAAATGGGAGAGGTTTATATAGTCATGGAACTGTACAACACAGAAACGTGCCCAACTCACCAATGCTAAGTCAGTCCACTTACCTGCAAAGTTAGTCCACTTGCTTTTCCCATCATTTATAAGGAAAAGCATTAACAGCTCACTGTGCATTTGCTGGCAAGATTTGGTCTATATCCCTCTACACCCTTCTCATCCATGTACCTCACTGAGTATCTTTTAAATGTAGGGATTGTACTAAACTTTACCACTTCCTCTGGCAGCTCGTTTCATACAGACACCACCCTCGCTGCAAAAAAGTTGCCCCTCAAAATCACAAAATCCTTTGAGATTTTTCCTCCTTTACCTCAAATCTAAGCTAACTAATTTTAGACTCCTGTACCCTAGAGGAAAGAAAAATGTGGCTACTCACCTTATCTGTGCCCTTCATGATTTTATAAATCTCTATAAGGTCACCCCTCAGCCTCCTACGCTCCAGGGAAAAGAGACCAAGCCTCCCCTTATAATTCAAGATATATCTTTCAAATCTGGTAAGATTCTTGTTGGTCTTTGATTAACCCTTTCCAGTTTAATTAACTCCTTCCTTTAGCGGGGCCTGCTTCATCCTCCCACAGGCCAAGAGGACATTGCTATGGAAAATGTCACAGGGAAATTTTATATCTCCAGAGAAACTACAGGTCCACCACCGATTTTCCGGCGATTGTTGGTCCGTCACCTCCTTTAATCCGGACAGAATGACAAGAGCATTGCTTGTGGTTCATGCACTTTTGAGACATCCTGAAATAATTCATTGTTTATTTAGTTGATAATTGTTAATTCTTTATTTAAGTTTCTAGCAGTCCATTGGTGCTTTAGAGACACAGGAGGGGTATAGTTAGTGGGTCAGAGGTGCAGTGTTGAATTATTATTACATGACCTCTGTTGGTCCGGCAAGACTCTGGAACCAAAGGTGCCGGAAAACTGATGGTGGACCTGTGGTAGACAACTGTGGAAGTCGAACATTGTTTGTTAGTGGTGTTCAAAGTCACTGCTGGTAATTCTTTCTATGCTGACACGTAACATGATAGCAACTTTGGTCCCTCTTTGTTTGTGAATCTTAAAACAGATGACATCCTTCTGTTGTAATGATCAAGCTTGTAGTTCTTGTGCTAGTTCTGCCTTGGCATTTGATTCCTGAGCAGATTGCCCAGGGAAAGTGCAGGGGAATGTAAGCAAGTTTTTGAGCTTTGCTTCTGGACTCATGCAGTCCAGTGGCAGAAGCTACCGATGCATTTGCCGAATGGTGCTTGTCAAAGCACCAGACTTCTACATTTGAATTCCCATGTAGTGTTGAGCTTGCCAGCATTTATAAGGGGAAGTATCAACAGCACACCATGCATTTGATAGGAAGATTTGGTCTTTGATGTACAATCACAACAATATCAGGCTCCTGGTGTGCAGGTAGATGCAAGATGCTGGAGTAACTCAGTGGGACAGGCAGCATCTCTGGAGAGAAGGAATGGGTGACATTTCGGGGCGAGACCCTTCTTCAGACTAGTGTGCAGGATTTGTTTTTGGCATTAGTTAGATTGTTTTTTCTGTACCTTGGTTCTACAAGGGCCCCTCTATCTATGAAGAGTGAACCATGCAAGTGCATTTATTTATCCAGATCAACGTTGTCACCTTGAAGAAAGTGTGGACCGAAACAATTTATTTGGAGATTGTTTTCATGTAGAACAGACACATTAAAATGGAAAGTCTAATCAGAAAATATAACAACTGTACATGACTATAAAACTTTCAGCTTTATCTGCAATACTCTGCAATAATTACGGATTCAGCAACATGCTCCTTCACAGCAATGAAGTAATTTAGATTTGGTTGATGTGGCGCGCTGGTGTATAAAGTTTCTAAAATTAAAAATAAATGATCCACAGCTGCTAATTTAATCTCAGTTCACCAATAAAACTATCATCATCGTCCTTTGGATATCTTCCTCTCATATTCTGGAGACTTTCCAGATGTTGTTTCTGTCTGTCTAAACCCTTTAAAGACATTTCAGGCAAGCATTTTCCATTTGTTACTTGAACCTTTGTGCTGGCTTCAGAATTTTATTAGCCGCGTAGGTTAGCTGTATTCAATTATTTTATAACACAAATTGATAATGCGTAAGCTTTCACCACAAATTGTCCCCAAAACATCAGAGTTTCTCTTTCCCCTGACTCTCGGTCTGAAGACAGTTACTTAACCCGAAACATCACCTATTCCTTTTCTCCACAGATGCAATGGACTGTGTCCACTGTGTGGGGAGAATGAGGTTAGGAGGGAGAGATAGATCAGCCACGATTGAATGGCGGAGAAGACTAGATGGGCCGAATGGCCTAATTCTACTCCTATCCCTTATAACCTTATGACCTTATGCCACCTGACCCGCTGAGTTACTCCAACAGTTTGTGTCCATCATCAGTGTTGAAAAGCAGGCCCAAACTAAGACAAATGTACCCCTCAGATTCTACTCGGAATAGTATTTGGCATGTTTTTTTTCATGCATAACCATAGTTATTATTAAAAGAACGTTGAAGTGAATTTGAAAGGAGGAAATAATACAGTACTATTTAAGTGACTAAATATTTTTTGCTACACCATACTTCTAATTGTTATAAACATATATCAATGTATTTTATATTATTTGAAATGCTAAATAGGCGCATGTAGTAGCTAGTTTTCACACAAGATCCCGGCATCAGAAAACAACCTACTGCTAAATTTCTGTTGCCGGCCATCTTTTGAGAGTGCAGCAAAAAGCAAAATGCTGGCTCGTGCCTTGCCTGCTGCAGCTAGCTAGAACAGGGAATGTTTCTTCGCAGCTGTTATCAGGCAACTGAACCATCCTCTCATCAGTCCTGACCTCCCATCTATCGCATCGGAGACCTTTCAACTATCTTTATTCGGATTATATCGGACTTCAATGTATTATCTTTGCACTAAATGGTGTACCGGTTATCCTGTATCTGTGCTCTGTGGACAGCTTGATTGTGTTCATGTATAATCTTTAGGTTGAGTCGATAGCAAGCAAACAAAAGCTTTGCACTGTACCACAGTACATGTGACAATAATAAACTAAACTAAACTAGACTAAACAAACTAAACTAAAGAAGTTAGTCTTAATAGAAGCAACAACTAGCTAGCAGTGTTTTTCTGGCTTGTTACTTGGTCATTATTGTATTGCTGTTTGTAGAGTCCTGCCGTGCACAAATTGGCAGCTGTGTTACCTACAGGAGACCAGTGGCTACACTTTCTCAGCTGAGATGATACCTGCCTAAAGGAGCAATATCAATGCAAGCCTCTCTCTTTAAATCAGCATAGGTGATGGTGAGGGAAGGAAGAACTTTAGGTCAGAATATTCAGAGACCACTCCTCCTTCTCTTTATATCTTGTAGATAATTTTGTAAACGTTCACCTATAGAAGCAAGTAAGACCCCAATTTAAAATCTCATCAGAAAAAGGAAAAGGTGAAAGAGGTAGCGTTAGCTTACCATGCATAAAGGTTAATTCCGATGAGCTGTTGATGGAAATGGAAATGGGTCCCCAGGGCAGGTTGGTGAGGAACATAGAGTTCTCTCAGTGAGTTCTCCACTCCCACCACTGATCGTACCCAAATAGACTGATCATAAATGGCACAACTCTTTGCTGGAACTTAGCAGTGTGATAAATCCTTATCTCATTCAACTTCAGAACCAATCACAAGACTTTCAAAGAATTATGAAGCCAGTAAACGTCCTTTCCATAATCCAAGTTCAAATTTATTTTTCAAAACCATGTCTCAGAATAAGGTTTAATAATAATAATGATGGATGGCATTTATATAGCGCCTTTCTAATACTCAAGGCGCTTTACATCGCATTATTCATTCACTCCTCAGTCACACTCGGTGGTGGTAAGCTACCTCTGTAGCCACAGCTGCCTTGGGGCAGACTGACGGAAGCGTGGCTGCCAATCTGCGCCTACGGCCCCTCCGACCACCACCAATCACTCACACACATTCACACACTTTCACACACAGGCAAAGGTGGGTGAAGTGTCTTGCCCAAGGACACAACGACAGTATGCACTCCAAGCGGGATTCGAACCGGCTACCTTCCGGTTGCCAGCCGAACACTTAGCCCATTGTGCCATCTGTCGTTTGAGAGTTTGAGAGTTGTAGAGCTAAACAGCATGGAAACAAGCCCTTCAGCCCCAAACTTGTCTTTATTTTAGTTTACATTACTTCAGAGATAGAGCCAGGGAACAGGCCCTTCGGCCCACTGAGTCCGTGTCGACCAGCGATCACCCCGTACACTAGCACTATCCTTCATACTAGGGATAATTTACAATTTACCCAAGCCAATTAACCTACAAACCTGTAAGTCTTTGGAGTGTGAGAGGAAACCAGAGCACCCGGAGAAATCCCACTCGGCCACAGGGAGGACGTACAAACTCCATACAAACAGCACCCATAGTCAGAATTGAACCAGAGTCTCTGGAGCTGTAAGGTGTCCACTTCACTGCTGTGTCAGCGCACATTGTGAGCTAGTCCCATTTGCCTGGATTTAGCCGAGAAATCCTGTCCATTTATCTGCCCAAATGTTTTTTGAATGTCGTAATTGTATCTACAGCTATAGCTTAATCAAAACACAAAGTGCAGGATTAACTCAGAGGTTTGGGATGCTTCTGCGGAGCAAATAGACAGGTGATGTTTTGTAAGTAGCTCGTTCTAAGTTTCCCCCCAGTCTAGTTTCAGTCAAAAATCACTGAGAAGCACTTGCGTAACTAAACTTTATTTCGGCAAAACACAATTACAGTTCCCACTACTATACCTAACCACCGTGGGTTCGATCCTCGTATCTGCCTGGCCAAGCCCTCTTAGCCTCGTGCAGGCAGAGACACTCCAGAAGGTCACGCAGTCCCAAACATTCTCCCAGAAGATCAACACAGGACCTCGTGGGAGCGGCCTTTTATAGGTCACTGAACCGTGAGGGGCCGAACCACATAGGGGTGGTCTCTTTACAGTCCAATAACAGATTTTGATTAACCCAGTACATGATAGGCATTTCCACAACCAAATAATAGTGATTAATACAATGTATTCAAATTGATCTTCAGAAAGGAAGCAAACATCGCAACGTGCCTTGATATTCAAGAAACCCAGACAAGGCTCAATATTTAATCCAACCAACATCTAGCAAAGTAAAGCTTTGCAACATTATTTACAATGTGTATGTCTGGTTTGCTTTCATCAAATCCATTCTATGCAATTTTCACCTAATTGTCACGATCTGCAGATGTTCCATGCTCTTCCAGCAGCTCTTATCTAGGCTTTAGACAACCCGGCACCATTCTGCAGCTTGTCCCATTTCTGCAGAAGGCACATTTAAATTGACCAAATGGCCTAGCAGCCCAGATGCCTTTACTCAATTTTAGTGTCCTGGCCTCTCCAATTTGGCCAGAATTAACAGTTTCAGATAGAGACCCTTCTTCATAACAACTCTACCGCTGTGCCCTTGCCACCTCCAATGCAAAGTGTTCAATAGCCTGATGGGAAGATGCTGTTCCTGAACCTGACGGTCATGGCTTTCAGGTCCTGTGCTTTCTTGCCAATGATAGGAGGGAGACAAGAGTGGTTTGGGTCTATGATGATATTGGCCACCTTTTCGAGGCAGCACATCCTATAGATTCCCTCGATGGTGGAGGAGTGCAGTATCTGTGATGGACCGGGCAGTAGCCTTCTTCAATTCTGGGCATTCAACTTGCCAGACCTTAGTGTAACCAGTCAGTATACTCAATACCATATACTTCAGAAATCTGATGGAGTATTCATCATCATACCAAATCCCCTCAATTTTCGAAGGAAGTAGTGGTGCTCATGAGCTTCCTCTGTGATTGCTTCAATGTGGTGGGCCCAGGACAGATCTTCAGAAACACGTATATCCAGGAACTCCCAAAGTTTCCAAAATTACAGAATTTTGGTGGCACGTTGGTACAGCAGTAGAGTTACCACCTTACAGCACCTGAGACGCAAGTTCGAACCTGACTACGGGTGCAGTCAGTACGGAGTTTGTACTTTCTCCTCGTGACCTGCGTCAGATTCCTCCTGGTGCTCTGTTGTCCTCTCAAACTCCGAAGACGTACAGGTCTGAAGGTTAATTGGCTTGGTAAAATTGTAGATCGGCCCTAGTGTGTGTAGGATAGTGTTAGCGTGTGGGGATTGCAGGTCGTCGCAGACTCGGTGGGCCGAAGGGCCTGTTTACGCCCTGTATTTCTAACTGAACTAACCTAAACTGAAAATGCTCATTTTTGGAAGCTCATATTTCATCCAAAGGTTAAAAGTGTGTCCACAAGGTTTCTAAGGTTATAAATAAATTAGAACAATACGTTCTGTAGGTGTGGAGCTTGAGAATCCAGAGGAAATTGTTGCTGATGTTCTCACTTTCCTATTCACAATCCATCAAACCCGGTACAATTGTAAAAGTTAAATAATAGATGACGTTTATCCTTAAAGTTTCTTTCTCTCCTTTTTACTGAAGGCTACTTCACTTTATCTCAAAGTTAGTTTCCCTTCTACCTCCTGGAAATGAAGTGCAGAATTCCTGGGAATCTTTGCAATTGATTTGAACTTAGTTTAGTTTAGTTTACTTTAGTTTTGAGATATAGCGTGGAAACAGGCCCTTCGGCCCACCGTATCCGTGTCGATTCAGCGATCCCCGTACAGTAGCACTATCCTACACACTAGGGGCAATTTACAATTTTTACTGAAGCCAATTAACCTACAAATCTGTGTGTCTTTGGAGTGTGGGTGGAAACCGGAATACCCAGAGAAAACCCACGGGGTCACGGGGAGAATGACAAACTCCATACAGAGAGTACCGGCAATCAAGATCAAACCTGGGTCTCTGGCACTGTAAGGCAGCAGCTCTACTGTTGCACCACCATGCTGCCCAAATAGATGAGTTTAATGTACCTTGGGGCACACATTTATCTTCAGTCATAGAACATGGTGCAGTGTAACACAGGAATAGGCCGTTCCACCCAACAGGTTCTGCGTTGAACACAATGCCAAGTTAAACTTATCTCCTTTGCCTGCATTTGATCCATATTCCTCCATTTCCTTAATATCCATGTGCCCACCTAAAAGACTGACATGCAACGATTGTGTCTGCCTCCTCCACCACCCATGGCAGTACATTCCAGGCACTCACCACTCTCTGTGTAAAAAAACTTGCCCCGCTCACCTCCTTTAAACTTTGTCCCTCTCACCTTGAAGCTATGGCCTTAAGTCTTTGACATTTCCCCTCTGGGAAAAAAGGCTCAGACTGTCTACCCTTTCTATGCCTCCCATCATTTTATATCCTTCTATCAGGTCTCCCTGAAGCCTCCAACTCTCCTGAGAAAACAACTGAAGTTTGTCCAACCTCTCCTTATCTCTAATACCTTCTAATCCAGGCAGTTTGTTTAAAGTGAACCTCTTCTGCACCCTCTCCAAAGCCTCCACATCCTTCTTGTAATGGGGCGACTAGACCTGCATACAATATCCATAATGTGGCCCAACTAAAATAATAAACGCAAAACTCTTCCTGATTCCAATACTCAATGCCCCAAAATATGGCAGCAAGCATACGATATGCTTTCTTTACCACTCTGGTGCCAATTTCAGGAAGCTGTGCGCCTGAACCCCGAGATCTTTCTGTACATCAAGGGTCTTGCAATTAATTAACTTTTCCCTTACATTCGACCTCCCAAAGTGCAACAATCATGTGATTTCAAAGTATTTTTTTACCTCTCACTTTCTAACTGATAATAGTGCCGCCCTCCATAGCAATTATTTATTTAAAGAATCACTCCATTCTATGTGCCTATACGTGTGGATGTGTGCATGGGTGCGTGTGCATGTGCGTGGACGCATGTACGCAGGTGTGTGTGTTGATTTAAAATCATGGGTTGGCTGAATCGCAATTTAGATTTCCAAGGTTTCTGCACTTTACTTATATTTCAGTAGAATTTATATTTTCAATATCAAATAGCTTTCGCATCTTTCTCAGGTAATTAACTCACAAAATTCTAAAATTCTAATTTGGCTCCAAGAAAATTGCATTTGATTGTCAAGCTAGCCCATTTCCTTAATGGCAATGATTAGCACGTAATTAGTTAATTAAACTGTTGCATAAAATCGTATCTGCTTAATGACTATTCACCAAAATTATGTGAGGCCCAATTCAAATATTAACCCTTTCCTTGGTTTTTTTGTTAATGCAACGTCATCTACATTTAGGCTTAGGTTTATTATTGTCGAGGTACAGTAAAAAGCTTTGTTTTGCACACTGTCTGATCAGATTGGATAACCCAATCACGTTAAACTCCAGCACAATAGGTAGAGTGAGGAGACAGATACATAGTGCAGAATGCAGTTCTCAGTGTTGAATGCAGTTCTCAGAGTGCAGAATGCAGTTCCCCAGCCAAATGACTGTGGGGCTGAGAGCAACGTGGCGGGCCGTGCCGCAGATATCGAAGTGGGACATGGAGGGGAAGCAGCTGAGAAGAAACAGGGACCTGGTGGAGCGGGGGGCACTGAGAGCTAAGAGGAACAAAGTGGAAAGGGGGGGACCGCTGAGAACTAACAGGGACCTGGCGGGGAGCCGCTGAGAACGAGGAGGACCTGGAGATCCCCGACTAGAGCTCACAGAGGGACCCGGCATGCCGTACGGCCGAGATCAAAGAAGGAGAGAACTAAGAGGGACCTGGTGGGCTGCCGGGGCCATGTGCGACGGCAGGCCTGGCTCACCACCATGAGAAGATAGGACTGTAAACTTTGTCGGTGCAAGAATAATAATAATAATAATATTAATAATAATATTAATAATAATAATAATAATAATAATAATAATAATAATAATAATAATAATAATAATAATAATAATAATAATAATAATATCTTTTATTGTCATTGCACATCAGTGCAACGTGGTGACTCTTTGTGTATTGCCTAGGTGAAGTCTGCTGTATGATTTTACCGGATAGTGTGCATAAACAAAGAATTTCACTGTACTATAAGGTACTTGTGACAATAAAGTATAATCGAATGCCCACAATGAGATATGTTGTAAAATCAGGATTGTATCCTATATTATGGAAGGACCATTCAAAAGCCTGATAACCGTGGGAAGCAGCAAGAGGAGTTTTGGTCTCAAATTTTAGCTAATTATCAAAACCACCAAATGTCTTCTCCCATCCATCCTCCACCCCCCCCCCCCCCATTCTTTTTTTCAACCCCCTCATCTCCCCTTCCCCCAACTGGACGAGAACCTATTCCTCCCCTCCCCTCCCACCAACATTCCTTCATCTAGCTTCACAATTCTACAATC
Organism: Amblyraja radiata; assembly: GCF_010909765.2. NCBI lineage: Eukaryota > Metazoa > Chordata > Chondrichthyes > Rajiformes > Rajidae > Amblyraja > Amblyraja radiata. The sequence goes on along the minus strand of NC_045974.1, from coordinate 25,912,259 downwards.
CTTTTGTCTCACACCTCCTGCCTTCATCTCTGGCCTATGCACATCCATCTGCTAATCAATAAACAATCCTCTCCCGTATCCACCTATTACTTGTCAGGTTTTGTATTTCTCCACCTCTCTTCTGGGTTTTCTTTCTCTTCACCCTCCCCCCTCCCCCCCACCACAATCTGTCTGATGAAAGGTCCAGACTGAAAAGAATGGTGTGTCAAAGTCAGGGGGGTGGGTCAGCTGGATGCAGGAGATATTTCCAGGGGCACTTCCACACCTTGGGTGGCACGGTGGCATAGTGGAAGAGCTACTGCCCTACTGCGCCAGAGACCTGGTTTTGATCCTGACTCCGGGTGCTGTCTGTACAGAGTTTGTACGTTCTCCCCGTGACCAGCGTGGGTTTTCTCTGAGATCGTCAATTTCCTCCCACACTCCAAAGACCTACAGGTTTGTAGGTTAATTGGCTTGGTGTAAATGTAAATTTCCCTAGTGTGTGCAGGATAGTGTTAGTTTGCGGGGATCACTGGTAGGTGTGGACCCGGTGGCCCGAGGGGCCTGTTTCCGCGCTGTATCTCCAAACTAAAATCTAAACAAAACTAAACTTCCATTCTGACTTTGCAATGGATTATAACACAGTGAGGAGGGGAAGGATGGAGGGAAGAGAAGAGAAGGGATGGAAGAGGGAGTGGAATTAAGCGTTTTTATTCCACCTGAAGTAACTACAGATAGACAACAATGTGCTTGAGAAACTCAGCGGGTCAGGCAGCATCTCTGGAGAAAAAGCATGGGGGACGTTTCGGGTTGGGACCCTTCTTCAGACTGAAAGTTGGGGTTCGGGAAGGGTGGGTGAAGAGCTGGATTGAGAAAAGACCAGGACCATTCAGGGCCAGCCACAAATGGCCTCAGGCAGGCCGGTGCCTATTAGGTCCATTGTTGGCTAGGGGATGTGTGATCTCAAGAGAAACAATGTGAAGAACTGTGGAAATGGTCAAACAACTAGGGTGGAGGAAGGGGGCAAGGAGGGAGAGGGGAGGGGAGTACGAGATTAAGTTACTTCAAACTAGTGAATTCAATGTTCATACTGCTAGTGGCAAGCTGCCCAAGCGAAATATGAGGTGCTGTTCCTCCAACTTGCGTGTGGCCTCTCACTTTAGCAATGGAGGAGGCGAAGGTCAGAAAGGTCAGTGTGGGAATAGGAAGGGGAGTTAAAATGGTTGGCAACTAGGAGATCCCGTAGGCCTAGGCATATCCTGTTCCTGTAGATATAAGGAACTACAGATGCTGGTTTACAACAAAAAAAAGACACAAAGTGCTGCAGTAACTCAGCGGGTCAGGCAGCATCTCTGGAGAACATAATTAGTTGACGTTTTGGGTCGGGACCATTCACACTGCAGACTATCCTTTTCCTGAACTGAAGCATGCATTACCTTTTGGATGTGATCAAGTGACATTTGCATATTTGCAGGAAGCAGAAATAATAGCCCTATTTCTTTAAGTATTGGAGAGGATCGGTGGTGGGTCCATAATTTACTTATTATTGCCTAGGTTTGGTAGCCTGGTGATTATGTTACTAGATTAGAAGCAAAAAAACCTTACAGCATTGATCCAGTGGTAGGGAATGAAATCCCACAGTGGCAACTAGAGAAGCGAATTAAATTTAAAACTTGGTATCGGTAATAATGGTTGTTAAATATTGGATTGTCGTAACATCCAAGTTGATTTAGTAATGGTTTTTCAGAAAGAAAATCTCCCCTCCTTACCAATGTGGCCGATAAATGACTTCAGATTCATAGCAATGGGTCTTAACTGAAATGCCCTTACAAGGAACTTAGCCTTTAAGTATAAGATACACAGCCAACTTCTCTGGAGCATCGGAGGCCGAGGGAAGACCTGTTGGAAGTATAAAAAATTATGAAAGGCATAGACAGTGAGAACCTTTTTGTGGTGTTTAAGAGGCTTTTAGATAGGCACGTGGAGATGCAGACTATGGAAGGATGTGGATCATGTGCAGGTAAAGGAGATTAGATTTAGGCTGGCATGGACATTGTGGGCCGACGGGCCTGTTCCTTGGATGTAAGGAACAATGTGAGATTGGGCATCAGAACCCCTGGAGCTTGGAAAGTCACTAATATAGAGAGGGGTTACTCTTCCTGCTGTTGGAGATGGTGATCATTGGTAAAAGAGAGAAAAAAGTTATTTTATGTTTTATGACATGGGGATATTCCAAAGAGCTTTACCCTTATGGCATTCCATAAAAGTGTGATTTCTGTTATAGTATTGGGACAAATGTGGCAATAACCTCCCACAAACCAAGACAATATAATGCACACTAAACTTTTATTTTCTCGTTTATGATATTATAAACAGAGTACTAGGTTTACATATTCTGTTGTGCTGCTGCAAGTAAGAATTTAATTGTCCTCTCTGGGACATGTGGCAATAAAACACTCTTGGCTCTTAAAAGACAGAAGTGGTAGGGGTGGTATTATTTGAAATTGGAGTATTCAATGTTCATACAATTGGGTTGGAAGCTTCGGAATATGAGTTGTTGCTCCTCAGGTAAAGATGGTGTTGTTGATGTTGGTTGAACATTCAGTCTTTGCCAGGACAGCAGGAGTAACTATAGCCTTGGAATATCTACTTAGAGTCATAGTCATACAACGTGGAAACAAGCCCTTCAGTCCACACTGACCACATGTCCCATCTACATCAGTCCCATCTGTCTGCATTTGGCCCATATCCCTCTAAACCTGTCCTATTCATGTACCTGGCTGATTGTTTCTTAAACGTTGCAATAGCCCCTGCCTCAACTACCTCCTCTGGCAATTCATTCCATACACCTACCACCCTTTATGTGAACATTTACCCCTCAGAATGCTATTAAATCTTTCCTCCTTCACCTTAACTCAATGTCCTCTGGTTCTCAATTCACCCTATTCTGGGCAAGAGACACTGTGTATATACTTCTGATATAAAAGTTGCACATTGTCACTGTCCTAACTTTGTGCACAACAGCATCCGTTCACTGAGCAGTCAACTAGCACCGTGTCAAAAGGAGCAAATATTTCCATCTTCATCTAACTTCAGAATAAAACCTCACCCAGACTGAAGGCATAATACTTGAAATTTGAGATCCAAACATGATGCTTCAGGGAATCTAAAATTGCCTGTTCGAGACCAAAGAATTGGAGAAACAGTATCTTATCATCACTATTATTGATAATGCTAGCATGGACTTAATAAGGATCAATTGTGCTCAAGCACAGAATAACTATTTTAATCAACAATACCCTGCAGATGCCAATATAAATTCCAACCTAAATTGACTTTTGCTATGTTGATGCATCATTGTCATACAATGTGGTGCACTCAGGGAGAAATGGAGAAAACTGATACCCTCAAATGTAGCATGGGGTTGAGATGAGAATCTGCCTCACCATCACCCCTCCTCCGCCATTCCAGCTTCACTTCAGTTTAGTTTAGTTTAGTTTACAGATACAGCGCGGAAACATGCTCCTTCAGCCCACGGAGTCTGCGCCGACCAGCGATCCCCGTACACTAGCACTAGTCTACACATTAGGGACAATTTGCATCTTTACCGGAGCCAATTAACCTGTAGACTTGCAGGTCTTTGGAATGTGGAAGGAAACCTAGGGAAAACTCACGCGTTCACGAGGAGAACGTACAAACTCCGCACAGACAGCACCCGTAGTCAGGATCAAACCCGGGTCTCTGGCGCTGTAAGGCAGCAACTCTACCGCTATGCCACGGTGCCACCGACTTGCGCTATATACATTAGAAGAACATCACTCGTATTGTAAAAAATGCTACAAATAATTCTAAATTTAGCTGTAAACATTCTGCAATAATGCACAACTTGATCATTTCACCAATTAATTTGTGGTCAAGTAGGTGCTCAAAATGTTTCACTCTCTGCTTCGTGTCAATGGGTTGAGATTCAAGTCCCGGGTCTTCAATCACAACCTGAGAATCAAGTCACAGTCTGAAGCCAAAGCACAAAATCTTGACTGATACTCCCAGTACAGTTCTGCACTGCCAGAGGTGGCATCGTACAGTTGAGAAATTAAACCAAGGCCTCATCTGCAAGCAAGGGTAGCTTCCATACTACAAAAAGGTTCTGGTAAATCTCCCCACTGCCTTGGCTAATAGATATGCCTCATCATTACTTCGGTACATGTTATTGGGTCGTCTGTATCACTGCTGTCTGTGGGCCGGCACTGTGTTGCAGCTGTAGAGTTGCTGCGTCACAGTGCCAGAGACCCGGCTTCGATCCAGACTAAGGATGCCATCTGTACGGAGTTTGTACGTTCTCCCTGTGACCACATGGATTTTCTCTGGGTAGGTTAATTGGCTTCTGTAAAATTTGTAAATTGTACCCAGAGTGTAGGATAGTGCTATGTACGTGGTGATCACTGGTCAGCATGGACTCAGTGGGCTGAAGGGTCTGTTTCTAAGCTGTACCTCAAAAGTTTAAAGACTTGGCTTTGATCAGACGGGGTTAAATTATCTTTATAATGAAGCTATAATGTAGAAACTGGTGGTTTAGATGCTGGTGTAGGCAAAAGGACACAAATTGCTGGAGTAACTCAGCAGGTCAGGCAGCATCTCTAGAGTAACTCGGATAGGTAAGAATATGTAAAGACTTTACATTCTGTACTTAATCTTGGATTGTACTTACCTATGGCACCAATTATAATGGACTCAATTGAAATTCTTTTTACTGTTCCTTGTTACACATGATAATTAAAAACACGTTGAACCTTTGAACCATCTGTGATGTAGTTAAGCATCATGGATGGTTTTCAATTGACTGTGGATTACAGATTTAGACCACAAATTGGGTTTATTACGCCATGTTAGCAATAAAACTGTCAGCCAACCACCCAAAATAATGATGCCAATCTGCACAAATGTTCCTTGTGAAGGTTAAACTCATCTTCTCCCCTTGTTGCACTAATGCAGTTGAAGGGCTGGTGTCTCACCCTTTGATGCCTGAGGCTTTCCTCTTCTGAGAAGCCATCAGCCAGCTCATCAAGGGGTGGCCTTGTGTGGGATGTAGAATGCATTTTAGTGTGGCCTTTTTTCATGTATAGCAGGAATATTTTCTAAGCTAGAGGTGGGTGGTGGGTGTATGGAATGAGCTGCCAGATGAAGTAATAACAAGGAACTGTAGATGCTGGTAATACATAAAAGGACACAAAGTGCTGGAGTAACTCAGCAGGTCAGGACGCATCTCTGGAGAACATAGAAAAGTGACCTTTCAGGTCGGGATCCTTCTTCACTCAATGTTTCGGAGCTTTAGACATACATACATACATGGCCAGTAAGTCTGCGCCGACCAGCGATCACCTGGTCACCTGGTGTGTAGCACTATCCTACACACTAGGGACAAGTTGCAATATTTACAGAAGTCAATTAACCTACAAACATGTACGTCTTTGGAATGTGAAACCGGAGCACCCGGATAAAACCCACGCGGTCACAGGAAGAACGTACAGACTCCATACAGGCAGCACCTGTAGGTAAGGCAGCAATTGTACCACTGCGCCACTGTGTGACCCTGCATTCTCCTTCAATACTGTGTATATGGCATGAACAAATGTGATATTTAACAGATAAAACTCAAGCAGATGTAAAAGACAAAAAAAATCCCATGACTGACTGAATCGTATAATGCTTCATTTAGCCCCTTATTGAGCTCCTATTTGCTGACATCATCACAGAGTGTCTCAGTACGACAGTGATTAATTACGAGTACCGTGTAAAAATACGAAGGAGAAAGCGATGAAAATTCCCATGACCTGCGGGATTGCGCACCTAATTAATCAAATGGCAGCTGCCATTGATCTGAACTCTGCAATCTGCAGAGACGGATCATTAAAGGATCTTGTGTCTCCTTCCACTCTGTGGAATTCTTCCCCTGCTCCTCAGCCTTCAAGATGGCACCAAGGGCTGTGCGTGTGATGCACCGATGTGACTAAAGGCCAAATGGCTTGTCCCTTGAAGCCTGAAGCATTCCCCGTCTGAGAAGCCATCAGCCAGCTAGTTTAGTTTAGAGAGACAGCGCGGAAACAGACCCTTCGGCCCTCCAAGTCCGCGCCAACCAGCCATCCCTGTAAACTAGCACTATCCTACACACTAGGGGCAATTTACAATCTTTACCGAAGCCAATCAACCTACAAACCTGTACGTTTTAGTTTTCTAGTTTTAGAGATACAGCATGGAAACAGGCCCTTTGGCCCACCGGGTCCATACTGACCAGCGATCCCCGCACATTAACACTGTCCTACACCCATTAGGGACATTTTTTACATTTACCAAGCCAATTAACCTACAAACCTGTACGTCTTTGGAGTGTGGGAGGAAACCGGAGCGCCTGGATAAGGTACAGACAGCACTCATAGTCAGGATCAAACCCGAGTCTCTGGCGCTGTGAGGCAGCAAATCTACCACTGTGCCTCTGTGCCACCACAACCCCAGCAGGTTGACAATTTATTTTTAAATGCACTCTTCCTTCAACATTTCCTTTTCCAGCCCAGTCCTCTTGCCTCCACATAAATTCCTCAGCCAAGACTGAGTGATAATCTGGGTCATGTGTAGTCAAGAGGCTCAATGGTTCCTTTATTATCACATGTACCAAGTACACTGAGATTCTTTTCTTGCACACAGACAAATGAGATTAGTGCCATACATAAGTACAATACCTGTTATCACATTATACACAGAAACAACTCACTGGGTCTAAATGCAAAAGTCGCCAGGTTTTGGTGCCATTTTCAAAGTCACAGCTGTAGTTGGCCATAAAGGCCAATTGCAGCCTTCACCTCCATCCGGTCATCCCACAAACAGTCATAGAGAGTCAGAGTCATACAATATGGAAAGCCCAACTTGCCCACACCGACCAACAAGTCCCATCTACCCACCTGCGTTTGACCCATATCTCTCTAAACCTGTCCTTCCCATATACCTGTCCAAATGTTTCTTAAACGTTGCGATAGCACCTGTCTCAACTACCTCCTCTGACAGCTCGTTCCATGCACCCACCACCCTTTGTGTGAAATAATTACCCCTCAGGTTCCTATTAAACCTTTCCTTCCACACCTTAAACCTATGTCCTCTAGTTCATGATCCCCCTACTCTGGGCAAGAGACTGTGCATCAACCCGATTTGTTCACCTTTTTATACACCTCTATAAGATCACCGCTCATTATCCTGCGCTTCAAGGAATAGAGTCCTAGCCTGCTCAACCTCTCGCTACAGCGCAGGTCCTCGAATCTTGGCAGCATCCTTGTATACCCGGCATCTTTCTTGCCCCAGCCATCTTCAACCTTCATGCCCCGGGGGGGGGGGATCACCTCCTGCAGCCGACCTTGACAGCACCGTAAGTAAAACCCCGCCCGGATCCTCCCATCGGCCCTGGTCCAGCCTCCATCGACATCGCTGACTCCCTTCACCGTTCTCTCTGATTCCCTGTCTTCAGGACGAGCATGGGCCGGGCTCGGAGACTTCCCTCTCCCGGTTTTGCAACGGGCGAGCCAAGGTCTGCTGTCGGGGTGCGGCCACAGCTCGCGTGGGACATAGATAACATTTTACAGCGTTTCTCTTATATTTTACTTGTTGCATTATTCTTTTTCCGAAGGATGATTACAGAATGCCACCATTATCTTTACCGTTTAGCGAGAGGACGTTTGACTGAACAACCTGCGGCTTTAATAAAGCATCTCAAGGTCCTTCACGGAAATAAAGTGATACATCTTGGCAGAAGGGCAATGTAGATTAAATAGTACTGTGTAGCGGCGCCTGCTGGCGCATGCAGATATCGAACCCGGCGTTCGGAAGCCGCGGTCACGTGACTCGGGAGGGGCTGCTGGTTTCGCTTGGTTTTTCCCTTTGCGCGCGTTAGCTCAGCGCTGACCACCGTTGTGGGCAGACGTGTCTGAAAAGCCTGTTTGCTGGTTATTGAACATTCGAATAAAGATCTGTTGGAAACTCCAGTAGTCGTTTCTCAGACCACTAAAACTGTTCCAAAGGCTGTGCAAGAAGAGAGGGGCTTGGGTGTCGATGTGCTTAGATCACTCAAAGTGGCAGAAAGCCACTGCGTCGATAGAATTATTAGGAAAATATATGGATTTATAAATAAATGCATAGAGTATAAAAGTGAAGATATTTAGAGCCTGTTTAAAAGACCAGTTAAATCAGAATCACACAGCATGGTACAAAGTCCAGCTGTCAATTTATCACTACCCATCAAACGTCCACGTATATTAAAGGTAGACATAAAATGCTGGAGTAACTCAGCGGGACTGGCAGCATGTCTGGAGAGATGGAATGGGTGACTTTTCGGGTCGAGACCATTCTTCAGACTCCATGTACATTAATCCCATTTTATTTTCACCTCATTCCCATCGATTATGCTGTAGATTGTACCACTCACAAACATACAAGAGGCAATTTGCAGTGGTGTTTCCAGCATTTTCTGTTCTCATTTCATATTTCCAACAATGTAATTCTTTGTTTTTCATGCATTGTACTGAAGCCAAATACTTAAACTGTAATCTGGCCATTTATCCCACTGAGGACATTGTTTACACTTTAGACTCTAGTGATACATCGTGGAAACAGGCCACCGAGTCCGTGATGACCAGCGATCACCCCATACACTAGCACCATCCTACACATGGGAGGAAACTAGAGCACTTGGGGAAAACCCATACGGTCACAGGGAGAATGTACAAACTCTGTACAGACAGCACCCATAGTCAGGATTGAACCTGGGTCTCTGGCGCTATGAGGCAGCAACTCGACTGCTGTGCCACGGTACTGCCCTAAAGTCAGCAATGGGATTGGGAAGGTTTTTAGTAACACTGCTTAACAGATTGCTTGACCACTTGAGTGAGAGAGAAGATACAAGAAACTGCAGATGCTGGTTTCCCAAACAAGACACAAAGTGCTGGAGTAAGAAGATCAGGCAGCATCTTTGGAGAACATCGATAGGTGATGTTTCAGACTGACTTTAGATTAATACAATTGGGTTAAGATTGATATTTTTAACACACATTATCTCAGTTAAAACTTCCAAGAAGTTGACCAGGCCAGTGTAAAACATAGACAATATCAACATAGACAATATCCAGCATCTTCAGCAATATCTGGCTAATTTAAGAATAAGGGGTAGTCCAATTAGGATGGAGATGAGAAAAAACGTTTTCGCCTAGAGTGTTGTGAATGTGGAATTCTCTGCCTCAGAGGGCGGTGGAGGCCAATTCTCTGGATGCTTTCAAGAGAGAGTTAGATAGAGATCTTGTAGATAGCGGAGTCAAGGGATATGGGGAGAATGCAGGAATGGGGTACTGATTGTGGATGATCAGCCATGATCACAGCGAATGGCAGTGCTGGCTCGAAGAGCCGAATGGCCTACTCCTGCACCTATTGTCTATTGTCAACACTATAGTATTTTTTTAATCTTAAGACATTCCTCAGGATCTAGAATAACTTTTATGTAGCAACTAAGAACTGCAGATGCTGGTTTATACCAAAGATTTAAACTCAGCGGGTCAGGCAGCATCTCTGGAGAAAAAGGATGGGTGACATTTTGGGTCAGTCCCAACCCAAAATATTGTCAGAAATAGTCTAAAGAAGGGTCCCGACCCGAAAGATCACCCATCTTTTTTCCCCAGAGATGCTGCCTAACCCATTGTATTAATCCATCACTTTGTTTCTATCTCTAGAATGACTTTCTCTTGCTACAGTTCATGTGGGTTTTGGAGACAATGATGAGGCACATGTGCAAACTGTAAACCCTTCCGCAGATTGAGGTAGTGTGCTCCTGGCACCTGCCCTCAAGATTCTCAAATGTCATCCTGAATACTCCTTATCATCTATAAATGCTCATGGATCCTACAGTAATCTGCACTAATATGCCGACCCAAGGGACTGCAGATGCTGGAATCTTGAGCAAAACACAAAGTGCTAGTGGGTCAGGCAGCATCTGTGGTGGGAATGAATAGATAATACTTCGGGTCGGGACGTTACTTCAAACTAATTCTAGCAACATTTCGAGGTTGGAACCAATCTTTAGACTAAAGAAGGGTCCCGACCCAAAACATCACTGTCCATTCCCTCCACAGATGCTGTCCAACCCATTGAGTTCCTCCAACACTTTGTCTTATACTACTCAGTGCGTTTTCCTTTTTTTTTAAACAAATAAATAATTTATCTATCGCATCTTTTAGGGAGGACAAATCCCAGATGATAGGTAACATCAGAGTACAGGCCTATTTCCTCCTATTTATGTAAAAAAAATGAACTGATGTTTAGTTGAGTTTAAGATAGGCACAACAAGCTGGAGTAACTCAGCAGGTCAGGCAGCATCTCTGGAGAATGGGAATAGGTGAAGTTTCGGGTCGGGACCCTTCTTCAAAATGAGAATCAGGGGAAAGTGAAACGAGAGATATAGAACATAAATAGATTTTATGTTCATAAATGAATGAAAGATATGCAAAAAGCAACGATCAAGGAAAGATGGAGCCCACAAGGGTCCATTGTCAGCTGTGGGATAGGTAATGACGTGTTATACAGACAGTGAAACTCAACAGGACAACAGTGAAACTAGTATGGCAATTAGGGTGGGGGAGGGTAGAGAGAGAGGGGATACAAGCATTACATGAAGTTAGTGTAATCAATATTCATACCAATGGGTTGTAAGCTGTCCGAGCGAAATATGAGGTGCTGTTCTTCCAATTTGCATGTGGCCTCACCCTGACTACGGAGGAGGCCCAGGACAGAAAGGTCAGTATGGAAATGTGAAGGGGAGTTAAAGTGTTTGGCAACCGAGAGATCGCGTAGGCCTAAGCAGCTTTAGTATTGTCAGGTGTACTGAGGCACAGTGAAAAGCTTTTTGTTGCGTGCTAACCAGTCAGCGGAAAGGCTGTACATGATTGCAATCAAGCCATTCACAGTGTACAGATACAGGATGATTGAAATAACGTTCAGTGCACGATAAAGTCTAATAATGATAGTCCGATGGTCTTTGCTGTTGTAAATTTTGAAAATTATAAGGAAGATGAGTAGTTTATAATACGTTTAAACCTAGACCTTGCAAACTATGATGATGGGGGGAAAAGGGCCAACATAGTGAACTTAAGCATGTTAGTGAGGCAATGAAAACACATTTCTCACGCTGTTTAGGTTCAAATAAACTGACTTGTTGGAGAGACTCACTAGGGGCGCTGCACTGGCAGCAGCCTCTACCTACAGCCTGTCTGTTATTTCTATCTTTTTTTTTATTTTTAGTTAGTCTAAAGTTTTGTGTTGGGGGAAACTTTTATTTTTCTATGTGGGGGAGGGGGGCAGGGTAAGGGGGAAACCGTTTCCCAGTCTCTTCCTCGCGGGGACGCGACTATTTCACCGAGTCGCGTCCTCGCCCCCCACCTCGCGGCCTACCAGCTGGATCGGAGCGGCCTTTCCTGCCAGGGACCGGGAACCGGACCAGGGCTGCTACAGTGGCGGTGCAGCGCTGGAGTCACCGCGGAGCGGGCGATGCCCACCTGGGTCGCCGTTTGGAGCTCCGGAGCGTTGGGCCGTTGCTCCAACATCGTGGAGCTCTGGTGCGGAGAGCTTCCAACGCGGGCGGCGCTGACCATCATCGTGGAGTCCTGGGGCGCCTTGCAGAGGGTCTCCAGCAGCAGTCTCCACCCGGCGCGGCCTGCGGACTTTGGTAGCCACCGACTCTGGCAGGAGGGGGCCGACTCTGGTGTCCACGCCGCTGAGGACGTCCCGCAGCCCCGACATCGGACTTACAACACCCCGGCGAGCGGTCCTGAAAATCGGGCCGCCCGTAGCGGCAACTGCGGAGGGAACGGGGAGGCCCTGACCACGGGGAACAATGGAGGAAGAGACTGACTTTGGTGCCTTCCCACACAGTGGGAAACTTTGATTCTGCTGTGTGGGGATGTTTTATGTCAAACCCTATAGTGTGTTGTGTCCCTTTGTTTATTGTATGGCTGTATGGGAATTTCATTTCACTGTGCCATCTGGCACATGTGATGAATACATCTATCTTGTATCTTGTATCTTGTACTTATCCACAAAGTGTTTTAATTTGTGTCTGTGCCTTTTTGAGCTTGGCCCCAAGTGAAGCCAGACACAGGTTACGGGTATAAAACAAAATAATAAACCCTGAGGATGTCCCCGCGTGGGTGCGGGAGATCGGACGAGGGCACGCAGCCGAGAACAAAGGGAGGCCCAGCATGGGGGGACCGGCGAGAACAAAGGGAGACCCAGTGGGGGGGGAGGCACTGAGAACAAAGATGGACCATTGGGGACTATAATGAATACTTTTCCGGCACCCTGAACGTGGCGGCTCTTTGCATACCTTGTGCATGGTGGGCAAAACAAATTATTTCACTGTGACATGTCACGTGATTATAAAGTATCAATCAGCCAATCAATCAAATTCCCTCCCACGGTCAGGACTGATCTCTTGCTGCTTATTTCTAGTGGTCTGTCGACAAGCCAATTTTCCCTGCTGATTCAGCAATGGATATGTGCATATTCAATATGGCAAAGTTGCCATATTAACGAGTTAAAGGGGATGTACATTGAGATCCCTTGTGCTAAAGTGGTTGACGTGTTGAATTCCTGTTGGAATGATTGAGTGTTGATCTATATTTTCTGGCATTCCAGTGGGGATGTGTCTGTTTCCTGAAAGTCCAAAGGGATTTTGTTGACTGACCTATGATACCTGAATTGATTTTCAGATCTTACTTTGTAAACACAAATATCTTAAAAGCTTTTAGCCATGTTCCCATTTTCCCTAAGTGTGTAAAAAAAAGCTCATCAGTGTTCTTTCCACTGATTAACATTCCGCCTTAGTTTCCTCAATGCAATTATTTTTTCTCCTCTGGACCCCAACTCACACTAGAGTCTGCTAGGTAGCTGGAGATTCTGTCTCTAATACATTATAGTGACTGTCAGCAGATAATAATCAGCTCAGCCATTACAGCATAAAAAATCAATTAAAAAAAAACTTTTCGCTCAATAAATTAAAAATAGAGATAGAGTAGCAAATTGCCGTGATTTGACACCTGATAACTTTCCAATATTTGCAACTAGCCCCGAGTAAAGTTATTATAAAAAAGATGTACACTTTTAATAACTAATACATCCCACACACTTCCAGCAGGAAAACAGCACGAAGGATCTATCTGGTGCATGATATTATCACTTCCTTTGTAATTTATTTTGTGCTAAAGCAACTCTGCCACTGCCCGTGTTGTATGTTTTAATAAGAGTTTAATTGCATTGATAGGAAAATGCACCTGCACATGCATTATTAATTAGATGGCAGCAGTCCACATTTCAAAATAGGTGAAGCAAAGCAGCAGCACTTGGATTAAAATTTATATTGATAGATTGTTCTTTGAGCACTTTCCTGCATTTTCCACCAGATACCAGCTACTTAATTACTGTCTTTCTATGTAATTAAACATGTTGAAAATTAGCATAAAACCCAAAATAGATGTATCAGTGCTTTGCAATTTCCCAATTGCACCAAATGGACTTTTGAACACAAGCCACGATCAATAGTCAGAGTGCTTTGTGATTTATTGGCTTCAGAAGCAAAAGGGTATGATCGCGGGTCAGCTAAAGGATGGATAGTCATTTGCTCTCTGCCGCTCTCTCTCTCTCTCCAGTTTGCAGTCCAACGTTTGCACCTCAAGGTTGAAATACTGGCATAAAAGATGAGTTGGAGGTCAGGCAATAACACAACTTCCTGCCACGGGCTGCTCTGCGGAGGCCTTATCGAGGTGCTGCATAGCCGCGCAACCACCTAGAAGACCTGAATGCCCAAAGGCTCAGCGGACCATGGTATCGGGAGGGAGCCGCTGGAGACGTTGAACGCAAAGACCAAGTGAATGAATATTCCATTTTTAGTAGCCCTGAAATGCTTCTGACATTCAGAGACACTTCGACATAGATCAGCCATGATTGAATGGCAGAGTAGCCTCAATGGGTTGAATGGCCTAATTCTGCTCCTGTGACTTTTCACCGAATCCTGATCTCGGGTACGGTCTGTATGGAGTTTGCACGTTCTTCCTGTGATCACGTGGATTTCTTCCGGGTGCTTCAGTTTCCTCCCACATCCCAAAGACATTGGGGGCTGTAGATTAATTGGCCCTCTGTAAATTGCTCCTAATGTGTAGAGAGTGGATGCAAAAATGGGATAACAGAGAGCTAGTGTGAATAGGCGATCGATGGTCGGCATGGACTCGGTGGTGCGAAAGGCCTGTTTCTATGCTGTATCTTTCAATCAATTAATTTTCAATCCAAAGAACTGTCATAATTTAACAAATGACTTTGTTGGGTTTAAAGTCATTCAGAACTTTGTGAAAGGTGTTATGTAAAAAGTAGTCTTTTTTATCTGATTATATGCAGGTTTACCACAAGAGCAAAAATAAATTAGTTGATTTTGGACTGATGACTTCGATGCTTGTGAAATAAAAGCAAATTCATTAAGTTTGATCCTTTTGTCATTTGACAATGTTTGCAGGATCTAACATTGCTATGGAAATCAGTGCTCCTGAGGGCAAATTTATGCCTTTAAGTCTCTTTTATAGATGAAAAGCAAAAATAATTGACTTTCCCTTTTTGCTGTAACTAAAGGGATTTTTTTGTTCCTTCTTGTCCCTGAAAATAATTTACTTGTGAGGGCACAATATTCTCCAGAAAATGTTTTCCCGAACTACATTGCAATTATGACCTCAGAGCCCAATCTAACGTGAATACTCATGGCCACTTGAGTTCGAATTAAGCTGCTCAGAAAAATTATAGGATTAACACGCACTCAATTTGCTTCGCATACTAACTCATACAGAGGTGGCAATGCTCCACTGATATTTTTGGGGAGAAGCCATATCAGATAATAACAGATGTAGACTGGAAGGAAATGATTCATTTTCCCACTCACCATGTGTATTTTATACTTGACTAATACATTTTCAGTGCATGTAAACCAATCATCATTCAAAAAAAACAGATGCAGTCATGAACTGTTCCGTAAACTTAACACCTTTGGTGAGAAAGTTGGCCCTCCATCTATTTTTTATTAAGTTCCTTGTCTGCAGTTAAAGGTTGTGTTTCAACACAGCATTTGCATGATAGAAATCTGACTCATCAGTAACCTGGGAGCTCAACTCAAACCATCGGTTTGGAACGTACTACATAGTCTGAAGAAGGGTTTCGGCCCAAAATGTTGCCTATTTCCTTCGCTCCATAGATGCTGCTGCACCTGCTGAGTTTCTCCAGCACTTTTGTCTACCTTCGATTTTCCAGCATCTGCAGTTCCTTCTTAAACAAATATCTTCTTCGGTAGTTCCTTAAGATCAGAGATGACTTAATTTCACTTTGTTTCGGTGTGTTCTGAGGTGGCTGATAAGACTTCCAGAGTCTCTCATAGATGGGACAGGAGGTGCCGGATGGAGCAGCCGGGTCGACTGTCTATGTGAGGTGGTGAGCTCTTCCCACCACATCTGCACTGACTAAGACGCCTATCTAATCTAATCCCATCTGCCTGAATAGTTCAGCCATTCAGCCCATCAAGTCTACTTCGCCATCAAATCCTGGCTGATCTATCTTTCTCTCTCAACCCCATTCTCCTGCCTTCTCCCCATAACCCCTGACACCCATACTAATCACGAATCTGTCAATCTGTGCCTTAAAAATACCCAATGACTTGGACCCCACAGCCATCTGGGGCAATGAATTCTACAGATTCACCACCTTCTGGCTAAAGAAATCCCACCTCATCATAAAAGGTACATCCTTTTATGCCGTCGTAATGGCTTCTGATCCTAGACTCTCCCACTAGTGGAAACGTCCTCTCCACATTCACTCTATCCAGACCTTTCACTTTTTGGTAAGTTTCTGTGAGGTCCTCTTTCATCCTTCTAAACTCCAGTGAGTACAGGCCCTGTTCCATCAAAGTAGGACCTGTGTCCCTCGTTCCCCTCCTTATACATGCGTCTGCCAAAATGCTTCTTAAATATTGTTGCCATATCTGCTTCTGACTCTTTCCCTGGTCACATGTTCCAGGCACCTACAACTCTCTGTGTAAAAAAAAAACTTGCTTCATAAATCTTCTTTAAATTTTAGCCCACTAACTTAGAACCTATGCCTTCAGATATTTGATAGACTCTGACCTTTATTTCATATGTTCCTTGCATCACATGATATACTTCTATCAGGTCGCCCCTCAGCCTTCTACACTCCATTACTGCACTCCATCATCAAATTATTTTGCTAGTGATTTTTTTCTTGCTGTAAGTGAAAGTTTCCCAACTGTGTAGGTTTTTTGATGGTGTGTCTGCACCACTACTTCAAGTGCCCTTCGAAAAAAATGTAAATAAGTTCATATTGGGCATGCCCGCGCATATATTACTGTGCATTTTTACTGTGCCTAAGAGTTGTTTAGTTTGGTTTAGAGATACAACATGGAAACAAGCCCTTTGGCCCACTGAGTCCATGTCAACTATCGATCACCCGTTCACAATAGACCTCTGTTGTCCCACTTTCTCATCCACTCCCTACACACTAGGAGCAATTTACAGAGGACCAATGAACCTACAAACACACACATCTTTGGGATATGGAAGGAAACCAGAGAACTTGGAGGAAATCTGCACACAGACAGCACCCGAGGTCAGGATCGAACCTGGGTCTTTGGAGCTGTGAGGCAGCAACACTACCAGCTCTGCCACTGTGCCATTATTGGAGAACGCCTGGGGATTTGTGGGAACTGAACTGTTTTCCCATCCTATCATGATCACGGGCAGCTCTTCATGTTATGGAAACTGAACTTTAATTCAGCAAAGTTTTTCATCCGCGCTAGGCTAGACACGAAGGTCAACCACTTGGACAGCTGCATGTTCTGTCTCTTTAGTGATAAGGCTATGTTGCTAGGGGTGAGGGCAGAATTCTGGATGACAATACCCAACCACATGAACAAATTTTCGCCAAGAGAGTTGCGAGTCTGCGGAATTCTCTGTCACAGAAGGCAGTGGAGGCCAATTCACTGGATGTTTTCAAGAGAGAGTTAGATTTAGCTCTTGGGGCTAACGGCATCAAGAGATATGGGGAAAAGGCATGAACGGGTTACTGATTTTGGATGATCAGCCACGGTCATATTGAGTGGTGGTGCTGGCTTAAAGGGCCGAATAGCCTGCTCCTGCACCTATTTTCAATGTTTCTATGTTGCTACGTTTCAAATGAACGTGACCCACTCCACATATGTTCCTGCCAAAAGTGGTATAAAAACCTATGTTCTCTGGTTCTTGATTCTCATACTCTGGGTAAGAGACTCTGTGCAGCTACCCGACCCATTCCTCTCATGTATTTTATCTTTCTGCACAAGCTCACCAGTTTGGAAAAAAGTTGTCCTGAATTATAGAAAAAGTTTTCCTGTCATATCCAGGTTGTTTAAAGGTGATTGAAACTTTCCCAGATTCATTTCAAATTGAAAGCTAACAAGCAGCAGACACTCAAGACTTTTATCCCCTGAGGATCAGTTTAATTGAAACCTTGGCACTGGAAATAGAAAGTCAGTGGTGTATCTCCTGATGTCATCTGAGATGTTTGCAGTGCCCTAACTCTTTTCAGTGATAGTTAAAAAAAAAGGGCTATTTGCATTTCATCTCATTTTATTAAATGTTTCTTCTAACATGTAAAGGTAGGCATTGAAAATAAGTTTTATTCCAAGTTGTCCTTTGGTTGTAAGGAACATCTCGATGTATTAGAAAGGCGCTATATAAATCCCATCCATTATTATTATTATTACAGTGCGTATGGCTGACTTACAACCTGTTTAAAAGAATGATTTGCATTTATTATGGCAGCTTTCCTGATCTCCCTTGTCCCAAAGCCCCATACTGCCTGTAAAGTGTCTTCAGAGACTAGTTAATGTTGCAATCGAACGGAGAAAGCAATTTACTCCCATAAACAGCAGTACATTCTTGAATTGAGGGATCAGTAAAGGACACTTAATAAGTGTCCTTTTTAAGAACTCTGCTGTTCTCCTTTGAAATCAAAGATCTTTTAAGGGATCTAACAGAGTGTCAGTTTAGCATTGACTGAAGGAAGATAAATACAACAGCACAACATTCTCTCACAAGCGCAATAGAACACAAGGGTGGCATAGTGGCACAGCAGTAGAGTTACTGCCTTACAGTGTTTGCTGTTCTGGAGACCTGGGTTCGATCCCGACCACGGGTGCTGTTTGTACGGAGTTTGTACGTTCTCCCTGTGACCTGCATGGGTTTTCTCTGAGACCTTCGGTTTCCTCCCATACACCAAAGACGTATAGGTTTTTTAGGTTAATTGGCTTGGCATGTGTAAATTGTCCCTAGTATGTGTAGGATAGTGTTAATGTGCAGTGATCGCTGGTCGGTGCAGACTCGGTGGGCCGAAGGGCCTGTTTCCGCGCTGTATCTCTAAAACTAAAACATCAGTGATTGTACTCAAGCACTAGAACTCGGACTTGAACCTAAAACTTGTGGTTGGCACAGCGGCAGAGTTGTTGCCTTACAGCACCAGACACGCGGGTTTGATCCATGTCGAGACGTTAGCACGTTCTCTCTGTGACCATGTGGGTTTTCTCCGGGTACTCTGGTTTCCTCCCACATTCCAAAGACATGCAAGTTTATAGGTTAATTGGCGTCTGTAAATTCTCCCAAGTGTGTAGGATAGAAATAGTGTATGGATGGTTGTTGGTTGGCGTAGACTCGGTAAACAGATGGGCCTGTTTCCACGCTGCATCACTAATCCCAACTAAACTAAACCTAATCTTTCCAACCGGATTGAGAGTGTTACCTACTGAGCCAAGCTTTTATGATTGCAGACAGAGTATGGATCCAATCTGGTTCAATTTCAGGCAAACACCTGGTTCTCTAAGATAGACACAAAGTGTTGGAGTAACTCAGCATCTCTGGAGAAAGCGGATGGGTGACATTTTGTGTCAGGAGCCCTTTTCAGACTGAAAGTGGAGTTAAGGGAACTGGAAGTAATAAAAGGCCAAAACAAAGCAGGGCCGGCAACAGATTACCAAGGAAGGGTGGTGCTGACAATGGCCCGTTGTTTGCTGGGGAAGAGGTGATAATGAAATATACAGGGATGCGCTCAGTGGAACTGGTAGGATGACTAGCGTGGGGGGGGAAGAGAGGGGCTGCAAGGGTTACTTGAAATTAGAGAAATCAATGTTTGTACCACTGGGTTGTTAGCTACCCAAGCAAAATATGAGATGCTGTTCCTCCAATTTAAGTGTGGTCCCACTCTGACAGTGGAGGAGGCCCAGGACAGAAAGGTCAGCATGGGAATGGGAAGGGGAATTAAATGTTTGGAAATCGGGAGATCGCATAGGCCAAGATGGACTACCTCTTTAAAATGAATGTAGAGCACCAACTAGCCACCCTGACCCATTGCAACCCAACTATATATGTAAAGGAGCCTGAAAACTGTAGCGTCCAGGTTCAGGAAAAGCTTCTTCCCTATAGCCATTCGACTACTACACACTACAACCTCAAATAAGCTCTGAACTACATAGACTATTATTGTTATTATTGCACTATTATTTGTTTTGTTGTGTGTACGTCTGTGTGCGTACACACACATATATATGTATAAATGTGTGTGTATGTATATATGTCTGTATATATATATATATATATATATATGAGGCCAGCTCTCTGAATACTTTCAAGAGAGAGCCAGATATGGCTCTTAAAGATAGCGGAGTCAGGAGATATGGGGAGAAGGCAGGAATGGGGTACTGCTTAGGGATGATCAGCCATGATCACATTGAATGGCGGTGCTGGCTCGAAGGGCTGAATGACCTACTCCTGCACCTATTGTCTATTCCTAGGTACCTGGAATAGAGAGATTGGAGAGCTTAGGTCTATTTTCTGTGGAGCCAAAGAAGGTTAAGAAGTCACATGATTGAGGCATATAAAATATAATAGGCACTTAGACGTGGGAGGGTTAGAATGATTCCCTGGCAATGAAGCTTGTAGAGACACTTGCCGGCAGTTAGCTCAGGCAGTGAAGAGAGCTGTCTGAGTAATGGCAGAGGCTCAACAGTCATAGAATTGCAATCTTCACTGCTGGCAGATCATTGCTGAGTGTGACATGTGCTCATTAAATGCCTGCTAAGCCAATTCACAAGTGTGAAACCAATATTAGGTATGTACAGACTGGCCAAGTTGGCTGTGTTACTATCAAGGTAGTGAACCAACCCTATGTTTTATGCTTGTCTCTTGTGATATGAACAGTTATTAAACATAGTGAGGGACAATGGTCATAGAGTCATACATAGAGTATGGCACTAAAATAGTCCATTGGGCCCAACACGTCCATGCCGACCAGTGGGTATCCATCCATATTAACTCCATCTCCCAGTACTTGGTCTGTAGCCTTCTATGCCTCTATATTGCACTAAATACTAACCCCTGTATCCTTTATCTGCACACTGCGGATGGCTTGATTGTAATTGTGTATAGTCTTTTCTTTGACTGGATATCACGCAACAAATCACTACTATTGACACACGTTTCATCTGGAAAAAACTTCAAAACATGACGAACTACAAAAAGAAACCCACCCCCACACCTGACAGCGACAATCAGCTTCCTGATACACTCAACTTTTTCTATGGGAGGTTTAAGCAGGCACCGGCTCCACCACCATCTCCCCCCGACCCCCTCCCTCCCCCCCCCTTTCACCATCTACGAGGAGGAGGTGAGGAGCACCTTCAGGGGACTTAAGAGGAATAAAGCCCCCGGCCCAGATAACATCAGCCCCTCCGTTCTCCACCACTGCGCTGCGGAACTGGCTGGGGTTTTTACCAACATCTTCAACACCTCCCTCTGTCAAAGCTCAGTACCCAATTGCTTCAAAGAATCCATTATCATCCCGGTTCCCAAGACCAAGACCATCTCCTGCCTCAATGACTACAGACCCATTGCCTTGACATCGGCAGTCATGAAATCATTTGAGCGCATCATACTCAATCACCTGAAAACTGTCACCACCCCACTCATGGACCCATACCAATTTGCATACAGAGCTAACAGGTCAGTTGAGGACACCGTCAACTTAGCAACTCATCACATTCTGAACCACCTGGAGTCCGCAAACACATATGCCCGCATCCTGTTCATGGATTTCAGCTCTGCATTCAATACAATAAACCCGGCCAAACTGTTCAATAAATTAGTGGACATGAACATTGACCCATGCATCTGTCACTGGATTCACAGCTTTCTCTGGAACAGGCAACAGAGGGTGAGGATCAACAATAACACATCCTCCCCTCTGTTCCTCAGTACAGGCACACCCCAAGGCTGTGTTCTCTCACCCTGGCTATTCTCCCTTTACACAAACCAGCTCACATCCCACCACAGCTCCGTCAACTTGTACAAGTACGCGGACGACTCAACCATCATAGGATTCATCACCAACAACCAAGAAACTGAATACCGTGCACAGGTCAACCAAGCAGTGACCTGGTGCACAGACCATGATCGCTTACTCAACTCATCAAAAACAAAATAACTCATCATCGACCCAAGACGCCAGCCATTCCCCAAAACTCCTGTGCTCATTAAAGGTGAATCCATCTCCATCACTGACACATTCAAACTCCTTGGAACCCACATCAGCAACAACCTCAAATGGAGGACAAACGCAGACCACATCTATGGAAAAGCCCAGCAAAGACTTTTCCATCTCCGACAGCTCAGGAAGTTCAGAGTAAGGTCTCATCTCATGCTCCGCTTCTATACAGCCATCATCGAAAGCATCCTCACTTCATCCATCACAGTCTGGTTCGGCAGTCTCGACTCACTCTCCTGGAAGAAATTACAGCGCATCATCAACAGAGCATCCAAAATTATTGGCTTACCCCAACCATCCCTTGAATCACTTTACCACAAACGGACACTACACAGAGCCCGCAAGATCATCTCTGATCCCACTCACCCTGCACACTATGCCTTTCAGCTACTGCCCTCTGGGAGGCGTTACAGGACAATTGCCTCCAAAACAAACTGCTTCAAAAACAGTTTCATTCCCACTGCAATTAACATTTTAAACTCTGTACGGTGAGGAATAAGAATAAGCATGGCCCCTATGTATCATGTAATGTGTCTGTCTGTATGTATATCTATGTTATATGTTTAATGTTTGATGAAATGTTGGAACCTGTACCGAGCTGTACTGATAACAAATTCCACCAGCCTGGCTGTGTGGTCATTAAAATACAATACAATACAATACAAAACAAAATATTTTCACTGTACCTCGGTACACGTGACAATAATAAACTTAAGAATAAGGGGTAGGCCATTTAGAACGGAGATGAGGAAACATTTTTTTTCACACAGAGAGTCGTGAGTGTGGAATTCTCTGCCTCAGAGGGTGGTGGAGGCCAGTCTTCTGGATACTTTCAAGAGAGAGCTAGATAGGGCTCTTGAAGATAGTGGCATCAGGGGATATGGGGACAAGGCAGGTACGGGGTACTGATTGTGGATGATCAGTCATGATCACATTGAATGGCGATGCTGGCTTGAAGGGCCGATTGGCCTACTCCTGCACCTATTGTCTATTGTCTTTTGTCTATTGTCTAAAGCACACTATCTTGGTGAACCATTATCACATCATTTACCTCCTCTAATTAAGGTCTGAAGTTTAACTAGAAGTAACTAGAAAAAAAAATCAAAATTATAAGACTGGGAAAGAAAGCACAGGTTTAAAGTAAACTATTTAACAGATTATAATACAAGGTGTGAGAATACAGTTTCAAAATTATCAAAATTTGACCAACTGATGAATTGAACCACAGCTTGGCGGATTGCAAAAGTGCTTTCGTCAGCAATTTGGCTCCGACATTCATCATTTGAAATTCCAACAAAAATCTTTGGAAACAAAAGTGAAGACTGAAAACAGATACAAGGGGAAATACTGCGCACCTGTACATGAGAAGCGTTTCTTCCAAACACAAGAACCCATACCCCTTCCCTGGTGAAAGCTTCACCATGCACTGAAACCACCCATTAGTTCAAGTAGAGAGGGTTGGTCTACTGGTTCAGTGACTGCAGACTGAAGTCCCACTGCTACGTGTCGTTCAACTCCATCATCCTCATTTGAGTGAGTTTTGTCAGTGCTCTGTCAGGCTCTGGGTGGAAAATGTTGCAGCGGCAATGCATTCCTTCACAGACGAGAGGAACACAAATGCTCCTCCACTGGCCTGGTTTAGAATGTCCTTCCCGCCTGCCAATCATTGAGAGAGAAACCCATGACCCAGATGATGTTCCTGGCTGAGGAACTGATGTGGTAGCAAGTGGACTGGACTGGAACAGAAAATGTTAAAGGAAGAGTGCAATTTTAAATAAATCGTCAACCTGCTGGGATTTAAAAGAACGTTAGTTGTCTTACAAAGGTAAATTATAAATGTGGTACTGATAACATTATAATTGAACAATAAGCCTTCCAAAATATGATTTAAGAGTTAAGAACTATTAGGAAGGGGCGATACAGTTGCGCAGCTGATAGAGTTGTTGCCTCACAGTGATATAGACCCAGGTTTGATCCTGACCTCGGATGCTGCCTGTGTGGAGTTTGAACGTTCTCCCTGTGGCCACATGGTGCGGTTTCATCTGGATGCTCCAATTTCCTCCCATGTCCCGAAGGCATGCGGGTTTGTGGGATAATTGGCCTCTGTAAAATTGCCGCTGGTGTGTAGGGAGTCGATGAAGTGGGATAACATACAACTAATGTGAATGGGTCGGCGCGGACTCGGGAGGCTGAAGGGCCTGTTTCCATGCTGTATCTCTCAACAGTAAACAAAACTATGTACGATTGTTGTTAAATATATTAGATTTCAGATTATTCAGGTTATTGAAAGAATAGCTATGTGTTGAATATGTGTACATGCATTGATAAGTACAAGTATGTGTGATGAGATAAACTAGTGGCCCAAAGAGAACTGTTCTGGGACATAAGAGTTCAAATCACTAAAGATTTTGAATACAGAACAGGAAGAGGCCCTTTGGACCACAATATTTAGAGAGTCATAGAGTTCATACTGTGTGGAAACAGGCCCTTCAGCCCAACTTGCCCAAGCCAGCCAAAATGCCCCATCTGTATTAATCTGACCTTCCTGTCTTTGCCCCATATTCCTCTAAACCTATCCTATCCATGTACCTGCCCAAATGTCTCTTAAATGTTATGATAGTACCTGCCTCAACCTCCTTCTCCAGCAGCTCGCCACCATTTGTGTAAAAAAGTTACCACTCAGATTCCTCGAAAATCTTTCCCCTCTCACCTTAAACCTGTGTCTTCTGGTTCTCGATTCCCCTACTCTGGGTAAAAGACTGTACATTTACACAATCTATTCCTCTCATGATTTAGTACACCACAAGGACACCCCTCATTCTCCTGAGGTCGAAGGAATAAAGTCCAAGCCTGCTCAACTTCTCCCTGTAGCTCAGGCCCTCAAGTCCTGGCAACATTCTCGTAAAATGTTCTCTGTACCCTTGCCAGCTTGACAACATCTTTCCTAATAACATTGTGACCAAAACTTAACATGATACTCCAAATGTGGTCTTATATAACTGTAACATGACCTCCCAACTCCTATACTCAGTACTCTGACTAATGAAGGCTAATGTGCCAAAAGGCTTTTTGAGCACCCTATCTACCTGTGACACCACTTTCAAGGAATTTCAAGGAAGTTTGTGCCAAACATGATGCCAAGTAAAACAGATATCATTTGCCTGAACATGATCCATATCCATCTATTCCCTATCTAAACGCCTCTTTAACACCACTGCCGTATCTGCCTCCACCACCACCCTTGGCAATGTTCTCCAGGCCCCCACTTCTCTCTTCATAAAAAAATGATTTGTTGAGTTCAATAACTTATATCAGTCTGAACCAAAATTCAGACATTGCGATCAAAAAACTATTAATCGTTCTCCACTGATGATCATTAGGGTGGGGTTCTACTGTTTGTAGACAGTCTATGTTTGATGTGTCCCTAACACCAAAGTAGTTGACCCTGATGAGGCCCAAGTAATTCATCATGGAAATAAATGGCAGTTTAGTTTAGTTTAGTGTAGAAACAGGCCCTTCGGCCCACCGAGTCTGCGCCAGTCAGCGATCACCCATACACTAGTTCTATCCTACACACTAGGGACAATTTACATAAGTCAATTCACCAACAAATCTGCACATCTTTGGAATATGGGAGGAAACCAGAGAAAACCCACACGGTCACAGGGAGAAGGTACAAACTCTGTACAGACAGCACCCGTAGTCAGGATCAAGCCCGGGTCTCTGGTGCTGCAAGGCAGCGACTCTACTGCTGCGGACCAGTGGCAGTGATGCCCATAATCCATGAATGAATTAAAATATTGAAATATGGACACATATGAAGTTATTTATATTTCCAAGTCCAGAATCTACACTGAGTGAATAAAGGTCACTTCCAATCAACTGAGCCCTGTTTCCTCAGGGAAGATCTAACTCTAAGAACCTTTTATTAAAATTGGTCACGAAAAGTGTGAGATGAAAACGAGTTACCTGCATTCCCATTATCCTGTCAAGTGCTGCCATTATTATAAACAAGGTATGCACAGTTAAAAGGCAGTAACGACAGCTTGTTACAGCCTGCCACAGCTCGTGGGCTTCTCGCCTTTGTTAATAGAAAACAACGTTGAGATGTCACTTTAAATCGCCCGTCGTTGCGGAGCAAAAGAGAAATTGTGCTCGCCTCGAGCTGCCAAATTTATCCAACTCCATAGAGTCTACAGCACAAAAACATTGAGCTGAACTGGTCTCTCCTGCAGTTGATGTTCTACGCATTTTTTCAAACCATCCGGCTCCACTTCCTTCGATCCTGCAGTCATTCAATTGTATTCTCCCCACCTACCCATTCAGGGTGACACAGTAGCGCAGCGGCAGAGTTGCTGCATTATGCCCCTGTCCCACTTAGGAAACCTGATCGGAAACCTCTGGAGACTTTGCGCCCCACCCAAGGTTCCCGTGTGGTTCCCGGAGGTTTTTGTCAGTCTCCCTACCTGCTTCCACTACCTGCAACCTCCGGCAACCACCTGCAACCTCC
Source organism: Amblyraja radiata (assembly GCF_010909765.2). Classification (NCBI taxonomy): domain Eukaryota; kingdom Metazoa; phylum Chordata; class Chondrichthyes; order Rajiformes; family Rajidae; genus Amblyraja; species Amblyraja radiata. Next base: position 25,886,080 of record NC_045974.1, on the reverse strand, counting down.
GGGAACCGCACGGAAACCTTGGCTGGGGCGCAAAGTCTCCAGAGGTTTCCGTTCAGGTTTCCTAAGTGGGACAGGGGCATTACACCTCCATAGCCCCAAAGTTCAATCCTGACAACGGGTGCTCTCTGTATGGAGTTTGTACATTCTCTCCGGGTGCTCCTGTTTCCTCCCACACTGCAAAGACATACAGATTTGTAGATTAATTGGTTCAGTAAAATTGTAAATTGTCCCTAGTGTGTAGGACAGTGCCAGTGTATGGGGATCATTGGTCGGCATGGACTCAGTGGGGCGAAGGGATTGTTTCTGCACTGTATCTCTGTATCTGTTTCCATTCAGATTCTACCACTATGTTCACCTACACACAAGGATCAATCTACAAAGTTCAATTAATCTACCAACCCAAATGTCTTTGACATACGGAGGGAAACCGGAGCGCCCAGAGGGAACCCACAAGGTCAGAGAGATAATGTGTAAATGCCACACAGACAGCAGCTGAGGTCTGGAGTCATAGAGTCTTACAGTATGGAAACAGGCCCTTCGGCCCAACTTGCCCACACCGACCAACATGTCCCATCTACACTAGTCCCACCTGTCTGCATTTGGACCATGTCCATCTAAACCTTTTGGGCCTGGAGCGGGGCCGTACATCGCCCTGCGCGGCCTAAAATGGACGTGGGACTTACCATCGCCCGTCTGGAGCTTCAACATCGGGAGAAAAATGGTGCAGGGGAGAGAAAAGACTTTGCCTTCCATCACAGTGAGGAGGAGATTCACTTTGATGGATGTTTGTGTAAATTGAATTGTTTGTATGTCTTGTAGGAATTGTCTTTGTTTGTATGGCTGTGGAAACGGAGTTTCGTTTGAACCTCACTGAGGTTCAAATGACATGTAATAAATAATGTATTGTATTGTATTATAAAATATTGTACCTGTCTAAAATTTTCTTAAACGTTGCGATAGTTCCTGCCTTAACTACCTCCTCTGGCAGTTCGTTCTATACACCCACCGCCCTTTGTGTGAAAAAGCTACCCCTCAGGTTTCTATTAAATCTACAGTATGTCCTCTGGTTCTCGATTCCCCTCCTCTGGGTAAGAGACTCTGTGCATCTATAGAGTTTAGAGTTTAGATTAGTGAGTTTATTATCGTCATGTGTACCGAGGTACAATGAAAAGCTTTTTATTGCATGCTATCCAGTCAAAGAACAGATTGTACATGAATACAATCCAGCCGTCCACAGTTCACAGATAACGTATAAAGGGTACAACATTTAGTGATAAAGTCTGGTTAAAGATAGTTCAAGGTCTCCAATGAGGTAGATGGGAATCCAAAATAAAACCAGGTTGTTGGAACTGTAGACCAGCAAAGTTAGACGATCCTGTCACCCTTATCATAGAGTAATGGAACCTGGAAATAGGCCCTTCGGCCCAACTCATCCATGCTGACCAAAATGCTCCATCGAAGTAAGTCACAGTTGACCACATTTGGCCCATGTCCCTAAAAATCTTCCTATCCACGTATCTCCCCAACAGTTCTTTAGGTATTTTATTGTACCTGAACTACTTTCTCTGGAAGCTCCTTTCAAATACCCAACACCCTCTGTGTGGAAAAATTTGCCTCTCTGGTTTCTATTAAATCCCTCCATTTTCACTTTAGAAGTACGCCCTCGAGTTCTTGACTCTCATATGCTGGGTGAAAGACTCTGTGAGTTCTCCTGTTCCCCTCATGATTTTATACACCTCTGTAGCCAGAGACTTTGGGAGTTTGTCACTAGCTAGAGAGAGACAGAGAAATGCTGGGACCAGGAGGACAAAGATGCACTGTGAAAATGGCCACATGATGGATATCTGGTTGGAGCAGAACTGAAGGTAACTTCATGGCTGTGTAGTGTGGCCTGGAGAAGATAAGGTGTCTGGGAACGGTCATTGTGCAAAGGAACTGTATGACGAGAATGAAAATATGAACAGGCAACATCATTTAGAACTCTCTAGCCTGATAATGAACGAAGATGCATTTTGGATGAGTGACAACTTGAAATGATTGACTTCAGAATTTTGAGAGCCTTGGGTTAGAACAAAGGCTTACTTTAGGAGTTTGAAGGAAAAATTAGTATAAAAGAAGGGAGGTCAGAGACTTCAGGACGACAACAAGGGAACAACCATGGCAAGAAGAAGGGACCTGAGTTTGAAGCTCAGAGAACACTGCCCCTTATCAATGGAGTGAACCTGGCCAATTCATTCATATGGGGAATATCAGACTGCAAGTCATAGGTTTTGTGATTTAGTTTAAGAAGTGGTAAGTTTAAATAGTAAAGTAAATGAGAAGTTATTCGAAGTCAATAGTTTGCATGCATGTTTAAGTTACTCAAGTGTTAATAAAGATTAAGTTGTACTAAACCTTGGTTTAGAGTATTTTGTTCGACACGTCGGTTGCTACCAAATAGAGGTAATAGGGTCAACACCTCTATAAGATCGTCCTTCAGCCTTCTAATCAAAGCCTACTTCCTGTTTGGGATAACTGTCCTGTTTCCCAATCCCTTCTCTTTAGGTATGACCATTTGTTCTTTGGTATTATAGTTCTGCATCAATATATTTCATGGTTTGTGAAACGGCATCTCATTCTCATCTCACCCTTTGCCCTCTCTCCTCATGTAAATTCTTATTATCCAAGTATTTTTGCTCCTTTTTAGCAAAATATATAATTAATTACCGGCAAGTTAATTCTCCAGTTACAGTGTCAAAGCCACAACCTACATTTATTAACCCTCCACTATTATCCTCAAGGAGATAATTTTAGAATCAGTCACATTGCTGTGAACTTGGAGATAATAACAAAAATAAGAGGAACAAAAACTTGGTTTTCTTCCTGGAAGACATCAGTGGCAAGATAATTTTCACAACAATTTGTTACAGCGATTTCTGCTACCAACATTTTTCTTTTGTTGAATTTCAAGTCATTTACTTGACTGAATATCATTTCTTCATTAGCTATGATGGGATTTGAACTCAAGTCGCTGGGTTATTCATTTAGGCCTCTGGATTACTATCAGTCCTTTCACCACTGGCTACTTTCGATATTAAGGTGCAATTAAGTCAGTATTTTGTCATCTGTAAGGAAAAGTTTGCTGTCTTGAGTTGGAATAACAAGATTTATCTCAGAGGTTTCAACACCAGGAATTTCAGATGCGCAGCAATTTATTTTCCATCTATTGAAGTCATCTGGAAGAATGATTGGAAGGAATAGAGTGGCAGGATAGTATCACTCATACAGCTCTGCCTCACAATTAAGGCAACAGATGTGCCATACAGAGGGTGCTATTCAGTCAGTGAAAAGAATATACATGATTACATTCAAGCCGTCCACAGTGCACAGATATAGGATGAAGGGTTTAACGTTTAATGCAAGATAAAGTGCAGTAAAGTCCAATTAAATATAGTCGAAAGGACTCCGATGAAATAGATGGCAGGTCAGGACCAATTTCTGGTTGGGTGAAAGGATGGTTCAGTTGCCTGATGACAGCTGGGAAGAAACTGACCCTGAATCTGGAGGTGTGTGTTTTCACACTTCTGTACTTCCTGCCTGATGGGAGAGGGGAGCAGAGGGAGTGACGAGGGTGAAACTCTTCCTTGATTATGGCGGTGGCCTTGCCAGGGTAGCATGTAGTGTAGATGGAGTTAATGGAAGGGAGGTTGGTTTGTGTCATGATCTGGGCTACATCCACAACTCTCCTCAAATTCTTACGCCCTTCAAGTGCAATATTTTCCATTGCTTTAGAGATTAGACTTTAGAGATACAGCAGGGAAAGAGGCCCTTCAGTTCACGACCATCTATCACCCCTTGCGATATCCTAAAAACTATCCTACACACTAAGGACTATTTTACACCTCACCAAGGCCAATTAGCCTACAAACATGTACATCTTTAAAATGTGGGAGAAAACCTACGTGGTCACAGGTACAGCGTACAAACTCTGTACAGACAGCACCCACAATGAGAATCTCTGGCACGGTGAGGCAACAACTCTACCACTGTGCCACCGTGCCATCCCATTGCTGTGGAGAAAGAGTTGGGGAAATGGGACAGAAAGGATTGTTCTACCACGGGGCTGCATACACTTGATAAGAAGAATAGCCTGCCCTGTGGTACCAATTCTATGGCTGTCAGTTGCTTTTCCAGCAGCTGCTCTGTGTGCTTGTCTCACATCCATTCTTTTTAGTCAGAAACTGTGTGCCGAGCTCCTTTAAACAGGAGTTACCCAACAACACATAGTGCTCATGATAGACAGATCAGTATTCTGGACGCTGAGTTCCTCTGTAACGCTTTCACAATGTACAATGCATGTCCATCGTAACAATTTACCGAAACATTTCTGTCAATTTGCAGAGCTGCAAAGTATTTCCTTTGTTGCTTTTCTTTTCTGGATAAATAGGGGGGGGGGGAAGAGCCTTTACATAGTCATTTTTATGCCTTGCCAGTACAAAAGATCACCTTGTTATTATGCGCTGCCATGCATCAATAACAAAGATGATATGAATTATGATACCTCTGTGGCTGAAGCCGGATTTGTCAACAGCAGTGTAAGGTTGTATTCGCTTGTGAGATTTTGGATGATTCATCTGAACAAGATACTTGTTCCAGCCAATTCCTTCCATTAATTTTAATGTTGGCTTGTATTAAGGTCAGTGAAAATGCCCTCCGTAACAGTAGCTGGGAGAATAGGGAGTGACTCTTGCCTCTTCCACTTGGAAGTTCCTCATTGCATCGTTTTTTTTCTCGATGGTGAGATGAGTGATCTTGCCTCATGTTTTTCGACTGGGTTGGTTATTGAAACGTCTGACAGGTGTCTCCCAAAAACTTTAACGAAAGTACTTCAGCCGAAGGTTTCCGCGAGGAACTGACAGCTTTCTGCTTCCCGTTCACCTCCAACTTCCATGTTAAATCAGATGTACTGAGCTGAGCAGCTAGATGTACATCAGACACAATCCCTTAGCTGTCCACCATGGCTGGCTGGGCCTGCATGAGTGACACCCTTCACTTGAATGGCATCACTGATCCATAGCTCAAAAGTAAAGGCAGGTTAGTGGTTTACCTACTGTAGTTTAATAAACGTTATCCAGCCATCGGGAAGAAGATATACAGTGGCTTGCAAAAGTATTCATACCCCTTGAACTTTTCCACATTTTGTCATGTTACAACCACAAACGTAAATGTATTTTATTGGGATTTTATGTGATAGACCAACACAAAGTGGCACATAATTGTGAAGTGGAAGGAAAATGATACATGGTTTTCAAATATTTTTACAAATAAAAAACTGAAAAGTGTGGCGTGCAAAAGTATTCAGCCCCCTTTACTCTGATACCCCTAAATAAAATCCAATGCAACCAATTGCCTTCAGAAGTCACCTAATTAGTAAATAGAGTCCACTTGTGTGTAATCTAATCTCAGTATAAATACAGCTGTTCTGTGAAAGCCTCAGAGGTTTGTTAGAGAACATTAGTGAACAAACAGCATCATGAAGCCCAAGGAACACACCAGACAGGTCAGGGATAAAGTTGTGGAGAAGTTTAAAGCAGGGTTAGGTTATAAAAAAATATCCCAAGCTTTGAACATCTCACGGAGCACTGTTCAATCCATCATCCGAAAATGGAAAGAGTATGGCACAACTGCAAACCTACCAAGACATGGCCGTCCACCTAAACTGACAGGCCGGGCAAGGAGAGCATTGATCAGAGAAGCAGCCAAGGCCCATGGTAACTCTGGAGGAGCTGCAGAGATCCACAGCTCAGGTGGGAGAATCTGTCCACAGGACAACTATTAGTCGTGCACTCCATAAATCGGGCCTTTATGGAAGAGTGGCAAGAAGAAAGCCATTGTTGAAAAAAAGCCATAAGAAGTCCCGTTTGCAGTTTGCCACAAGCCATGTGGGGGACACAGCAAACATGTGGAGGAAGGTGCTCTGGTCAGATGAGACCAAAATTGAAGTTTTTGGCCTAAATGCAAAACGCTATGTGTGACGGAAAACTAACACTGCACATCACCCTGAACACACCATCCCCACTGTGAAACATGGTGGTGGCAGCATCATGCTGTGGGGATGCTTTTCTTCAGCAGGGACAGGGAAGCTGGTCAGAGTTGATGGGAAGATGGATGGAGCCAAATACAGGGCAATCTTGGAAGAAAACCTGTTAGAGTCTGCAAAAGACTTGAGACTGGGGCGGAGGTTCACCTTCCAGCAGGACAACAACCCTAAACATACAGCCAGAGCTACAATGGAATGGTTTAGATCAAAGCATATTCATGTGTTAGAATGGCCCTGTCAAAGTCCAGACCTAAATCCAATTGAGAATCTCTGGCAAGACTTGAAAATTGCTGTTCACAGACGCTCTCCATCCAATCTGACTGAGTTTGAGCTATTTTGCAAAGAAGAACGGGCAAAGATTTCAGTCTCTAGATGTGCAAAGCTGGTAGAGACATACCCCAAAAGACTTGCAGCTGTAATTGCAGCAAAAGGTGGTTCTACAAAGTATTGACTCAGGGGGGCTGAATACTTTTGCACGCCACACTTTTCAGTTATTTATTTGTAAAATAATTTGAAAACCATGTATCATTTTCCTTCCACTTCACAATTATGCACCATTTTGTGTTTGTCTATCACATAAAACACCAATAAAATACATTTACGTTTGTGGTTGTAACGTGACAAAATGTGGAAAAGTTCAAGGGGTATGAAAACTTTTGCAAGCCACTGTAAGAGCCTGAAAACTGTAACGTCCGGAAGACAGACACAAAAAGCTTTGAGTAACTCAGCGGGTCAGACAGCATCTCTGTAACCTATTAGTCACCTATTCCTTTTCTCCAGAGATGCAGTCTGACCCACTGAGTTACTACAGCTTTTTGTGTCCATCTTCGCTTTAAATCAGCATCTGCAGTTCCTTCCTACACAACTGTAATGTCCAAAGTTCAGGAACAGCTTCTTCCTTACAATCATCATGCTATTAAAATATATATAATCCAGGTCTAAACAAAAATACAATTTAAAACAGTAAGGACATAGACAGCTAATAAACATACTCATATATATATATATATACACACACACACACACACACACACATATATATATATGTGTGTGTGTGTGTGTGTGTGTGTGTATATATATATATATATATATATATATGAGTATGTTTATTAGCTGTCTATGTCCTTACTGTTTTAAATTGTATTTTTGTTTAGACCTGGATTTTTGTGGAAAGCACTTTCGGTTCCATTCAATTGTATAAAAAGTGCCATACAGTTATTAAACGTTATTATATGCATGTATATATTACATATACATGTATATTCATGAAATATATTTTCATCTCTAAATAAGGATACATATTCATACATACGTATATGCATACACGCACGCACACACGTGAACTGTTCATTTATTATATTGTTTACGGAATACTATGTTTACATATTCTATTGTACTGCTGCACATAGGAATTTCAATGTTCTTTTTGGGACGTACGACAATAAAACACTCTTGACTCATTATCTCATCGACTTTAATTCATTTCTGGTACGCTAAATTATTTTTAATTAAGCTTATTTTATTAATGCTTAAATTACATTTTCAAATACAGTTACAATGTTTCAAAGGCTTATGGACAGGTACTTGGATAGGAAAGATGTAGAGGGATAGAGGACTAATACAGGCAAATGTGGTTAGCATAAATGGGCATCACAGTTGTCATGGACGAGTTGGGAGAAAGGGCCCGCTTCTGTGCTGTACGTTTCTATGATTCCACTCTTTAATGATTTGACCAGTTTTTTAAATTGTCCCGGACTTTCAGAGATGGGCGGGGCTGCACAGAGGCACGGTGGGAAAGTTACAGCGCCAGAGACCCGGGATGGAGCTGTCGTACGGAGTTTGTATGTTCTCCCTGTGACCACGTAGGTTTTCTCTGGGTGCTCTGGTTTCCTCCCACATTCCAAAAACTTGCAGGTTTGGAGGTGAATCAGCTTCTGTAAATTGCCCCTAGTGTGTAGGATGGGATGGCATTGAACTAGTGTACGGGTGATCGATGGTCGGAGTGTTAACACGCTGTATCTCTAAACTAAACTAAAGATATGTGGTACATTCATTAAGGGCCTGTTCTTGTGCTGTACTGTTCTATGTTCTTAAAAAAACCCCTTATGTACTGTTCTATGTTCTAAAAACACCTTTTTGTTAGTTTTACCAAAAGGGTGTTTTGTTCATCCTTTCCAAAGAAAGGAGGCAATAACCTTGGAGCTTTGAGGAGGACAAATGTTTGTTCTGTTTGAGAACTGCTGGTATTCACCATAAGTGGGTGGTAGATCGCAATGATCAAACCCTCTCAGCACAAGTGTCATTGCAATGCATGGGTGGAAGAATTGCAGACGAGCAATAAATACACTTCACTCTGAATTAGAAACCAAAAACATTCTACTGCTTTTAAATCACCTCAATATTTATCGGTAACTGCAGTGCATCAATTTATCCAATTAATTGAGGGTAAGAGCCATAGAATAGTAAGATTAAACGAGAACTTACCAGTTTGAAGTTTGATCTTTATTTTATGAGGAGGAACGTTGAGGGAATACGTGAAGAACCCCGCCTACGGCGCATGCGTGTCATTCTTCAAAGCAGCGGTGTGAGGTCACAGATAGAAAATAATGACCTAAGATAGTAAGATTATTAAAGAGATACCAGTTTAAGATATGACCATATAAGGGTGGGAGCGGAGGGCACGTATTCCCTCAACGTTCCTCCTCATAAAATAAAGATCAAACTTCAAACTGGTAAGTTCTCGTTTAATCTTACTATTTTACTTCGGAGTCACGTGAGTGACTTCGTGAAGACTTCAAAGCTCTGTGACCTCATGCCGTGGAACGAGTCCAATCTTCACAACTGCCTTGGTAGTTTGGGAGAAATTGTTACTGGTATTTAAAAAAAAAAAAAAAAACACAATGATACCAACATTTTTAAGCAAAAATTGTAAATAATATTTATTAAATCAATTTATAAACCTTATAAGCTTCAGGTGTAAATTAAATAGAACTCAAAATTTTGCCCGAAAACGTTTCTTCTTTTCTAACTGGTTTGTTGTAATATGTGCGAAACGTTTTCTCTGATGACCATCCTGCAGTTCTGAGGATATTGTCCATCGGTACCTCCAGGCGATTAGCTGCTGATGTAGATGCAGCCCTGGTGGAGTGAGATTTGAATACATTAGTGTCCACTCCTGCCTGAACTAAGCAATATCTCAGCCACCGTGAAATGGTCTGAGTCGAGACTTTATGGTATGGCTTCTTATGGCTAATTAAAAGAGCCTTTTCATTGCCTCTGATAGCCTTCGTTCTGTCCATATATAACATGATGTGTTTTACTACACAGAGACGTTCATCCTGTGGATAGGCTATGAACTCTATCACCTGACCCGCTGATCCTGGTCTATTTTGCTTAATAAGGCCCTGGATCACGAAAATCAGCCTTCCTGTCGCCTCCGTCAAGTTATCCAATCTTAACTTCTGTAATGACTGGACCCTTTGCGCTGTGACCAGCGCCATAAGCATAACCATTTTCATAGTTAGATAGTTTAGCGGTAATGCCGTAGCCGGTGACCAATTCCGTAACATTTTTAGGACTACGCTCACATCCCAGATTTGGCTATATCTAGCCCTTGGTGGGTTAGTGTTAAAGATGCCTCGTAGCAGTTTTATTACTAGAGGATGTGAGCCGACACCCTGTCTTTCTGTGCCTTCCCATAAATAACTGGACAAGGCACTCCTAGCACTATTGACCGTGCTGTAACTGAGTCCTTCAAAGTGCAGGCTTGTGAGGAATTCTAGGACAGCTGGAATATCCACCTTTCTGTGGTCTAGATTGTTGTCCAGGCAGTATTTAGTCCATTTCTTGACATGACATAAATATTGTTTTTGAGTGGAAAGTCTCTGTGCTGCTGTGATCATGTCCACAGTTCTATCAGATAAACCCATATGCCGAAATGGTTCCTTCAGAGTCTACAAACCAATAAATTTAGATAATTATGGCAAGGATGGCTGTCCCCAGTCACCGGATGCACCAGCAACTGAGGACTATGTTTTAAAGTAATATATGGTGTAAGCACCAAATCCTGCAGCACCGAGAACCATGGTTGGGTAGGCCAATCAGGTACTATGAGAATCCCAGATGCCGAGTCTAGCTGAATTTTCCGTAGTACCCGATTGTTCCGTATTTTCATTAAATTTTCGTGACCTGGCGTCTGCCACTGAATTAAGTATCCCTGGTAGATACGTAGCCGATAACCAAATATTCCTTTGGATACACCTCCCAAATATGGTTTGCCAATTCATCACAGGATATTGATATATTTCCACCCATATGATTTATATATGCCACCACCGTGGTATTGTCTATCTGCAATCTAACATGCTGGTTAATCATTCCCGAGCAATAAGATTTTAAACCATAAAAAGCACTCAACATTTCTAAGTAATTTATACCCTTTGTGGTAAGTAGGTTAGTTTCCTGTATATTCCATCTCCCTCCAGAGCTCGAGATGGTATCCGTTGCTCCCCAACCCAGTGCACTGGCATCTGTTTGTAATACCACAGATGGGTTTGGAATAACTATTGGGTTGGAGCTATATATAACATTTTGTTCCCACCATTGTAGTTCTTTTATAGCTCTAATTGTTAGCTCCATAGGCCTATCAAAATGGCCTCTATTAATTTTTAGTGCTCTAATTTTTTCTCTCTGTAAATTTTGGTAATGCAATCGTCCAAATTGAATGGCAGGAAACGTGGCTATAATTTTCCCAATAATCCTGGCTACCCGTCTAATGGATGGTTTAACGGTATTAATAAGCTCTGTGCAATCCTTTTGGAACTCAGTGGCTTTCCCTATAGGTAAAGTCACTAACATATCAAGTGTGTTAATAGTGAACCCCAAGTAATCAATATTAGTTGCAGGTGTTAATCTTGACTTAATTGGATGGATAATGAATCCCAGCTGTTCCATCAATTCTATAGTTTTGTTGTCTAAGAAATGCCAAAGCTGGTTTAAGAATTTTTGTGAATAATCTAGGGGCTGACGTTAGCCCGTTTGGTAGCGCCTTGTATTGCCAAAGCTGACCCATCCAATTAAATTTCAAAAACCGTCTGTGTTCTTCTCTGATGGGTACCGTATAGTAAGCATCTTGCAGATCAATACTTGCCATAAAGTAGCCTGCCGACACTAGCTCTGTAGCAGTACTAAAAGTATCCATTTTAAAATGAGCATATTGTACAAACTTATTAAGTGTTGATAAATCAATAATTATCCGGCAACCCCCATCTTTCTTATGTCTAATGAATATATTTGAGACAAATTCCTGTTGTTCATGTTTGGTTTTTTCAATTACTCCTTTCGTGAACAACCTTTGTATTTCAATTTTTGCTTTAGCTCTGTCTAATTTGGTAAGCATATAAGTTCTGTCCGGTGTATGTTGTACTGGAGGTTCTTGTATGTGTATAAACTCTATAAGATATCCCTTAATACTGCTAAGGATATACCTATCCACAGTTAACTTACACCATGCTTCCAAATGAAATTGCAACCTCCCTCCAAGTTCTGTGCTCCTTATTAATTTTTGAGGCACAGACCCACCTACCTCCATGGTTATCGGTGGTGTTACTTTCTTGGTCTTAACCGAGGTTGCGGAGGGCCTTGAGGTTGAAAGTGGGGTAAATGTTGAAGTGGAGGCTTCCGCATTTTCCATTGTGGGCGTCCCGGGCCAACCCCTAAAAAAGGACGCTGTTGCTGGTTTCCCCTGGCCTCTCTCCAATTTTTCGTACTATACATACTAGTACTTGCTTTTTTAGTCGTCCCATAAGGATGATACCGTTTTCCGACATATCCTTTGGTCGCTTTTATTAGGCCCAACGTTTTGGCCTCTTCCTCCAAATCTTTGACCTGTTTTGATAGGTCACCCCCAAACAACAAATTTTGAGGTTTTATGGCTTTCTGTTTGCACAGGATTGCAAATTTTGGGTCTAACGTTGGCTGAATAGCCCCTTTCCTGATGTTGTTCAGTTCAAATTGAACATTGCAAAACAGTGCTAAAGCGTCTTTCATGTCATTGGACATATCCACATTTTCCAGCCTACGGGCCAAAGCTGTTATACCCGCCGAGAGTCCTTTACTAGCATTCTGTATTTTTATATCCAGACTCCGAATATCCTGCCCCACGTGTCTCCAAATGCTTCGGTTCACCTTGGGTACATTCAGAGCCGCACAATTTCGCGGAGGTAAATGTCTTGCCCATACCTCAGCTAAGGTATCAGTTTTGAGGTGATGGGTCGTCATATAATCAATGCTGGCCGCCATCCTGGCCTCTAGGTCTTTTCCAGTTTCTTCTTGCTGGAAATATGTGTGCACCATGTCCAGCAACTGTGTTCCCTCATCCTCCATATGGGAACGTGGCTCTGACTCTTGTTCAGAGTCCGAGTCAGGCAGCCCTTGAACACCCTCTTCAGATGAGGATGATATGTCCAGCAGCCTTTTCTGGCCATGCTCTGAGGGACTTACACCTGTATGTGTGCGGCTTTTATCCATTTTCTGGAGCCTGACACTATGGAGATGTTCCTCCCACAACCGCTCCAGCCGACTTTCGTGCTCTCCCGCACTAGTCGCTCGCGGGTGTTTCTTTTTAGCCCACCGCTCCTGCCGACTTTCGTGCCCTCGGGCACTAGTCGCACGCGGTTTAAATCGCAACTCGTCGCCATGCCTACCGGCTCTGGTTGCTCCCGGCCGCTGCAAACGCCGTTTTTCGCCGTCCCGGTACTCCTCCAAACAGATAGATGACGGCCCCACATGCTGCAGCCACTCGTACTGTTTTCCGAGCTCTGCAGATGCGATCGCTGCCGGCTGCTCTATGCCCTGCAGCTGGTCATCATCACTGCTATACAAGTAAGTATTTACCGGCGATTTTTCGGGCTCACTTTCCCAGCGGTTCGTTTTGCGTTTCGCCTTCCCGCCCGGTCTAGAATTAGTTTTTCCCGGCGCGGGGTTTGGATCTGGCACAGCTGGCTCAACGCAAACTGCCTGTGCCGTCGGCTGCTGCTGCGGGTCCCCGGCACCTTTACCGCCGACATCCTGCAGCTTCTTCACAGCCTTTCTGCGTCCTCTATCCATTCCTAAAAAACGGTGAAAATGCAGAATCACTTACCTGCCGTCGACCGGCTTTTCAACTCTCCCGTTCAAGGGGACGTCCTCCCCAGGTCCGACACGTTCAATGCGTGTATGCGATATGACACGCATGCGCCGTAGGCGGGGTTCTTCACGAAGTCACTCACGTGACTCCGAAGTAAAATTTGTTTTTTTTCTCATGTTGGATTTTCTGTCGTTCTAGACATAGAGATGTACATATAATCTGCTCCATATTTTTGCACCGAGCACTGAATTATTCAAAAAGCTAAATTAAGCAACCAAAGTATCATAACACATTGAGTGTTGGAATAAATTGAATTGGAAAATAATTTGAGTTATGTGACTTTGAGTTGAGAGCAATTGGTGACAGGGACTTGGAAATGAAAGGTTACAGTCTGTAAATCTGAGCCCAAAAATACTGAAAAAGGCACAAAGCTTTGTAGTTTATGTGTAGGAAGGAACTACAGATGCTAGTTTACACCGAAGATAGACACAAAATGCTGGAGTAACTCAAAGGATCAGGCAGCATCTCTGGAGAAAAGGAATAGGTGGCATTTCAGGTCGAGACCCTTCTTCAGACTGAGTTTTTAGTTTAGTTTAGAGATACAGCATGGAAACAGGCCCTTTGGTCCACTGAGTCCATTTGACCAACAATCACCCCATACACTAGTTATATCCTTCACATTAGTTCTATCCTTCACACAATTTACAGAGACCAATTAACCTACAAACCTGCAAAAGGTGGGAGGAAACCAGAGCACCCAGAGGAAACCCACACATCACAGGGAGAACGTGCAAACTCCATATTCAGGATTGAACCTGGGTCCCTGGCGCTGTAACGCAGAAACTCTACCGCTGCACCACTGTGCTGCCCTCAAGTGCTGGAGTAACTCAGCACGTCAGGCAGTATGGATGGAGAACACGGATAGGAAACATTTTGGGTTGGGAAATCTCTGCAGACTGATTGTAGTACGGGGAGAAAGCTGGAAGAGAGATGGGGGGGATAAAGCCTGGCAAGTGATAGGTGGATAAAGAGATGGCTCCCAATGGACACAACCCAGGCTTTGCATTTACGCCCCTCATATATCCGTCAGGCGGACTCGGTGGGCTGGAGGGTTTGTTTCACCTTGTATCTCAACACGTAGCTGAACTATATCCTCTGTAAACTCATTCCACATGCCCACCGCCATCTGGGTGAAATTTTTTTTAAATTATAAATAATTAAAAGAAATGCACTTGAAAACACGTTTAACCAGATGAAATTAACTAAAGACATTGATATAAATTGAAATGAAACTTAAAAAAAACAACTTAAATTCCTTTTTTTTAAGTTGTATGGAAATTCGATTCAAATAATAGTGCCGGGCTGGTCATGTCAGTGTTGTGGGACCAGATATAAAGTGTATTCAGTCCCTCAGTGATTATAATGTGGAAAATAACTGCAGGAAGGAACATTAGGTCAGACTAGGGGGCGCAGCAGTAGACCTACTCACTGCCTTACAGCGCTTGAGACCCAGGTTCGATTCTGACTACGGGTGGTGTCTGTATGCAGTTTGTATGTTCTCCCATGACCGGCATGGGCTTTCTCCGAGATCTTCGGTTTCCTCCCACACTCCAAAGATGTATAGGCTTTTTTTTCTCATGTTGGATTTTCTGTCGTTCTAGGCATAGACGACACCAATTGGCTTGGTATAAAAAAAAATTTTTTTAAAGTTAAATTGTCCCTAGTGTGTGTAGGGTGGTGTCGCTGGACAGTGCGGATATGGTGGACCAATGGGCCTGTTTTCATGCTGTATCTCTGAACTAAAATTGCAGTTTATAGTTTTGGATGTTCAGAGAACGCCTGCTGGTGTTGATATTGGTTTATTAAATTTCCGAGGTACAGTGAAATGGTTCGGGAGCTAGAGTTGGAGATAACTGGTAGAATCATAGTCACAGAAAAATACAGCATGGAAATTCCTGTGGTATTTGTTAAAAAGAGAAAGGGAATAGGTGACATTTCTGGTTGAGACCCTTCTCCGGGCTGAGAGAGAGAGGTGACCTTTCGGGATGAAACTCTTCATCAGACTATCTTATCGTATTTTGTTATCAAGTTGGATAAAAATATTCATTTAATTTCCAAATTCTGCACAGCAAGATCCAATAATCAGGAGGCATTCATGATCACGTCACTTGCTTTTGTTTTGTGATGCTGAGGGTGGGATAAATGTGAATTGAAACTTGAATTCCAGAGATGATTCTCTGTTCTTCCCATCCAATAGTTATTGCTCTAATCATTATATATAAACTATTTCACATGTTGCAAGGTTTTTTCTCATCTGCCTTTGTTACTGATCTTTTTTGTTTTGTTTCGTTCAATTCCTTTAAAGGGGGCAGCACAGTGGTGCAACGGTAGAGTTGCTGTGCTTTACAACACAAGAGGCCCAGGTTCGATCCCGAGTAGGAGTGCTGTCTGTATGGAGTTGTACGTTCCCCTTGTGACCGCATGGGTTTTCTCCAGGTTCACCAGTTTCCTCCCGCATCCCAAAGACGTGCAGGTTTGTAGGTAAATTGGCTTCCGTAAATTGTCCCTAGCGTGATAGATAGAATTAGTGTATGGGTGATCCTTGATTGGCACGGATTTGGTAGGTTGAAGGGCCCGCTTCCATGATTTATCTCTAAACTAAACTAAAATCTTGATTTCAGTATGCCAAGTACATTGGTCAACAGTCCAATCAATCTTTTCATTTGGTTTAGTTTTTCAGGGCTTCGAAACTCACAGATGATTAATTTTTATCCTCTGCCTTCGGTCTCTTTGGAGAATACTCAAGTATCTCATAAACCCATTCATCCCTTGGTCGACATTGAGAAGGTCATTTCAGATGGAGTACACGGCACTAGTTCAAGAAGAGTAGTGGGCAGTATGGGTGAGTTTCTCCATGGATGTCCAGGACATTTATCTCCAGCATTGATGTTTGGGGACTGGTTTTAATTAAATGATTGAATGAAAGATACAGAAGGAAACAGGCCCTTCGGCCCACTGAGTCCATGCCGACCATTGATCACCTGTTAACGTTAGTTCTATGCTAGCCCACTTTCACATCCACTTTCTACACATTAGGGGCAATTTACAGAGGCCAATTAACCTACAAACGCACACATCTTTGGGATGTGGGTGGAAACCACAGCACCAGAGGAGTGGCCCAGTGGCGCAGCGGTAGAGTTGCTGCCTTACAGCGCCAGAGACCAGATTCGATCCTGACTATGAGTGCTGTCTGTACAGAGTTTGTACATTCTCCCTGTGACCGCGTGGGTTTTCTCCGAGTGCTCCGGTTTCCTCCCACACTCCAAAGACGTGCAGGTTTGTAAATTAATTGGCCCGGGTAAAATTGTAAACTTGTCCCTAGTGTGCTGGATTGTTTTTGTGTACAGGGATCGATAGTCGGCACTGACGTGGTAGGCCGAAGGGCTTTTGTATCTCTAGGCTTACAAAAGCATAGTGATCTATCATCATTGAGGTTTTCCGTTAATTGCAGATCTTCAAAGGGGCTCTAAAACTTGCAAGGGCATTAACAGGAATCTTTTTTCCGGCATTGCCAAAACTTTGCCAAATGGCATCCTCCTATACCACAAAATTGTCATGAATATGTTTCGGAATGTAAATAATTTATCAATTTACAATGAAAGTATGCAGCCAAGATACCCAGCTAATATTCGTGTATTGTGTTCAAGAATAATTTTCATTCATTTGAAATTATCTGACTCAGACTTTGTGTAATAGGCATTATAATTAAACATTGTTATTTCATTATGATAACCCAGTTTCAGTCTCATTAATCAAACTACAATGCATTGGCTCTTAAATATATAAAGAAATAAATGTATTTAATAATTACTTTTTTAGTAGTTGATCAATTTTGCTGGCCTATGACTGGCTTGCATTTGGCTTGAACAGATACATCTCAGCAGAGAGTCGTAAAATAAAATGCTTTTCAAGGGAAGTGCAATATTGCCCTTTGCTTTGGAATCACCAATTGTGCCAGTTCCAAAACTCTACTCCAAGTCTAATAGATTATGGAGGAAGGAACTTCAAATGCTGGTTTAGACAGAAAATAGACGCAGACTGCTGGAGTAACTCAGCGGGTCAGGCAGCATCTCTGGGGAAAAGGAATAAGTGACGTTTTGGGCCAAGGATCTTCTTCAGACTGAGCATCAGGGGATAGGGAAAGAAGAGATATGAAAAGGGTCTATACGGAGTTTGTACGTTCTCCCTGTGACGTGGGTTTTTTCCGGGGTGCTCCGGTTTTCTCCCACATTCTAAAGACGTGCAAAATTGTAGGTTAATTGGCTGCTGTAAAAATTATTTATCCCTAATGTGTAGGATAGAACTAATCTCTACGAGATAGAAATTATCTCCTTCCTAAAGCTACGTTCTTTTATTCTGATACAATGGCATCTAGTCCGAGACTATCCCACTAGTGAAAACATCCTCTTCACATGCACTCTATCCAGTCCTTTCACTATTCGGTATGTTTCAATGAGGACCCCCTCATCCTTCTAAACTCCTGGTTAGATATCTGGTTCTCCATATTCCAAAAAATACTTCCTACAGCCCAATTAGGCTGATTTCTGGACAGACAAACTTGTCAGTTCCTAAGGATTCTTACATTAACCTTTTGTTTGTTCACAGGATATTGATGGCATAGGCAAACCAGATGCTTATTATGTGAACATTCAAACAATACTCTAGGAGAAGGTATTGGTCTCTCAGTGCCACATGACAATAATGAGCCAAAGAGATATGATGGTGAGGCTTTATGGTACTGGTCAGACTGCATTTTTGTGAGTATTGTGAGCAGTTTTGGACCTCATATCCGAGGAAGTATATGCTGGCATTTGAGACGGTCCAGAGGAGGTTTATGAGAATGTTCCCAGGAATGATAGGGTTAACATACGATGAGCGTTTGATGGCACTGGGCCTGTACTCACTGGAGTTTAGAAGGATGAGGGGGACCTCATTGAAACTTACCAAATAGTGAAAGGCCTGGATAGAGTGAATATGGAGACGATGTTTCCACTAGTGGGAGAGTCTAGGACCAGAGGGGATAGCCTCAGAATAAACGGACGTACCTTTAGAAAGGAATTGAGGAGGGATTTTTTTTGTCAGAGGTTGGTGAGCCTGTGGAATTATTTGCCACAGATGGCTGTGGAGGACAAGTCAATGGATATTTTTAAGGCAGAGATTGACAGATTCTCGATCAGTCAGGCGTTATGGGACGAAAGTAGGAGAATGGGGTTGAGTGGGAAAGATAGATCAGCCACGATTGAATGACAGAGTAGACTTGATGGGCCGCCTGGCCTAAATCTGCTCCTAGAACCTATGAACTTATGAACTATGAGTAAACCTATACCTAAAGATATTGAAAAACATCTTCTAATCCCTTTGAGGAAACGAGTTCTGAAGAACTAAAACTCACAAAGAGAATTGACAAATTTCTGTCTTAGATGAGTGACCCTTCACCCTGGCACTACCAACAGGGTTAAGGTGTCTCCCCCTTCCACCAAACCCCTACACTACTCTGCATGAATGGAGGCAGTGGACACAGAGCTTAACAACCACCCTATTGCCACTATTTCTGCCTTGCTGATACACTTGCACCTTCGCCCAGGGTTGCTAGGTAATACAGTGAAGGCGGAAAATGAATTTTAATGTAAATTGGATTCCACAGTTACAGATGGTGTTATTGATGTGTGATTACTTGTGCTGACTGATCTCCATCTGCCCTGCAGTTTTTTCTAACACCGTCAAAGCCTTCCCTAAATACTCCGACAAGACATAAGTGGGTCCCCATTTTGAATGCTCTTACCCCGTTGCTTCATGGAAGGAACAAGAGACAAAGGCAATGCTGGTGAGGTCCCAGCCAGGCAGCTTTGGCATTTCCCCGCTGATACCTGCACAACCACAGCGGCACGTTGGCGCGGCGGTAGTGTTGCTGCCCTGCGGTGTCAGAGACCCGGGTTCGATCCTGATCACGGGTGCTGTCTGGAAGGAGTTTCTACATTCTCCCTGTGACCGCGTGGGTTTTCCCCGGGTGCTCCAGTTTCCTCCCACATTCCACATGCGTTTGTAGGTAAACTCGGTAAATTGTCCCAGGCATGCTGGATGCAAGTGGGATAACATAAAACAAGCATAGGGTGATCAATATTCAGTGAGGATTCAGTGGGCCAAAGGGCCTGTTTCCACGTTGCATCTCTAAACTAAAACTAAACTAAAGCAGAGAATCCCAAACAGAGATCGGTGACTCGTGGGATAATCTCGTGAAATTATTTAACAAACTTTAACTTCTCTGGCCAATCCTTTACCACTTTGTGAGCAGAAGAAATCTTCTAGGATAGACACGAATTGCTGGAGTAACTCAGCGGGTCTGGCAGCATCGGCGGAGAAAATGGATAGGTAACGTTTTGGTTCGGGATGCGTCTTCCGACTGATTGTAGTGGGGGCAGAAGGGGGGACTAGAAGCAGGAAGAAAAACCTGGAGCAGATGCTCTCAGGCAGGGAGTTTCCCTGATAGGCTATAGACAGTGTGATTCCAAGAGGGATAAATTGCTGCGAACTGTGAAACTTGGACTTTTAGTGGAAGAAGGGGCGGGGGAGAGGGAGGGGAGGAGGAACTAGGTGTATGTAGAAGATATCTAAAATTAGAGAATTAGATATCTAAAATTAGGACCTTCATACCGCTGGGGTGCAAGCTACCCAAGCAAAATATGAGGTGCTGTTCCTCCAATTTGCATGTGGCCTCACTCTGGCAATGGAGGAACCCCAGGACAGAGAGGTCAGTGTGGGAATGGGAAGGGGAGTTAAAGTGATTAGCAACTGGGAGATCCCGTAGGCCTTGGCGGATCTCATGGCTTGACGTTGATACTTAGTTTAGTTTAGAGATACAACATGGAAACAGGCCCTTCTGCCCATTGAGTCCATGCCGACCAGCGACACACACACTAACAAAATCCTAGACACACTGGGGACAATTTTACAATTTTGACAATTTACAATTTTACCAAGCCAAATAACCTACACACGGGACGACAGATGGCACAATGGGCTAAGTGTTTGGCTGGCAACCGGAAGGTAGCCGGTTCGAATCTCGCTTGGAGTGCATACTGTCGTTGTGTCCTTGGGCAAGACACTTCACCCACCTTTGCCTGTGTGTGAATGTGTGTGAGTGATTGGTGGTGTTTGGAGGGGCCGTAGGCGCAGATTAGCAGCCACGCTTCCGTCAGTCTGCCCCAGGGCAGCTGTGGCTACAGAAGTAGCTCACCACCACCGAGTGTGACTGAGGAGTGAATGAATAATGCGATGTAAAGCGCCTTGAGTATCTAGAAAGGCGCTATATAAATCCCATCCATTATTATTCATCATTACATCTTTGGAGAGTGGGAGGAATCCGCTGCACCCAGAGTAACCCCCCCTGAGGTCACAGGGAGAACGTACAAACTCCGTACAGACAGCACCCATGGTCAGGATTGAACCTGCATTTCTGGCGTTGCAAGGCAGCAACTCTACCACTGCACCACCCTATACCAGCAGGACATCTTCTGAGGAGCTGCTTCAAAAATCCCACTCACTCAATGTGATACTAAACCTCGGCCGGAGTTGTGCACTGTGATGAAGTTACTATGTTGTGGCTTTTGCAGATATTTGCCACAGCCGTGAGATGTTATGAAGCAGAATAATCGTGCACACATTAGCCACATCCTGTGGCAGCTTGAAGGAGAAATCAATTCCAATTTGTCCCTGTCAACACGTTGGCAGATGGTGGACAGCAAGGTAATTAGGTAAATTGCAGGGCCGGAAATCATTCCTGTGATTGTTGTGATTCTGTACGAAGGCTGCGTGCAGAGTTACAGTGAGGTATAGACGTTTGACCAATATACACTATGTGATAGTTACCTTTCCAGGTGTAGCATTGCACTGGTCTCCATTCATAACTGGACCCATTGTATGATGAGTGTTACCTGCCTCTCTGCATTTATAGTCAACCCTGACAGAATTACCCTTAGTTGAATGGGAGTCCAACCCAGGGATTTGAGAACCGAAAGAGACCAAACATTTATCATTCTGCAGTGACTTTTACTACACATTGCAAAGTTACAGTAACTAAATGATAGCCCTTTGTGTTAAGAGGTCACCCTCACCACTGTTTCAGGGATCCATCTGCTGACAATCTAATGAGACGCAGCATCGGGCGGCTCAGTGGTGCTGCCTCACAGTGCCAGACAGGGGCAGAAAACCCGGCGGGGGCCAGAGGGGACACGTCCCCCCCATGTTTTGAGAGGTGGGCAACATCCCCGCCAGGTTAACCTGCCTGGGATTGCGGGAAATATGGCCAGCGCGGAGAAGCAGCGCTGGTATCCCGTCAGTCCAGACAGGGCTGTTAGTTAAACCGACTAGACAAGCACAGTTGAGCTGCATTTAGCGCTGGATTGAGCCTCCGAAGCCTCGCGCGCGTGTGTGAGTGTGCGCATGCGCTCGCGGCCGCCAAAACATTGTGTCCCCCGTCCCCTCCATGTTTTGATAGTGAGTTCCACTCTTGGTGCCAGAGACCTCGGTTCCATCCTGATCACGGCTGCTGTCTTGATTAGTTTGGAGTTTGTACATTCTCCCTGTGATGCGGGTGCTCCGGTTTCCTCCCACATTCCAAAGACGTGCAGATTTGGAGGTTAATCGGCTTCTGTAAAACTTCTCCCCAGAGTTTAGGATATTGTAGGATAATATCCCCAGGTGATATTGGTCAGTGCAGACTCAGTGGGCTGAAGGGTCTGGTTCCACACTATAATCTCTAAACTAAACTACAAATGACAGAGACCAAAACTTTATATTCTGTGGTGACTTTTACCGTATGTGTTGAGAGATTACAGTAACTAAATTATACCCCTTTGTGTTAAGATATCACCCTCACCACTGTTTCAATCTAATGAGGCACAACATCTAGTGATGGCCTGGTCACCTTTCCCAGTCATCACAGTGAATGTTTCTGCAGGATTTACCTTATTAAGATAGGCAAATAAATAGGAGAATGATTACCTCATTGTACAGCTTGTACAACTAACTCCTTACAGCGTGAGAGACCCGGGTTTGATCCTGACCTCAGGTGCTGTCTGTGCAGAGTGACCAAATTAGTTTTCTCCGGGTGCTCTGGGTTTCCTCCCACATCACAAAGACATGCAGGTGTGCAAGTTAATTAACTTTTGTAAAATTAGTGTGAACGGGAGATCGTTGGTCGGTATGGACTTGATGGGCCGAAGGGCCTTTCCCCATGCCATATTTCCAAAATGAAGAGTCACTGGAGCCTATGCAAGTGGGCCCCAGCTACACCTCCTAATTGTGTCTTGATTGTGATCTACTATTTTCAATGGCAGACAACTTTATCCTAGCCACCAATTGCTATATTTTCGCTTACTTCGCATTCCTGAATTATATCAACCTATTATAATAGCTTTTTGAAATCCCTCTTCCACTTTATTCTCTTTATCCATCCAAATGGGAATTTCTTACAAAAGCTTTTATTAATTTTATCAAGTGGTACCTTCCTTTAACAAATCTGTGCTGACTGTTCTTGATTGCCTTATGCATTTATAAATGTGCTCTAATTTGATCCTAAATTATAATTCTAAGACTTTTTCCCAGAGTTGACATGTTAACTGGCTTATGCTTACTCAATTTATGTTTCTCTCCTTACCTGTCCATCTCATTGTTAGTCTTGCATGTAACAGCCATTGGAAGTGTCAGATCTCAAGAGACTTCACTCAGCTCTATCTCGCATTTGAATAATTCCCGTTGTTTGCTAAATGGATATTCCTTGCCACTGAAGTTACCTAAGCAGCAGTAAATGGCCGCAGCTTGGAATCATTCCATACGTAAATGCATTCTACAATACTTCATCCCCAGAGCAAAGTTGCATTCAGTGGGCATACGCAACTTTAGTCTTTAGCCTTTAGTTTAGTTTATTGTCACGTGTACCTGAGGTATGCTTTTTGAAATGCTTTTTGTTGCATGCTGACCAGTCAGAGGAAAGACTGTACAATTCTTCATTGTCCTTTGGAGTCATGTTGTAATGCTATTTGTTATCTAGTTAGCGCATTACCTGATAAAATATAACCAACTTGTTGTTGGTGAGACCATACTCACAGTATCGTGTGCAGTTCTGGTTGCACTCTAGGATTGATTATATAAAGCTGGAGTGTGTGCGGAAAAGATTCAAAAGTATGGTACTGATACGAGAGAACTTGAGTTCTAGGGAGTCTGGGTGGGCTGTGACTATTTTCCCTGGAGAGCAGGTGGTTGGGGAGTGACCTTTTAGAGGTACATAAAATCAAGAGGAGCATAGATAAGTTGGCTGGTCAAAATCTACTTCCCAGAGTAGCGGTATCTAGATTAGATTAGATTAGATTCCTTTATTGTCATTCAGACCTTTCGGTCTGAACGAAATTTCGTTTCCCTGCAGTCATACATATAATAAAAAATGACAAAAACACACAATCAACACAAATTTAACATCCACCACAGTGAATTCACCAAACACCTCTTCACTGTGATGGAAGGCAAAATCTTAAAGTCTCTGTCTCTTCCCTCTTTGTTCTCCCTTTGCGCCGAGGCGATCCAGACTCCAGATGTTGTGACCTCACCGGGTGATGGTAAATCCCGCGGCTCAACCGTGCTCCGCGAACGGGCCGGTTCAAACTCCGCGGGTGGTCGCTGCCGCCGCCACAGCTCCGAAGCCGAGTCGGGTCTCCGCTGCCGCTGCCGCTACAGCTCTGGGGCCAAGTCGGGGCTCCGCTGCCGCTGCCGCTGCCGCCGCCACAGCTCCAGGGCCGAGTCGGGTCTCCGCTACCGCTGCTGCCGCTGCCGCCGCCACAGCTCCAGGGCCGAGTCGGGTCTCCGCTACCGCTGCTGCCGCTGCCGCCGCCACAGCTCCAGGGCCGAGTCGGGTCTCCGCTGCCCCTGCTGCCGCCGCCACAGCTCCAAGGCCGAGTCGGGGCTCCGCTGCCGCTGCCGTTGCCGCCGCCACAGCTCCGACGCCGCCAGCTCCGCCATTAGGCCTCGAAGCAGACGGAGAAGGGGAATACGTCAGAAAAAAAAGTCACATCCCCCGAAGGAAGAGACCAAAACATGTTTCTCCCACCCCACCAACACACAACTTAATAAAACAAAATGAACTAAAACATGACAAAGGAACAAAAAGAAAGACAAAAAAACAGATGGTCTGCAGGTGGGCCGCAGCTGTTAAGCCAGCGCCGCCATCTTGGAAAAATACTAGACACTAACACTAAAAGGCATACATTTAATGTGTAGGAAAGAACTGCAGATGCTGGTTTAAATTGAAGACAGACACAAAGAGCTGGAGTAACTCAGCGGGACAGGCAGCATCTCTGGAGAGAAGGAATGGGTGACGTTTCGGGTCGAGACGCTTCTCTAATTGATTTCTCTAACCAGGTAGCTCAGGCATTCCCACTCTCTCTCTACCTCCCCCACCCAAGTAGTTTCTCATTTTCACCCAACAAACAGCTAACAATGGCCTGTATGCTTTATAATTGTTACTTTTTTGCATATCTTTAATTCATTGTCCTTTATCTCTCCACATCACCATCTATATCTCTCTTTCCCTTATCCGTAACCAGTCTGAAGAAGTTGTCTCGACTCGAAACGTCACCCATTCCTTATCTCCAGAGATGCAGCCTATCCCGCTGAGTAACTCCAGCGTTTTGTGTCTATCTCAGGAATAGATTTAAGATAAGAGGGAAAGATTTTCAACGGTCCTGAGGCAGCCTTTCACACAGAGGATGGTGAATCTATGAACCAAGCTCGCTGCCATATAAAGTTGCAGAGACAGGTGCAATTATGACATTTAACAAACACTGAGATTTAACAAACACATATCTAATGGATAGGAAAGGTTCGAGCGATATTGGCTAAATTTGTGCAGAAGGGACTCACTCAGCCTGTCATCTTGGTCAGCATGAATTAAACAAAAGTACACAAAGTACTGGAGAAAGTCAGACGGTCATGGAGCAGTGAACATGAATAGATAACGTTTTGCATTGGGATCCTTCCTCAGACTGTGGGCCCTGACCCAAAACATCACCTATCCATGTTCTCCAGATTTGCTGCCTGATCTGCTGAATTATTTTCTGTCCTTTTGTGCATCTCTAGTTACTCAGAACTGCTGTAGATTTGGGAGCAACAGCAGGAGGAGTTTAGCAAGAGATAAGACTGATTGGCTCCAGCCCGAGTGGGAGGAGAGAAGTGAGTCAGTGCCGGGAAAACAGTTGAAAACTGAGGAATTTGGTTTGTAAATTGGTAAATCAGGCAATTTATCAGTCAATTTGAGCATGACTGCTCTTGGGGAGCGGCAGTGAGTGAGCGGCCTTGTGAGGGAAGTGCGAGTTTTTGGCGAGGAGGCTGAGGAGAGGAGACCACGCAATACGCTTGAGAGGTAGAGACGAAAGAAGGAGATGTCAAGCAAGCTGATTCAGTGCGATGCTTGCAGTATGTGGGAGGTCAAGGACACCGCTGGTGCATTTGGTTGCTACAAATGCGAGAAGTGCATCCAGGTAGAGCTCCTGAAGGACCGTGTTGGGGAACTGGAGAAGCAAGTGGATGACCTCCGGTTCGTCCGAGAAACGGAGTCGTTCCTCGACAAGCCCTACAGTAAGATTGTTACACCTAAGGTACTGGAAGAGAGAAGGTGGGAGACTGAGAAAGGGAGGGAAGCATGGAATGCCAACGAATGCCAACACAAGGGTGTTGTACCTCTTGTGAACAGGTTCACCCACTTAGAAGCTGTCGGGACAGAAGACGTGTTTACACTGAGCGGCGGACTGGCTTGCGATGCGAATAGGGCTGCTGAGCCAAAACCAAAAAGGCCTAAGGCAGGCAACGCCATTGTAGTGGGAGACTCCATTGTGAGAGGTACGGACAGGGGTTTCTGCGGCAACAGACGGGATGCAAGGATGGTGCCAGGATCCAGGATGTCACGGACAGAGTGCAGAAAATCCTCAAGGGCGAAGGTGAACATCCGGAAGTGATAGTGCATGTCGGCACAAACGATGACGGAAAGAAGGGGATGAATATTCTGCAGCATGACTTTAGAGAGCTCGGAAAAATGCTGAAAAGCAGGACCTCCAGGGTTGTTATCTCCGGTTTGCTTCCAGTTCCTCGTGCTGCCAAGAGCAGGAACAGGGAGATACGGGACCTGAACGTGTGGCTGAGGAACTGGTGCACGGGGCTGGGATTTAGATTCTTAGATCACTGGGATCTGTTTTGGGGTAAGGGGGAACTGTACAAAAGGGACGGATTGCATCTTAACAGGTGTGGGACCAGCATTCTGGCAGGCAGGTTTGCCACTGCTACACGGGTGGTTTTAAACTGAATAAGAGGGGTGGGGTGTCGAATGGGATAGTGGAGGATGGAGTTAAAGGGAATGGGTTTCTTAAATGTGTGAGCGTAGAGACAGAGGGGTGTAAAATGAGGGTAGAAGCAATAGGTAGCAAGGTGAAAAGTAAAAGTGGCAGTCCGGCAAATCCAGGGCAAAAATCAAACAGGGCCACTTTTCAGCATAATAGTATAAGGGGTAAGAGTGTTGTAAAAACAAGCCTGAAGGCTTTGTGTCTCAATGCAAGGAGCATTCGTAATAAGGTGGATGAGTTGAATGTGCAGATAGCTATTAATGACTATGATATAGTTGGGATCACGGAGACATGGCTTCAGGGTGACCAAGGCTGGGAGCTGAACATCCAGGGATATTCAATATTCAGGAGGGATAGACAGAAAGGGAAAGGAGGTGGGGTAGCGTTGCTGGGTAGAGAGCTGAGATTAACGCAATAGAAAGGAAGGACATTAGCTTTGAGGATGTGGAATCGATATGGGTAGAGCTGCGAAACACTAAGGGGCAGAAAACGCTAGTGGGAGTTGTGTACAGGCCACCTAACAGTAGTAGTGGAGTTGGGGATGGCATCAAACAGGAAATTAGAAATGCGTGCAACAAAGGTAAAACAGTTATAATGGGTGACTTCAATCTACATATATATTGGGTGAATCAAATTGGCAAGGGTGCTGAGGAAGAGGATTTCTTGGAATGTATGCGGGATAGTTTTCTAAACCAAAATGTAGAGGAACCAACGAGAGAGCAGGCTATTCTAGACTGGGTATTGAGTAATGAGGAAGGGTTAGTTAGCAGTCTTGTTGTGCGTGGCCCCTTGGGCAAGAGTGACCATAATATGGTTGAGTTCTTCATTAGGATGGAGAGTGACATCGTTAATTGAGAAACAAGGGTCCTGAACTTAAAGAAAGGTAACTTTGAGGGTATGAGACGTGAATTGGCCAAGATAGACTGGCGATTGATTCTTAATGGGTTGACGGTGGATATGCAATGGAAGGCATTTAAAGACTGCATGGATGAACTACAACAATTGTTCATCCCAGTTTGGCAAAAAAATAAATCAGGGAAGGTAGTGCATCCGTGGATAACAAGGGAAATCAGGGATAGTATCAAAACAAAAGATGAAGCGTACAAATTAGCCAGAAAAAGCAGCCTACCAGAGGACTGGGAGAAATTCAGAGACCAGCAGAAGAGGACAAAGGGCTTAATTAGGAAAGGGAAAATAGATTATGAAAGAAAACTGGCAGGGAACATAAAAACTGACTGCAAAAGCTTTTATAGATATGTGAAGAGAAAAAGATTAGTTAAAACAAATGTAGGTCACTTGCAGTCAGAAACGGGTGAATTGATCATGGGGAACAAGGACATGGCAGACCAATTGAATAACTACTTTGGTTCTGTCTTCACTAAGGAAGACATAAATCATCTGCCGGAAATAGCAGGGGACCAGGGGTCAAATGAGATGGAGGAACTGAGTGAAATCCAGGTTAGCCGGGAAGTGGTGTTAGGTAAATTGAATGGATTAAAGGCCGATAAATCCCCAGGGCCAGATAGGCTGCATCCCAGAGTACTTAAGGAAGTAGCCCCAGAAATAGTGGATGCATTAGTGATAATTTTTCAAAACTCTTTATATTCTGTAGTAGTTCCTGAGGATTGGAGGGTAGCTAATGTAACACCACTTTTTAAAAAGGGAGGGAGAGAGAAAACGGGGAATTACAGACCAGTTAGTCTAACGTCAGTAGTGGGGAAACTGCTCGAATCGGTTATTAAAGATGGAAAGTGGTGAAATCATTGGACAAAGTCAGCATGGATTTATGAAGGGTAAATCATGTCTGACGAATCTTATAGAATTTTTCGAGGATGTAACTAGTAGAGTGGATAAGGGAGAACCAGTGGATGTGTTATATCTGGACTTTCAGAAGGCTTTCGACAAGGTCCCACATAAGAGATTAGTATACAAACTTAAAGCACACGGTATTGGGGGTTCAGTATTGATGTGGATAGAGAACTGGCTGGCAGACAGGAAGCAAAGAGTAGGAATAAACGGGTCCTTTTCACAATGGCAGGCAGTGACTAGTGGGGTACCGCAAGGCTCAGTTCTGGGACCCCAGCTATTTACGATATATATTAATAATTTGGACGAGGGAATTGAATGCAACATCTCCAAGTTTGCGGATGACACGAAGCTGGGGGGCAGTGTTAGCGGTGAGGAGGATGCTAGGAGGCTGCAAGGTGACTTGGATAGGCTGGGTGAGTGGGCAAATGCATGGCAGATGCAGTATAATGTGGATAAATGTGAGGTTATCCACTTTGGTGGCAAAAACAGGAAAGTAGATTATTATCTGAATGGTGGCCGATTATGAAAGGGGGAGATGCAACGAGACCTGGGTGTCATTGTAAACCAGTCATTAAAAGTGGGCATGCAGGTGCAGCAGGCAGTGAAGAAGGCGAATGGTATGTTAGCATTCATAGCAAAAGGATTTGAGTATAGGAGCAGGGAGGTTCTACTGCAGTTGTACAGGGTCTTGGTGAGACCACACCTGGAGTATTGCGTACAGTTTTGGTCTCCTAATCTGAGGAAAGACATTCTTGCCATAGAGGGAGTACAGAGAAGGTTCACCAGACTGATTCCTGGGATGTCAGGACTTTCATATGAAGAAAGACTGGATAGACTCGGTTTGTACTCGCTAGAATTTAGAAGATTGAGGGGGGATCTTATAGAAACTTACAAAATTCTTAAGGGTTTGGACAGGCTAGATGCAGGAAGATTGTTCCCGATGTTGGGGAAGTCCAGAACAAGAGGTCACAGTTTAAGGATAAGGGGGAAATCTTTTAGGACCGAGATGAGGAAAGCTTTTTTCACACAGAGAGTGGTGAATTTCTGGAATTCTCTGCCGCAGAAGGTAGTTGAGGCCAGTTCATTGGCTATATTTAAGAGGGAGTTAGATGTGGTCCTTGTGGCTAAAGGGATCAGGGGGGTATGGAGAGAAGGCAGGTACAGGATACTGAGTTGGATGATCAGCCATGATCATATTGAATGGCGGTGCAGGCTCGAAGGGCCGAATGGCCTACTCCTGCACCTATTTTCTATGTTTCTAGTTACAGCATGGATAAGTTGGGCCGAATTTGTTTCTGAGCCAAATGATTTATGATTCTATGTGTGTTTCCTACATTTATTAATCCTCCCGAAGAGAATCGCCTCACATTTAGCATATTTAAATTTGTGCCCAAAATGTTGAGAGGCACAGTGACTTAGCGGTAGAGTTGCTGCCTTACAATGTCAGTGAGCCAACTTTGATGCTGTCTGTACAGAGCTTGTATGTTCTCCCTGTGACCGTATTGGTTTTCTCCGGGTGCTCCAGTTTCCTCCCATATCCCAAAGATGTGCAGGTTTGTAAAATAATTGGCCCTCTTTAAATCGCCCCTGGTGTGTAGGATAGAACTAGTGTACGGGTGATCGTTGGCCAGCATAGACTGGGTGGGCAGAAGGGCCTATTTCCATGCTGTATTGCTAAACTAAACTAAATTCCATCTTCCATCTCACTGTCCATCTTCCCAACTGCTGAATATTATCCTATCATCTTCCTCACTATTAATCACTGTCTTTGCTAAGTGACATAAACTCGGCAGTGCATATTAAAGGTTAAATGTAATCGTTGTTTAATCTCTGGGTGATACAGAAAATTCTAAATATTTCAATAGGAATATCACCATCAATAAAAATGATCAAAGGCAAAAGGGAAAGGAAGCTACTCTGGTAGCAAAGTGCAAGAGAGTGAGTTTTATTCTGTATGTGTTTTAGGTGGGAGATTTATGAGAATTTAATTTCTTCAAAGTACTTACTTTAGAAGAAAACTGAATAATTTCTGACAGTTCTGTTAAATGTCAACTTTTTTACCAGCTTAGGGATCTCAAATAATATTTCCTTCCTGTCCAGGTATGGAATACTAAATTTAACTAACATCAGTTATAATATTTTTCACAATTTAGTTGACACAGTTTGCATACACTGGCTCTGGTAATAGTGCAGAACACAGTTCTATTGTGATAGATTGCAAGCACACCAACGCCTCTACTTTCTTAGAAGGCTTAGGAAATTCGACATGTCCCCAACAACTCTCCCCAACTTCTACAGATGAGCAGGAGAAAGCATTTTATCGGGATGCATAGCAGCATGGTTTGGGAAAGGCTCCATTCAAGACCGCAAGAAATTGCAGAGAATTGTGGACGCAACCCAGACCATAACACAAACCAATCTCCCTTCCATTCACTCCATTTACACCTCATACTGCCTTGCCAAGGCCACCTGCATGATCAAAGACCAGTCTCAGCCTGGTCACTCCCACTTCTTCCCTACCCCATCAGGCAAAAGTGATAGAAGTATGAAAATGCACACCTCCAGATTCAGGGAGTTTCTTCCCAGCTGTTATCAGGCAACTGAACCATTCTAGCAACAACTAGATAGCAGTCTTGAGCTACTATCTACCTTATTGAAGTTCAAGTTCAAGTGTTCAAGTGAGTTTATTGTCATGTGTCCCTGATAGGACAATGAAATTCTTGCTTTGCTTCAGCACACAGAACATAGTAGGCATTTATTACAAAAACAGATCAGTGTGTCCATATATCATAATATAAATATATACACACATGAAAATAAATAAATTGATAAAGTGCAAATAACAGATAATGGGTTATTAATAATCAGGGTTTTGTCCGAGCCAGGTTTAATATCCTGATGGCTGTGGGGAAGTAGCTATTCCTGAACCTGGTTGTTGCAGTCTTCAGGCTCCTGTACCTTCTACCTGAAGGTAGCAGGGATATGAGTGTGTGGCCAGGATGGTGTGGGTCTTTGATGATACTGCCAGCCTTTTTGAGGCAACGACTGCAATAAATCCCCTCGATGGAAGGAAGGTCAGAGCCGATGATGGACTGGGCAGTGTTAACTACTTTTTGTAGTCTTTTAGAGAAGACCCTCAGCCTATTGTTGATCGGACTTTACTGGACTTTATTTTGCACTAAACGTTATTCCCTTTATCATGTGTCTGTACACTGGACGGCTCGATTGTAATCATGCTTTTCACCGTACCTCGGTAAATGTGACAATAAACTAAACAAAAGGTCGGAGCGTTTTCAGTTGCAGGACTGAGGGACTGACAGAAACATAATCGACATCCAGGGTGAGAGTGGCTCTAGCAGAGAGGACTCAGGAAATCAACGCCCTGTTTTAGTAATGCTGCATGTTTTTACCGTTCCAAGTACAGGCCTCAGAGAAGGGAGTGATATCCAGCTTTAAATTAATGTAAAACACAAAATAACTTAATGGGTCAGGCAGCATCTGTGGGGGGAATGGATAGGCCTTTGTCAATGGAACTGATGCGCTAAAATGCTGAGAACTATATTCTTCACTCTGCATCTTGTACTTTGCTCTATCTATTGTTCTTGAGTCTGGAGAAGGGTCCCAACCTGAAATTTTGTGTCTGTCTACTGTACTTGAGTTTGACTTTGATTGTATTTATGAATAGTGCTATCTGATCTGATTGGAGAACATGCAAAATAAAGGTTATCACTGCACCTCGGTGAAGGTTACTATACAGATGCTCCCTGGTTTATGTAGGTAGCTGGTACATCCCGCGGTTCCTTGCATAAATTGGATGTTACTTAAGTTGGAAACGCTACTTTGCATGCGTAAATTCACTATTCGACAGGGAGCTCCGGCATGGAGCATGGGTCAGTGGGCTTAAAGAATTGCCTATGTAAGTGCAGTTTACATAAGTCACTTATTATGGAAGTCGAGGAATGCCTGTAATAGGCCTAAATTAAACGTTTTGGGTCAGGTGTCACAGTCTTCCGATCTGGGAGATGATGGCCTGGTGTTTGTCTATGGGGTCATGGTCAAGGGGTAAATATGAGGTAGTGTCCAAGAACTGGTGCCTGGTCTCAACAGGGTAGAGGTGAGCCCGCCAGATGACAACCGCACCTGCTTAGTCGGCGGCTTTGATAACATATTGGGACAAAAAAGTGCCTTTTCTGAGCCCATTCATTTACCAGAGGAATTCTCTCGCAGACCCAGAGAAATGTTTCTGACCTTTATCTTTGCTGCTTTTTTTCTCTCACAATGTAGGTTCAATTGCCCGCTCCTAATGATGCATTGATATTTCACAGCTCGTTTGATCTCAGATCTTAATCACTTTCATCCAAAGACATTGCCTAGTGTAAATCTCATTAGGGCGGCACAGTGGCACAACAGTCGAGTTGCTGCCTTTCAGAGCCGGAGACCCAGGTTCAATCCTGACTGTGGATGCTGTCTGTACTGAGTTTGTATGTTCTCCCTGTGACCGTGTTGGTTTTCTCCGAGTGCTCTGGATTCCTCCGAAATCCAAAGACGTATGGGTTTGTAGGTTAAGTGGCTTCTGTAAACTGTTCCTAGACTGTAGGATAGAACTAGTGTAAGGGGTGATTGTTGGTCGACGTGGACTCGGTGGGCCAACGGACCTGTTTCTATGCTGTATCTCTAAACTAAACTAACTATTCAGACCACAGAGGCCTTGTTCAAACTCAAGTCACAAAAACAAATTCTGGTCATGTATTAGTTGCGCGGACGCACACAATGAATAATTCCAGAGGCCCTAAGACAGTACTGCAACATTTGCAATTTCATTAACAATTTATTGATTTTACACTTTTGTTTTAATAAATGTGCTAATGTTTCTCTTTCATTCCCCTTCTAATTCTATAAATCACAGACATCTATTAAATTGTTAATTAAGTTGGGAGTGTTGGCCACTGTGGTAATGTCATTTTTTTAATCTGTTTGTTTGTACACCTGTCCAAATAGCTGCTTCAGTCAACAATGGAAGAAAATATACTTGCATTAACAGTCTTCTCTGATTGACATAGCAGGCTAAATACACGGCAGTATGGTGGCACAGCGGTAGAGTTGCTGCCTTACAGCGCCAGTGATCCGGATTTAATCCTGACCACAGGCACTATTTGTACGGAGTTTGTAGGTACACCCTGCGACTGCCTGGGTTTCCTCCCACATCTCAAAGATGAACAGGTTTGTAGGTTAATTGGCGTCGGCAAAAATATTGTAACTTGTCCCTAGTATGTAGGATAGTGCCAGTGTACAGGGCGATCGCTGGTCAGTGTGGACACGATGGGCTGAAGGGCCTGTTTCCGTGCTGTATCTCTAAAGGCAGGAGTGTTATTGAGGAGGATCAACAAGCAGATTATAAACAATTCTTGGTTTAAACACGAACACCAGATTAACGGTTCATTCATCACTTTACAATCTGAAGAAGCTTTCAACCTATGACAATAACTGCATTTCAAAAATGGTTTGTAAAACTCTTGAGATATCATGAAGGAGCTGTGGGACTCTTCAGCAATACACATGCTTTTCCTCTTATTTAAAGAGCAGATGGCATTCAGAAGTTGTGAGAATGGAATAGAAAATGTTTGATTTAATAAAAATAAATTTAAAGTTAGTCATAGAGTCACACAGTGTGGAAACAGTCTTTTGGGAATAAATTGCCCACACCAACCAACATGTCCCATCTAAACTAATCCCACCTGCCTGCATTTCATAAGATCATAAGTGATAGGTGCAGAATGAGGCCATTGGGCCAATCAAGTCTACTCCACCATTCTATCATGGTTGATCTATCTCTCCCTCCTAGCCTCATTCTCCTGCCTTCTCCCCATAACCGCTGACACCCGTAAATAAAGCTTTGTGCCTTAATGCGAGGAGCATTCGTAATAAGGTGGATGAATTGAATGTGCAGTTAGTAATTAAGGAATATGATATATTTGGAATTACGGAGACATGGCTCCAGGGTGACCAAGGCTGGGAGCTAAACATGCCAGGGTTTTCGATATTCAGGAAGGATAGACAGAAGGAAGAGGAGGTGAGGTGGCACTGCTGGTTAAAGAGATTCATGCAAGGAGGGACATTAGCTTGGATGCTGTAGAATCGGTGTGGGTAGAACTGTGAAATAGCTTAAGGCAGAAAACACTTGTTGGATTTGTATACAGACCACCAAACAGCAGTAGGGAGGTTGCGGATAGCATCAAGCAAGAAATTAGGGATGCTTGTCGCTAAGGTACAGCAGTTATCATGGGTGACATTAATCTACATATAGATTGGGGCAACCAAATTGGTAGCAACACTGAGGAGGAGGATTTCCAGGAATATATATGGGATGTTTTTTTAAACCAATATGTAGAAGAACCAACTGGAGGACAGTCCATCCTAGACTGGGTATAGTGTAATGAGGAAGGATTGTGCAAAGCCCCTTAGGCAACAGTGACCATAATATGGTATCACAGCATTAGGATCGAAAGTGACATGGTTAATTCAGAGACCAGGGTCCTGAACTTAAAGAAGACTTTGAAGGTATGGGATGGGAATTGGCTAGGATAGATTGGCAAATTATACTTAAAGGGTTGACAGTGGAGATGCGATGGCAAAGATTTAAAGACTACATGGATGAACTGGAGACTGGAGGGTAGCCAATGTAACTCCACTTTTTAAGAAAGGAGGGTGAAAGAGCCATCGGGAGGAGGAGCCATCTTGGGGAATGTTTAATCCATTCGTTGGCGGCACAGCGCTGGAACGCTATCGTGGAGCAGAGTGGGCGATGCCTTGCCTGGGTCGCCGCGCTGGAGCTCCGGTGAGCTG
The DNA here is from genome assembly GCF_010909765.2 of Amblyraja radiata. Lineage (NCBI taxonomy): Eukaryota > Metazoa > Chordata > Chondrichthyes > Rajiformes > Rajidae > Amblyraja > Amblyraja radiata. The sequence goes on along the minus strand of NC_045974.1, from coordinate 25,850,781 downwards.
TGACCGCCAACGAAGCCGAGGTGCTGGACGGTCCCCGCCAGGAAACGGCGCTCCAAGCCCGCTGGTAGGCCACGAGGACGGGTCGACGGGCAGCCCGGAGAAAAAGCTGCGGGCCTGCGGAGCGGAGCGTGCGGCGCCGACTTTAACATCGGGAGCCTGGGAGCTCCAACCCGGTGCGTCCCTGTCGGCTTCGGAAGCCGACAATCCCCTGCTAGGAAGCGGCCGTTCCAGGTGGCCCAGCCACTGTGAGGACTCTCCCGACGCCGGGGCAACTCCACCCGGCCAGAACGGCCAGGAACATCGGGCCTCCGTAGAGGCAATAGCGGTGGCCTCAATAGGCCTGACTTTTGGGAGAACTGGGGTTGGGGACTGGACTCTGTGCCTTCCCCCACAGTGGTAACCACTGTGGGGGGGATGATTTTTCTGTGTGTAGTTACTATGTTAGTCTGTGTCCAAGATGGCTGTCGGAAGGGAGAGTGGACGCTGGCGCGCTTTAGCTGACGCTGCTCTCTCTTCACATTGTGTTTTTTGATTTTGTGTCTTTGGAGCGATTTCTATCTTTAATTTGTATATTGATGATGTCCTTACTATTTATTTTTCTCCGACTATATGTTTTTTTCTCTTCTGTTAATCTTTGTAAGGTGTCCTTGAGATTTGAAAGGCGCCCGAAAATAAAATGTATTATTATTATTAAAGAAAACAGGGAAGTATAATTGTAAGATGTAACAAGTAGGATGGATAAGGGAGTGGATGTGGTGTATCTGGACTTTCAAAAAGCCTTTGACAAGGTCCCACACAATAAATTAGTGTGCAAAATTAGAGCACATGGTATTGGGTGTTGGGTATTGACATGGATTGAGAACTGGTTGGCAGACATGAAGCAAAGAGTATGAATTAACAGGTCCTTTTCAGAATGGCAGGCAGTGATTAGTAGGGTGCTGCAAGGCTCGGTGCTGGGACCCCAGTTATTTACAATATGTATTGACGATTTAGACAAGTTTGAGGATGACACAAAGCTGGGTGGCAGTGTGAGCGCCAAGCGCCAATGATGCAGGGTAACTTGGATAGGTTGGGTGAGTGGGCAGATGCATGGCAGATGCAGTATAATGTGGATAAATGTGAGGTTATCCAATTTGGTGGCAAGAACAGGAAGGCAGATTATAATCTGAATGGTGTTAGATTAGGAGAGGGGGAGGTGCAACGAGACCTGGGTGTGCTTGTACACCAGTCACTGAAGGTAATCATGCAGGTACAGCAGGCAGTGAAGAAAGCTAATGGCATGTTAGCCTTCATTGCGAGAGGATTTGAGTTTAGGAACAAGGAGGCCCTACTGCAGTTGTACAGAGCTCTGGTGAGACCGCACCTGGAGTATTCTGTGCAATTTTGGTCTCCTAATTTGAAGAATGACATTATTGCTATTGAGGGAGTGCAGCGTAGGTTCATCAGGTTAATTCCCGGGATGGCAGGACTGACATATGATGAAAGAATGGGTCGACTGGGCTTGTATTCACTGGAATTTAGGATGAGAGGGAGTCTTATAGAAACATATAAAATGCTTAAATGATTGGACAGGCTAGATGCAGGAAAAATGTTCCCGATGTTGGGGGAGTCCAGAACCAGGGATCACAGTTTGAGAATAAGGAGTAGGCCATTTAGGACTGAGATGAGGAAAAACTTCTTCACCCAGAGAGTTGTGAATCTGTGGAATTCTCTGCCACAAAAGGCAGTGGAGGCCAATTCACTTGATGTTTTCAAGAGAGCGTTAGATTTAGCTCTTTGGGCTAAAGGAATCAAGGGATATGGGGAAAAAGCAGGAACGGGGTACTGATTTTAGATGATCAGCCATGGTTATATTGAATGGCGATGCTGGCTTGAAGGGCCAAATGGCCTGCACCTATTTTTCTATGTTTCTCTAATCAAGAATCTTTCTATCTCTGCTTTAAACATATCCACTGACTTGGCTTCCACTGACTTCTGTGGCAAAGAGTTTCACAGATTCCCCACTCTCTGAATAATGAGGGTGACTGATCTATCCCATAATCTCTTTAAAGCTGTCCTATCCATGTACCTATCTAAAGATTTCTTAAATGTCACGATAGTACCTGCCTCAACAACCTCCTCCGGCAGCTTGTTCCATACACCCACCATTCTTTGTGTAAAAAAGTTACCCCTTGGATTCCTATCAAATCTTTATCCACTCACCTTAAAACTATGTCCTTTGGTTCTCCATTCCCCTACTCTAGGCAAAATAGATTTACCCGATCTCCTCCTCTCATAATGCCGTGCACCACTACAAGATCACCCCTCATCCTCCTGTGCCACAAGGAATAAAGCCCTAGCTTGCTCAATCTCTCCCTATAGCTCAGGCCCTTGAGTCCTGGTAAAATCTTTGTAAATGTTCCCTGCATCTTTTCCAGCTTGGAGTACCTGGAGAAAACCCAGCTAAGCAGTACCCGAGGTCAAGATTAAACCTGGATCATTGGTGCTGCGAGGTAGTGGCTCTATCAATCACCTTGATGTTTATATAGTAGAATGGCACAGAAGGCAGGCATTCTGTCTATCTGGTAGATGTCAGCTACTGGGGCAGACTTCCCATTCGTCTTGCTGCCCCGCTGTTTACTTCCCTCGATCTTAGCAATTAATTCTCCCTCACACATGTCAATAGACTCCCGTTTCATTCATATTTTCATCAATCCCATTAACATGAGGAATTAGTCGAACTAGCTTTCCTTGAAGCAAAGCTTGAAAGCAAAGATTAATTTGACAAGGGGACACAGGAATAATTCCATCTCCATTTTAAGGCCATAAATCTCTCTGTAGTTTTATGTTTCAACACAAATTCCTTTGTGCACATTACCTATTAAAGGACACCTCCCGACAACAGGCCTGGCTTGCTGCCGCGGTAACCAGAACCGCCCGGAGAGGTTGCCACTGAACCCGCCCTCTGCTCACCCCGTGAGAGGAGAAAGTCGGACAGAGGGCCGGGAAGCGGACTGGCTGTGGGAGGCAGTGCAGGGCTTCGATGGTGGAGAGGGGGCGGCTGGAGGCCCTTCAGCAGCGTGGAGCACGGCCCAGCGATCCGGTGAGCCACCGCCGCATCCCATCTGCAGGCCCTGCTCGCTCGGAGAAGTATGGCCGCCGAGCCCGGCCCCTGCTCGCCACGGTGGAGCGGGAATTGGAGAGGAAGTGGAGGAAAACGGAGACTCTGCCAGAAGCTGGACAAAAGGCCCAGGTCGCAGACGCCCACCAGTGGAGCGAGGGCTGGAGAGGGACATCAGATTGTGGGATGACCAAAATGGAGACACCAGCTACAACGGGCCTTTGTGGCAGGCTGCAGCTGGGACTGTAAAATGGCATCTCTTGCATATGGACTCGGTGGGCTGCTCAGTGCGTACTGTACTAACTGGGGTGATTGTGCTTATGTACAGGAATAGTCTTGCTGAGCTGTATGCAAAAAAAATGTATTTCACTATACCCGGTAGACGTGACGATAAAGAAATCATTGACCATAATTTCATGAATTAGTTCTCTCCTGTAATAGTAGACTTATAGCCTCTGACCAAAAGGTAGTGTTGTCCGCAGGCTAAGCACGTTCCAAAAAGATGAATATTGTGCCATTTTCTTTCAATAATTGCCGTTTCTAGTTCCTAAAGTAAAGATTTTTTTCCAAAACCAATGAAATATATACTTTAAAAATGACATTAACCGAACCCACCATATTATCTGTGTCTTTAAGTATCGACATTAAAGATTTTAGATGAAGATTTCAGCTTATTTTTTAAGTTTAGCTTTCAGTCCATATTCTTGCCCTGAAAAGCATGTGAATGCAATGTGGGTTGTGTAATGTGAGTGTCTGGCGACATGTATCTAATTCTCTCAGATAGATCCATTTATGGGATGTGGTAATACAGTCGTTCACTTGCAAGAGTTGCTGCAGAAGATACGACTATTGATGCAGAGGTATGATTACAAATCCCACTGTGGTCTCTGGATAACTTAAATAAATGTGGAATTATAAACAGAAAAATGGTTTCTGTGACCGTGAAAGCATTTAATTGTTGTAATTTGATTCCTTTGGTTCACTAGCAGGGAGTCTGCAGTCCTTATCCAGTCTGTCTATAAGTGAAGCTGGACCCACCAACGGCGGTTGGATCATGATCCATCCACAGTTCAGGGATAATTAAGTACAGATATTAAATTTGGCTATTACCAGTGATGTCCACAGCCTGTCAGTTCGTAAGTTCATAAGTCATAGGTGCAGTAGTAGGCCATTTGGCCCATTGAGTCTACTCAGCCATTCAATCATGGCTGATCTATCTTTCCCTCACAACTCCATTCTCCTGCCTTCTCCCCATAACCTCTAACGCCCTTACTAATCAAGTATGTCTGCTCACCCCATGCTCCCAGTATTGGGAAGATGAACAAATCCAAATAATTGTATACAGATAGAGCTTTAGACTTGAGGATTTTTACTTTACAAATATGGCTTGAAATCAGGCCCTTCGGCCCGCCGAGTCTGCACCGACCAGCACTCACCCCGTACACTAGCAATATCCTACACACAAGGGACAATTTACAATTTATAGAAGCCAATGAACCTACAAACCAGCATGTCTTTGGAGTGTGGGAAGAAACCGGAGCACCCGGAGAAAACCCGCGGGGAGAATGTACTAACAGAGTTAGGATCGAACCCGAGTCGCTGGCGCTGTAAGGTAGCAACTCTGCTGCTGCACCACTTTGTCACCCCTATGGAAACATGTATGGAAACTTGTTCCCAGTTCCCATGGAATAATGGGTGGGCCTGTGGATTTCAATTCCCCACCCAAAGCATTAAGCAAGATCTCAGAATGCCACTTAATAAAAGTGGGATTCGCGTTAATCACTGTAAATCAATGGTCCCTCTGCGCTATTCCTAGCTTGGTATAAAGTTATGTAATGTTAAATCCTCCGACTCACAGGGTACACTGATGTCACAGGAGATCCACTGGGCTGTCAGAGGTGTGATGTGTGTAGATAGTGCAGGGTATGGGAGCTGTGTGTCATTTGCACAGCAGATGTACTGCAGTTTAAAAGAGACAGATATACTATTTATAGCAATGCTGGAGCTCTTCGAGATGACAGATAAATGAGCACAGCCTTCTTCATTTACAATTCAGCTTATTCTGTTGTCAAATATTGGCTTCTCGACTATAACAGACAAAGGACTGCCCATTTCAAAGCAAATATGTGTGTGTGAGCTTTGCAAAAGCCATTACCAAATATTATTGGAGCTTTTACCCAGTGTGATTAGGTAGGTTTTGTTTAATTCCAGTGAAGCTCAGAACAAACCTTGTGTACGCCTTAAGATATTTGAGGAACGTAGTTAATACATTAGTATGGTGGCGCAGTGGTAGACTACCGCTGTTAAATCTTTCCGCCCTCACCTTAAACCTATGTCCTCTGTTTCATCTGCTTCCTCCCACACTCCAAAGACGTACAGGTTTTTAGGTTAATCGGCTTGGTAGAAATGTAAATTGTCCCTAGTGTGTGTAGGATAGTGTTAAAGTGGTTTAAAGTGATCGCTGGTTGGCGCGGACCCAGTGGGCCGAAGAGCCTGTTTCTGCACTGTAACTAAATTAGCCGATTTTTCAAGAGTTGCCCTAATATTTCAACAAATAGGATGGATATTCAGGAAGCATCATAAAAGGGTCCTATAGAGGTGTACAAAATGATGAGAGGAATAGATCGGGTGGACGCAGAGTCGCTTTCCCAGAGTAGTGGAATCAAGAAACAGAGGACATGGGTTTAAGGTGAGGGGGGAAAGATTTAGCAGGTAACTTTTTCCCACAAAGGGAGGCGGGTGTATGGAACAAGCTGTTGGAGGACGTAGTTGAGGCACGTACTATCACAATGTTTAAGAAGCATTTAGATAGATACATGGACAAGAGGGATATGGACTAAGAGCAGACTAGTGTTGATGGGGCATGATGGACGACTTGGCCACCACTCCTACTACTGAGTTCCAGGCACTCACCACTCTCTTTGTAAAAAACCTGCCTGCATATCTCCTTTAAATATTCCCCCTCTCATCTTAAAATATGCCCTCTAGCATTTGACATTTCCACCATGGAAAAAAAGTTCAGACAGTCTACTCTATCGAAACCTCTGATCATTTTATAATCTTCTATCAGGTCTCCCCACTGAATCTCCAGAGAAATCAACCCAAGTTTATCCCGGTACATTCAAAAATGATGTTTCCATCAAAGCTTTCCTTAGTAAGGAGTGGATGCCTTTTGCAAGTAGCACCTTTTGCAAATGTTTCCTTAAGTACAGAGGCAGGAGATGATGGTGTTTGGTTCAAAAGTCAACTTTAGACATACAGCGCGGAAACAGGTCCTTCGGCCCACTGACGCTGTGCCAACCAGCAATCCCCGTACACTAACACTATCCTAAACATTAGGGACAATTGTGCAATTTTACCAAAGTCAATTAGCCTACAAACCTGTACTTCATTGGAGTGTTGGAGGAAACTGGAGCATCCAGAGGAAACCCATGCGGTCACAAGGAGAACGTCCAAACTCCGTACGGGCAGCATCTCTGGCAGGATCGAACGCGGGTCTCTGGTGCTGTGAGGCACCAACTCCACTGCAGTGTCAATGTGCTGCCTGTAACACTTTTTTAAAAAGCTACGTGAGTGAATATCTAAGTGTCCATGAATGCTCTTGTTGCTCTGTATTGTGCCTTTGTTGTCATTACATTCAAAATTGCAACTTCTACAATATGGTAAATTGCCTTCTTATTACAGCTCTTTTTCTGAGAGGTTTTTAAACCCCATTATCCTCCTCAATGTGTAAGTTAGACTGGGCTAGAGGGCATTGTAGTTAGCCTGCAGTAGCCACTCCCAGGAAAGTGAGGAGCAAGTTCTGAGTTTGGAGAAATTAAGCACTGGCTTCTATGTGTGGAAGGCACTTGAATGAATGAATGATTTTATGTGATATGTCACAGTGAAATTCTTTGTTTTGCATTCCATACACAAAGTATGCAAAGAGGCATCGACAAAAGTTAGAAAATATTCAACCGTTTCATTTAGTTTCGAGATACAGCATGGAAACAGTCCCTTCGGCCCACCGAATCCGCACCAACCAAAGATCACCCGTACATCAGTTCATTTTATCCCAGTTTTTGCATCCTACACATTGGGGGCAAGTTACTGAAGCCAATTAACCTACAAACCTGTACGTCTTTGGAGTGTGGGAGGTAACTGGTGCATCCAGAGAAAAACCACACTCTCACAGGGAGAACGTACAAATTTTGTACAGACAGCACCCAGAGTCAGGATCCATCCTGGGTCTCTGGTGCTGTGAGACAGCAACATTACCACAGGGCCACCGTAATTCCCTTAAAACTGTTATTTTTTATTTTATCGTCTCTGCTCTTATCAGCATGGAAATACTGTAGAATTCTCTTACTTAAATCTGCTCTGTCTGTGCAACATTACCCCTGGTGAGGTAAAGATTGGCACCAATTAATTTTTATTTTCGGTTATAGGAGAGGACATTGTCTTGGCTTCATCCGACTTTGAGGATAATGCTTGCATCCAATGCCCAGAAATGGTTTGTGGCAAAATATGCCAAAAATATATTAAAATTATATGTCGAACATTCATTCCGACAGGACCAGTGCTGTCAGGAAAATGAGTGATTCTCACTCGAGGTGTAATCGCAATTTTGCCGACAGTGGCTTGCAGTCTCAACAAAATTATTAGGAGTTGCTTCTTGCGCGGGTGAATTAAAAAACGCGTTCAAACGATCAGTTCGGAAGAAAGCACTTTACGGCCATTGGCATGCTCGTGAATTTTAGTTATTGTTGTAATGCAGGGGAAAGGTCACCTAGTTTAAGCACAACAAGCACACAAGAAATTGAATGTGATCACAACAGTTAGCATCATGCTAACTGGTACATAAATAAATGATAAATCGCAGCGCCAAGGGGCGCTCAGTCATTCATTGATTAGCCATTCCTTGTTCATCTCCACAAAATGCTTGAGTTCATCTCCCATTATAATATTATAGCATTATTAAAAATATCGCTCTCTGCGCTTGATTATCAAAGTGTATATTCCGCTTACAACAGCTGTTAATGTAGTTCGCTTTCAGTCAGCAAGGTCACATTCATATTAATATGAAACTGAGGTATCTAAAGCATCAGTGAAACTGTTTTCCTTTCTTTCTTTAGGCTTTGAAAGGGCGGCGCAATGGTGCAGCGGAAGAATTGCTGCCTTACAGCGCCAGAGTATCGGGTTCGATCCTGACTGTGGGGGCTGTCTGTATGGAGTTTGTATGTTCTCCCTGTGACCTGCGTGGGTTTTCCCCAGGAGCACCGGTTTCCTCCCACACTCCAAAGATGTGCAGATTTGTAAGTTAATTGGCTGCGGTAAAAAGTGTAAATTGTCCCAAATGAGTACGGGGTGATCGCAGATCAGTGTGGACTCAGTAGGTGAAAGGGCCTGTTTCCATGCTGTATTTCTCAACTAAAAATAACTACATTTAGAGATACTGCGTGGAAACAGGCCCTCCGGCCCACCGACTCCACGCTGACCAGCGAACACAACCTCCAAGACAGCCTTGGTTCACTGCAATTTGCCTATCACCACAACAGTGATTTCACTTGACTTCCCACTCCTACCCCAGCCAAACTCATAGGGACCCCAGGACCCCAATGTTTTCCAAAGGAATCACAGCTAGATGGGAGGGTCAAGAAGGCTTTTGGTACATTGGCCTTCATCAGTCAAAGTACTGAGTGTAGAAGTTGGGGCTGGCACAAAATGCTGGAGTAACTCAGTGGAACAAGCAGCATCTCTGGAGAGAAGGAATGGGTGATGTTTTGGATCGAGACCCTTCTTCAGACTGAAAAAACGTCACCATTCCTTCTCTCCAGAAATGCTGCCTGCCCTGCTGAGTTACTCCAGCATTTTGTGTCTACCTACGATTTAAACCAGCATCTGCAGTTCTTTAGTTACAATTGTACAAGACATTGGTGAGGCCACATGTGGAGTATTGTGTTTGTTTTTAGTCACCCATCTATAGGAAGGATGTTGAGTTGGAAAGAGTGCAGAGAGGATTGATGAGAATGTTGGCAGGACTTGAAGGTCAGATGTACAGGAAGAGGTCAGACAGGCTAGGACTTTAGGCCTAGTAGCACCGGAGGCTGAGGGGTGAACTTATGCTGAGTCCAATCTTGTATACAATATACACTTACGACTGTATATCAACACACAGTACAAACAGGATCATCAAGTTTGCGGACGACACGACTGTGGTGGGACTGATAAACAATGATGACGAGTCTGCCTACAGGGATGAAGTCCAAAAACTGACCGTCTGGTGTACCAAAAACAACCTGGTACTAAACCCATCAAAGACAAAAGAACTTGTCGTTGACTTCAGGAGGAAGAGGAGAGAGGAACCTGCTCCTTTATACATCAAAGGAGACATGGTGGAGAGTCAACGACTTTAGGTTCCTGGGAATAAACATCTCCCAGGACCACAAATGGCAAATGAACACTGTCACTCTCTTGAAGAAGTCTCATCAGCGGCTGTATTTCCTGAGGTTTCTACGGAGAGCTAACGTCTCACAGCCGCTGCTGCTGTCCTTCTATCGATGCGCCGTGGAAAGTATCCTCACCTATGGAATCCTGGTGTGGTTTGCCAGCTGTACTGTGGCTGAGAGGAGGGCGCTGCAGGGAATTATAAAAACTGCGCAGCGCATTACAAACGCTAACCTGCCCTCCCTGGATGACATATACAAGGCCCGATGCTTGCGCAGGGCCATAAATATCAAGAAGGACACATCCCACCCTGCCAACCACCTTTTTACTCTGCTACCCTCGGGGAGGCGACTCCAATAGTGAACACTGGGAAGCAAGAAGTAACTTCGAAGAATACCGCTAAATTCTTTTAAACTCTTTTAAAAATGTATCTATTATTTTACTATTAACTGTACATATGTGTATTGGTTGTTGTGTTGTATTTCTTTTAACGGAGGAGAAGCAAATGGAATTTCGTTGCTCAGTTTTGTGCAATGACAATAAACATATTCTATTCTATTCTATTCTAGAAGTGCAGAAGATGGACAGAGTGTCTTTTACCCAGGGTATGGGAATCCAAAAGTAACAGGGATGCATAGGTTTAAGGATAGGGACAGAATTTAATAGGAACTTGAAGGGGCAACCTTTCCACTCAGAGCGTGGCAGGTATATGTAATGAGCTGCCAGGAGTAGTTGAGGCAGATACTATAACTGCAATTGAAAGATTATTTGTCAGGTACGTGGATAGGAAATGTTTAGAAGGATATGGGCCAAATATGGGCAAATGGGACTAGATGGGGATATCTTGGGCAACAAGGACCAGTTGGGCCAAAGAGCCTTCCTCCATGCTGTACGATTCTATGACTAAAAACGACTCCAGGCCTGCTGGCTCTGAGGTAAAATGAAAGCCAAATCTTCCTAAATTATTTTAATTTAAAGTTTTTAATTATTTCTAAGTGAATTTAATTAACATCACACTTTATTTTTTCAATAATTCATTTTTTAATACTTACTTTAATTATAACGGGTCTTAAACAAAAAATGAAGTTCCAAAGTATTAAAGACTGTTCCATCCAATGGCAATATTAATGGAAGGCAAGGATCTGCCCCCCACAGCCCCTTCCAGTCTAGCTCGCTTGAGTGCACCATCTGAAGCACAGTTGGGAACAGCTCCATCTAACACCGCAAGAAATTGTACCGAATTGTGGACGCAACCCAGACCATTGCACAATTCAACCTCCCTTCTATTGAATCCATTTACACCTCAAGCTGCCTCAGCAAGGCCACCGGCATAATCAAGGATAGTTCGCACCCTGGCCACTCCCTCTTTTCCCCTCTCCCATCAGGCAAAAGGCATAGAAGTGTGAAAATACACACCTCCAGATTCAGGGATAGTTTCTTCCCAGCTGTTATTAGGTAACTGAGCCATATTATCACAACTAGAGAGCAGTACTGAGATACTATCTACCTCATTGGTGACCGTCAGACTACCTTTGATCGGACCTCATCATGTATCAATGCGCTGTAAATGGGTCGATTGTAATCATGTATTGTCTTTCCGCTGACTGGATAGCATCCAACAAAAGCTTTTCACTGTACCTCGGTACACATGATAATAAACTAAACTGAACAACTTGGTCCAATGGTAATAGACCCAGTAATCAAATGCAGATAACCTTTGCTGGGATCCCCACAGAACATTTGTAGATAGACCTTGGGCAGCACAGCGGAGCAGCACTAGAGTTGCTGCCTCACAGCGCCAGAGACCCGGGTTCAATCCTGACTATGGGTGCTATCTGTATGGCATTTGCACATTCTCCCTGTGACCGCGTGGGTTTCCTCCATGTTCTCCCGTTTCTCCCATATCCCAAAGACCTGCGGTTATCTAGGTTAATTGGTTTCTGTAAATTGCCCCTAGTGTGAAGGATAGAACAAGCATATGGATGATTGTTGGTCGGCGCAGACTCGGTGGGCCGAAGGGCCTGTTTCCACGCTGTATCTCTAAACTAAAATTAAACTAAACTTAACTTTGGTTAGGCCACATTCAGTCTGAAGAAGGGACCTGACAAGAAACGTCACCTATCCACGTTCTCCAGAGACACTGCCTGGCATGTTGAGTTACTCCAGCACTGTTGATTTTTTCCTGGACTATGTACCTGGTTGCTCCATTACAGGAATGATGTGGAGGCATTGGAGAGGGTGCAGAAGAGGTTTGTCAGAATGATGCTTGGATTAAGAGACATGAACTACAAGGAGAGGTTGGGCAAACCTGGGATTGTTTCTCTAGAATGCCAGATGTTGAGGGGAGACCTGATAGAAGTATACACATTGTGAGAAGCATAGTTAGGGTAGATAGTCAGAACCTTTTAGCAAGGATGAAAATGACAAAGACTAGATGGCATAGCTTTAAGGCAAGAGGGCCAAAGTGTAATGAAGATATGCGCAGCAAGTTTGTTCACAGAGGATGGTGGGTGCCTGGACCATGCTGCAAGGGTATTGGTGGAGGCAGATCTGATTATGGCATTCAAGAGGCTTTTAAATGGCCATATGGACACGTAGAAAATAGAAGAATATCCATCATGTGCAAGAAGATAAGATTAGTTCACCTTGGGATCCTGTTCAGCACAGACATTGTGGGCTGAAGGGCCTGTTCCTGTGCTGTACTGTTTATACTCCATTGAAGCCAGCAAAGCAAAGCCTAATCATAGCCGATAAGCAGCACACTGCTACAACATATCAGTGCCTTTGTCTTCTCAATTAGGTTAAACTCTGATTTATGAAGTTTTTGTATTTCGCTGAAGGAGATAGTCATTCCAAACATAAATATAACGTTGGTACCTTTTGTAATTTAAAAATTGTATGCACTTGTACAATCAAATTGAAATCCATTTTATTTTTAATGAATTCTCCTGAAATAAATAATTCAAATTGCACATCTAAACGCACGCTCGAAAAAGATTAATTTCATCTGAAAGTTTTACTGCATCTGATTAAGTTTTTTTTAATTTTTTGTCTTTCTCTTGGATTTATCGTGTAATTCCTCTCACGATCTCAAGACAATCCTAAGCGCTTTATAGCCAATTACTGTTGAAATGTGCTTCTGTTTGTAACAGTGGGATGATAAAGCCCAGGAGATGCCTTTTAGCCTCTTGTGGCCATGTTGGATTAAAGGTCAGGAGGAGGACAGACAACTCAAACACAACAGGAGAAGAAGGGGCGGCACAGTGGTGCAGTGGTAGTGTTGCTGCCTTACAGAGCCAGACACAGGTTCGATCCTGACTACGAGTACTGTCTGTATGAAGTTAGTATGTTCTCCCTGTGTCCTGCATGGGTTTCCTCCCCCACTCTAAAGACGTACAGGTTTGTAGCTTAACTGGCTTCTGTAAACTTGTAAATTGTCCCTAGAGTGTGTATGATAGTACTAGTGTACGGGGAAAACTGGTCAGCACAGGCTCGGTGGGCCGAAGGGCCTGTTTCCACACTATATCTCGAAACTAAACTACCGGTAAATCAAACTAAAGCTGACAGCAGGGAAGATACTCGTGATGACTTGCTTGCCCAGACTATCGCACAAACCACCTCCCTTCCATTGACTCCATCTACACTTCACGCTGCCTCGACAAGGCCACCAGTATAATCAAATACCAGCCTCACTCCGGTCACTCCCTCCTCTCCGCTCTCCCATCAGACACAAGGTACAGCAGTTTGAAAATGCACACCTCCAAATTCAGGCACAGTTTCTTCCCAGCTGTTATCAGGCAACTGAACTGTCCTCTCATTAGCTCGAGTGCAGTTCTAACTGCCCATCTGCCTCATTGGAGACCTTTGAACTATCTTTAATCTTTCCTTATCGGACCTCAATGTTATATCCGGATAAAATTATGAGAGCGCACTTGAAATCCCCCCGAAAATGAGGCGTTTAGGCCGGGTGAGGCAGCCGATCCCAACCTCATCGGGACTTCCGCTGCCGATCGGCAAGTCAAGTTTGCCCCCTGGCCGGAGACAGCAGATCTGTTCCCATAGCTGACTTCCAAGGCTGAATTTGCGATCCAATATCTCAGCTCCTTTGCGGCTAAAGGCGGAACGCTCTGGTACATTTGGACTTCTCTCGGCGGCTGTGACCTCTGTTGGTCGGGCAAAACGTATAATCCAGAAATCCTCTGGAACCGAGGGTGACGGAAAGTCAGTGGTGGATCTGTAATGCTTCTTCCTTTTTATTTCTAATGATTTTTAAATGTCAGGGACATGAAAGAAGTAATAAAAAGCTTCCCAAATTTGAAAGACATGAATAAGCTTTACATCTCTGACTGAGCAAAACTGGGTGCGTGATTTTGCCTTTAAGGAATTCCTTAGAACTCTCCTATTCTTGGCTTGTTCTGAATCCATGACTCCCCAATATGTTGTTCAAAACTCTGCCTCCACTGAGTGCATGTCACTGTTTGAATATAGAACATAGAACAGCACAGCAGCAGGCCCTTCGGCCCACAATATCTGTGCTGAACATTATACAAAGACCATCTCGTATCTACCTGGCACAATCCACATCCCTCCATTCCCTACACATCCATATGCCTATCCAAAAGCCTCAAATGCCATTCTCGCATTCTCAACCACCAACCCTGGTAGTGCATTCCAGGCACTCATTACGCTCTGTGTAAAAAAAGCTTGTCCCATATATCTCTCCTTTAAAATTTGCCCCTCTCGCCTTAAACCTATGCCCTCTAGTGTTTGATTTTTCCATCCTGGGAAGAAGGTTCTCACTGTCTATCCTATCTATGCCTCTCATTGTTTTATGTACTTCCATCAGGAAGCCTCTGGCGTTCCAGTGAAAACAATCCAAATCTGTCCAACCTCTTCCTGTAGCTAAAACCCACCAATCCAGGCAACATTCTGGTAAACATCCTTGCCACCCTTTCCAAAGTCACCTCCTCAGATTCAGATTCAGATTCAACTTGAATTGTCATTGTCAGTGTACAGTACAGAGACAACGAAATGCAGTTAGCATCTCCCTGGAAGAGCGACATAGAATATGATTTCAATAAATAAATCATAATTGAATCATATTCTATTCGTTGAGAGTTCAGAGTCCTGAGATATGACAGCTCTGATTGCCTGTAAAGGGACAATCAGAGCTGCACCCAATACTGGAAATGTGGCCTAACTGATGTCCTATAAAGCTGCTTCATGACATCCTGGATTGGTAAAATTAAATTTGGGAGAATAATAAATGTAGGAGGCAATGTGCAAGTAAATGCCCACTCAAGAAAACCTAGACAACCAAAGTTTAAATAACCCCATGAGGATGTTGCCAGGACTCGAGGACCTGAGCTATACGTAGAGGTTAAGCAGGCTAGGACTTTATTCCTTGGAGCGCAAAAGGATGAGGGGTGATCTTATACAGGTGTACAAGATCTTGAGGTGAATAGATCGGGTAAATGTACAGTCATTTACCCAGAGTAAGGGAATCGAAAACCAGAATATACAGGTTTAAGGTGAGGGGGGAAGCATTTAATAAGAACCTGAGGGGTAACTTTTATTTTATCACAAGGGTGGTGAGTATATGGAACGAGCTGCCAGAGGAGGTGGCCGAGGCAGCTACTGTACTATCATGTGTAGGAAGGATCTGCAGATGCCGATTTAAACTGAAGATAGATACAAAAAGCTGGAATGCTGGATACAAAAAAATTCAGCGGGATTGGCAGCATCTCTGGAGAGAAGGAATGGGTGAAGTTTCGGGTCGAGACCCTTCTTCTGTCTCGACTGAGTTACTCCAGCATTTCGTGTCTATCTCCTGTACTATCATATCATTGAAAAGACATTTGGACAGGTTCATGGATAGGATAGGTTTAGAGGGTTATGGGCAAGCGCAAGGAGGCAGGACTAACACGTTGGTCAGCGTGGGCAAGTTGGTCGGTGTGGGAAGAGCTGTATGACTGTTGATTTGAGTTTACGTTCTAGTCACATGGACCGAGGTACAGTGAAAAGCTTTTATTGCATGCTAGCCAGTCAGCAGAAAGACAATACAAGATTACAATTGAGCCATCCACAGTGCATATACACAATGTACAGATTCCATGACTCTACAGTAAATAACTGGCCAAAAGGCAGGAGACAAAGACTGAGCATTCGCATTATGGTGTAGAATTGTTTTGCAAAATCGCCCTTTGTTATAGAGGGCAGGTTTCTTTGTCGCATCTTCAAAGATGTGGAGCGTTTGTAACTGAATACTTCTTGCTAATGAACACTTGTCCAGACACTCAGCCAAATAGCTGAGATACGAAAGCGTAAACCTTTGTAAATACTAATCCCTGCCTGCTTGTCTCCCACTGTCAAAACATATGTACAAGGCAGATTAGCAACGTATTTGAAAAATAACTCCAAAGGCAATCCACTCAAGAATTTCTGATTAGCAGACACTCAGGGTTCCACTCAGTACCAATGTGTTCATCCAGAACATTAAACAAAAACGTTAACCCTTCTAAAATTCCAATTAATCTTCCCTTGGAAACAATTAGACTTCACAAAGGGGAGGTCGTGAGACCCAGTGCCATTTTTCACTGGTGGGTCAATAGTGGAGAGAGTTAGTGGCTTCAAATTCCAGGGCATTAACATCTCGGATGATCTGTCCTGGGTCTGATACGCAGACGTAATCATGAACAGGGCACACCGGTTCCTCTACTTTCCTAGAAGTTCAGAGTTTCAGCACGTCACTTAATACTCCAACAAACTTCTACAGATGCACTGTAAAAAGAATCTCCCGACCAGCCGCGCGGGACGTCAGAAGGTGGTCGAGTAGTCTCTATAAGGACTCTTTAATGACCCTAAATAGGGAACTTACAAATAATTAAAAGGGGGGGAAATGGGACAGCTTGGAAGAAAGAACAAAAAACAAATTGGATAGGTATTTCAGGGAGCCAAAGTATGGATAGGGCTCTGATTGACCTGGTCATAAGGCCATGAGAAATTGGAGTAGAATTAGGCCATTTGGCCCATCAAGTCAACTCCGTCACTCAATCATGGCCGATTCATCTCTTCCCCCCCTAACCCTATTCTCTTGCCTTCTCCCCATAATCTCTGACTCCTGTACTAATCAAGACCTGGTGTTATGTTGGAACATCCTGTGATTCTCTATACACATTTGTACACTATGCTTCCTTTTACTGGTAGAGTGGAAGGCACCTACTTTCCAAGCTGTCAGGACAGGTGACGAAGTTTACACAATTGTGAAGGCAATTGTACGTCAAAGAATCTTGGGAAAAACAGCCTTTTGAAGCCATCCTTTAGTCTAGTCTGCAAAAATCTAATGCACTACACAGCTGGAAGTCTGATTTTGTTTATTTTTTTAAGACACTCATTAGTTGCTTGCAAAGTGGTTAATGGATCATTATTACAGACACATTGTGATTGCTGGCTTTTTTTTATCATGATAATTAAAGGAACATATTGTTGCATTTTAAGACCAACCGCTTTTACAAAACCTGTTAAGGGTTGCAAAAGCAGAGTGAATTCTCTAATTTTAGGGAACTGATAAACAATATCCTATACACTAGTGACCATTTACAATGTACAGAATCTAAAATCTACAGCTTACCCCCTTAGTCTAGTTCTGTAAAAAACTGAGTCAAGCACTGGATCAACTCATTCTTTATTATCTCACTAACACAAACGAACTTCCCATACGATACCTAACCACACCGCGGGTCCGATCCTTGTCTTTACTCGTCCAAGCCCTTCAGCCTCGTGCGAGCAGACGCCTCCAGCAAGTCGGCACCGTCCCGAGTGCACTCCCAGAAGATCGGCCCCGATCCATGTAGTGTCCTTTTTTATAGGGCATCGGACCCATGGCGCGAAACTATATGTGGGGGGGGCAGCCCCGGTCAGCCCCTACAAGCCAATCACAAATATCGATCATATTATACAGTTATTGACAGTTCCCTAACCCAATCACAAAGTACCCCATTACATTGTTTCCACGGAAGCTTCTAGTTAGAAGACAGTTCATCAGAGTAAAGAAACATTTTCCCAGGTCGTATAAACAATTTGAACAAGGCTTCACACTTTAACCAATCACAAGATAACAGCACAAACACTCTGTAACATAATTAACAATACTTTACCACACCCCATCCTATGACCAATCCTAATCATGCATTTGCAAACCTGCTCAGCTCTTCTGCAAAACCCTCATACATGTTAACAATAAGAAGGACATCTGGACCTCACCTTATCCTCAACTTCCTCCCAGAGTCCAGACATCGTGGAGCCGTGTCTCATAGCTATGCAACTTTCACAGAACGAGGACAAGCAGGCTTTGCAAATACAGAGATTCTCCATTTTGTGACATCTTTCATTTGGCCAATATTATCAAGGGCACCCAGAGAAAACCCATGCAGGTCACGGGGTGAATGTACAAGCTCCATTCAGACAGCGCCCATAGTCAGAATCGAACCTGGGTCTCTGGTGCTGTGGGGCAGTAGCTCTACTGCTGCGCCACCATGCCACCCTAGATTCCACAGTTAACCAACAATGTACCTCGGTGACTGCCAATCACCCCCCCCCCGGACACTTATTATTATTTATTCAAATCATTTGCTATGTCGCTCTTCCAGGGAGATGCTAAATGCATTTCGTTGTCTCTGTACTGTACACTGACAATGACAATTAAAATTGAATCTGAATCTGAGTTCATGTATCCCTCTTGGGATCGCACCGCCCCAGCCAACAATTGGTCTATCAGGGAACCTCCCAACCTGGTTTGCTTCCAGTTCCACCCCGCATCCCACATTCAATCTGAAGAAGGGTCTTCACCAAAACGTCACCTATCCATTTTCTCCAGAGATGCTGCCTGACCCGTTGAGCTACTCCTGCACTTTGTGTCTATCTTTGGTCCCAGCTTCTGTTCACTGCCCTTTTACTGCTGAAGGCAAGCATGTCAAGTGCGTTCTTCACTGCATTCATTTGTCTTTTTCATAAATGAGATCCTATTGCCTGCAGCAAACTAGCTGATTCTGCAAGAGTGTTAGTCACTACCAAATAAGTTGCTCCTCACCTTTCATTTTATGTATATTTTTCCAGAGATATACTTTATTCATAAATCTGCTTATACAAACGAGACTTAACATTGTCTTCATTCATTATTCCAAGCAGAACGACATCCACTTATAATTTTTATAATATTGTCAACGTAACTAATGTTTCACCACAGAACGTCACAAAGTGCTGGAATAACAGGCCAAGACACGTGATGCTTCAGGTCAAGATTCCTCTTTAGACTGAGAGAAGGGAGAGAAGGAAACTAGAGGTGTAAAAGATACAGAACAAATCAGGGCCAGCACTGATGGCCAAGGAGCCCACAATGGTCCCTTGTTGACTGTGGTGGCGGTGATAACAAAGGGACATGAACAGTGAAACTAGCAGGATGACTAAAGTGGGCGATGGATGGAGAAAGGGGAAATGCAAGGGTTATTTGGAATTAGAGAAATCAATATTCATACTGCACAAGCTAAATATGAGGAGCTGTTACTCCAATTTGCACGTACCCTCACTCTGACAGTGGAAGAGGCACAGGACATTATTGGAATGGGAAGGGGTGTTAAAATGTTTGGCAACCAGGAGATCGCATAGGCTAAGGCGGACTGAGCATAGGTGTTAAGCGAAAAGATCGCCCAGTCTGTACTTGGACTGGACGATCTATAAGAGTCCACAAGGACCACCAAACATTCACTGAGCAGCCCGAAACGTCGCCTATTTCCTTCGCTCCATAGATGCTGCTGCACCCGCTGAGTTTCTCCAGCATTTTTGTGTACCTTCCATTCACTGAGCAATAATGTGGGAGGTTATTACACAGGGCCAAGGCTGTCAATGATGGGTGAACCATAGACTGCTCCCTCCACACAGGGCTATTGCAGTGACTGCACCAAGCTTCAGTGCAGTCCTCAACACGGACTCCTGCACCATGGAATGCAACAGTCTGCAGTGTTCCGTTGTGGACAATTCCTGGAAAGTGCTTCGAACATCGAGTTGATGATCTCCCAGCTGCATTCAATGGTTGTCTCAGTGTGTGACCCTGGGAAAAGTCTGTAGTGCCTACAGTCCTGTGATATACGAATTTAGAGATACAGCAAGGAAACCGGCCCTTTGGCCCACCGAGCCCTCGCCAACAAACAATCACTCAGTACACTAGCACTATTCTGCACACTAGGGCCAATTTACAATTCAAATAAGCCATTTAACCTATAAGCCTGCATTTCTATGGAGCTTGGGAGGAAAGCGGAGAAAAACCACATGGAAGAACGTACAAACTCCATGCAGACAGCACCCGTAGTCAGGATCGAACCCAGGTCTCTAGTGCTGTAAAAGGCCGAAACAGTACCGCTGTGCCACTGCGCTACTCAGGATGACCCTTGAGTAAGTCCACTGCATCACTTTACAAACTGTCATGGCAAACACACAATCTCCGGCGAGTTTGATAAACATGAGGAATATGATGTCATAGCGACAGAGAGAAAGCAGATAATAAAGAAGGGTAGAAACAAAGAACTGCAGATGCTGTTTTACACCAAAGATAGACACAAAGTGCTGGAGTAACAGCGGGTCAAGCAGAATCTCTGTAGAAAAAGAATGGGTTATGTTTTGGATCGCAACCCTTTTTCAGACTCAGAAGTGCAAGAGCCCAATGAGGTAGATTGGAAGATCGGGACTACATTCTTAGCACACGGGAGGCTTGTTCAAGAGTTTGATAAGAGCAGGGAAGAAGCTGTTCTTGAATCAGGTGGGATGTGCAGTCAAGCTTTTGTTACTTCTGCCTGACAGGAGAGGGGAGACGAGGGAATGCCTGGGGCGTGAATGGTCCATGATTATGTTGGCTGCTTTCCCAAGACAACCTGAAGTGTAGTTGGAGTCAATGGAGGAGGGTGGGTGGTGATGGACTGGGCTGCCATCATGACTCTCTGCAATATGTTACAGTCTTGGCCACAGCAGTTGCCGTATCATGCAAAGCGCCTCCTCAGTCCTTGCTGAAGAGTGATGTTGATGACTGAGAAGGGGAAGCAGCTGGTTCTCAACAGGAGCAATAGAAAAACACCATAGTTAGTGGCTTCAAATAACAAACATAAAAACTGCCTGTGCAGTTGAAATTGTGATTTTCTCAGAAACAAAAAAAAACCTTCAAACTTTTGTAAATTATTGCTATAACTAAGAAAACTTGTCACTTTTCCATAAAATTGTCTGTCTTGTTTGCAACTCTGACACAATGTTTTTCAAGATGGACACAAAGTGCTGGAGTAACTCAGCCGTTGAGACTGAAGAAGGATCCCGACCCGAAAAGTCACCTATCCTTTTCCTCCAGAGATGCTGCCTGACCGGCTGAGTTACTCCAGCACCTTATGTCTATCTTTGGTATAAACCAGCATCTGCAGTTCCTTTCTACACACAATGTTTTTGAAGTTCTTTCTGCAATTAGGTAAAACCTTTTGGAGGGATATTCATTAATAAACTCCATTAAGACTTTTTCAGCCATCAAGAGACCAGTTCCCAATTTGTCTCAGTGACTGAGGTTTCTTAGTCTCTAGTACTATTCTAGTTAACTTCAAAGGTGACACACGGATGCAGCGGTAAAGTTCTGATGTACAGCGGCAGAGACCCAGGTTCAATTCTGCCTATGGGTGCTGTCTGCGTGGAGTTGGTACGTTCTCGCCGTGACCATGTGAGTTTTCTCCGGGTGCTCTGGTTTCCTCTCACATTCTAAAGACACGCGGGTTTGTAGGTTAATTGGTTTCTGTAAATTGTTCCTAGTGTGTAGGATAGAAGTGGTTTACGGGTGATCGCTGGGCGGTGTGGACTTGGTGGGCCGGTTTCCACGTTGTATCTCTAAACTAAGTGGTGAATTTTTATAGAGAAGTTCTCCTGCACTCCTTAAGAAAGCATGGTAAACTTCTGGTGTTGGGGGCCATATCTGGGCTGCCCCATTGCCTTGTACATTGGATCCCCAACCTAAATGTCGCTGGACGTACTCTTCGCTGTGGCACACAAATCTAAGAAACCACAACAAGAATCATCCACTTGTCCCTTTGTGCCTTATCCACTGTTCAATTAAATCATGGCTGATCTTCCATCACAGTGCCGTTAACCAACACTACCCCCATACCCCTTGATTCTGTTAATGGCCACAAATCTGTGTTTTCAATGAGAGTGCCTCAACAGCCACCTGAAATAGAACATTGTAATGGTGAGAATTATTGGTCCTAGATTCTCAGTCTTGAATAATCAATCACTCATTCTGAAATTATTTCTCCAGGTCCTAGACTGCTCACCTGAGGGAACCTCTTCCCCGCACCTTGCCCTCAAGACTTTTGTTAGTTTAAGTCATAAAGTCATACAGCATGGAAACACACCCTTCGGCCCACCTTTCCCATGTCAACCAACATGCCCCATCTGCACCTGCCTGCATTTGCCCCATAACTCTCCAACCCTATTCTGTCCATGTATCTGTCCAAATGTTTCTTAAATGTTGCAATTATCCCTGCCTGAGATCACTTCTCAGTCTTCCAAACTTTAGAAGCTCTCTGACCAGTCTCTCCACACTCCTGCTGCTGATCTGCATCTCCCACAATGGTAGATCTCAACTACATTCTCCCTGATTCAATAATGAATGTCCACAGCATTGACTCTACTTCCATCCATTACAGGCAAGGCCTAGATTTTATGCTTTGCTTAGCAAGTTTCCCAGTCCTTCCTTCTGAGCTCCAGGTTTTCCCAACAATTAGTCACCATTTGTAACGTTTCAGGGGAGAGTTTAGTTTATTGTCACGTATACCAAGGTACAGTAAAAAGCTTTTTTGTTGCATGTTATGCGGTCAGCGAAAAGACTGTGCATGATTATGATCAAGCGATCCGCAGTGTACAGAGACAGGATAAAGGGAATAACGTTTAGTACAAGATAAACTCCAGTATAATCCAATTAAAGATAATCCGAGGGTCTTCAATGAGGTAAATGGTAGGTCAGGACAGCTCTCTTGTTGGTGAGAGGCTGGTTCAGTTGCCTGATAACAGCTGGGATGAAACTGCCCCTGAATCTGGAGGTGAGCGTTTTCACATTTCTGTACCTCTTGCCTGATGGGGGAGTGGAGAAGAGAGAGTAACCAGACTGCTCCTTGATTATGCTGGTGGCCTTACTGAGGCAATGTGAAGTGTACATGGAGTGAAGGGGAGGGAGGTTGGTTTGCATGATGGTCTGGGCTGCATCCACAACTCTCTGCAATTTTAATTGCCGTCTTGGATGGAGCTGCTCCCAGCTATATAGTTTGGATAGTTTGAGCTGTTCCCAGCTTCACATCATTTGGGAAAAGATGCAAGAGATTTTTCAAGCAAGACATTTTCTTAAAAATGAGTTTCCCTGAAAGGGGTGTAGGGGGGTTGGAGAAATGCTAGGAAATGTATGCAGGAATACTGTGATGTAGGAACTGCATTTCGAGTAATTTAAGTTGTGGAATCCTGGAGGATAGATATCATTGTAACCCTCATAGAATATTATACGTGGAGAAATGATCCATTAACAATTTACACTAGAGATCCACTACTGACTGTATCTCTCCAATTTTTCCCACAAATGTAATGAGCAGTAGGAAATGAGAATGCTTCAAGGCCTTGCTTGATAATTTATTCAGATGCACTGCCTTTCAAGAGGATCTATCCATTCTATTTTTGAAAAATAAAAAATATTTTTCGTAATAACTTTGAGGGAAAATGACAAAAGTGCTGGGAATGCAGTATGCATAATAAAAAAAAAAAATCTCAGTATCAATTTAAACAAGGTGTATTCAGCAGAATGAAGGAGCCAAGATTTGAGCCGTTAGGCTTTTGGGGATGTGAGTGGGTTGATCATTACACCAATGACATTTTGATTTTGATGTTCATCTCCTAATAACACTTTGCATCGCTGCTGTGATTTGCCGAGAATGGAATTGCCTTCCGAGATAAATAATTGCTTTGTAGAACCTTCATCACCATGGGAAGCATTCCTTAGGTTTATGTAGGATTACATTGGATTTGCAGCAAAGCCAAGTAATAGGGAATAAGAAGATACAAGCCTAACTAGTCCAAGGCATTTATTCAGTAACTGGAGCTTCCTCTCACCTCCCCTTCTGTCCATGTTCATCATCTCTCTATCCCTTTACCCTAGTGTACTTGCACTGTCTCTCCTTTAATCTATCTGCACAATTGTTTCAGATGCTCCTTAACATCCTGAGTTCCTCATAGAAAATACATTTCTTCTGAATTCTCTGTTAAATTTATTTTATCCAAGATTGGAAGGCAATTGATGAGGATAGGGTGGTGGATGGTGACTTTAATAAGGCATTTGCTAAACTTCCTCATGGTAGGCTGATCCAGAAGATTAAGGATTCACGGTGACTTGGTCATATAGATTGAGAACAGGCTCACACATAGAAGACGAGGGTTGTGATGGAAGGGTGTTATTCTGGCTGGAGGTCCGTGACCAGTAAGGTTTTGCAGGGATCTGTTCTGGTACCTCTACATATTACAAATGAGCTGGGTGTAAAGGTAGATGGGTTGGTTAGTAAGTTTGCACATGACGCCAAGATTGCTGGGGTCACAGACTGTGAGGAAGGCTGTCAAGTTCTACAGCGGGATATAGATCAGCTACAGAAATGGACGGAGAAATGGCAGATGGGGTTTAATCCGAACATGTGTGAGGTGCTGCACTTTAGGAGGTCAAATGTAAGGAGAAGGTACACAGTTGACAGCAAGACCTTTAGCAGCATTGATGTTCAAAGGGATCTTGGAGGCCAGATCCTATCTCCCTGAAAGTGGCAACACAAGTAGATAGGGTGTCAAAGAAGGAATATGGTATGTTCGTCTTCAATGGGCTAATTTTGAAATGCATTGCTATTCCTTCACTGTTGCTGGATCTAAATCCTGGAACACCACAACCTCAGCAGAAGCACTCCAGTGATTCACAAAACCAACTCATTGCAACGTTCACAAAGAGGGCCAATAGAGTGGAAAATAACTCCTGGCCTTGCCAACAAAACCCACATCCTAAAACATTATCCACATGAACAAAATCTCCATTTGGAATAATTTGTCTGAATAACAGTGTGTGGAAGGGGCCCGATCCAAGCCCCCAACTCCAATGTTCAGTCTTGTTGATATCATATCAACATATCACATCACATTTCCTTTGATAAAATGTCAACAAATTATTTTCATCCATCTGAGAAGAGACTTGGTTTAACACCTTTGGAAAAATAGAAGTGATAATGTAAATGCACACATCATGGGGATCATGGTCAAGATCTGACTGATCATGCTGTTAACTGGATGAAGTTATTAGGATGTCTGGGAATAGGTTTAACCTCACTCTTCCATGGGGAATGTACACAAGCCATCCAAGCCCAGCTTTCCACCCACTACAATGTATTCTCTGACAGCAAATGTGGCTAAAAGAAATTCCCAATGGCTTTCCCGACCAGCGAACAAAGTTTAAATTATTCACAAAAGCAAACAAACTGTTAATGATACGTTATCACCTTCCCACTTAGGTTCTCGTGGCATGTCATTTTGAGTTAGAGCCTTGTAATTCATTTTCAGAATTTTTACTTCATTTTTAAAGAAAACTAAATCACCATGGAAGGGGGGAATCACCACTATCCATTATAGTTGTCCTCTGGACACTACGCAAAAACAAAAGAAAATAACTAATCGAGTTCTGTTTAATTGCAAAATCATACATATGCCGATCGGCACTGGTTTTTACGACAACATAAATGTAGAAGCGTTTTGAAAATTGTATATTCCTTCCTCTGGAACAGCAGATGCTTTACATCAAGACACTTTTGCATGCACCCTTCATGTGTGAGATTTAAACAGCTTACAAATTGCATTATAATGTTTGCAAATTAACCTCATGGAGTTGTAAACATGCCGATTCAAGGTTGGGGTCCATGCTATGTGATACAGTAAAATTAAACCAAGCGGAGAGAACACTTATAGCTACCGTGACACCAAACCCGAACGCAAAAGGAATGTTTTAATTTTTAGTTTAGTTTAGTTAGCGATACAGCGCGGAAACAGGCCCTTCAGCCCACCGAGTCCACGCCGACCAGCGATCCCTGTACACTAGCACTATCACACTAGGGACAATTTACACTCTTTATTGAAACCAATTAACCTACAAACCTGTGTGTGTTTAGAGTGTGGGAAGAAACCGGAGCACCCGGGGAAAACCCACGCAGTCACAGGGAGAACGTACAAACTTTGCACAGACAGCACCCAGAGTCAAGACCGAACCTGGGTCTATGGTGCTGTAAGGCAACAACACTACCGCTGCACCACCATGACGCCTTTAATGACGAGATCGCACTTACCTCGTACTAAATGAGCATTTTTGACAATTCAATACCTTTGGTCTACCTGGACTCAGCTCTCTTGACAAGTGACACTTTTAAGTTTCATGAAGAAGCAAGGAATTGCAGGTTTTCAGGCTTTAGATAAAGTGCTGCACACAAGGCTACTAATCAAGTAGATGAGAGCCCATAGTATTAGAGGGTAGATACTACATGGATAGAAGATTGGCTGAATAGCAAAAGACACGGTTTAGGAATAAAGGGGGCTTTTTCTGGTTGGTTGCCAGTGACGAGTGGTGGTCCGCTGGACTGGTGTTGGGTCCGCTACTTTTCATATTGTACATTAATGATTTGGATGATAGAGGTAATGACTTTGTGGCCAAGTTTGCAGATGATATGAAGTTAGGTGGAGGAGCATGGTAGGGTCGAGGAAGCAGGGAATCTGCATTAGGACTTGGATAGGTTAGGAGAGTGAGCAAAGCAGTGACAGATGGATTACAATTTAGCAATGGGTGCCGTTATGCACTTTGGTAGTAGGAATAAAGGCATAGATTATTGTCTAAATGGGGAGAGGATTCAGAAATCAAAGGTGCAAAGGGACTTGGGAGTGCTGGTATAGGATTTCCAAAAGGTTAATTTTCAAATTGATTAATTGGTAGGAAGGAAGGCAGATGCAACGTTAGCATTCATTACGAGAGAACTAGAATATAAAGGCAGAGATGTAATGCTGATCTCAGGTGTTAGCTGCGTGGATGGAGTTTGCACGTTTTTCTTGTGCCCGCATGTGTTTCCTCCGGGTGGTCCGATTTCCACCTACATCCCAATGATATGAACGTTTGTAGGTTAATTGGCCTCAGTAAAACTGCCCCTAATGTGTAGGGAGTGGATGAGAAAATGGGATAACATAGAACCTGTGTGAATGGGTGATTGACGATCAGCGTGGACTCAATGGGACATAGGGCCTGTTTCCTTGCTGTGTCACTAAACTAAACGAAACTCGCTTTTATGATTGTGTCATTTTGTTTGTCTTGACTTGTCTCATTCTCCAAAAGCAATACAGAAACTCTGCAGGTTACAAATGAGCTGACTTGCGAAAATCATCTTTATGCAAATTGTCCCGTAGATTTTTCGTTATTTATGATAATAATAAAATGCTTCATTATATTCACTAATGTGTGGAATACAGTATATATTCCAATAGTTTAATTATGGGTAGTGTTGGGGTGAATATTCATTGAAATGGAAGAATTCTAGCAAGTAAATGTAGAGCGATACTGGAATGAGCAGCTATAGAAAGCAGACATTTCCTACTCATGAAGAAATCAACTTAGAGTTCTCAGGAGCAGATCCCTTACATAACCCAGGGACCACTTGTACTCTGAATTTCTCAGTGTTAAATGCCAATTGCCTCTTATCCACCTATTCCACCATCCAGTCTGATCCTTCCTGAAGTCTATTTCTATCCACCTCACAGCTCACAAAGCTTCCTTGTTTTTGGCATTTGCAAATTCCAAAATTGTGCCCTGTATACCCAAGTATCTTTCATTCATTCATTCTATGTACCTTCTATATCTCTCACTTCCCTCTCCTCCAACTCTCAGTCTGAAGAAATGTCTCAACCTGAAACATCACCTATTCCTTTTCTCAAGAGATGCTGCCTGAGCCGCTGAGTTGCTCCAGTTTTTTGTGCCTACCCAAATCCAAGTTACTAACGGAACCAATGGTCCTGATCCCATTCCCTAAGGGAGCTCCACATCTCCCACCAACTAGAGAAACAATTTGTTACCACTGCTGGACACAAAGTGCTAGAGTAACTCAGCAGGTCAGGCAGCATCTCTGGAGAACATGGATGGGTGATGTTGAGATCCGTCTTCGGACTGATTATGGGGCTAGGGGTGGGAGGGGATAGGAAAGCTGGAAAAGGGCAGATGCAGGACACAGCATGGCAAGTAATAGATTGACATTGGCAAGGGTGGGCTTTGGTAGGCAGATGGTTGGAACAAAGGTCAGGGATAAGAACAGATGGTGTGCGATAGGTTTGAAGAGTTGTGGATTGTGAAGCCAGTGGAAGGAAAGTAGCAGGGAGAGGGGGTGGGGGGTGGTTGGAGGGGAGAAATAGATGGTAGTTCAGGTAGAGCACAGGAGAATGAAGGAGGGAAAGAAAGGGGGGATATGGGGGAGAAAGGGGGGATTGAGAGTGTTTGTTGGAGGATACCTAAAATTGGAGCATTCAATAGTCATAAGTTGCCCAAGTGGAATACGAGATGCTTTAAACTTTAGACTTTAGAGATACAGTGCAGAAAAAGGCCCTTTGGCCCACTATGTCCATGCCGACCAGCGATCACCCCATACACTTGCACTATCCTACACACAAGGTACAAGTTACAGTTTATAGAAGCCAATTAACCTACAAACCTATACGTCTTTGGAGTGTAGGAGGAAATCAGAGCACCTGAAAGAACCCCCACGCAGTCACGTGAGAACGTACAAACTCCATACAGACAGCACCCGTAGTCAGGATCGAACTAGGGTCTGTTCCCCAAGTTTGCATCTGGTCTCATTCTGACAGTGAGGAGGCCCATGACAGAAAGGTCAGCATAGGGGTAGAAAGTGGAGTTAAAATGGTTAGCAACCAGGAGATCGCATAGGCAAACCTCTACACGTTATCTTGTTATCAACCAATTTTTTGCCCATGCTGCTGAAGTCCGTTTATATTTCTTGACCATTGGTGTTGATGACACCAATTATTTTGTGTCTTATCAGGTGCTATTTCCGAAGCCTGTATACAATTAGAAACAGCGTTTCCCTCATTGACCGTCTCTTTAATTTCATCAAGAAACTCTATCAAGTAAACATGATTTGCCTTTAACATGTTCCTGCTGACTGCCTCTAATTAAGCCACATTTATTTGAGTGATTGCAGTCACTGTCACTGTTTATTAACATAGAGCATAGAACATAGAACAGAAAAATACATGAATATGCCCTTAAGCCAACAACTTCTATGTAGAACATAATGCCCAGATCAACTCCTACCTGCCTGCGCAGAATGCATGTATCTCCATCCCTTGCAGGTACATGTGCCTATCCATAAGTCACTTAGTTTTGTTTAGAGATACAACGCGGAAACAGGCTCTTCGGCCCACCAGGTTCGTGCCGACCTACAATCCCCTGTACCCTTGTTTCTATCCTATACACCAGACAATTTACAGAAGCCAATTAACCTACAAACCGGCATGTCTTTGGAATGTGGGATGAAACCGGAGCACCCGGAGAAAAACCCATGCAGTCACAGACAGAACCCGTAGTTAGGATCAAACCCGGGTCTCTGGCACTGTAAGGCATTAACTCTACCACTGTGCCGTCGTATCATGTTGTAAATGCCCCTATCTTAAATGCCGCTATCATATTTGCCTCCACCACTACCCCCGACAATGCATTCCAGGCACCCACCAGAACACTCTGCACTGTCACATTTGAACTGACACTACGGTATTTATTGGGTTTTTGATCAAGAACTCCATTTCCCAGTCCTCAGGCACCACTACTGAATTGGCAGTTGTTTGAAAAAAATATAGCCTCTTTATTGTTCCCTCTCCTCTTCCAAAATTTACTGCAGTCACCCATTAAGATCCTTAACCCAGTAACTGGAAGGTAAAGTTCCTGCTGCAACCATGTCAGTAACCATAGAAACAGCTGTCTGCTCCTCTGACTAGAGAAACTCCTTTAACTACTGCTCTTGATATTTCTCTTCCACTCTTGTGTAGATCTGTTGGCAATGGGGAGTTCTCTCTCCCATCAGTATTCAGAATCGAATACTCGTTAGAGAAGCCCTCTAGGGTTTCTTCGAAGTGCTATATTTTATCCCACATCCCAA
Source organism: Amblyraja radiata (assembly GCF_010909765.2). Taxonomy (NCBI): domain Eukaryota; kingdom Metazoa; phylum Chordata; class Chondrichthyes; order Rajiformes; family Rajidae; genus Amblyraja; species Amblyraja radiata. The sequence continues at coordinate 25,820,976 of NC_045974.1, read as the reverse complement.
AAATGTGCAGGTTGGTACATTAACTAGCCACTGCCTCTCGGGTATAAATGAATGGTGGAATCTGGGGGAAGCTGATAGGAATGGCACATTTTGGCAGAAAAGATTAATTTAACTTGGCATTATGTTTGGCATGGACATTCTGGGCCAAAGGGTTTATTCCAGGAACAACTGCAATGTTCGATGTTTAATGGTCTATGAATGTGGAGAGAATAAAATGGGTTTAGAGTGGGATTGGTTTAAATGGGTGGTAAAAGGGTCTCTGATCGTGCGGTACCGCTTATCCGCTCTCTTTTCGACTGTGCGGCACGGTGGTGCAACGGTGGAGTAGCTGCATTACAGCACCAGAGACCCGGGTCCGATCCCCATTACAGGTGCTTGTCTGTACAATGTTTGTACATTCTCCCTGGGACAACGTGGGTTTTCTCTGGGTGCCCTGGTTTCCACCCACATTCCAAAGATGTAGAGGTTTGTAGGTTAATTGGCTTTGGTAAAAGTTGTAAATTGTCCCTAAGTGTGTAGGACAGTGCTAGTGTCGGCACAAACTCGGTGGGCCAAAGGGCCTGTTTCCTCGCTGTATCTCTAAAGTCTCTCTGCCTGCACTCTCTTGAAATGCAGGATTAAAAAAAACCCTGAATTGTTTGTTCCATGAAATACGGCCTCACGGGTGAAGCAGCAGCATCAGCTATTTGCTCAAGGTTCGAAAATCCAGAAAATCCTGCTGTGGTTTTTGAGAACAGCGGAAGAGTCCACCTACACTTCAAACAATATCAGGAAAGTAACCAACATAATCAAAGACCTTTCCCACCCCGGTCATTCCTTCTCCCCGCACTGTTGCACAGAGGTTTTAAAGCGCATAGCATCAGACTCAGGAACAGCTTCTTCCCCTCTATTGACAGGCTTCTGGATGATCCTTAATTGAGCTAGAATACAGTCTGACCTTCCTCTACCTCATTGTGGACATTCGCCTCTGGAACCAGTGCACACAAATCCAGAGAACAATATTCTGCATTCTGTACCTTTCCCTTTACTTGCCTATTGCACTTTTGGCTTGATTGTATTTATATATAGTACTAGACTAAGTGGGAGCCGTTGGGTCCCATGTTCACATGGGGGAGGGCTGGTCCCCCATCGCAATATTCTACATCTCCACCAATTCTAATATTGGTGGCCAGTGGGGTGGGGGGGCTTTCTGGAAAAGCTAGTATGGGTGTCGTGGGCCAAATTGACTGGTTTCCAGAGGACTAGTATGGACATTGTGGTCGGAATGGATTCTTGGGCTGGCAGCTCAGTCAATCAGGCCTGGTGGGCTGGCAGCTCTGGCCTAGTGGGCTGGCAGCACAGTCATTTAGTCCTGGTGGGCTGGCAGCTCAGTCACTCAGGCCTGGTGGGCTGGCAGCTCACTTACTCACCAAATTCAATTTCATAGCATTTCAAGCAGAGTGCATGCCACCAAATTCAGTTTCATAGCATTTCAAGCAGAGTGCAGGCCACCAAATTCAGTTTTGTAGCATTTCAAGCAGAGTGCAGGCCACTAAATTCAGTTTTGTAGCATTTCAAGCAGAGTGCAGGCCACCAAATTCAGTTTCGTAACATTTCAAGCAGAATACAGGCCGCCAAATTCAGTTTCGTAGCATTTCAAGCAGAGTGCAGGCCACCAAATTCAGTTTCGTAGCATTTCAAGCAGAGTGCAGGCCACCAAATTCAGTTTTGTAGCATTTCAAGCAGAGTGCAGGCCACCAAATTCAATTTCATAGCATTTCAAGCAGAGTGCAGGCCACTAAATTCAATTTCATAGCATTTCAAGCAGAGTGCAGGCCATCAAATTCAATTTCATAGCATTTCAAGCAGAGTGCTGGCCACCGAATTGCCAAACAACTCATTGTATTGTCATCATGGTGTAACAAATAATTTATTGAAAGTACATTGCAGACTCACAGTTCAGTTGATTCACAGCTTAGAATCACAGTTGTGGACTCTTTCTCGCGATCTTCCAGAGTGACTGCCTCATGCCAGGCATCCAGGGTTTTATAGTCCTGCCCCCCCCCCCCCCCCCCCCCCCGGAAGGGGCGTTACCTACATCGTGGTGATTGACAGGCGAGAGGACTATTCAGCTGATCTCAAGATTTTTTAAACATTCATAACTTTTTTATTTATCATCGATCGGAAAAATCCTTGGGGCTACCTCAGCGGAGGAGGACTGCGAGTAAGATGGCCAAAAATCATAGCGATATATGGTAATGTTTTTTTCTAAAATCAATATACAGCACAGACAGGAAGTGGTCAAGATGAGCCTTTTAGTTATATAGATAGATTATCTGATTTAATTGGAGAGCATTATAAAAAAAGCTTTTCACCGTACCTCAGTACACAGGACAATAATAAACTTATGTATCGAAAAAAAGAACTGCAGATGGTGTTTAATACACAGAAGGACGTAAAGTGCTGGAGTAATTCAACGGGTCAGGCAGCATCCTTGCAGGACATGGATAGGAAGCGTTTCAGGTTGAGACCCGTCTTCAGATTAATTACAGTGGGAGGGAGGGGGGAAGATAAGAAAGCTGAAAAGGGGGGAGAGGCAGGACAAGGCAAGGCAAGTAATAGGTTGAAATAGGCAAGAAGGGGGCTTTCACAAGCAAATGGTTGGAACAAAGGCCAGAGATAAGAACAGATAAAGTGAGACAGGTTTGAGAGTTACGGATTGTGAAGCCAGAGGGAGGAAAGTTGCGGGGTCGGGTTGGGGGGAGGGGGCGTAAGGTGGAGGTCTAAAGAAGGGTCTCAACTCGAAACATTAACTATCCATGTTCTTCAGGGATGCTACCTGACCCATTGAGTTACTCCAGCACTTTGTGTCCTTTTCAATAATAAACCTGAACCTCCTGGAGTTCACACAATGTATATTCAGCAGATCTACAGTGCCGTGCTATGCCTCAAGGTATTAGATGATCTTAACTAACAAAAAAAATATTGTCGTAGAGGGATAAAATGCAAAACAAGTCCTTTGGCCCTCGGAAGTATTGGCCAACCATCAACCACTTTCCTAGTTTAATCATACTTGAAATACTAGTATTATTAGATTAGATTAGGGCGGCGCAGTGGTGCAGCAGTAAAGTTGCTGCCTTATAGCGCCAGAGACCCGTGTTCTATCCTGACTATGGATGCGGTCTGTATGGATTTTGTACGCTCTGCCGGTGACCTGCGTGGATTTTCTCCGTGATCTCCGGTTTCCTCCCACAATCCAAACACATGCAGGTTTGTAGGTTAATTGACTTGGTATAATTGTAAATTGTCCCCAGTGTGTGTAGGGTGGTGTTCGTGTGCAGGGATCGCTGGTCGGCACGGACTCAGTCGGCTGAAAGGCCTGTTTCCGCCATGTATCTCCATAACCCCTGACACCATTAGTAAACCAAACTAGATTACTACTTGTTCTTATACCCATTACCAATTACCCAAGTCTTTGTGAAAACCAAATGCTTGTTTAAACTCTTTGTGTGGGTCTCTCATGTCTCACACCGCTTTCAAATCGCCCGTGTCTGTTTCCCACACTCCTTTAAGGAAGAGAGGAAGTATTTATTTTTGCAGAGAAGCTGTGATACTTCCCAGAGGGGATGTCTCAAATAAATGACTTGGACTATGCAGGATAAACTATCAAATAGTTTGGTCTTACTAGAGGTGCTTTCCCTGAAATCACCCATTCCCTTCTTGGTTTCATGGAACACCCATTACGAATAGTAACACCGACAAGAAGAGTTCTGAGGATAACTGCTGTATTCATCTTTTCACACTTCAGGGTCTGTATAGACTGCAGAAGAAAATTAAATGGCTATTTTACGGTCCACATTATCCTATTATACGCTCGAGTTGATAGATCTTCTCTTGCCACAAGGATTCTTCCAATTCCCTTAATCCTCAAAGTGCCCTCTCACCACTGACAATATTCATCTGCTTTTTTTTAAATTTAGGTTGAGAATGGCGGAGTCGTTGCCTTACAGCGCCAGAGATGCGGGTTTGATCCTGACCATGAGTGGTGTCTGTGTGGAGTTTGTACATTCTCCTTGTGACCATGTGGGTTTTCTCCGGGTGCTCCAGTTTCCTCCCACACTCCAATGATGTGGGGGTTTGTAGGTTAATTGAATTCTGTAAATTGCCCCCTAGGTGTGTAGGGGTAGATGTGAAGGTTACATAGAACAGGTGTGAACAGGCGATCGATAGTTGTGGACGGTGGGCTGAAGGTCCTGTTTTCCTGCTGTATCTTTCAATCAAAACTAAAATGTTTCTAATTGCTTGTTGTTGGGTTTCAGTGACTCGTGCGCATGGTCCCTTTGAACTGCAACGTCATTCTCTCAAAGGATTGTGACTGTAGCACAGTGTCTTGTAGATAGATGCTGAATCATGAAGTATATTCAGGGATGAGTTGGAGTTTTGAAGCCTAGGAGAATCAAAAGTTCTAGGCAGGCCCTACATTGGGGGCTACAGGGGAACTCTGTATCTTCCCCTTTGCTCCACCTACTGTATTTGAGCTTGAACTCATTTTATCTAAGTGTGGTTTATCTGATCTATTTGGATAGCACACAACAAAGCTTTTCACTGTACCTTGTTACACGTGACAACAGTAAACCTAAACCCCAACCTAAGAATCAGATCAATCATCAGTGAATAGCAGAATAAGAGTCAAGAGTGTTTTACTGTCATATGTCCCAAACAGAACTTCTTAATTCTTAATTTACAACAGAATTGTAAACAATATAATAAACGAGAAAGAATAGTCATATATATATATATACACAAACATACATACAAATTACGTTTTAAGTAACAACATGTTTTATCAGTCCCTGGATCTCCTCCAAATGTCACCAATAAACATAGGAAAAACCAACCACAAATTTTATTCCATGGCTATCGATACAATCCCACTCCCGGGCTGTTAACTGAAACACAACGAGGCCGGTTACAACCTTGGTGTCACATTTGACCCCAAGATGAGAAGCACCATCACAAAGACCATCCATTTCTAACTTCCTAACCCCATCCAACTCCACTTCTGCCACAGCTAATTGGGTACTTAAGCTTCAATCAGAATCAGAATCAGAATCACACTTTATTCGCCAAGTATGTTTTGCAACATACGAGGAATTTCATTGGCCAGGTCAGTCATCCCCGGCAGCCCTGCTGGTCAACACATCAGTCCACACACTGATGTGTTGTTATGACTTCTATTATTCAATAATACGATTAGCCATCCCACCCATCAAATAACGAGGCCATACAAAACTCAGCAACACCATAATTCAACACGCACTAGTTCCTATTCATTCACCCCCCCCGTATTAATGGTCAACACTAACTGCATCATCTTTAACCCTTTAAAAGACATTGTGAATATTAACTGAATGTTTCTGAGATATAATGATTATGATAATTTATTGTCACATGAACCTATGACCTAGATACAGTGAAATTCTTTGTTTTGTTGACAATCCAATAAAATCATACAATAGATAAGCCCAATAGAAGATGTACAAAAGTGCAATGATTGTAGTGAAGAGTAGACCTCACTAAAACAGTACACAAAGAGTCACCATGTTTCTAGCGCCATCAGAGTTTCAAAGTTCTTAAGAGTGCTTTCTTATCTTGGCCTTAAAGGCCCGTTGTTCTGGCAGCACCGATCATCTCCTCTGCCTCCATCTTGAAAACAGTCCTATGTCCAGTGTCTGCCACCGTTGCAGTCCCCACATCCGTTCCCGGTCTTCAGGGTTGAGCAGGAGACGAGCCTCGGACATCTCCAGGCCGGTTCCCGGTTCTGCAGCGGGCTGGCCAGGCCTGCTGTTGAGGTATGCGAGCGGCTCACAGGGAGCTTATTCATAAATGATAGGAGCAGAATCAGGCCATTTGGCCCGTCAAATCTACTCCACCTTTCAATCATGGCCGATCTATCTTTTCCTCTCATCCCCATTCTACTGCCTTCTCCCCATAACTCCTGACACCCGTAGTAATCAAGAAACTATCAATCTTTGCCTTAAAAATACCCATTGACTTGGCTTCCACAGCTTCAGCCACCCCACGCGGCCCGCCAGGAAATTCATATCCATTAAGTCAGTGTTCAGAAACAGTGACAACACTTCAAAACTTCCTTAAGACTTAAAAAAGTTAAATATTTTGAAAAGTTAAGTTAACAAGCCATTGACAAACTTTTTAAGAAAGGATTTTGTAGAAAGCTCTTTTAGTTATTGAGCCACGGAATAGGCTTCAATTAAACTCAATGGGGAACACTGCCGGCATCTCCTCAGACCATCTCACAGGTTGTGTAGGTGAGATCCCTTCACCCGTCACCCGTCACACGCAATTAGCCCACGTACCTTCTCACCAGGCGATACATTTGTTCATGTCAGAGTCAGAGCACAGACTGAAAGCTTGCAGGAAATGACAGATGGTAAATTTGGAATTTCTTTTCAACGAGCATCCAAGGAAATTTCCAACTCATTGTTAGGTTCACAGAGGAATCTAAAAAATATTTCTATAAAATGTAAGGGGCGGTACGGGGGCACAGCGTTAGTGTTGCAGCCTTACAGCGCCAGAGACTCGAGTTTGGTTCTAACTACGTGTGCTTTTCATCACGGAGTTTGTATGTTTTCCCTGTGACTGCGTGGTTTTTCTCCAGGATCTCCAATTTCCTCCCACACTCCAAAGACATGCAGGTTTGTTGGCTAATTGGCTTGGTATAATTATAAAATTGTCCCTACTGTGTATAGACAATCGACAATAGGTGCAGGAGTAGACCATTCGGCCCTTCAAGCCAGCACCGCCATTCACTGTGATCATGGCTGATCATCCACAATCAGTACCCCGTTCCTGCCTTCTCTCCATTTCCCTTGACTCTGCTATCTTTAAGAGCTCTATCTAACGATCTCTTGAAAGCATTCAGAGAATCTCTGCCTCCACTGCCTTCTGAGGCAGAGAATTCCACAGATTCACAACTCTCTGGGTGAAAAAGTTTTTCCTCATCTCTGTTCAAAATGGCTTACCATTTCGTGAATTAATCTCGTGAACCATCGCTGCACACCCACAATAGCAAGAATATCCTTCCTCAAATTTGGAGAACAAAACTGCACACGATACTCCAGGTGTGGGGCCCTCTCACTGGGGCCCTGTACAACTGCAGAGGGTCCTCTTTGCTCCTATGCTCAACTCCACTTGTTTGTAGGATAGGGTTAGTGCGCGGGGATCGCTAGTCAGTGCGAACTCAGTGGGTGGATGGGACTGTTTCCCACTGTATCTCCAAACTAAATTAAACTAACAAATAAGAGAGTATAAGATAATATTAAGGAGAAAGGAGGTTTATGAGAATATTGGGAATGATTGGGTTAACATATGATGAGCATTTGACGACACTGGGCCTGTACTCGCTGGAGTTTAGAAGGATGAAGAGGGACCTCATTGAAACTTACTGATAGTGAAAGACATGGATATAGTGAATGCGAAGAGGATGTTTCTACTAGTGGGAGAGTCTAGGACCAGAGAGCATAGCCTCAGAATAAAAGGACGTACCATTAGAAAGAAAATGAGGAGGAATTTCATTATCAGAGGGTGGCGAATCTGTGGAATTCATTGCCGCAGACGGCTGTGGAGGCCGTTAATGGATGTCTGAAGAAGGGTCTCGACCCGAAATGTCATTCATTCCGCTATTCCAGAGATGCTACCTGTCCCACTGAGTTACTCCAGCAATTGTCTATCTTCGGTGTAAACTGGCATCTTCAGTCAAGTCAACGGACATTTTTAAGGCGGAGATTGACAGATTCTTGATTAGTAAAGGTGTCAGGGGTTATGGGGAAAAGGCAGGAGAATGGGGTTGAGAGAGAATGATAGATCAGCCATAATTTAAAGGCGGAGTAGACACGATGGGCCGAATGACCTAATTCTGCTCTTATGAATTATGAATATCAGCGAGCAGAAGAGTACAGAGAGTAGTAGAAACTGCCTGGTCCATCACAGGTACTGACCTCCCCACCATCAAAGGGATCTGTAGGAAATGCTACCTCATAAAGGCAGCCAACATCATCAAAGTCCCACACCACACTGGCCACGCTCTCGTCTTGCTGTTTCCAGCGGAAAGGTGGTACAGGAATCTGAAAACCATGACTACCAGGTTCAAGACCAGCTTCTTCCCAACAACCATCAGACTCTTGATCCCCACACAACACTAACCTCAGCAACCATAAACTTCCATGGACTGTCTGTGGTTTCACTACGGAGTTAGTTTATTTTTGCAGTAGTATTACAGAATAATTTATTCTTTCTTTCTTTTGAAATCTTTTTATTAATTATTTCAAAACCAAAAACAAAACAACAAATAAAAATAAACCGATAATGATAAACATAACAGTGATATTGATACATAGGGATCATTAATAACAAGTATAACCTAAGTATAAGTCCAGTGTCAAAATACACATTGGGTATGGACCTCTCGGTCTCTATGTAAATATAGTTAAGTGTTTAAAAGAGAACTTGTATATATAAAAACAAAAAGAGAAAAAGAAAAAAAAGAGAAAAAAAAGAGAAAAACAAAACATCCTAAACTAAAAAAAAGCAGAACAAAATCTGGGCTATAAAGAATTTCAACCAATTTAAGTCCCTGTTTGTCGTCAAATCCGTTCCACCGTATAAAGGTAAAATAATTATTATAACGGTTGGAGAGGGGACAATTTATATTGTATGAAAATGTTGAATAAAGCTTCCCCAAGTCCTATCAAATTTAACCAAGAGTGAATAATTTATTGAATAAACAAATTATTATAAATCAAAAAATATATACAATTATATGCAATTCTAATAATATATAATATAATATATTATAAATATTATCTGTGTGTTTTGCATTTACGGGCCTGTTAAATTACTGCATGTAAGAATAAGGAGTGAAGGATAATCAATATTTTAAATATACACAGGTATGTGACTTTATGAAGAAATATACACATAGATTTCAAACTATAATTTTAGACCCTTTAGAAGAAGCAATGAATATTAAGGCTGATTCACAAAAATTAATATCATACTTTTATAATAATATATTATATAGAGAATCACCATCAACAGAAGCACTAAGGGAAGATTGGGAACATGAGCTAATGATAAAGATCTCAAAGGATAGATGGGAAAAGTATTTGATGAATACACATAACTGTTCTATTAATGCAAGACATAATTTAATTCAATTCAAATTATTACATAGACTATATTATTCAAAAACGAGGTTGAATAAATTTTATCCAAACGTCTCTCCCAGATGCGATAAATGTTTGTTTCAAAACGCTAATATAACACATTCATTTATAGGATGTACAAAGTTGAATAAATTTTGGAGTGATATATTTGATATATTTACAAAGCTCTTCAAGTCAAGAATAGAACCCAAAATGGAATGGATTATATTTGGAATAATAGGAGAAGATACCAATTTAAATAAAGACCAATAATAATTGGAAAGAAATTGATACTTAAATTTTGGAAAAATATAACCATACCAACTGTTAAAATGTGGATTAGGAATATGATGGACATAGCACGCCTTGAAGAAATGAGACTCCGACTAATAGATAAATATGACCAATTCTTAAGGAGTTGGTCTCTTTTCATCGACTTTTTGGAATCATGTGATGCAGCGGTACCATAAGGATTGCTGATTTCAGTTCATGACGTGGATAGATCTACATCTCCGAATACAGATTTGAAAAATTCTCTTTTAAGGGGCCTTCTCTTCTATTTCTACTTTCCACTTTTTCTTTTTTCTTTTTTTTTTATTCTTTATACACACACTTCACGTTTCTCTCTTCTCTACCATCTATTTTTCCACTTTTTCCCCTTTCTATTATTTTCTTTTTCTTGTCTTGCTTACTTCCTTCGCATAACATAAAACTAGAGGTTGTACATGGAATGGATTACGGTATGACATAGTTGGCACCTAAAATTAGGTTCCACTGTATTGTTTTGTACTGTATTAACTTCTAATAAAATAAACAAAACAAAAAAAATAAATAAAAATAAATTTAAAAAAAATTAAAATAAAAAATAAATAAATAAATAGATGAAGAATAAGGAGTGAGCCATTTAGAACGGAGACAAGGAAACACTTTTTCTCACAGAGAGTTGTGAGTCTGGGAAATTCTCTGCCTCAGAGGGCAGTGGAGGCCGATTCTCTGGATACTTTCAAGAGAGCGCTAGATAATAATAATAATATATTTTATTGTCATTGCACGTCAGTGCAACGAGATTTAGTATGCAGCTCCACTGATGTACAAGAAAGGTAAATAAATACAATACATAAATAAGCAAGCTGAATTGATTGACGTGACCATCTGAGGGAGACTGTCCAAAGGGAGTGGGTGGGGGGGGCACTCATTTGGGCCGGCTCAGAGCCGCTATAGCTCTCGGGATAAAACTGTTCCTGAGTCTGGAGGTTCGGGCGTAGAAGGCCTTGTAACGTCTGCCGGAGGGAAGTAGTTGAAACAGACCGTGACAGGGGTGTGATGAGTCCTTATGGATGCTGAGGGCCTTCCTGAGGCACTGCGTGTGGTAGATGCCCTCCAAGGCTGGTAGCTCTATCCCGATGATCCGCTGCGCTCTGTTGACGACGCGCTGAAGAGCTCTCCTCTCCGTCTCCGTGCAGCTGAGATACCACACAGAGATGCCATACGTTAGTATGCTCTCTGTGGTGCAGCGGTAGAACTTTGTCAGCAGCTGTTGGGGCAGACCAGTCTTTTTTAATGTCCTCAGGAAGAACAGTCGTTGCTGTGCCTTCTTGACCAGCGCGGCGGTGTTTGTGGACTATGTGAGGTCTTCTGAAATGTGAGTGCCCAGAAGCTTAAAGCTGGACACTCTCTCCACACTTTCCCCATAAATGGAGATTGGGGCGTGTTCTCCAGTATGGGACCTCCTGAAGTCAATAATCAGCTCCTTGGTCTTGGAGGTGTTTAGTGCCAAGTTGTTATTGGCGCACCAGTCCGCCAGGTTCTGCACCTCCGCTCTGTAGTTTGTTTCATCACCGTTGGTGATCAGCCCAATCACTGTTGTGTCGTCTGCAAACTTCACGATGGTGTTGGTGTCTAATGCAGGGACACAGTCGTGAGTGAAGAGGGAGTAGAGCATGGGGCTTAGTACACACCCCTGTGGTGTGCCGGTGCTCAGGGTGATAGTGGGGGACAGGTGTGGGCCCAGTCTCACTGCCTGCGGTCGCTCCGTGAGAAAGTTCAGGATCCAATCGCATAGGGATAGATTAAAGATAGCGGAGTCAGGGGATGTGGGGAGAAGGCAGGAAAAGGGTACTGATTTGGGGATGATCAGCCACGATCACATTGAATGGCTCGAAGCGATGAATGGCCTCCTACTGCACCTATTGTCTATTGTCTAATTTCATAGTTACTTTGTTAGTACTTATGACAATAAACATTCTTAACTCTCGGCACCTGAAGCACTGCTAAAGGTGTGCCATAATATCTGAAGCAAATAAATCCTCATCTGCTTTTTATGTTCCATTAAATCATTTTTTTATCATAGTATGTCATTCTAAAGAACAGTATCTATATTTTACTTCACGGCACCACCTCCAACAATTACCTACACCATATGTTTTGGAGATAGTTTATGGTAATAGTCTTAATATCCATCATTTTACCCCTTTACCACTATAGGTCAATAATTATTGGCAAGGTTTTTAAAGGAGGAACAAAATCTAATTTTGCAAATTAACTATAATTTTAAGAACAATGCAATCTGTTTTAGTTTTTTTTGCTTCCATGTAAGTCAATTACTCCCACAAATGTGCCACAATGCAGATGCACCAAGCTTGTATAAATATTTTAATCACTAGTTTAAATTGTATTTTAATAAAAACAGACTTTCAGCTGATTGAGTGACAGAGCCAAGCAAACCTTCTTCAATTTTAATTAAACTTTGATTGTATTCCTGCTCCCTTCTGCAGCGGCCTTTATAGAGTTGAATTGCCTCATCAAACATTGCACAAAACCTAAAGAAATTAGTTGTTTGATCTCCAAATGCAAGAACTTTTCTCAGAAAGTTGGCATTAACACCATTGTGATCTTGGATTCATAGAGTTATATAATGTGGAAAGAGGCCATTTGGCCCATTTTATTCATGCTGACAGGTGCCTATCCAAGCTAGTTCAATTTGCCTAAATATGGCCCATATCACTCCAAACCCTTCTTAGCCATTTGCTTAATATTCATAATTGTATCCATTTCCAGAGCTTCCTCCAACAGCTCATTCCAGACACAGAATAACATTAAACATCAAAACATAGGAAATGGATAGGAAGGAACTGCAGATGCTGGATTACACCAAAGATAGACAAAAAAATGCTGGAGTAACTCAGCGGGTCAAGCAGCATCGCTGGAGAAAAGAAATAGGTGATGTTTCGGGTAGGAACCCTTCTTCAGACTGAAAGATAGTACAAAGGCCAGAAAAAAGGGCTGGAAGCAGATAACCTTAGGTTGAGTCTATAATGGCCCAAATGGGACCTGCAATAGCCATGAAGCCGCTCAAACCAATTAAATCATGGTCTCTGCTATGACTTGAGTTCCCTTAGATCAATCTTGATCTTAAATATATTTAATATTTCAGCCACCGGTGTACCTTGAGGTAGAGGGAACCAAAGGTGTGAGATAAAAGTTCCTCCTTATTTCAGTTTCTAATGCCCCTGTCCCACTTAGGAAACCTGAACGGAAACCTCTGGAGACTTTGCGCCCCACCCAAGGTTTCCGTGCGGTTCCCAGAGGTTGCAGGTGGTTGCCGGAGGTTGCAGGTCGTAGAAGCAGGTAGGGAGACTGACAAAAACCTCCGGGAACTGCACGGAAACCTTGGGTGGGGTGCAAAGTCTCCAGAGGTTTCCGTTCAGGTTTCCTAAGTGGGACAGGGGTTTCATGGTGACTCCTTATTCTGGATTATGGTCTGGATTCTTGGGGGCGATGTGGGCCTTTGCCGCAACGGGAGCCTCGGCAGCGGTGGGGCCTCACGGTTGGAAGAGGGGAGGGGAAGAAAATAAAGACCCGGCATGAGGGGACCGCCATGAAGAACAATGGAGGAACCGGCGTTAATTTCAAGTTTTTGTGTACCTTGTGTGTTATGACTGTCGGGAGACCAATTTCCCTCTGGGGAAGAATAGAGTTTTATCGTATCGTATTCCACGGTGAAAGAAAATGTTGTTTTTATCCTCTGAGTGCAAATATTGTCCCTAAGGTTCTTCTTACATCTCTCCCCTCTTTAGGTTTAGGTTGATTATTGCCATGTCAGGGACGGCACAGTGGTGCAGTCGCTACCTTACAGAGCCAGAGAACCGGGTTCGATCCTGACTATGGGTGCTGTCTTAGTTTGTATGATCTCTCTGTGACCGTATTGGTTTTCTCCAGGTGCTCTAGTTTCCTCCCACACTCTAAAGATATACAGGTTTGTAGGTTAATTGGCTTCAGTATAAAATTGTAAATTGTACCAGGTGTGTAGGATAGTGCTAGTATATGGCGCAATTGCTGGTCGGCACAAACTCGTCGGGTCGAAGGGCCTGTTTCCGTGCTGTATCTCTACAGTAAACTAAAGTAAAGTGTACCGAGATGTATTGAAATGCATTTTTTTTGTGCATATAATCCAAACAGATCAGATATACTATACATGAATACAGTCAGTTCAAACTCAAGTATAATAGATAGAACAAAGGGGAAGATAGAGAATGCAGAATATAATTCTCATCATTGTAGCTCATCACTCATCTTAAGTTTGAGACTGGTACCCTGTTTAAAGATTAGCCCTAAATGCCACTGAACCCTTGCTGCTACCTTGTCGCAATGTTTTTTCATTTCTTTTCATGCATTTATACAAATTACATCTGAGAGTTGATGTTAAATGAGATTCTATCGAATCTCCTATCAACAGGCATTCCAGATCTTAACCACTCGGAGTTAAAAATAAAATTTTCCTTATCTCTCCTTGGTTCTTTTTAAAGAGACTGGCATGAAAATATAATTCCAATAAATGCTTAGAATTAATATATATTAATAATTATTAATTATACATTATTAATCCAATAATATACTGTGCCACCTTGGGCTTTTAGTACAGCAAAATATGCTGTAGGTGAGAAATATTTTGAAGGATCTTTATTATATTTAATCCTGATGCTCACAAGTAGATCTTTGAAATGGATGTGTCTGCTGATGGACTATTCAAGCTATGAATCCAGAGGCAAAAACACAGGCCAAAAAATTGTTTGATGAATTCCTGCTGGCTTGAATTAAGAAATCTATTTGGCAATCCAACAAATCAATGTTCCATAATGTAATAACAGAGAAGGTGCAATGCTGACTGTCGCAATTTCTCATCCAGATTTTCTACCTTCTGGCCCCTGTCATGTAATATAATTGCAGTGTTTGTAATTTGCAAACCCTTCATATACTGTACATACCCGAGTAATTTGCAAATTTATTTGCCGTATGTATCAAAAGTACAAATGAAGGCCTAGGAATCTGCTCAGAGTCAGAATCAGACATCGTGGAAACAGGCCATTTGGCCCAACTTTCCCATGCCGACCAACATGCCCCATCTACACTCGTCCCACCTGCCTGCTTTTAGCCCATATCCCTCTAAACCTACCCTCTCCATGTACCTCCATAGTACAGTGCATTCAGAAAGTATTCAGACCCCTTCACTTTTTCCACATTTTGTTACGTTACAGCCTTATTTTAAAATGGATTAAATTGATTTTTTTTAAATCATCAATCTACACACAATACCCCAGAACGAAGAAGTGTAAACAGGTGTTTAGAAATTTTTGCGAAGTAGCGGGCCTGTCCCACTTAGGCGATGTTTTCAGCGACTGCCGGCGACTGTTTTAGTCGTAGCAAGTCGCCGAAAAACCGGCAACTGGACCCCCCTATGACAATGTCTACGACAATGTCTACAACAACCTACCACCTAGTCGACGTCAAGCTACGGCAAGCTACCGACAACCGGTGACCCATTAGGACGTCCACCTACGACCACACCTACCACAACTACATCCACCAGCGATGAGCTACGACAAGGTCGCCAATGGAATTCACCGAAGTCAGCACCGGCGACAACCTACGTCATCCTGGCAACAACCCAAGTCATCCTGGTGACAACCTACGACAAGCCAACTGTCGCCGAAAAGTTTTGAACATTTCAAAATCTAGCGGCGACCAAAAATAGGTACGACTCTTTGGGCGACAGCCTAGTCACCTGTAGTCACCTAAAAAATCACCTAAGTGGGACGGGCATAATTCTTCAGAAATGCTGCTTGACTCACTGAGTTTCACAATCAATTTGGGTCTCGCTTTTCCCATTCTGGTCATTCTTATCACCCGAGCAACCCTGTGAGAGATATTCCCTCTGTCCGCTCCACTCCACTCCACTTCACCCTCCCTGCAACTTAATACCAACCTGCTTCCTCTCTTGTAGAAACAAGGGACTGCAGATGCTGGTTTAAAAGGACACAAAGTGCTGGAGTAACTCAGCAGGTCAGGCAGCTTCTCTAGAGAACATGGATATGTGACATTTCAGATTGGGAATGGAGCATGGATCATGTGCAGGCAGAGGCGATTTGTTTATCTTGGCATCACGTTCGGCACAGACATTTCAGGCTGATGGGCCAATTTCTGTTCTGAACTTTACTATGGAGTCACAAGGAACCACCGATGCTGGTTTACAAAAAAGGACACAAAGTACTGAGGATGGGTCCCAATACGAAACGTCACCTATCCATGTTTCCGGATGCTGCCTGACCCACTGAGTTACCCCAGCATTGTGCCTTTAGCTTCCTTTCTATCCTTGTAATAGTGAAGGTTCGTCAACCTGAAATGTTCCTTTCCACAGATGCTGCCTAACCTTCTGAGTTTTTCCAGGATTCCTTGTTCTTATTTTACATTTGCAGCATCTGCAATTTTTTTCGATAGTATTTTTCCATAGATAGATGTCAGGAGAGCGTGCTTGCTGAAAACTATTGGATAGGAATGAAAGTTCAGAGACAGTTTCTTCCCAGTTGCTATCAGGCAACTGACCAATCCAAACACCAACTAGAGAGCGGTGCTGACCTACCATCTACTTCATGGGAGACCTTCGGACTATCTTTAATCGGAGTTTACTAGACGATTGTCTTGCATTAAACATTAGTGCCTTTATCCTGTATTATACACTATGGACGGCTTGATTGTAATCATGTATAGTCTTTTTGCTGACTGGATAGCACGCAACAAAAAAGCTTTTCACTGTACCTTGGTATGAGAAAATAATAATATAAACTAAAATTAATGAATGGTGATATATTGCCAAGTCAGTATGGTGTGTGATTTGGAGGGAGATCTGCGCCAACTGGTGCGCCAATAACAACTTGGCACTAAACACCTCCAAGACCAAGGAGCTGATTATTGACTTCAGGAGGTCCCATTCTGGAGAATATGCCCCAATCTCCATTTATGGGGAAAGTGTGGAGAGAGTGTCCAGCTTTAAGTTTCTGGGCACTCACATTTCAGAAGACCTCACATGGTCCACAAACACCGCCGTGCTGGTCAAGAAGGCACAGCAACGACTGTTCTTCCTGAGGACATTAAAAAAGACTGGTCTGCCCCAACAGCTGCTGACAACGTTCTACCGCTGCACCACAGAGAGCATACTAACGTATGGCATCTCTGTGTGGTATCTAGCTGCACGGAGGCGGAGAGGAGAGCTCTTCAGCGCGTCGTCAACAGAGCGCAGCGGATCATCGGGACAGAGCTACCAGCCTTGGAGGGCATCTACCACACGCGATGCCTCAGGAAGGCCCTCAGCATCCATAAGGACTCATCACACCCCTGCCACGGTCTGTTTCAACTACTTCCCTCCGGCAGACGTTACAAGGCCTTCTACGCCCGAACCTCCAGACTCAGGAACAGTTTTATCCCAAGAGCTATAGCGGCTCTGAACCGGCCCTAATGAGTGCCCCCCCCCCCCCCACCCCACCCACCCCCTTTGGACAGTCTCCCTCAGATGGTCACGTCAATCAATTCAGCTTGTTTATTTATGTATTGTATTTATTTACCTTTCTTGTACATCAGTGGAGCTGCATACTAAATCTCGTTGCACTGACGTGCAATGAAAATAAAAGATTTTTTTTTTTTTTTAATTTTTTTTTAAATAAATAAAATAAAAAAAGTGGAGCTGTGTTTATTTAAAATCAAGATCACCAAAACGAATGCGGCTTGTTCAGTGTTGCGTCTTCTAGATAATTTTACGGTAATCTTCCACTGCTTATATTATTAAAATAGTGACTATACTCAGTAAAGTACTGCATTGGCTATATTGCATGTTGGAGATATCCTAGGTCATAAAAGTGAAGACATAAATGCAAGTTGTTTCCTGTTATTAGTTATATAAATTGAAAGCTATGTTACCAGTTTTCTTCATAGGTATGAAAACATGACAAAAGTGATCTTCAATTTATTGAGTGTTTCAACCAAAGGACATTTAGTTCTTGCCCAGTAAAATTAAAATCAAAATGCACGAGTTACAACTCATTTTTAAATTGGTTCAAATGTACCTGATGTTTCTACTTGTCAAGTTCAAGTGAGTTTATTATATAGGACAATGAAATTCTTGCTTTGCTTAAGCACACAGAACATAGTAGGCATTTACTACAAAACAGATCAGTGTGTCCATATACCATGATATAAATATATACACACATGAATAAATAAACTGGTAAAGTGCAAATAACAGAAAGTGGTTATTAATAATCAGAGTTTTGTCCGAGTCAGGTTTAATAGCCTGATGGCTGTGGGGAAGTAGCTATTCCTGAACCTGGTTGTTGCAGTCTTCAGGCTCCTGTACTTTCTACCTGAAGGTAGCAGGGAGATGAGTGTGTGGCCAGGATGGTATGGGTCTTTGATGATACTGCCAGCCTTTTTGAGGCAGTGACTGCGATAAATCCCCTCGATGGAAGGAAGGTCAGAGCCGATGATGGACTGGGCAGTGTTTACTACTTTTTGTAGTCTTTTCCTCTCCAGGGCGCACACATTGCCGAACCAAGCCACGATGCAACTGGTCAGTATGCTCTCGACTGTGCACCTGTAGAAGTTAGAGAGAGTCTTCCTTGACAATCCGACTCTCCGTAATCTTCTCAGGAAGTAGAGGCGCTGATGAACTTTTTTGATAATTGCGTTAGTGTTCTCGGACCAGGAAAGATCTTCAGAGATGTGCACGCCCAGGAATTTGAAGTTCTTGACCCTTTCAACCATCGACCCGTTGATATAAACGGGGCTGTGGGTCCCCCTCCTACTCCTTCCAAAGTCCACAATCAGTTCCTTGGTTTTGCTGGTGTTGAGGGACAGGTTATTGCGCTGGCACCATATGGACAGTTGCTCGATCTCTCTTCTATATTCTGACTCATCCCCATCAGTGATACGCCCCACAATAGTGGTGTCATCAGCGAACTTGATGATGGAGTTCGCACTGTGGTTCGCTACGCAGTGAAAGAAATTAATATTTGTACATGAGCAAGAAAGAAGATCCTATGAGATTCTAATAATACATAACAGGATCAAGCTCCTTTAATATTTAAGGTAGATACGAAGTGCTGGAGTAACTCAACGGTTCAGGCAGCATCTCTGGAGAAAAAGGATGGGTGATATTTCGGGTCAGCACCTTTCTTCAGACTTTAATCAGACCATCAGCTGCAACTGAATAAGGGAGAGGAAATCCTTAACCAACTCTTGCACTGAGCAGGGTCCAAACATTTACTGTTGATCATTTTTTCCCTGAATCATGTCTACTCTCTAAGTTAGCAAGGCTAATGAAGTGAAGGTTGTTTCCCCTTCAGTGCTCAATATCGATTTAGATGTCTAGGAATAGGGGTGACATTGACTGAGTCACATTCAATGGCCAACCTGAGAAAGTGGAGGACAATTTATCTCCTGCAACAGTTTACTGAAACACCATGCAGAGTCAAAGTGTCATGCAGCACAGACACAGGCTTTTCGGCCCATCATGTCCATGCTGGGCTATTTGCCAATCTACACTAATCCTATTTACAACACGTATAAAATTCTTAAGGGGTTGGACAGGCTAGATGAAGGAAGATTGGTCCCGATGTTGGGGAAGTCCAGAACAAGGGGTCACTGTTTAAAGATAAGGGGGGAGGCTTTTAGGACCGAGATGAGAAAAACATTTTTCACACAGAGAGTGGTGAATCTGTGGAATTCTCTGCCACAGAAGGTAGTTGAGGCCAGTTCATTGGCTATATTTAAGAGGGAGTTAGATGTGGCCCTTGTGGCTAAAGGGATCAGGGGGTATGGAGAGAAGGCAGGTACAGGATACTGAGTTGGATGATCAGCCATGATCATATTGAATGGCGGTGCAGGCTCGAAGAGCCGAATGGCCTACTCCTGCACCTATTTTCTATGTTTCTATGTCTATGTTTCTATTTGCCTGCATTTGGACCATATCCTTCTATTCCTTGTCTATTTAACTGTTGGTGTCAGTACCTCGTAAACACAGCAATTCTATCTGATTCCACCACTTCTACTTCCATTTGGAGTCACAAATAAGTCACCCTTTTTTACACAAAGGTGGTAGGTATGTGGAACAAGCTGCCAGAGGAGTTTGTTGAGGCAGGTACTATCACATTTAAAATACATTTGGACAGGTTCATGGATAGGAAAAAAATGGGGATATGGGCCATACATGGCCAGCTGGGACTAGTGTAGATGGGACATCTTGGTTAGCATGGGCAAATTGGGCCGATGTTGACTGTTCCATGCTGTATAACTCTATGACCTGCTTTGGCAGTGATTTCCAGATATCAGTAAGTTCTTTGTAAAAACATTTCCTCTCATATCCGCTTTAAGATTTCTGCCTCTCACCTTAATCCTGTGTTTTCTTGTTTTTAATACCCCTGCCACGCGATAGAGGCAATAACTATCTCTGCCTCGTATTACTTCTGTTAGCTCATCCCTCAATCTCCATTGCTCCAGGGAAAACAAGCCCAGCCTATCCTATCTCTCCCCATCACTAAAGTCTTTCATTCCAGACAACATCCTGGTGAATCTCCACTGCACTCTCCCAAACAAGAGACAAAGGAAATAGTGATCAACTTCAAGAAGCAAATACATTGATGGTGCCGAAGGAGGGATGGTTGAAAGCTTCAAGTTTATAGGAGTCAATATCAGCAGCAACTTGTCCAGGGCCACTCATATCGAAGCAAAGGTCAAGAAAACCCATCCATGCCTCGAATTCCTTTGAAGGCTCAGGAAGTTCAGCATGTCCCTAACAACTCTCACCAACTTCTACAGATGCACCGTGGAGACCAGTTTATCAGGATGCATCACATCATGGATTGGGAACAGCTCCACCCAAGATCGCAAGAAATTGCAGAAAATTGTGGATGCATCACAGACCATCACACAAATCAACATCCCCACAATGAACACTGTCTCGGCAAGACCATCAGCATAATCAAAGTCTCACCCCGGTCACTACCTCGTCTCCCCTCTTCCATCAGGCAAGAAGTACAGAAGTGTGAAAACGCACACCTCCAGATGCAGTGACAGGTTCTTTCCAGCTGTTATCGGCAACTGAACCATCCTATCAGAAACTAGAGTGGTCCTGATCTACTATTTACCTCATTGGAGACCCTCAGACTATTTTTAAATTGGACTTTATTTTGCACCAAACATTATTCATTTTACCATGTATCTTAACACTGTGGACGGCTCGATTGCAATCATGTAAAGTCTTTCCGCTGACTGGTTAGCATGCAACCAAAACTTTTCACAGTACCTCGATACATGTGACAATAAACTAAAAATAATCAAATTATTCCTGGAGTGTGATGACCAGAACGACACAAAACTTTCCAGATGTGGTCTAACGAGTGTTTTGTAAAGTTGTTAATTAACACCATAATTTTTTATATTTTTAATGATATGCCACATGCCTTCTTTGCCATCCTACCTACTTCAGTTTCCACTTTCAGAGAGTGATGGATTTGAATGCCAGGGTTTCTTCATTCATCAACATTTCTTGGCTCCCTACCATCTATACAATATATCCTACTTCCTATACTATCCTATTTGCCTTCCCAAAACACATCACCTCACAATGTCTGGATTAAATTCCATCTGTCTATCCTAAATATTACAAGTTCCTAGGAGTAAATATCACCAGCAACATGTCCAGGACTAGCCAGATTGAAGCAATAGCCAAGAAAGCATACCAACGCCTCTACTTCCTTAGAAGTCTAAGGAAGTTCGGCATGCCCCCAACAACTCTCACCAACTTCTACAGATGTGTTTTATTGGGTATGCATCGCAGTATGGTTTGGGAACAGCTCCATCCAAGACTACAAGAAGTTGCAGAGAATTGTAGACGCAGCCCAGACCATCGTGCAAGCCAACCTCCCTTCCATTGATGCAATGGTTCACTTCACGCTGCCACGGCAAAGCCACGAGCATAATATCAAGGATGAGTCTCACCCCGGTAACTCCCTCTTCTCCCCTCTCCCATCAGGCAAGAGGGACAGAAGTATGCACAATATGTCCTATTCCTATTTGACTTTCCAGAACACATCAGCTCACACTGTCAGGATTAAATTCCATCTGCCTATCCAAAATATCTTGGGAAAACAGGAAAAGAGATAGCTCTGTAGTGTGTATCCGGAATCACACATAGAACTAACTGACTAGGAGCCAGGTTCAGATCCCTGAAATTGTGTATTCATAACAATTCAACGGTTGCCATGGATATTTTTTTCTGGTGCTGGAAGAGAGGAAACTAATTTAAGGAACACCATGAGGAGAAGCAGCATTTCAGAGATAAAATATTAGTCAGGATGCAAAACATAAAAAGAGGAAGATAGCAGGGAAACATTTAGCAGTGGACTGGAGTCACTGGTCAGGAACCATTCATTCCCAAGATCCGACGCAGGTTGGAGGCTATTAACTCCAGAAGCATTGTGATGATTGGATCAGTCGTGTGAATGGTAGAAGAGGCATTTCGAATTCTAGTGCCAACAAATTTCGCTAATCTAGTCATACTTGCAGACTTAGTATGAACTCAAATTCCATAGCATCATAAAATTAAATCCAGAAAAAAAAGTGAATTATTCCCAGGTACATTTACGGTAACAATACTGGGGCAGCACAGTGGCGCAGCAGTAGAGGTGGTGCCTCACTGCGCCAGAGACCCAGGTTCAATCCTGTCTACGAGTGCTGTCTGTAAGGAGTTTGTACCTCATGGGTTTTCTACAGGTGTCTTGATTTCCTCCCACATTCCAAAGACGTGCAGGTATGTAGGTTAATTGGCTTCAGTAAAAAACCAATTGTCCCTAGAGTGTAGAATAGAACTGTTGTACAGGTGGTCACTGGTCCATACGGATTTGGTGGACCAAAGGGCCTGTTTCCAAGCTGTACCTCTAAACAAAACTAAACTTAAAAAGTAAAATCCTGCTCAATCCTGACCTCTCTGCTATGTGCATAGAGACCAGGAGTGTGTAGGTGAGTCAGCGAATCAGCAAGAGTCGATGGGAATGAGGGGAGTGTAAAGTGGGATAGATACTTTGTCACCAGGTCAATGTAGCTACCATATTTCAACCAAAACAAATTAAAATTATGTAATTGAATGAGCACCATATGCCATTGTGTATCAAACTGAGAAACAGTGGGAAAAACATCTCTTTTGGTCTTACACAGAGAAGTGAGTGATTTCAAGCACATTAAAAACAACACAAATTATACTTATGTACACATTTCAAAACTTCTAAAGGTGCTTCATGAAAACATTATCAAGCAAAGTTGACGCACAGCCACATGATGAGATATTATAGTTGGCCAAATGATCAGATTTTAAGGAGTATTTTAAGAGGAAAGAGAGGACAGGATTAGGAAAGGAATTCCAAAGGTTAAATCCAGCACAGTTTAAGCTTGCCCACAAATAATTCAGTGAATAATGTTGGGTAAGAATAAGGTCAGAATTGTAGGAATGTTTACAGAAAAAAAATGAAGCAGGGGAAAACCATGAATGAGAATATTTGGAGTGAGGTGCTCCTTAGCTAACTGCCAGTGTCCACAGGAATAATAGTGAATGGTGTGAGTTAGGCAGTTGCATGGAGATTTTGAATGAATTCAGGTGTACAGACAAGGAAGAGAGCCAGGCAAAATTGGGATGGAAGTAATGAAGTCAAGAAGACATTGATGAAACTTTTTAGTTCTATTGACAAACAGTTGCTTTTTTCCCCCCTCAATTCACCAGCCATTTCACACTAACCTGCTACAGATTTGACCTGCACCTTGATGGAAGATGGGAGGAAGTTGTCATTAAGACCTCTTGTCAGGCCTTACTCCCAGAATGCCCTGGTGACTTTATGACAACTTCCTCCTGTGGAAGACCTCTGAACTGTTTTTAAAGGCTCAGAAAAATCTGAGGCTGTTAAAATCCATTCAAATAGGCTTAAATACTTTTAAATTATTAAACAGGCTTGTTTCAAGATACTTCAAAGTCTTAATTTATGAGAAAAAATAACAAACTATTTACCTGCATTTATCTCCATGGAGTTTAAGCCTATAACTTCCAGAAAATGGCCACAATACAGATTCAGTGGTAAAAAAAAAAGGCATATGGTAGACTTTCCTTCATCAGTTGAGGCATTGAGTAAAAGAGTCAGGAAATCATGTTGCAGAATTACGAAACTAACCGCTGCATTTGGAGAAGGTGCAATTGAGATTTACTGAAATGTTGCCTGGATTAGAGGGTTTTAGCTATAAAGAGACGTTGGACAAACTTGGATTGTTTTTTCAGGATCGTTGAAGGTAGATAGAAGACCCTGATAGAATTTATAAAATGATGAGAAACATGGATAGGGTAGACAGTCAGAACATTTACCCAGGGTGGAATTGGTTAAGAGTAGAGGGCATAGATTTAAGGTCAGGGGGTGAAAATGTTAAGGAGATGAACGGGGCAAGAGTGTTGAGAGTGCCTGGAATGCATTGCCAGGAGTGGTGATGGAGACAGATACAATGGTGGCATTTTAGAGGCTTAGAGATAGACACATGGATATGCAGGGAATGGATATTATTCACATGCAGGCAGAAGAGATTAATTTAACTTGGCATCATGTTTGGCACTGACATTGTGGCCCGAAAGGCTGGGTCCGGTGCTGTACGGTTCTATGTTCTATGTTCTTAAGTTGGAGTCCAAATTCAGATGAAAGTGCCATTCTTCTGTCTCCAGCCTGCACTGATGTGATGTTGAGGTGTTCCACCCCCCAAGACACCAGTTCTCCACCACCAGGTCCAGATTCTGCCGGACCTCCAAGCTCGCCTCTGACCACCACTTTGGAAGGAGCAGGTGTAGAGGTCCAAGGGCAGTTGACCCATGAGGAGGATGCCAGAGGCACTTCTCGATAGAATCTGCTGCCAGGGTTGAGCAGGAATTAATATACCATCCTTTGAATCATTAAACCTAGGGATATGGATGTGGGTTATAGGGTTAGAGCCAGAAAGACTTTCAACTGGCCACTGGGCATGTGTTTGGCATTTTGGGCAGCACGGTGGTAGAGTTGTTGCTTTACAGTGCCAGTGACCCTGTTTCGATCTGTGCTGTCATACGGAGTTTGTACATTCTCCCTGCAACCGTGTCGGTTTCCTCCAGGTGCTCCGGTTTCCTGCCACATTCTAAAGAATTGTGTATTTTACATTAATTGGCTCCTGTAAAATGGCCCCTTGTGCACAAGATAGGACAACATAAAACCTAGAAAGGTACACAAAATTGCTGGAGGAACTCAGCGGGTGCAGCAGCATCTATGGAGCGAAGGAAATAGGCGACGTTTCGGGCCGAAACCCTAAAACCTAGAAAACTACATTCCTAGAATGGGATGATCACTGGTCAGCACTGGGTGGTCATTGGTTGGCACATACCCGGTAGGCTGAAGGGCCTGTTTCCACACTATCTAAAATTTTAAAAACTACAAACTAAACTAATAAATTACATTAGAATTTTACATGCTGTTTTGGAATTCATACATTAAAAAATAAGAAATAGTTTACGTTCTCCCTGTGACCCCGTGGGTTTTCTCTGGGTGCTCCGGTTTCCTCCCACATTCCGAAGACTTACAGGTTTGTGGGTTAATTAGCTTCTGTAAATTGTAAATTGTGCCTCGTGTACGAGATGGTATTAGTTCCTTCTCTCCAGAAATGCTGCCTGTCCCGCTGAGGTACTCCAGCATTTTGTGTCTACCTCAGATAGTATTAGTGTATGGGGTGATTGCTAGTTGGCGTGGACTCAGTGGGCCAAAGAGCCTGTTTGCGTGCCGGTTAGCTAAAGCCTAATTAACCTACAAACCTGCCTGTCTTGGGAACATTGGAGGAAACCGGAGCACCAGGAGAAAACCCACACGGTCACAGAGAGAATGTATAAACTCCACACAGACAGAACCCAAGGTCAGGATTGAACTCGGGTCTCTGGTGCTGTGAGGCAGCAGTTCTACCGCTGCGCCACTGTGCCGCCAAAATTTTCAAGACCATGTCCACTGTCAAGCAGCTAACAAAAGAGAATATTTTTTTCGTTAGAAAGTAAGTTTTAAATTCTTATTGTGAGCTATATTGTCATTAATGGTCAAAATTAACAAACATCTTTGCTACTTGTATTTTATTTACTGCTTACACTGAAAGCAAAGATTTACACAATTCCAAAAACAAAACCAAATGTAAAAAAAGTTTCAGAAACTGTGCTACATGTTACAGCATCACTGAGTTTAACACCTGCTCCACATCTTCATCATCTGGGTGGTCAATCTCTTCATTTTGCAACGTACACTGTAATCTTCACCATTAAATAAGATCTTTTAAGGATTTTGTCACATCAAATCATAACGCAGAATATTCCAAATAAAGATGAGGGTGCAATGATAAACATAATTGCTAACTAACTGTATACAAGCAGAACTGATGATACAACAAGCATGATTTGGGTTGGCAATATTATGTGGATAATGTAAAAATTATTTTAACAGTTTCAGAATGGTACCTCCATTTAACAACTTAAACCAAATTAAAAGATGTACTTTAGTGACAGAGCACATGTTTCAGTACACTGATGTTATTAAAATCATTGGAACTGTATTTGTTCATTTGCCAGAGAACAGCTGTAGTGCAGTTGCATTAGAAGTTGTTGGACTATCTGTTTTGTACAATTCATGTATATGGAAAAGCATTTACTCTCAATAGCAGACTGCAGTTTATACACATTTACCATAATGTAATTGCCTCTATAACAAAAGAAAAATCCGAACCGTTGAAACCTAAAGCTTCCCTGCGATTCGAAGTATTTAAAAGTCTGGCAGATTGTCCCAACTTGAAGCTGGAGGCTGCAACAAAGTCGTGGGAAGTGTGGGGGCGTACAGTCAGATAGCAGGGAAACTTAGGACATCACCATGTTGCCCCGTTTGTCCACTTGCTTGCTCCTACATCAAAATACGAGCCTTCTGTTCAGATGTGTCAAAGTCTGAGGCGGCCACACTATTAAAACCGAGTGAGAGAGGCCCGCTTGTTGTGAGCGACATTTCGGAACATGGCAGCAAAGCTCAACAGATCTGGAGTAGTGAGTCCTCCTCCGTTGTGTGTCCCATCAAGAAACAGAAGACTGGGGAAAATCTGTCCGTCAGATTCCACATCCCAGGAGATTTCTTAATGGATTGGTTTTCTCTCTCCAAAGTTTGAGAGCTCTGCATACCACACAGTCTTTGCTCATGGGGGTGATTCCCAGGTCAACCTCCCTGGGAACCTGCAACAGGGTGATGAAAGAAGAACAGGACTCAACAATTGAGATAAGGTATCTTCAAAAAGCAGCTGGCCTTCCTCGTCAACTATCGTGTCACCTGAGAACAAAAAACAACGGAAGGTTAGAATCCATCGGAGGAACCCGTCAACTTGCAGAACAAACCCCCAAAATGTATTTCTTAAATCCGATTTGGGAATGTTACCGTATATTTGAAACAAGATGGTCGCTATAGAGAGAAGGTGTATTGAGGGAGACCCAAAAGATCAGCAATGATCAGTGATTAATTTTATTCAACAGGTACAGCTAAAAAAAGACATGAAATGCTAGAGTAACTCAGCAGAATGGGCCGCATCTCTGGAGAACATGGCTAGGTGATGTTTCTGGTTGGGACCCTTCTTCAGAATATGTCACCTATCCCTATACTCCAGGGATGCTGCCTGATCAGCTGAGTTACTGCAGCACTTTGTGTCTTCCTTTGCAAATCAGCATCTGCAGTTTCAAGAGCGAAAGATAAGCTGTGTATTTAACTATTTTATGCCATTCTTGAGTTTGAGTTTGTTTAGTATATTGTCGCATGTACCGAGGTAGAGTGAAAAGCTTTTGTTGCTCGATAACCAGTCAGTGGAAAGACAATACATGATTACATTCGAGCCAATACATACTGATTTGATATGTACGTGTTTGGCCTCCATGATGACTGAATCACGGGATGACTAAGCTGTTTTCAATTTCCAATGAATAAGGCAAGAAGACTATTGCTAGCAGAAGGACTTACATTGACCTGTGGATGTGTGTGCAGACAGAAGAATATCAGTCACTCATTATGTCTATTTATTTGTAGGAAAGGACTGCAGATGCTGGTTTAAATCAAAAGTAGACACAAATTGCTGGAGTAACTCAGCGGGACAGGCAGCATCTCGAGAGAGTTGTCCCGCTGAGTTACTCCAGCATTTTGTGTCTACCATGTCTCTTTATTTCCTCTCTTTAGATTGACATGCCCAAAGCGGGATTTAGATCTGCATTAAATTATTTTGGGGCATTTGAGTGTGTGTTATAAATTCTCACTCCCCGTTGGATTGCAACCTTGTCGTGGTCGGGGAGCTTGTGTGTCTCCCTGGAGGACCCCTGGAGCTATGCCAGTAGGAGATTCGTCTCCTGTTAGGGTCTCCCATGCCTTCTCTCCATACCCCCGATCCCTTTTGCCACAAGGGCCACATCTAACTCCCTCTTAAATATAGCCAATGAACTGGCCTCAACTACCTTCTGTGGCAGAGAATTCCAGAGATTCACCACTCTCTGTGTGAAAAATGTTTTCCTCATCTCGGTCCTAAAAGATTTCCCCCTTATCCTTAAACTGAGACTTCCAGGGCTATCGACCTGACCTAGGGTAGTGTCCAGAAGCTAGCCCAGAACAGACAGGAATGGAGGACCTTTGTTGCTGCCCTACATGCCCGGATACATAATAGGCAGTAAGTAAGTAAATAAGTATAAATTCTCAGAGGCATGAGGTAATGGCCATCAACATTCCTATCAATTTGTCAATGCATATTTTTGCCAATTTTAAGTTAATAAGACGACAAAATGTTTTGTAAAATTAAAGATCCACACCAAACAAGAAAGACCATGAACTCATTTTCCAATTGTGTATTTTGATACTGTTTTTTCTTTTCACTATCTTGTAGCATTTACGGTCACAAGATGTATTATCTATAATTTATGTTTTTGTGTATTTTCTGACTGTGATGTTGCTGCAAGCAAGACTTTCCTTGTAACCGTACCGAACTGGACGTGCAGATCATAATAAACTTAATTTTAAGTTCCTGGGAACCATCATCTCCAAGGACCTTAAGTGGGGGGCTACCATCGACTCCACAGTCAAAAAAGCACAACAGAGGATGTACTTCCTGCGGCAGCTGAGGAAGCACAATCTGCCACAGACAATGATGGTCCAATTCGGCTCATCGAGTCTGCTATGCCATTCAATCATGGCTGATCTATCATTCCCTCTTGACCCCATTCTCCTCGTAACCTTTGACATCCTTATTAATCAAGAATCTGTCAATCACTGCCTTAAAATGATCCATTGCCTTGAACTCCACAGACATTTGTGGCAATGAATTCCACATATTTATCACCCTCCAACTAAAGAAATTCATTCTTTCCCTCATTTCCTTTCCAAAGGTACATCCTTTCATTCTGAAGCTGTGCCCTCTGGTCCTAGACTCCCTCACTAGACAATAGACAATAGGTGGAGGAGTAGGCCATTCAGCCCTTCAAGCCAGCACCACCATGCACTGTGATCATGGCTAGTCATTCATTCAGTACCCCGTTCCTGCCTTCTCACCATATCCCCTGACTCCTCTATCTTTAAGAGCTCTATCTAACTCTCTTGAAAGCATCCGGAGAATTTGCCTCCACTGCCTTCTGAGGCAGAAAATTTACAACTCTCTGGGTAAAAAAGTTTTTCCTCATCTCCGTTCTAAATGTCCTACCCCTTATTCTTAAACTGTGGCCCCTGGTTCTGGACTCCCCCAACATCAGAAACATGTTTACTGCCTCTAGCATGTCCAATCCCTTAATAATCTTAAACGTTCCAATAAGATATCCTCTCATCCTTCTAAATTCCAGAGTATACAAGCCCAGCCGCTCCATTCTATCAACATATGACAGTCCCGCCATCCTGGGAATTAACCTCGTGAACCTACGCTGCACTCCCTCAATAGCAAGAATGTCCATCCTCAAATTCGGAGACCAAAACTGCACACAATACTCCAGGTGCCGTCTCACCAGGGCCTTGTACCACTGCTCCTGTACTCAACTCCTCTTGTTATGAAGGCCAACTTGCCATTAGCTTTATTCACTGCCTGCTGTACGTGCATGCTTACTTTCAGTGAGTGATGAACAAGGACCCCCCGATCTCTTTGTACTTCCCCTTCTCCCACCTTGACATAATTCAGATATTAATCTGCCTTCCTGTTTTTGCCACCAAAGTGGATAACCTCACATTTATCCATATTAAACACCATTGATCAAGCATGTGAACCAACAAAATACCAGGTCAAAGGGAGGCTACAGATTTTTGGCTGTTGAGTAGAGCAACTACTTGTGGATAAAAACTGTTTTTATGTCTGACTATGGCAGCTTTGACAGTCCGGAGTCGCCTTTCAGAGGGAAGTGATTCAAAGAGTTTGTGGCCAGTGTGAGAGGGGTCAGAGATGATCTTGCCCGCTCGCTTCCTGGCCCTTGCAGTGTACAGTTCATCAATGGAGAGAAGGTTGCAGCCAATAATCTTCTCTGCTGATCGGACGATTCGCCATGCATCCACCCACTCACCCAACCTGTCCAAGTCACCCTGCAGCCTCTAGGTGTCGGGCTTGGTGGCTGAGCTAAACCAGACCATGATGGAGAAGGTGAGAACAGTCTCTACGATGGCCGTGTAGAATTGGACCATCATTGTCTGTGGCAGATTGTGCTTCCTCAGCTGCCGCAGGAAGTACATCCTCTGTTGTGCCTTTTTGACTGTGGAGTCGATGGTAGCCCCCCACTTAAGGTCCTTGGAGATGATGGTTCCCAGGAACTTAAAATTGAGTTTATTATGATCTGCACGTCCAGTTCGGTACGGTTACAAGGAAAGTCTTGCTTGCAGCAACATCACAGTCAGAAAATACACAAAAACATAAATTATAGATAATACATCTTGTGACCGTAAATGCTACAAGATAGTGAAAAGAAAAGACAGTATCAAAATACACAATTGGAAAATGAGTTCATGGTCTTTCTTGTTTGGTGTGGATCTTTAATTTTACAAAACATTTTGTTGTCTTATTAACTTAAAATTGGCAAAAATATGCATTGACAAATTGATAGGAATGTTGATGGCCATTACCTCATGCCTCTGAGAATTTATACTTATTTACTTACTTACTGCCTATTATGCCTCCGGGCATGTAGGGCAGTAACAAAGGTCCTCCATTCCTGTCTGTTCTGGGCTAGCTTCTGGACACTACCCTAGGTCAGGTCGATAGCCCTGGAAGTCTCAGTTTAAGGATAAGGGTGAATCTCTGGAATTCTCTGCCACAGAAGGTAGTTGAGGCCAGTTCATTGGCTATATTTAAGAGGGAGTTAGATGTGGCCCTTGTGGCGAAGCTGATGACACATTTGCTGACATCCCCTCCACACCCACTCTATCCAGGCCTTTCCTATTCGGTATTTCAAATCTGCCCAACAATTGCAGCAGAGGTTACTAATGGAAAGGGTTACCAATTCTGAATTGGCATTTTCCTGAAGGATTTCCTGCTACCAAACATCCAGTTCCTTCCTCCATATTTTGTGTCTAACAAATGGCTGCAATGTGTCTTTATGGCCAGCTGCAGCTTGGACTTTGAAAGTGGCCGCAAATCTGGCGTCTCTTGTATAAGGTGTTGATGGGCTGTTTCTATACACTTTGCACTTAATCTTGGATTGTGTTAATGTATAGTAATGCTTTACTGAACTGTTTGAAAAAAAGAATTTCACTGTACCTCTGTACATGCGATGTAGTTTAGTTTAGATTTTTAGTTTTGAGATATAGCACGGAAATAGGCCCTTCGGCCCACCAAGTACACGCCGACTTGCGATCATCATACACTAGCACTATCCTACACACTAGGGATAATTTACAATCTTTACCTAAGCCTATTAACCTACAAACCTGTACATCTTTGGAATATGGGAGGAAACTGGAGCACCTGGCGAAAACCCAGGAGGTCACGGGGAGAATGTACAAACTCTATACAGACAGCAACCATAGTCAGAATCAAACCTGGGTCTCTGGCGCTGTAAGGCAGCATCTCTACTGTGTGCCACCATGTCGCCCCAGGAGAATAAAGAACCATTGAACCACAATGCTCCCATGTATGCTCAAACATGTTTTACATTACTGCCAAGGTGGATTTCTAGCCATTGCTGTAAAGACATTGCTTTGACCATGACTCACATGGAGACCACAAAGATGAACATATCTCATGCATTGCCTCAAACAGCCTCCTGCACCAACACATCATGAAACAAATACATAACTATCTGTGGACAGGACTGGACAAAACCTTTATTTTTATGGGGGGGGTTGGGAAGGGAAAGTCATCTGCCAATTGGAAAGTTAACTGTGCGTTGGAAGGAAATGCAGGTGCTGGTTTATACCGAAGATAGACACAAAATGCTGAAGTAACTCAGCGGGTCAGGCAGCATCTCTGGAGAAAAGGAATAGGTGACCTTTTGGGTCGAGGCCTTTTCTTAAGACATCATCTGATCCTTTTCTCCAGAGATGCTGCCTGACCCGCTGAGTTTCTCCAGCACTCTGTGTCTATCTTTGGAAAGTTCAAAGGCCTATCTCAAATGCTGATGTGGCGTAACTACAAGACAATCTAACCATTATAGAAACCACCCTGGACAGCATCACTAAATGTCAGCAATGGTTGTGATAAAGGTTCATGTTCCAAATCATTAACCTGTAAATCCTCTTGCAAATAACAACTGATCAGGTTTCCCAGAAGGGTTTCGGCCCGAAACGTCGCCTATTTCCTTCGCTCCATAGATGCTGCTGCTCCCGCTGAGTTTCTCCAGCAATTTTGTGTACCTTCCCATATTCAATGTTTTCTTTTCCAAATTATCTCACGATAAACACATTGCTTTCAACTGCAGTAGAAATGGAGGCTGACTTTTAGAGACTCACTTCAGGATGCTGTAATCTGCAGTAAATGTGCTGTTAGATCTCGGCATAGTTTCATTCAACTACACACAGTGTAACAACATGTTCTGGTGACAAAAACAAACAGCTAACGATCTCTCCAGTCATCGCTGTCTGCTTTCAGTAAGACAGTGCGTATTAATGGCACTTTATGCATAGCAATGCACCATAGCAACCAATCTGAAAAGAAGGTGCAGCAACTCATGGAGTTCCATCAATGACAAAAGAATATTCGCCCCCTCCATAGAATCAACCACATTGGAGACGAATGTCCAGCAGTTTGATCACATTGCATTGGTTTTAGTCATAGAGTTGTACAGCATAGAAACAAGCCGTTCTGGCCGTTATGTCCACATTGTCCATTTTGCCCACCTATGCTAACTCCATTTGCCAGCAAAAGAACTGCATTCAGAGCAAACTGTTTTCAGAACTATTCAATGGAGAACTATTTTGACCCAGAATTAATCCATATGTGTAATCACTCCTCTGTGTAATCACTCCTCATTTGTAAAATACGATCAGAAACTTTGTTTCATGTCACACGACTTCTGCGTGGAAACAGGCCCGTCGGCTCACCGACTCCCTATGTCAACCATCGATCACCCGTACACTAGTTCAATGTTATCCCA
Organism: Amblyraja radiata; assembly: GCF_010909765.2. Lineage (NCBI taxonomy): Eukaryota > Metazoa > Chordata > Chondrichthyes > Rajiformes > Rajidae > Amblyraja > Amblyraja radiata. The sequence continues at coordinate 25,787,796 of NC_045974.1, read as the reverse complement.
CTTTTGCATCCTACATACCAGGGGAAATTTACAGAAGCCAATTATCTTACAAACTTGTACGTCTGTGGAATGTGGGAGATAACCGGAGCACCTGGAGAAATCCCATGTGAGCACGGCCCCCAAAGTCAGGATGGAACCTGAATCTTTGGTGCTGTACCACTGCACCACTGTGCCGCCCTGCAGATAAGAGTTAAAATATGGGGGGATTTAATGAGTATATGTGGAAAATTAAATTAGATTAATATAGGTTTAGTGCAAATGGGTGCTTGGTGTGCAGCACCCACTCAATCAGCTGATGGGCCTTTACCCGTTCTTTGTGACCCTGTGATTTTAATGCAGATTGGAAATCTGAAATAAAATGTGGGGCAGGTTCAGGTGAAAGTTCATGCTACTGAGAGCTGCAGATAAATTAGCAATAAATTGAAAAACCAATAAACTCAATAATCCACAACATATTCTGAAAACCGCCCCACTTGTTATACTGCTGTATAAAGACATTAAAGAAAACAATATTACTTATTGATTATTTCAGCCATGATTAAAGATTACTCTCTAGATTTACAAATATTTGAAGTAATGTGATGAATTAACCTGTGACATGAGTTTCAATTAGACTGCAAAATGGTGACACATAAACTATCAGAATCCAAGAACTAAAAACAGAACAACTGGAAGAACTCAATGGGAAAGCAGCATCTGTGGATGTAAAGGTTATGTCAGTTTCGGGTCAAGACCTGCAACAGGGATGATTTACACCTTTCTGCCTCAACAGATAGGGTGGCACAGTGGTGGAGTGGCAGAGCCACTGCCTCACAGCACCAGAGACCCGTGTTCGATCATGACTAGGGGTACTGTCTGTGTGGAGTTTGTACCTTCTACCTGTGACCGTGTGGGTCTTGCCAGATTATCCATTTTGCCAGACCAACTGAGGTCACATAATAATAATCAATAATACACCACTGACCCACTAATTATATCCCATCCATGTGGCTAAAGCACCATGGACTGAGAGAAACTTAAATAAAGAATTAACATAGAATAAACAATTAACTATTTCAGGATGGAGGCACATGTCCCAAAAGAACGTGAGCCACACGCAACGCTGTCGTAATTTTGTCCGGATTAAAGGAGGTGCCAGACCATCAGTTGCCGGAAGATTGCCGGACACCCATCTTTTCATGGGCAGTTAGGGATAGGCAGTAAGTGCTGGTCTTGCAAACAACACAGGTGTATTGCAATTGAATAAATTGAACAAAAATTCTGATAACTCAACATGCAGCTGTCTAGTAACCCAACCTACAGCACAAATTGTGGATGAATCCCCACTGACCAAATTCAGCGTTACTCCGTGAGCTGCAGCAGCTTAGCTTTGGATATATGCAAGCAATAAATAATATAAATATGCATTGCTTAGAACCAGAGTAAACTTGGCTAGGGTGTGCTTAATGGCATCACTTGAGGTGAGGCGACCTTCTGAATTCTCCAACATATCTCCATCTTAGTTAAGAAGGTTAAACTGTTGGGTATAAATGCAGGAATAGCAAGATGGATTCAGCAATGGCTGAATGGGAGAAGCCAGAGGGTAATGGTGGATGGCTGTTTGTCGGGTTGGAGGCAGGTGACTAGTGGAGTGCCTCAGGGATCTGTGTTGGGTCCTTTGTTGTTTGTCATGTACATCAATGATCTGGATGAAGGGGTGGTAAATTGGATTAGTAAGTATGCAGATGATACCAAGATAGGGGGTGTTGTGGATAATGAAGAGGATTTCCAAAGTCTACAGAGTGATTTAGGCCATTTGGAAAAATGGGCTGAAAGATGGCAGATGGAGTTTAATGCTGATAAATGTGAGGTGTTACACCTTGGCAGGACAAATCAAAATAGGACGTACATGATAAATGGTAGGGAATTGAAGAATACAGTTGAACAGAGGGATCTGGGAATAACCGTGCATAGTTCCTTGAAGGTGGAATCTCATATAGATAGGGTGGTAAAGAAAGCTTTTGGTATGCTAGCCTTTATAAATCAGAGCATTGAGTATAGAAGCTGGGATGTAATGTTAAAATTGTACAAGGCATTGGTGAGACCAAATCTGGAGTATGGTGTACAATTTTGGTCGCCCAATTATAGGAAGGATGTCAACAAAATAGAGAGAGTACAGAGGAGATTTACTAGAATGTTGCCTGGGTTTCAACAACTAAGTTACAGAGATAGGTTGAATAAGTTAGGTCTTTATTCTCTGGAGCGCAGAAGGTTAAGGGGGGACTTGATAGAGGTCTTTAAAATGATGAGAGGGATAGACAGAGTTGATGTGATCAAGCTTTTCCCTTTGAGAATAGGGAAGATTCAAACAAGAGGACATGACTTCAGAATTAAGGGACAGAAGTTTAGGGGTAACATGAGGGGGAACTTCTTTACTCAGAGAGTGGTAGCGGTGTGGAATGAGCTTCCAGTGGAAGTGGTGGCGGCAGGTTCGTTGGTATCATTTAAAAATAAATTGGATAGGCATATGGATGAGAAGGGAATGGAGGGTTATGGTATGAGTGCAGGCAGGTGGGACTAAGGGAAAAAAGTTGTTCGGCACGGACTTGTAGGGCCGAGATGGCCTGTTTCCGTCCTGTAATTGTTATATGGTTATATATGGTTATTCTCCATCCTATTGTTAGAAGTAGATACAACACTGAAATAGTGCTTATAATCTGGTAGGTGCTCTAGCAACACCTATTGGTAAAAAGCTTCTGTACAAGTAGATGTGGATATAATGCAGGATGTAAATAGGCACAGCACTAACATTTTTCAAGTTATACTTGGACAGCTTCCGAAAGATATATTCAATGAGGCTTTAAGCTAAGTGAGGGTCATGTTGCAGATGAAATATAAGTTATTATGCCTGCAATTAATGGATCATTGAAAGTTTATACAACAGCTGCCATCTGGGAACCACCCTTCAGAAAGCTAAATTAAACCCATTTGAATGACTAAGCATTCTCGTACTTGAATGGTAGAGATTCATCCCAGCAGTGGAGCATGGTTGGTGGAACAGTTTTATATTATTTATATTTTTGGCCTTTGTGTTCTTCCATAATAAAAGGGCAGCACAGTGGCACAGCGGTAGAGCCACTGCCTTGCAGCGTCAGAGACCCGGATTCAATACTGACTACGAGTGCTGTCACCCCATGGCACGAACATTGAATCCCCCAATTTCAGGTAACACTTGCCACCTCTATCACTTTCTCTGTCCTATCTACAGCGGCACAGTGGTGGAGTTGCTGCCTTACAACGCCAGAAACAGGCGTTCAATCCTGACCATGGGTGCTGTTTGTACGAAGTTTGTACATTCTCCCTGTGTCCGCGCAGGTTGCCTCCAGGTGCTCTGGTTTCCTCCCACAACCCAAGAAGGTGTGGGTTTGTGGGTTAATTGGCTTCTGTAAATTGTTCCTAGTGTGTAGTGTATAGAGTCATAGAGCATACAGTGAAGAAACAGGTCCTTCAGACCAACCCACCCACATGGACCAACATGTCCCATCTGCACTAGTCCCACCTGCCTGTGTTTGACCCATATCCCTCTAATCCCATGTCCTATCCATGTACCTGTCCAAATGTTTCTTAAAAATTGGGATACTACCTGCCTTAACTACATCCTCCGGCAGCTGTTTCCATACACCAACCACCCTCTGAGTGAAAATGTTACCCCTTAGATTCCTATTAAATCTTTCCCCCCTCACTTTAAACCTATGACCCTTGGTTCTTGATTTCCCTACTCTGGGCAAGAGACTCTGCCCGTATACCCGATCTATTCCTCTCATGATCTTATACACCTCTATAAGATCACCCCTCATTCTCCTGCACTCCAAGCAATAGAGTCCTAGCCTACTCAACCTCTCCCTATAGTTCAGGCCCACGAGTCCTGACAACATCCTTAGAAATCTTCTCTGCACCCTTTCCAGCTTGAAGATAGAACTAGTGTACGGGTGATCGTTGGTCGACGTGGACTCAATGGGCCGAAGGTCAGTTTCGGCGCTGTACCTCCAAACTAAAACTAAAGTAATAAAAGGATACAGAGAATTGAAAGCAACATTTCTGGTGTCAAGATTTTCTTTACAAGTCTGTGGTGAGACATTAAAACGCCAGTACATGAGCTCGATGATATCTTAACTGAAAGAACTCAACAGCCTATAACTGATGGGCTAACGTGTCTTCAATTACATGACCACTGATGTAACGTATTTGAACTGTCATATAGGTTATTGATTTAACAGAGTGTTTTGAAAGGTACACAGTACAGAGTACAAGTGGGGTTGTAGCTTGAGTTCTGGTCAATAATTATTTACACTACAGGGTTAGAAGTCAGGTTTCTAATGCTGCAAACGCGAAAATGAGCATGTCATGTCATCTAAGCAGTTCTCACCTCCGTAGTCAGGATAACAAGGAGCTGCGCACCAGAATCGAAGCAGACCCCCCAGGGGAATACAATGGACGAACAAGGGGATGGGAAATGTTGAAGCTGGGAGATCACTATCAAAAAGTGAACATCAAGACCACCTTTCCTCTACACCGACCTCCACAACTCCTAACTATCCTAAATGCTTGTAGCTCACAGATAATCACCTGTAAACAATACAATTGGGCCTGGTTTGAGTAGGCCATGAGCTACATCACCATTATGTCCCAGTGCTGATAAACTTACGTAACAGAGGACAGACGGTTAGAAAGACTGAAGTAAATAAGTAGGGTGGCACAGTGGCGCAGCAGTAGAGTTGCTGCCTTGCAGCGCCAGAGACTCGGGTTCAATCCTGACGACGGGTGCTAACTGTACGGAGTTTGTACTTTCTCCCCGTGACCTGCATGGGTTTTCCCCGGGTGCTACGGTTTCCTGCTACACTCCAAAGATGCACAGGTTTGTAGGTTAATTGGCTTCAGTAAAAATTGTAAATTGTCCCTAGTGTGGAGGGTAGTGCTAATGTACGGGCTGATCGCTGGTCGGCGCAAACTCGGTGGGCCGAAGGGCCTGTTTCCACACTGTATCTTGAAAACTGAAAAACTAAAATTATAACGAAACAATTGGAAGGGAGATCATTTTAGAATAATGAGATTTTAATGGGTCTGTATATTTATTAAAGTCCCTTTCATCTCAATGACTTACAATAATATTAATTTACTTTTAGTTTTTAATTAAGTGAATTGTCAGTGCATGGTCAAAATGAATAGAATTAATTGAAAGGGCGGCACAGTGGTGCCACAGTAGAGTTGCTGCCTTACAGCGCCAGAGACCAGGGTTCGATCCTGACTACGGGTGCTGCCTGTACGGAGTTTGTACGTTCTACCTGTGACCTCATGGGTTTTCTCCGGGTGCTCCGTTTTCTTCCCATGGACGGGACCCTTCTTCAGACTGATTTACTACACACGTTGTATGTCATCAGAGTTTTTGTGTAAGAGTTTAAAATGGTTAGAGTTAGAAGAGTTAGAATTGATTAGAAATGGCCTGCTCTATTATGTGAACGTACTCTTCCTCAAGATCAACATAACATAAACACTATTTTTTAATGTCCCTACTTATCTTGGCTTTTAAAGCTTATGTAATCCTTTAGTTAAAAAGGATGTGCAGGAGTATAGTGGGTTGTAATTAGCTATCCCGTCCTTCACTCATTCCGTTTGTTCTCCATAGTAGTTACCCTAAATACCAGGTATTTATTATTGTTATTCAATTTTATTTCATTGAGTAGGATGGCATTCAATGGGATTTGCAGAATAATTCCTGTGTTACATGGTTCTTCATAAGTTTATAAGTTCCTAAGTTATAGGAGCAGAATTAGGCCATTCTGCCCATCGAGTCTACTCTGCCTTTCATTCATGGCTGATCTATCTTTCCCTCTCAACCCCATTCTCCTGCCTTCTCCTTCTATCCTGTGACACCCTTATTAATCAATAATCTGTCAATCTCCACTTTACAAATACCCAATGACTTGGCAATGAATTCCACAGATTCACCACCCTCTGACTAAAGAAATTCCTCCTCATCTCCTTTCCAGAGGTACGTCCTTTTATGCTGAGGCTGTGCACTCTGGTCCTAGACACTCCCACTAGTGGAAACATGCTCTCCACATCCACTTGTTCACTATTCGGTAAGATTCAATGAGGTCCCTCCCCCCTCATCCTTCTAAACTCCAGCGAGTGGAGGCCGTGCCTTCAAATGCACATCATATGTCATTATAGTGGAAACATCCTCACCACGTCCACTTTATCCACGCCTTTCAATGATTCTCCAATGAGTATTGAACCAATACTGTTTAATTGGACAATAAATGGACAGCAAAAATGGGAAATGTTGTACCCAGTATATACCAATGCTGTGATGTTTAGAATTTGGAGTAGGTAATTGTTAGGTAAGTGTACTGATGGATATGGGGTCATGTAGTCCCATTAGTTAAGAAAGGAGGCAGAATGAAACAGACACTGTAGTAATGTAAAATAAATATAAATGAGTATAGGAATGTCATTATTTTTAGGAGATATGTGTACATTATGATTCCATATTGTGCAAATGTATCATTCTCTGAATTGTACTTTTAATTTCCATAAAACCTACCCATCTTTTAAAATTCCCTTTCAGAATTGCTATGGAAAAATTTAAATATCTGGGTGTTCAGGTAACCAGAAAATATGCTTCTAATCAACGCAAACTTCCTGCCTTTAGTTACTAAATTAAACGCTTATTCAATTTTGGAAAACACTTCCGATGTCTCTAATAGGCAGAATAAATGCTATAAAGATGATCTTTCTCCCACAAATTCTCTATTTATTTCAATCAATACCGATATACCTACCTAAAATCTTTTTTTAAAATCTTGATTCTCGGATTACAAACTTTACCTGGGATTATAAAACACATAGAATTCATAAACGACATCTATATAAACCCAAAGAAATGGGCGGATTGGCGCTCCCCAATTTCGTATACTATTATTGGGCAACGAATATTAAAAATGTAATTTATTGGCTGGATAACACATGCCAACATGTAGACTGGTTAATAATGGAGAGAGAGGATTGCTCGCCTTTTAATATAGGCGCGATTCTTCTCTCCCCAACAAAGTTGATGAACACACTATATGATAAAAATTTGATTATTCACAGCACTCTACTAATCTGGAGACAAGTAAAATCAACTTTTAAACTAAGATATTTATCTCTTCCCTCACCTATAGCTAATAACCCTTTGTTCAAGCCATCTATTATAGATAAAACGTTTACTTATTGGGAAAGACTAGGAATTAAAAAACTTGGAGATCTCTACGAGATGGGAACTCATCTTTCATTTCAGGAATTACAGTCGAAATATCACCGGAAAGGTAATCAATATTTCAGATATCTTTAAAGTCGAGACTATTTGAAAACATATACCCATGACTACCAAACTCTGCTGCCAGATATATTAGACGAATGTATGAATAGAAACTCAGTCAAACAATTTAACATCATATTTGTATAACACCCTTCTAAATATAGAAATTCCATCGTCAGACACAATTAGAAGAGACTGGGAAGAGGAACTAGGCCTGAAAATTCCAAAAGACAGTTTGGAAGAAAATCTGTTATATATACACAATTGTTCGATTAATGTTAGACATACTTTAATTCCATTGAAAACACTGCACAGACTCTACTATTCAAAGACTAAACTGAACAAGATCTTTTCAAATGTATCTCCTATTTGTGACAAATGTCTCCTTCAAGAAGCAACTATAACACATTCGCCTCTTGCATAAAACTACATAACTTTTGGAAAGGAATTTTTGAAATTTTCTTAAAAACATTAAAAACAAAACTGGACCCCGACACGGAACTGATTATTCTCGGAACGTCAGAAGTCTGCCCTGAGCTATCAATATTTCAAAGACGTTTCCTTAATTATGGCCTGATAACGGCGAAAAAACGAATACTTAAATTCTGGAAAAATACGTCTGCCCCTACATCTTGAAAATATGAGACATGTCTAAGCAGAAACACCAGAGCAATTTTCGAAGACATGGACACCATTTATTGATTCATTACAAGGATAGTATGGTGCAACACAATTTTGGAATTAAATCGAATTACGGGTTGGGTGATGGGTGGGGAGAGATATGAAGCAGGTATATCATCACTTTTTGTTTTTCTTTCTGTTATTGTCTTTTTATTTCTTTACGTTTTTCTTATTTCTTTTATTTACTCACTCTTCGGCTACATCAATTTGCTAGTCTAGGGGTTCTATTCTTGCACATTCACTTTCTCTCTCTCTTGCTTTTTCTCTCTTCTTCTTTCTCATCTTTAGCTAAAAATAAAAATTGAAGCTGTACAATAAATGTATTATGTCATATGCCGCGTGTTATACTTTTGTACACTGCTTCTAATAAAAATAAATATATATTTTTTTAAATCCATTTTAAGTTCATTGCTTTATATACTTGTATAGAATGACCTTGTAAAATGACACTGATCTATTTAACCAAAAGGTTAATTTTCAGGTTGAATTGGTAGTAAGAAAGACAAATGCCATGTTAGCATTCATTTAGACGCGACAAGGATATAAAATAATGTAATGTTGAGACTTTATAAGGTGCTGGTCAGATCGCATTTTGAGTTTTGTGAGCAGTTTTGTGCCTCATGTCTGAGGAGGGATGCGCTTGACATTGGAGATAGTCCGGAGGAGGTTTACGAGAATGATCCCGGGGATGATGGGGTTAACGTATGTTGAGCCAGACATTGCAATGGGCATTTTGCAGTATGGAAGCCTGGCATAAGAAAAATGAGAATTTAACAAATAAAAGCAGAACCATGGAAAGGCTGCTCCGCCACACAATAAAATCATGGCTGACTTGATCTTAACCTCAACTCCATCTTCCTGCGTGCCATTGAACACAGGACAGTACTACTCAGGAACAAGCCATTCAGCCCACCATGTCTGTGCTCGCCATGATGCCAATCCCATTTCCCTGCACATATCCCTCTATTCTCTGAAGATAGACAAAATGCTGGAGTAACTCAACGGGTCAGGCAGCATCTCTGGAGAAATGGAATAGGTGATGTTTTGGGTCGAGACGCTTCATCAGACTTCTTCTCAGTCTGATGCAGGGTCTCGACCTGAAACGTCACCTATTCCTTTTCTCCAGAGATATATGCCTGGCCCAGGGAGTATAAACCAGCGTACACAGCTCCTTCTTACACATTCCCTCTATTCTCTGCCTGGTCATGCATCTGCCTACAAGTGTCTTAAACATTGCTGTTGTACCTACTTCTCCATGTGATATATATTGATTATTCCAAGTGATTATTTATAGTTAATAAAAAAATGGTAATTTAGGATTGAGCTCCGTATAAAATCTACTGATGCAGTTGGCTGTACTGAAACGGGCTTTGTGAATAAGGGATTGTTCGGTGAACTATTAATTACTCTGGAATCCCACTGAGGACAGATCCTGACCGGTGAGAGAGCTTTGCACATGAAAGCAGGGTCATTTATCAAACGCCATGAAACGTAGCCTGCCTGACTGCTCGAGTGCTGAGGTAACGCATTTGGCTCAAGTGAGAATAGCAACATTGCATAATAGAAATCAACTGCATCAGCTGTCCTGTTCAGGCACTGAGGTGGTCTGTGTGAGTTGGGGCACAGAGGTGACTGCATCGTGCACGCTCCCGTGAAAAATATACCTGGACGGTCCTTCGGTCCAATCCAAAGATTGCATCCACTGAGGAAACAGACATTGCAAAACAGACACTCCAAAGACGTACAGGTTTGTAGGTTAATTGTCTTGGTATGAATGTAAAATATCCTTAGCATGTGTAGGATAGCGTTAGTGTGCAGGGATCACTGGTCTGTGCGGACTCGGTGGGTCGAAGCGCCTGTTTCCATGCTGTATCTCTAAAACTAAACTAAACTAAATGAGCATTTGGCGGTATGGAAACCAGGGGTAAGAAAATGAGAATTGAACAAATAGAAGCAGGACTACGGAAAATGGCTCCTCAAACCTGCTCCGCCACTCAATAAGGTCATTGCTGACCTGATTTTAACCTCAACTATACTTTCCCCCTACGTGTGCCATTGAACACAGAACGGTATAGCTTAGGAACAGGCCCTTCGGCCCACCGTGACTGTGCTGACCATGATGCCCATCCCATTTACTTGTACAAATCCCTCAATTCTCTGCCCAGTCATGTATTTTAGAGATTAGAGATGCAGCGTGGAAACAGGCCCTTCGGCCCATCAAGTCCGTGCCGACCTTCGATCATTCGTACACTAATACTATTCTACACACTAGGAACAATTTCCAATTTTTACCCAAGTCAATTAACCTACAAAACCGCACGTCTTAGCCGTGTGGGGGAATTTATAGCGCCCGGAGAAAACCCACGTGGTCACTGGGAGAATGTACAATCTCAATACAGACAGTAGCTGTAGTCAGGATCGATGCTGTGGGTGAACGCTTATTTCTCAAAGCTAAGCCTATTTCAGGAAAGTACTCTACATTTTAAGCATCCTGAGAGGCATGGATTTTGAGAAGAGATTTTGATGTGATAAGTATCTCTTTTGTTCTAGTCTGTTTTCTGATCTATGTTTCCTTATGGGATTATGTAGTATATCTTTGAGACTGTAGGCAAACCATTAAGTTATCAGCGCAGTCACTACTTATTTCACTGGCTGTATGCCTGGTGTGGGTGGGTCTTCCTTGCATACTGGGTATGTAGTCTCTGGGTATCAAACTGGTTATGTTTATACAGACCATCCCGAAGTCAGAAATTGCACAAAAATTATTCAATATGGTAACTGTATCTCGACAGTATTGCAATAAGTGGCATTGAAAGACCATAGTTTTACTGTTTTAGTTTTAGAGATACAGCATGGAAACTGACCCTTCGGAGTGTGGATGGAAACCGGAGCACCCGGAGAAAATCCAGGCGGTCACAGAGAGAATGTCCAAACTCCATGTGGACAGCACCCGTAATCAGGATCGAACCCAGGTCTCCTGGCACTGTACTCCTGCGCCACCGTGCCGTACTTGTCCGAATTAAACTCCATCTGCCATTTCTCCACCAATATTTCCATCTGATCTGTATCTTGCTCTATCTCTGACAACCATCCTCGCTATACACACCTCCAGCAATTTTCACGTGATCGACAAGCTTACTAATCAGACCACCTAATCATAGAGTTAGCAAGTCATCAAGAGAGGCAGCACAGAGTAGGCACTTCAGTCCACTGAGTCTGTGCGGAACATCAAGCCATCATGTTTTCATCGATCCCATGCTAACTCATTTTATTCTTCCTTATATTCCCATCAACTCCCCCACCCTCCAACAGCCTAGATTCTAATACTCAACAACATATTGCGTACAGTTTTGGTCTCCAAATCTGAGGAAGGACATTATTGCCATAGAGGGAGTGCAGAGAAGGTTCACCAGACTGATTCCTGGGATGTCAGGACTGTCTTATGAAGAAAGACTGGATAGACTTGGTTTATACTCTTTAGAATTTAGGAGATTGAGAGGGGATCTTATAGAAACTTACAAAATTCTTAAGGGGTTGGACAGGCTAGATACAGGAAGATTGCTCCCGATATTGGGGAAGTCCAGGACAAGGGGTCACAGCTTAAGGATAAGGGGGAAATCCTTTAAAACCGAGATGAGAAGAACTTTTTTCACACAGAGAGTGGTGAATCTCTGGAACTCTCTGCCACAGAGGGTAGTCGAGGCCAGTTCATTGGCTATATTTAAGAGGGAGTTAGATGTGGCCCTTGTGGCTAAGGGGATCAGAGGGTATGGAGAGAAGGCAGGTACGGGATACTGAGTTGGATGATCAGCCATGATCATATTGAATGGCGGTGCAGGCTCGAAGGGCCGAATGGCCTACTCCTGCACCTAATTTCTATGTTTCTATGTTTCTATATGAAGGACAATCTACAGTTGTCAATTAATCTACCATCCTAAAGATTTTATTTTTATGATGTGGGAGGAAACTGGAGTGCCTGGAAGAAGACCACACTGGGAGAACATGCAAACTCCACACAGACAGCACTGGAGGTCATGATTGAACTGAGGGCTCTACAATTGCTGGGTAGCAGCTCCACTAGCTGCAACAAGGTGCCTATTTGTTATCTCCTCAAAGAATTGAATTAAGCTAGTCAAATATAATGTTCCCTTAACAACTTTCACGGTCAATATTACTTTGGAAGTGCCATTACTATTGTGTTTACAAAAGAGAAGCTAACAGCTGTACAGCAAATGTGATAACTGACAAGTTAATCTGTTCAGGTGCTGTTCCCTCTGAGAAATATGGGCCTGGATATCTATATCTTATCTTATTCATCTTCAAATATAAAGAGCAACAAAGATCTTTACATCCTCTAGGACCTGGACTCAAACATTGCAGAAACAAAGAACTGCAGCTGCTGGTTTATACCAAAGATAGACACAAAGTGCTGGAGTAACTCAGCGGGTCAGGCAGCATCTTTGGAAAAAAAGGATGGGTGACATTTCGGGTCAAGACCCTTCTTCAGGCTTCTTCTTCAGAAGAAAATGAAGGGTCCTGACCCGAAACATCAGCCATCCTTTTTCTCCAGAATGTGTAGGAAGGAACAGATGCTGGTTTACACTGTGGATAGATACAAAATACTGGAGTAACTCAGCGGGTCAGGCAGTATCTGTGGAGAAAAGGATTAGGTGACGTTTCGGGTCAAAACCTTTCATCCCAGTCTGAAGAAAGGTTTCGAACCGAAACGTCACCCATCCTTTTTCTCCAGAGACGCTGCCTGACCCGCTGAGTTACTCCAGCATTTTGCATCTATCATTTTCTCCAGAAGCCTGATGATGGGTTCTGACCCAAAACATCACCCATCCTTTTTCTCCAGAGATGCTGACTGACTCGCTGAGTTCCCCCAGCACTTTGTGTCTATCTTTCAAACAGTGCAAGCTATTTCCACGTGCCCTGCAGACTGAGGAAGCTTGCAACCTATCCCTTTCGACATGGCTTTGAATCCAGGGCACAAGAGGCGAAAAACCAATAGTAATCACAATTACAATCCACCACCTCATTGATCTTAGACACTTTGTAAACCTACCTGGAGTTCACTTAGTTCAGATAGTTGTCCGAACTGCCACCTGCGGAGGTCTTTCCTGGGCAGGAGAATCGGAGTTCCAGCGAGGTGGTGTAAATGGGGCATTACCTGGCTGGAACCCCTACCAATCTCCAACCAGCAGCTGTGGTATAAAGGCAGTTCAGGTTAAAGTTCAGTTGTACAGTGAAACAGGCAATCCTAAAATATCACCTTTTACGACAGCTACACACCAAAATTTAAATGTTTTCTAGTTGGAAAGGAAGCAGAGATTTGTCTTACCTTGGTTGTCTTTACTTTATTTCCAGAGGCACAACTCCAACCAGTACGATCTGGCAGTACTTTGCATTCCTCTCCATCAAGGCATGGCTGCATTTGGCACCACCATTTCTGTAAAACTATTGAGGCTAGTTCAACAGCAAACAAAATGACAAGTAAAAGTTTATTAGCTTTTTTACCCCTTGAGAGTCAAGCAAATATCTACCCCATATTGTGCAGGAAGGAACTGTGGATGCTGGTTTAAACCGAAGATAGACACAAAATGCTGGTAACTCAGAAGAAGGTCTCGACTGGAAATGTCACCTATTTCTATTCTCCAGAGATGTTGCTTGGCCCGCTGAGTTACTCCAGCCTTTTGTGTCTATCTGCACCATATTATTAAGTTACATTTATTTCCCTTCCAATCATCTTCCTTTTTTCTTTGGTGCCCCCCCAATAATTAACTTGAAATGAATTCAGCAAAGGCTCATGAGATTTATTCGTGGAAGGAAGGACCGATCCCTGACGAGAGGTTGGGTAGAATGGCCTGGCATTCTATGTTTTTTTTAAGAATGAGAGATGATCTCATTTGAAAATTCAATTCTGAAGGATTTTGTGGAGTGAAAGCTTGCTGATTTGGCAAATGAGGCGAAAACCGTGGAATTAAAATGCAGGCTTGGCCATTTAGGAGTGAATTCAGAGACAGTTTCATCACTTAGAGAGCTTTGTATTCAAGATTGAGATATTTTAGTCACTGAATTAAGGTTCAGTTGGGTTAATGTGAACATTCAGACACGATATTATTACAAGGTGAAACGGACAAGAGGAATTCATAACCTAACCCCTGAGCCCACTATGTCCTTGACGTGTCATTTCGTGCCTCCAATCTGTGGAGGTAAAGGTGTGATCTGAGAACTGTTTTAGATGATTAAAGGAAATCGCAAATCAGATCAAGTGGAAATATGTTCACTGCCGGATGTGATGAGAATATTACGCTGAAATTGTAGTTGGGTTGTTGGGGACTGATGATAGGGAGCAGCCATTTCACACAAAGGCTAGTGCAAAGTTCAGCACTCTCTGCCTTGACAGTACTGAGACTGGAGTTGTTAGTGAGTTGTTAGTTTTATGGGATGAGGAGATTATGGGACAAGGCACCAACATAGGTAAATGAACAAGGGGTGCTGACTGCTCATTTATGTAAATGAACAGTGCAAAACGACAACCAGTTATTTATTGTGCTATCGATCCAATTCATGCTGAGAATCAATGTTAAGATTCCAGAATCCTCAAAAGATAAGGGAATAATTTCTTTGATCGATGGGGATTCTATCTGAAAGTTAGTTTAGGATTCAGTTTCATTATATGTCTTACACGGCACAATTAATTATCTTGGTGAGTGCAATTGATGATTCCAATCCAACTAATTGTGCAGGAATGCAAGATAATAAAATAGATAGAATACAGTTTAAAGTCTATTCCAAGGGAACACAGCCACAGGGGATGCGAACATTTCCCCTGATCTTATCCAAGAGGTTAGATGTTAACAAGTCTTTAGACTTTAGAGATACAGCGTGGAAACAGGCTCTTCAGCCCACCGAGTCCGCGCCGACCAGTGATCACCCCGTACACTAACTTACACACACGTAGGATAATTTTTACAACTTACCAAAGCCAATTAACCTACAGACCTGCACTCCTTTGGAGCGTGGGAAGAAACCAGAGCACCCCAAGAAAACCCACAAGGTCACAGGGAGAATGTACAAATTCTGTACAGACAGCGCCCGTGGTCAGGATCGAACCTGGGTCTCCAGCGCTGAACTCTACCGCTGCACCATTGTGCAGCCCCCGCGCTACTGTGTCGTCCCTACGCCAACAAGACAGAAGCAGAACCTACCATCCACACAAGAAGGAGCGGCGCGTGTTGTTCCTGCCACTTGTCCCGGTAAACAGGAGCACTTCACTGTCTGCGACCGCTCCTCGATTTTGTTTTTATTGCAGCATCGGTGTAGAGCTACTACCTCACAGGTGCCGCTCTTAACATGGTGAGCTGTGCAATGATAATGAGAGCAGGTCAGTTGAGAGAACCATGTAGACACAAAGCAGGAACTCTGCAATCTCTACCACACAGACATGGGGAGAATTTGACCTACACCTCTGTCAGTGCACATTGAAAGAAACTGGATCTTCCTATTGTGATTCTTCACCATATTCCATCAGGCCCCTTCATAAGACCATTCAGTTTTAGCTTTAGTTTTCATAGGTACAACATGGAAACAGGCCCTTCGGCCCACCGATTCCGCGCCGACCAATGATCACCCATACACAAGTTCTATCCTACACACCAGGGACATTTTACAGAAGCCAATTAACCTACAAACCTGTACGACTTTGGAATGTGAGAGGAAATCAGAGATCCAGGAGAAAACCCACATGGTCACAGGGAGAACGTACAAACTCCATATAGACAGCACCCGTAGTTAGGATTGAACCTGGGTGTCTGGCGCTGTAAGGCACCCACTCTACTGCTGCATCACTGCGCCATTCCATTCAACGCCGCACTGGTGCATATCACTATTGCAGCAACCTGGCTGGATACCTGACGGGTTTAGATAGGACACTTACAACATCGTAGTGCACTCATTTACAATGTTACGGCAAAAGATGCAAAGTGGATATGAGGAAGAGGTTTTTACACGGAAGGATCGTTCTGGAGAAATTGCAGGGCCATTGGCAGAGATACTTGCATCATTGATAGTCATGGGTGAGGTGCTGGAAGACTGGAGAGTGGCTAATGTTGTGTCTCTATTTCAGAAAGGCAGCAAGAGAAAGAGTGGGAGCTACAGACCAGTGAGCCTGCTAGTAGTGGCGGGTAAGTTATTCGAGGGGATGCTGAGAGATACGATCTACATGCATGTATAAAGGCCAGGAGGGATAAGGGTTCGTCAGCATCACTTCGTGCTATTTAATACAGGAGAGTACAAGAAAGATTAAAATTTTATGGAGCCTTGAGTTGTCCACGTTCTTCTCAATCAACGAGATATCTTATGAGGTGCAATCATTGTTGCAACGTGGAAACTTCAAGGTGAGATGAGAAATGTTTAAGGCTTACTTGTGGGATACGTTTTTTTTACACCGAGAGTGAAGGGTGCCTGGAATGTGTTGCAAGGGGTGGTGATGGAGGCAGGTACGATAATGGCATTTAAGAGGCTTTTAGATAAGACAAAGATATGCATGGAATGGTGTGATATGGTCAAAGTACAGAGGAGATTAGTTGAACTTAGTATCATGTTCAGCATGGACATAGTGGGCCGATGGGTTTGTTCCATGTCCATACAGAGCATCTATTGAACAACTCAGGTGAAAGGCAACACCTTTGACATTGTAACGCTCCCTTAGTACTAGTTAAATATCCCTAAAAGCAGTCAGGTAAGTGTATATGTCTTAATATTACACCGGGTATTATTGGTGGGACCTCGATGACTGAAATCCATTTAGAAAATTAAAATTGTAGAAACAAAGAACTGCAGATGGTGGTTTATACCAAAGGTGGACACCAAGTGCTGAAGTAACTCAGCGGGTCATGCAGCATCTCTGGAAAAAATGAATGGGTGACGTTTCAAGTCTCGATCTGCAAGTCATCCATATCACTCAATTTCCTGCATATCCAGGTGCTTATCTAAAATCCTCTTAAATGCCAGCATCGTATCTGCCTCCACCACCACCTCTTGTAATGCTTTCCGAGCGCCCAGCACTCTCTGTGTAAAAAATACTTGCTCCACACATTTCCCTTAAACATTCATTTCAGAAAAATAGAAAGATTGATGTGTTTCCATTCGTCAATGTTAAAGGAAGAATGTAAAACTCTGGATGTAGAAATCACTTTGCTAGACTATTCAATCATTATTTATCTCGAATATTGAGTAGAAAAATTCCCTTTCCAGCACCAGCTTTGATACTTCAGTCACTGAAGTTGACCTATCAACCTCGTGCCTGACTTTATTCCGATTGTGTTTATTATTATTATGTTAATAAAACAATCCTCGAACAATCATGAAGTCTTTGGCGAAGTGGAATTGTGATTATCAACCAGTGTGGGCATGTGTGCAGACTGATAATCAGATTTGACCTGTGTGTTCAGTTTAACCAAGGAACCTTTGCCGTGGGCTCAGAAAACAAATGGAAATTGCTGGCTTGGTTTTTATATGCAGCAGCTCACACACGGAGATGAACACCCTGAATCTAAATGTTCTTAATATTTAAATATTTCAAGAACGGAACAATTCTTTAATGAGATTCATGAAATAAATCTGAACAAGACCAAAAGCCACCAGGACGAGACCTAATCCTATGTTTGAATAAGGTCTGATTTCAGTGTTTGACCAATATTTGCTACAGCACATGTCTTTGACTTTTATCCCAGTTCCCAGTCTGACATGCTGCCACAACAAACACATAGAAGATGATGAGGAAGCTTTTCATTTTAGAAAAGGATGTCTAGAATGACCAGTGAGGAGGTGTATATATTTGGAAAGTTGATCGCTGATCTTTGGATTCATGTGATTTTAATAATCCAATCTTGGTTACTTTTTCATAGAGTCATAGTCATACAGTCATACAGCATGGAAACACTCCCTGCATATTGAAATGAGATGAATGTACAGGCCAGGGTCTGGAGGAGATTTACCAGGGAGTTGCTTGGGATGGAATATCTCAACTTGAAGGAGAGACTGGATGGGCTTGTTTATTTTTCTTGGAAATGGAAGAAGCGGAGGGGGAACTTAAAGGGGAGCAAGTGACCAAAACAACTACATAGAATCATAGTCATACAGCGTGGAAACAGGCCTTTCGGCCCAACTTGCCCATGCCGACCAACATACCCCATCAACCCCAGTCCCACTTGCCTGTGTTTGGCCACATCCCTCTAAACCTATTATATCCATATATTTGCCCAAATGTTTTTTAAATGTTGTGATAGCACCTGCCTCAACTACCTCCTCTGGCAGTTCATTCCATACACCCACAAAGGGTGACTGATTTGGGACATAATGCCATGGAGTGTCCCTTGGTCCCAATTAACATGCACCCATTTATTCCTTCCACTGCATAATTGATAATGTAGCATCTCATAATAATATAGAACATAGAAGAGTGCAACACAGGAAGAGACCCTTCAGCCCATAATGTCTGTGCTGATCATGATACCAAGTTAAACCGATCTCTTTTTATTTTTTAGAGATACAACATGGAAACAGACCCTTTGGCCCCCGAGCCCGTACCGACCTTCAATCATTATATACACTCGCACTATCCTGCACACAAGGGACAATTTACAATTTTTTACCGAATCCACTTAACCTACAGTTACATGTCTTTGGGATGTGGGAGGAAACTGGAGCACACGGAGGAAACACACTCGGTCACAGGGAAAACATGCAAGCTCCATACAGACAGCACCCGAGTTCAGGATGGAACCCAGGTCTCTGAGGCAGCAACTCTACAGCTTGCATATGTTCCATATCCCTCTATTGCCTCCATATCCATGTGTCTCTTAAGCTTCTTAAACGCTACTATCATGTGTGTTTCCACCACCACCTCTGGCAGTGCAATCTGGGCAGCTCCCACTCCCTGTGTAATAAACTTGCTCTGCACATCTCCTTTAAACTTTGTCACACTCACCTTAAACCTATGCACTTTCATTTTTGATATTTCCACCCTGGAAAGGGCGGAAAGATACTTCTACATACCTTTATATACTTCTATGAGTGAAAGGTGTTTTAGAAACACATAACAGCTATTTCCCTTTCTTCCACTCTCCCGACATCACATCACAAACTGAGGCTAGTTAAGTAATACCACACCAGCAAGAACATGCCTACTTTTGGCACAGTGTCGCAGCGGTAGAGTTGCTGTCTTACAGAGCCAGAGACTCAGGTTCGACCCTGGCCTTGGGTGCTGTCTGTACGGAACTTGTACGCTCTCCCTGTGACCGTGTGGGTTTTCTCCGGGTGCTCCAGTTACCTCCCACACTCCAAAGACATACAGGTTTGTAGGTTAATTGTGTAGTTTAGTTTAGAGATACTGCGCGGAAACAGGCCCATCGGCCCGCCGAGTCCGCGCCGACCAGCGATCCCTGAACACTAGCACTATTCTACACACTAGGGACAATATACAATCTTTACCGAAGCCAATTAACCTACAAACCTGCACGTCTTTGGAGTGTGGGAGAAAACCTGAGCACCCGGAGAAAACCCATGTGGTCACGGGGAGAACGTACAAACTACATACAGACAAGACCCATAGTCAAGATCGAACAAGGGTCTCTGGTGCTGTGGCAGCAACTACCGCTGCGCCCCCCTAGGTTATTGGGCTTCAGGAAAAATTGTAAATTATCCCTAGTATGTCAGCGGTCGGCATGGACTCGATGGGCTGAAGGGCCTGTTTCTTCACTGTATCTCTAAACTAAACCTGCTGTGGTGTTCCCTCTATATAGCCACTCCATTCACATGAACATTTCCAATACAGCTGTGATAATATGTGGAAGATATACAGAGATCCATAGAAAAGTACATAATCAATATGATTATTTTCTAACTCAAGCAGTCTGTTGTAAATTATTTAACAAGCGATTCTGCTATAACAAGTGTTGTCAGACAATTAAATTTTACCACTGCATTGCCACCCTTCTTAACCTGGTAGGTTTTATACAGATACTTACAGAAACTTACAAAAGCAGGCAAAGCAAATCCAAAATAAATGGCAACATGCTAAACAACATGAAGCTGTGAAACATCCCCGGCTGAAGGACTTTCGGAAAAGAATGGATCACTTTAATTCCGTGCAGTAGAATGGAGCCTAGGTATTTTTATTAATATCCTGGGCTCGCATTCTGTGATGCAGTTCGTTTTACTGTGAGAATTAAAATGCAAAGACCTCAGATGCAAGGAAAGGCTGTTGGACATCACATCATTACATTAGCAGGTTAATCAGGTAATTACTTTATTTCGAGATATGGAGTGGAAATAGGCCCTTCGGCCCACCGAGTCCATGCCGACCATCAATTACTAGTAACCTAGTTCTATCCTACACACCAGGGACAATTTACAGAAGCCAATTAACCTACAAGCCTGCATGTCTTTGGAATGTGGGTGGAAACCGGAGCACCCTGAGAAAACCCATGCGGTCACAGGGAGAACATACGAACACCGTACAGACAGCACCCATATTCAGGATCGAACCCGGGTCCCTCTGCTGTCAGGTAGCAGCTCTACTGCTGTGCCTCTGTGCAGCCCTGTTAGAAGAAAAAGGACACGGCACAATATTTGCTGTCGTGCTTTAGACATTCTTACGAAGGTGTGAAAAATTGATTGGAATGTTTAAGGGAATAGTTACAATGGCATGGCGGTAGAGTTGCCACCTCACAACACCAGAAACACAGGTTCAATCCTGACCTCAGGTGCTGTCTGTGTGAAGTTTGCACATTTTCCCTGTGACCACACGGCTTTCCTTTGGGTGCTCCAGTTTCCCCCACATCCCCAAAACGTGTGGGTGTGTAGGTTAATTGGCTTCTGTAAATTGTCCCCAATCTGCAGGATAGAACTAGTGTATGAGTGATCACTGGTCGGCACTGACTCGGTGGGCCGATGGACCTGTTTCCATGTTGAACCTCTTAACTAAAACTAAACTAAAAAAGGATACAGAGATTTGAAGGCAACTTTTCTGGTCTGAATATGTAAGAAGAAACTGCAGATGCTGGTTTACACTGATGATAGACACAAAATGCTGGAGTAACTCAGCATCTCTGGGGAAAAGATATAGGTGACATTTCGGGTCAAGACCCTTCATCAAACTCTGGTGTGAAGACTTTCTTTAGAAGTCTGTGGGACAGCCTTACTTTCTATGGAGTGTCGCAGGGGAACCATTGAAGCTGTAGAATGCATTTTATCAGGATGCATCCCACAGCATGGTTTGTGAACAGCTCCAACCAAGACAGCAAGAAGTTGCAAAGAATTGTGAACGCAGCCCAGACACAGACCAACCTCCATGCCAATCATTCCATGTACACATCACGCTGCCTCTGCAAGGTCACTGGCATAATAAACAACAGCAAGGATCAGTCTCACCCCTGACACTCTCTCTACTCCCCTCTCCCGTCATGTAAGAGGTACAGAAGTGTGTAAACTCACACCTCCAGATTCAGGGACAGTTTCTTATCCAGCTGTTACCAGGAAACTGAACCATCCAATCACCAACTAGAGAGCGATCCTGAGCTACTATCTACCTCACCGGAGATCCTCGGACTATCTTTAACTGGATTTTACTGGACCTTATCTTGCACTCAACATTATTCCCTCTGAACACCATGGACGGCTTGATTGTAATCATGTATAGTCTTTCTGCTGACAGGTTGAATGATGCCCGATTAATGGTCTTGCTCTTAACATGAGCAAAACCAAGGAGCCGATTGTTGATGCTGAGGAACCATGTATCCTGTTTTCATTGGTGGGACGGTGGTGGAGAAAGTAAACAGCTTCAAGTTCCTGGGCGTACACAGATCTAATCTGATAATCTGTGCTGAGACCAACATGTTGATGCAATTCCAAAGAAAGTTCACCGACACCTCTATTTCCTCACAGGTTTGAGGAGATTCGACAGGTCTATCGAATAACTATCAGTAGAGAGTATACGGTTTGGAAATTCAAATTCTCAAGAACTGTGGAGGACAATGGCCCGTCCATCGCAGGTACTAACCTCCCCATCATCAAAGTGGTCCGCAGGAACGCAGCTAAGATTATCAAAGACCCACACCACCCTAGCAACTAACGCTGCTACCATCGGGAACAAGACACTGGCACCTCCAGGTTCAAGAACAGATTCTTCCCTTCAACCATCAGAATATTGAACCATCTGCATAACCCTAGACATAACCCTACCTCAGCATCTAACCATGACAAACTTTGCATAGCAAAGGCTGCACTATAAAGTTTGGTCTTTTTTTACTGTCGTGATCTAGTTGCTTTTTGGAATAACAAAGTTTATTGTATATTTATTGTTATTGTGTCTAATGTGCTTATAAAGCTACAGCAAGTAATAATTTCATTGTTCCAGTTTATATCCAGTGCATCTGACAAATAAATACTCTTGGCTCTTGAAAACATATAACCTGAGATGGTATATCAATCGCTGGATGACAGAATGAGTGGTTGCCTTGAGGTCTTCACTGAATTACACACGTTAGCCTAGAGAAGCAGCAAAAACAGGAACACAAGAAAATAGTAGGACTAGATCACCAGGCTGGTTAGGCCTCTCCCACCATTCAACACACGATTAGTGTATATGGGCAGCATTTTCAGCATGGACACGATGGGTCAAAGGGCCCACTTCGGTGCTGTACAACTCCATGACTTAATGATCTCAGGAAAGAATCGATGAGGGGCGGCAAGGTGGCTCAGCAGTATAGTTGCTGTCTTAGAGCATCAGTGACCCAGGTTCGATCCTGACTACAGGACTATCCTTCCAGCGAAAGAGGGTAAGGGGTGATCTTACAAAGGTGTACAAAATCATGAGAGGAATATATCGGGTAAATGTACAGAGTAGGGGAATTGAGAACCAAAGGGCATACATTTAAGGTGAGGGGGGAAAGATTTAATAGGAACCTGAGGGGTAATATTTATACACAAAGGATGGCGGGTGTATGGAACAAGCTGCCGGATGAGATAGTTGAGGCAGAGACTATTGCAATGTTTAAGAACATTTAAGCAGGTATATGGAAAGGATAGGTTTAGAGAGATACGAGGCCAAACAGAGGAAGGTAGGACTAGCGTGGGTGGGACACGTTGGTCGGTGTGGGCAAGTTAGGCCGAAGAGCCTGTTTCCACGCTGTATGATTCTATGACATGGTGGGCTGAAGAGCCCGTATCCTTGCTGTACAATTCTTTTTTTTAAATAATATAGTTATTAGAAGCATGTACATATCATAATCAAAACACATTTAGTATATCAATTACATATTGTTAATAGATGGGATTCTAGCTATCAGAGTAATAGGGATCCTCATTTATCAATTATATATTAACTCTGCTTCTATTTGTTTTGTTTTTTTTATAGATAGTGAGAAAGAAGAGAAAAAAACACGATAAAAAAGAATAGAATAAATGATCAATAATACAACTTTGGAGAGAGGTCCGTAGATTATAAAACATAACTACTCATCTAATCCTGGGTTCAAGCTTCAGTCAGGCATCCGTGCCGGAACAATTTACCCTTTCAAAAAGCCAATAAATGGAGACCATATTCTAGCAAATAATTCTTGTTTGTCAATTAAGACAAGTCTAGTTCTTTCCAAATGTAAGGTCTCCGACATCTCCATAATCCACATTTTAATTGTGGGGGTTGTTGGACTTTTCCAAAATTTTAATATTCATTTTTCCCAGTTATTATACTATAATCAAGTTTCTTTGGCTTGTTGTAAGTTTTAGGCTTTGTTCTGATATTCCTAATATTATTAGTTTTGAGTCGGGATCCAATTGGGTATTAACAACTTCAGAAATTATTCTAAAAATATCCGTCCAGAAATTTTTGATTTTTATACAATTTACAAAAGTATGAGTTAAATTAGCCTCAGAGTATTGACATTTATCACAGATAGGAGAGATATGTGGGGAAATTCTATTTAATTTTGTGTTAGAGTAATGCAGTCTATGTAATACTTTAAATTGTATTAAATAATGTCTGGCATTTAACGAGCATTGATGTATATGTTGTAGACTTTCGTCCCAAATATCTTTCATAATAGGTTGGTCTAATTCATTTTCCCATGCTTGTCTATATAATTCCGTCGACGGGCTGTACAATTCTATGACTTAATGATCTCATGAAAGTATCGATGAGGGGCAGCACAGTGGGACAGCGGTGGAGTTGCTGCCTTACAGCATCAGAGACCCGGGTTCAATCCTGACTACGGATACTGTCTGCATGGAGTTTGTACGTTCTCCCTGTGACTGCGTGGGTTTTCTCTGGATGCTCCAGTTTCCTCCCATACTGCCAAAGGCGTGCAGGTTTGTAGGTTAATTGGCGTTGGTAAACTTGTAAATTGTCCCTAGTGCGAAGGGCCTGTTTCCACGTTGTATCTCTAAAGTCTAAAGATTCAAAACGATAAATGCAGAAAAATGATTTCTTGTTTTCAGGAGATGGATGAGCCAAAACAAAACAGAAATGCCAAATTATAGATGGGTCAATCAGCAATGAACTCAATAAACAAATTTTCACATGAAAATTAGAGATTTGGAATTCTGTAGGTGGATCATTGAAATGTTTATATTGAACAGATTTTGCATCAAAGGACTGTGAAAATTAATTTATGATGCCAACCAACAAACATCTCACTGAATGGCAGTCAGATTTGAAGGGCTGCGAGTTCCCACTCCCTCTTTTGTATTTTAGAGGAGAAAATACAAATACAAAAAAACATTTAAAAATCAATGACACAGGTGGGTGTATGGAACGAGCTGCCAGAGGAGGTAGTTGAGGCAGGTACTATGACAACGTTTAAAAGACAATTTGACAGGTACATGGTTAGGTGAGGTTTACGGGCTTAACGTGGGCAGATGGGACACTTGTAGATGGGCATCTTGGTCAGCATGGACCAAACAGCCTGTTTCCATGCTGTATGACACAATAAGTGCGAAAGATACAACATTTTTAATTCAACCTGCCACCTTCCACTCAATTCAAATACTCACTTCTTCTCCCCTCAATATCGTACCATCTGACTTCTCCTTTCTTGCTCCCTAATGTAGTGCTCAAAGAAGATTCAGCTTTCTTGTCATGTTGTAACCACCTCCCTCAAAAGCATTCCACTCCCCGCTGGCTACCCCCCCCCCCCCCCACCGATCCTGTCTTATCCCTGGCAGTGGTAGACAGGGATAAGACAGGATCGGTGGGGGGGGGGGGGTAGCCGCCCAATCTCTCTACTCTGCGTCCCACTCAAAATCTTAGAACGCCTTATACTACAACGTATATCTCCAGGAGTAGAAGAGATTCTCAGTGTGGATCAGGCAGGTTTCCGCAAGGACCGCAGCACAGGAGAACAAGTTCTGGCCCTAACCACCTGCATTGAAAACGGCTTTGAGAACAAACTGAAGACCGGGGCAGTGTTCCTTGATCTCACCGCAGCCTATGACACTGTGTGGCACAAAGGCCTCCACCTAAAACTCACCAAAGCACTCCCTGCCTGGGCATCAGAAACCATCAAATCTCTGCTCTCCAACCGCAGGTTCAGAGTTCACCTTGGACAGAACAAGAGTGCATGGAGAATGCAGAAGAATGGGCTCCCGCAAGGGTCAGTTTTAGTCCCAACCTTGTTCAACCTTTACACAAATGACCTACCCACCACCAAATCCCGCAAATTCATCTATGCAGATGACATCTGTTTGGCCTTCCAAGCACCAGATTTTGGTACATTGGAACAGGTGCTCAACGAAGACCTTGCTAAACTGGACGAGTACTGCAAAACCTGGCGCCTAAAACCAAGCCCAGCAAAAACGGTCTCCAGTGTGTTCCACCTCCATAATGCAGAAGCCACAAGAGAACCAAACATCTATCTGAGCAGGACCAAACTGAAGTATGCCCCCACTCCAACCTACCTCGGAGTGACCCTTGACAGGACCCTATCCTTCAAGGAACATCTTAAAAGAACAGCAGCTAAGGTGAAGTCCAGAAACAATCTCCTCAGTAAGCTTGCTGGCTCAAAGTGGGGGGCAGCAGCCCCCACACTGCGCATTTCAGCACTAGCCCTTGCATTTTCTTCAGCCGAATATTGTGCCCCTGTTTGGTCCAGGTCATCCCACACACACCATGTGGATACCCAATTGAACTCAACAATGAGGATCATCACAGGAACAATCCGCTCAACACCACTCCCCTGGCTCCCTGTCCTATCCAACATAGCCCCTCCACACATCCGGCGAGTAGTCCTCACTCAAAGGATGCTCCAAAAGACCAAAAACTCCCCTCATCTGCCAATTCACATGGACATCTTCAACCCACCCACTGCTCGACTTCCATCTAGACGACCAATTTGGAAGAACCCACCACCAGCTGATTTCACCATCCAATCAGCTTGGAAAAGGGAATGGGAGTCCAAGGACGTCCCAAATAAACATCTGGTGTCAGACCCCACCCTACCGGTCCCTGGCACCAATCTCCCAAGGAAGCAGTGGACGACGCTGAATAGATTCAGGACTGGACATGGCCCCTGCTTGGCCAGCCTTCACAAATGGGGCAGCAGTCCAACCCCATGGTGTGCTTGTGGAGAGCAGCAAACAATGCAACACATCATTGAAGCATGCCCTCAACAAAGACTCAAAGGAGGACTTGTCACCCTTCATACAGCAGATCAAGAGGCAACTGCTTGGCTAAAGGACTTTGCATTCGCTAAATAAATAAATAAGTGGTAGAAAGGTTGTGTGGCAATTACTACTGGTGCTTCATAGCTGCAGGGACTGAGATCCAACCTGACCTCAGGTGCCGTCTGTGTGGAGTTTGCACGATCTCCAAATTCATGTTCTAAGTCATAGGAACAGAATTAGGCCACTCGGCCCATTGAGTTTACTCCGCCATTCAACCATGGCTGATCGATCTTTCTATCTCCTGCCTTCTCTCCAAAACCTTTGAGACCTTTACTAATCAAGAATCTGCCGATCCCTGCTTTCAAAATACCCATAGCTGTCTATGGCAACAAATTCCACAGATTCACCACCTTCTGACTAAAGAAGTGACAGTGTGGGTTTCCTCCGGGTGCTTTCATTTCCACCCACGTCTCAAAAGGCACGCTGGTACATTAACTGGAAACTGTAAATTACTGCTAGTGCAAATAACGTAGAAGGGTTCTGACCCGAAACGTCACCTATTCCTTTTCTCCATAGATGACCCGCTGAGTTACTCCAGCATTTTGTGTGTATCTTTAGTCCTGTTATCTGTTGCTCACTACTTTGCCATTAAGAGTCTGAAAAAGGTATTAGAGAGGAAGTTCGGAATAACATTAACAAGACTGCATTATTTACGTACAAGATTTATGCTGGTGCAGTCTTACAGCTTGTAGTCCCGGCATAAACAGGATTTGAAGGGTTTCGGCCCGAAACGTCGCCTATTTCCTTCGCTCCATAGATGCTGCTGCACCCGCTCAGTTTCTCCAGCAATTTTGTGTACCTTTGAGTTATCTATGTTTGATTTCATTAAAATCAATATCATGCTTTATTTTATACCTCATCACTTCCTAAGTGATTAATCACATGAGAATTTGCTGTTCTTTAGTCGAAAACCAATCAATAAATAAAGTATTCCAAAGATAGCCATTCCTCAGGCACTATATTTCTGCCCAAACTATTTACTCTGAAAAATGTACCTTACAGAATGCATCTAGAGTTACAACAGTAAAATGTTTGGCAATATGTAGAACAAGTTAACGCAGCTAAATATGACGAAAGGTCCAAACACGAAACGCCGCCAAGCCATTTTCTCCAGAGTTGTTGCCTGGCCCACTGAGTTACTCCAGCACTTTGTATCTTTTTCAAAATATATATTCAGCAAAGTTTACAGGGTGGTCCAGAATCAGTGGTGGGCTTAGCAGGGACAATAGAAGGGTGAGCCATTCAGAACTTAGATTGAGTACAGAACATAGAACAAAGAACAGAACAACACAGGGCTCTTCGGCCCACAAAGTTTGTGCCGAACACGATAGCAGGTTAAACTGATCTCATCTGCCTGTACATGATGACTCCATTCTGTGCCTTTGCACTTCCATGAGTCTATTTAAAAGCCCTTTAAATGCCACAATCATATCTGCCTCCACCACCACCCCTGGCAATGCGTTCCAGACACCCACTACTCTGTGTAAAAAGCCTTCCCCGCACATCTCCATTAAACTTTCCCTCTCACACCAACACAAGAGGGCTGTGGAGGCCAAGTCATTGGGTATTTTTAAGGTGGAGAATGACATATTCTTGATTAGGACGGGTGTCAGAGGTTACGGGGAGAATGGGGTTGAGAGGGAACCCTCTCAAAAGACAGGTGGGGAGGAAAGCAGGAGAAAACCTGCTAAATGATGGGTGGATACAGATTAGGTGTTGGGTGAGTGGCTAATGGGTGAAGTAAGTGAAAAAGGCCAGCAGTGAACCAGACTACACTGTACAAACCCCATTTTAATTTTCCCACATGCCCATCTACTTTCCCCCAATTCTACCAATCACTGACAAACTAGGGGTAATTTACAGCGGCCAGAAAACCAACTCACCTGCATGTCTTTAGGTGATGGGATGAAACAAGAGCATCAAGGGGTCACTGCGCAAACTCCCTACAGTCAGCACCAGAGGTCAGGGTTGTACCTGAATCTCCACAGTTGTAAGGCAGTAACTTTAGTTTAGTTTAGTTTAGAGATACAGCGCGGAAGCCGGCCCTTCGGCCCACCGAGTCTGTGGTGACCAGCAATCCTGTACACTAGCACTTTCCTATGCGCTAGGGTCAATTACAATATTTACCAAAGCCAATTAACCTACAAAGCCGTATGCCTTTGGAATGTGGGAGCACAAGGGTAAAACCCACGCAGTCACGGGGAGAATGTACAAACTCCAGACAGACAGCACCCGCAGTCAGGATCGAACCCAGGCCTCTGGCGCTGTGAAGCAGCAACCTTACCATTGTGCCACCGTACAGCCCTCTAATAGCTGTACCACTGTGCCGCACTACAAAAATTCATTTTTTTATGACAGCACTTTCCGACTGTTAAAGTGTTACACATTCAGCTCCATTGACCACATAATCACAACTTCACCTTGATCAGGGACAGAAAGAGCAGTGAAAACAATTTCAATAGAAACTTTCAAAGAAGAATTGTAAATATAATTGAATTTTCGTTGATGACTAGGGGGAAGGAGTAACTAAAGATGTCTATTCACATCATATTTTTAGGAAGTTGAGACAGACGTGATAGGCCGCAGTCATTGAAATCAAAGCCCGTGGCCAAGAATAAATTAAACACATGGAAAATTCATTGGCATACCATTTAATCAGAAATAAGCAAAGCCATTCTTTGATTGCAATTCCCTGTTTGAAGTTGAAAGCAATTTAATAAACTGTGTAGATGCTATAATGTGCAGAGCAAGCAGGACAAAAATTCCTGCCCATACCTATTCATCTTTAGAACCTTCAATTAAAAGTTGACTCAATTGGCAGCCCTCTCTTCCCTGAGTAACCAGCCCCCTGTCCGTAATGAAAGAAGCATAGGAAAGAACTGCAGATGCTGATTTACACCGAAGATAGACACAAAAAGCTGGAATAACTCAGCGGGTCAGGTAGCATCTCTGGAGAAAACGAATCTGTGACGTTTCGGTTCGAGACCCTTCTTCAAACTGTGAATCAGGGGAGTGGGAAACTGGAGATATGAAAAGTACAAAGAGCAAATGAATTAAAGGTTTTTCTTTGCTGCCTTTAATTCTTTGCATACCTTTCATTGATTTGTTTAGTTTAGTTTAGTTTAGAGTTACAGCGCGGAAACAGACCCTTCGGCCCACCGAGTCCGCACCAACAAGCGATCCCTGTGCACTTACACTTTACCATATACACTAGGGACAATTTAACATTCATAAAAAGCCAATTAACATACACACCTGTACGTCTTAGGAATGTGGGAGGAAACCGAAGATCTCGGGGAAACCCCACGCAGGTCATGGGGAGAACGTACAAACTCCAGACATCACCCGTGGTCAGGATCGAACACGGATCTTTAGTGCTGTAAGGCAGCAGCTCTACCGCTGCACCACCGGGCCGCCCACAGTGTTTTTTGGACCGTTTCAAACCTCTAGTTTCCCTCTCCCCTGACTCTCAGTGTGAAGAAGCGTCTCAACCCGAAAAGTCACCTATTCCTTTTCTCCAGAGATGCGACCTGACCCACTGAGATACTCCAGCTTTTTGTGTCATTCATCGAGTTCTCTTGGTTTCCCGGACAACAGGTATCCTTCAATCTCTGTCAATGCGGCCTGTGCCGTCTAAATTCACACAAATCACCTCCAGACCAATTCAGAACAGCGTTGGCAGCTGCCTTTAAAAATGTCATTCGTTTTATTTAAAGCCCTTTGAGACATTGCAAAATCCTGATATGAGAGAATTAATAAATAATGCAAAATTGTTGAGCAGATCATTAAAAGCCAAGAATCAAAAATAAACGATTGTTTGTTATCTTAATCCTACAAGCAGCTGTACAAAATTATAAGAGGAATAGATCGGATAGATGCACAGAATCTCTTGCCCAGAGTAGGGGAATCGAGAACCATAGGTTTAAGGTGAAGGGGGAAAGATTTAAAAGGAACCTGAGGGGTAACTTTTTCATACAGATGGTTGTTGAGGCAGGTACTATCACAACGTTTAAGAAACATTTGGACAGGTACAAGGTTTGGACAGTTTTAGAGGGGCCTGGGCCAAACACAGGCAGGCAGGACTAGTGTAGATGAGACATGTTGGTCAGTGTTGCCAAGTTGGGCCGATGGCCATGTTTCCATGCTGTATGACTCTATGTCTTTATGTCTCTAACTGCAATGAAGTATAATTAATACATGTTCACTCACTGTCTGTGCTGCTTATGCCGGGGAACTGAGAAACAAATGGTGTATTTTAAGAAAGGTATAGGGAACATTCCTGACATTCACTCGGCAATGACAAATTTAAAGCCCAGCAAAACG
Source organism: Amblyraja radiata (assembly GCF_010909765.2). Taxonomy (NCBI): domain Eukaryota; kingdom Metazoa; phylum Chordata; class Chondrichthyes; order Rajiformes; family Rajidae; genus Amblyraja; species Amblyraja radiata. Next base: position 25,756,727 of record NC_045974.1, on the reverse strand, counting down.
AGGTCAGGTGAAAAACACTTTCGCATGTGTGGTGAATTTTCGGAGTCCTTGGCTTGACTGATGCCCTGGTATTTTTACACTGACAACCCAGCCTCAGCAGCTTCGGGGGCCTCGAGCTAACTACTTTGTTTCAGACCAATTGGCAAGCTGCACCTCTTCTGGTTAACATAGAAATTGCACAATCAGCTCCCTGTCAACGGAGCAATTCAATGTGGAACTAAACTTAAAATGAAGGAGTGTCAAAACAAAGAACTGCAGATGCTGGTTAATACACGAAAGGATACATATTCCTCATATTTCACTTGGGTTGGTTAAAACCCAATGGTATGAATGTTGAATTCTCCAATTTTAGGTAACCTCTAACTAAACACTTTTTCTCCAACTCATACATCCCCTCAGACCCCACCTATTTTTCCCCTCCATCCCGCCCCCCGCCCCCCCCCCCCCCCCCCCCCCCCCCCGTTACTTTCCACCCCCTTGCTTCACAATCCGCAACTCTTCAAACTTATCTCCCACCTATTGTTCGTATCTCTGGCCCTTGTTCCAACCATCTGCCTATCAAAACATCCCCCTCGCCTGTGTTGACCTGTTCACCTATTACCTGCCAGGCTTTGTCCTGCCTGTCTCCTTTCCCAGCTTTTTTTCTCTCACCTCCTAGAATCAGTCTGAGGAAGAGTCCTGACCCTGGGGAAGTCCAGAACTAGGGGTCACAGTTTAAGGATAAGAGGGAAGACTTTTAGGACCGAGATGAGGAAATCATTTTTTACACAGAGAGTGGTGAATCTGTGGAATTCTCTGCCACAGAAGGTAGTTGAGGCCAGTTCATTGGCTATATTTAAGAGGGAGTTAGATGTGGCCCTTGTGGCTAAAGGGATCAGGGGGTATGGAGAGAAGGCAGGGATGGGATACTGAGTTGGATGATCAGCCATGATATCAAATGGCGGTGCAGGCTCGAAGGGCCGAATGGCCTACTCCTGCACCTATTTTCTATGTTTCTATGACCCAAAACATCACCTATCCCTGTTCTCCAGAGATGCTGCCTGACCATCTGAGTTACTCCAGCACTTTGTGTCCTTCTAAACTTAAAGTGACCTCTGCACTTTTTGAAAATCAGGAAGTTTTTTTGTGTTCGATGTTTTCTTCATGTTTAATGTGATCTCCACTGATTGTGTACAAAACAATGTTCTATGGAACTCTTAAACTAATAGGGGTCTAACCTCCTAAAGGGTCAGAAAGAACAGTGTCGCAGAGGTAGAGTTGCTGCCTTACAGTGCCAGAGACACGGGTTCAATCCTGACAACGGGTGCTGTCTGTAGGGAGTTTGTACGTTCTCCCTTTGGCTGTGTGTGTTTTCTCCGGGAGTTCTAGTTTCCTCCCATATTCCAAAGACGCGCATGTTTGTTGGTTAATTGGTTGCTGTAAATTGCCCCTAGTGTGTAAGATAGAGCTGGTGTATGGATGATTGCTGGTCGGCGCGAACACAGTGGACCGAAGGGCCTGTTTGCGTGCTGTATCTCTAAGATTAAAAAACTATAAACAAAACTAATAAATGACACTAAAATTTTACATGTTTTGGAATTCATTATCAAAAAAAGAAATCGTTTTTAAGAAAGTGCTGATATCAACTAATAGACTCAGGTAAAGAGATGACTTTTCATTTAGCAGAGGCATTTCCGCAACACTGATTATAACCTGGCAACTTTAATTGCATCATTCTTCCCCACAGCATGTCCAACAGTATCAGCTCACTCTACCTGAGCAACTTAAAGCAAGGAGAAACACAGGGGGTGGTAGCTGCCAGAGGAAGTGATTGAGGCAGGTACAATAAAAATATTTAAAAAGCTTATGGATAGGAAAGGTTCCGTGAGATACCAGCCAAACGGAATCAAATGAGACGAGCTTAGATGAGCATCTTGGTCAGCTCGGATGAATTGGGCTGAAGGGCCTTGGCCACACTCTGTGACTCTATGAGATGTCAAGAGAAGGGGCGGCGGTAAAGTTGCTGCCTTACAGCGCCAGAGACCTGGGTTCGATCCTGACTACGGGTGGTGTCTGTACGGAGTTTGTACGTTTTCCCTGTGACTACGTGGGTTTTCTCAGAGTGCTCTGGTTTTCTCCCACATTCTAAAGGTGTACAGGCTTGTAAGTTAATTAGCTTTCGTAAAATTTGTAAATTGTCCCTAGTGTGTATGATAGATCTAGCGTACGGAACAATCGCTGGTTGGCGTGGACTTGGTGGGTCTAAAGTAAAGATAGAGTTTAAGCATTTAATGGAGAATTCACAGCCTTCAGCTGGGAGTCGAGCTTCTTGCCTGAGCATGGGGCTAGCATTGGACCCATAGAATGGCACAGCATAAGAACAAGCCCTTCCACCCACAGTGTCTGTGACCAACATGATGCCAAGACAAATGAGCTCAAGACTATTCCACCATTCACCTGCATCGTGGCCATTTACCCATCATTTCTCTGTATGCTTTGATAATTTAATGAAAGAAAAAATACAACCAAATCTGTACCTGAAAATTTCTATTTACACTGCAACCATAGACATTTTGTAGAAAAACATACTGTAAAACAAGTCCTTCTGGATATCACTACCAAATGGATTCTGTCCAGTTTAGAGTGAATCCTCCTTGTTCAGATATTCCTTCCAAAGGATATAGATTCCCTGTATTTATCCCATTGAAACACTCCATCCTGCATGTTTGCAGTTGTCTCAATTGGCCAATCTGTGATACCAGGTAAATTTGCAACATCTGTGTGGATTGGTTATTGCATGTGAACCAATCAGAGTAATGTACTAACACTAACTCCACCTTACTGTACACTTTATATTAACACTCACTTCCCATATTACGTAGTTACACCAGTGGTAGGGATGAACTAACAACGTATTGTACTGCACCACCATGACTGATGATTAAAGCTGACTTTGAACACCAGACTGTGTCTGTACAGTTGTCTACATGGTCTACAATCTGAATCCATGATCTTGGATGTTTCTGTTTCTCTGCAACACTATTCAATGAGGAACACCATAAATAAGTAGCTTCCAAATTTACACAGCATACTAAATGTAATAATTTCTCACCTATGCCATGAAAAGGTACAAGATTATGAGATGGATTGACAGTCAACTAAAGTACAATTGAGAAGTTTTTTTTTATTCCAAATGTCAGGGATTGTTCCTCCTTAACTATTTAAAAAAATCAAAATAAACATTATTCAGAGTAAAAAATATGTATACAAAACTAAAACTGTGCAAAAACTCTTCTGACATTCTCAGTGGCTACACATACATTAATTAGTGTTGTATTTGGCAGTGTTCACAGAAATGTTATTATACCCAGCATCCTTGCCACTCACGTGGCCCCCCTGGTGTGTTATCCCTTCCCTAGTTTGAGGGGTGTCTCCACCACACCCTGTCCCCCGATATCCAGCTGCAGAAGGACCCTAGATTGAGGTCCTTCCCCACAGAGCCTTGGCGTTGGCTGCACCGAGCTTCAGTGTGTCCCTCAACATGTACTCCTGCAGTCTTGGGCGGGCCAGTTGGACATCTTGCTCTTCTGGGAGACCAACAAGTTTTGGACAGACCAAAGAGCATCTTTCACAGGGTTGGTGACCTTCCAGCAGCATTTGATGTCCGTCTCTGAATTTGTCCCTGGGAACAGTCAGTAAATCAGCATTGAAGGCTCTGCACTCAGCTGGCTCCGTTCCTACCTTTCCAACAGATCCCACTTCATCTCTCTCCACAACCACACCTCTGCTACAGCCACAGTCACTCAAGGCGTTCCCCAAGGCTCCGTACTCGGCCCCCTCCTCTTCATCATCTACATCCTCCCCCTTGGTCAGAAACTCCGCGACTTCAACCTGGACTTCTACTGTTACGCTGACGACACCCAGATCTACCTCGGCACCAAATCCCCCAACAACCAACCCCCTCTCCCATATCAACTCCTGTTTGTCAGCTATAAAAACCTGGATGCAACATAATTTCCTCAAACTCAACAGCGATAAGACAGAATTCCTCCTCATAGGCTCCAAAGCCACACTCAGCAAAATCAATAACCCCACTCTCACCATCGACGGCACCACTGTCTTCCCATCTCCCCAGGCCCGCAACCTTGGCGTGATCTTTGATTCCACCCTCTCCCTTGAGCCTCACATCCGCCATGTCATTAAAACCTCCTTCTTTGATCTCCGCAACATCGCCAAACTCAGACCCTCTCTCACACCTCCCGCTGCTGAAAGACTCATCCATGCCTTCATCTCCTCCCGACTGGACTACTGCAATTCACTTCTCCTTGGCATCAGCTCCACCTACATCAACCGACTCCACTGGTCCAGAACGCAGCCGCCCGACTCATCACCCACACCAAATCCTGGCATCACATCACTCCAGTCCTCAAACAACTTCAACTAGTTTCAACTACAAAATCCTGATCCTCACCTACAAAGCCCTCCACCATCTGGCCCCCCCATATCTCACTGACCTCCTCTCCCCCTACCAACCCTCACGGTCCCTCAGATCCACATCAGCCGGTCTCCTCTCCATCCACAAGTCCAACCTCCGCAGTTTTGGGGACAGAGCCTTCTCCAGGGCAGCTCCCAGGCTCTGGAACTCCCTCCCCCAACTGATCCGCAATTCCGTGTCCCTCACCATCTTCCAGTCCCGCCTCAAGACCCATCTCTTCACCTCTGCCTATCCTTAGCCCCACGTCCCCCTCCCTTTTCATCTGTGCATTAATTGCCTCATATTGTGTTTTGTATTGAATTCTGTCTTTACTTTGTGTACTAGTCATGTCTCTACTATTTATTTCATTCCCCTTACATGTTTTTCCTCTACCTGCTAAATTTTTGTACGGTGTCCTTGAGACTCTTGAAAGGTGCCCATAAATAAAATGTATTATTATTATTATTAAATCAGAGTCCTCTGTTACGGAACTGTTTGGTATAAATCATGACATGGACCCTTGCATCCTTCTCCAGAGTCTCTTTGCTCCTTAACTATTCCTTATTGTCCCTCCTTAAATATCCTTGAATTAAGGAGAAATTCAAGAATCAACCACATTGATATCGCAGAAGTCACGAAGAGTCGAGGGTCAGTTAGGACGACAAATTTTCTGTTCTGCTGGTGAAGCAGGTGGCTTTTTACAAATGTCAATTCCCCGACAGAATTCAAACATATCTTTTTACAGCTGGGATTCTCTGCTCTGGAAGGTTGATGCATTCACGAGGAAAGCCCAGCAATGCCTCGACTTCCTTTGAAGATTGAGGAGATTCGGTATGTTGGCAAATACTCTTTTGACCCTCCACAGGTGTACGGTGAAGAGCATACTTATTTGTTGCATCGCGGCCTTGTTCAGCAACTCAAACGCCCAAGAATGAAGAGGGTTACAGAGAGGAGTAGACTTTGTACGGTCCATACTGACCTCCCTAACATCAAAGGGATCTACAGAAGCAGCTGCCTCCAAAAGGCAGCCAAGAACATCAAAGACCCACATCATCTTGGCCATGCTCGGAAAACCATGACCTCAATGTTCAAGAATAGTCTCTTCCCAACAACCATCAGGCTCTTGAACACGACACTACACTAATCTCAAATATGAGTTTATATCAACTGTCTTTGGTTGCACTAAGAAACTGGGTATGTTGCACTAGTTTTGCACCAGTGGAAGCGTCTAGGATCAGAGGCCATACCCTCAGAATTTAAGGACAAACCTTTTGAATGGAGATGAGGAGGAATTTCTTTGTTCAGAGGGTGATGAATTTGTGGAATTCATTGCCACAGATGGCTGTGGAGGCCAAGTCAGTGGATATTGTTAAGGTGGAGATTACGAGATTCTTGATTACGTAGATACATAGACAATAGGTGCTGGAGTAGGCCATTTGGCCCTTCTAGCCAGCACCACCATTCAATGTGATCATGGCTGATCATCCACCATCAGTACCCTGTTCCTGCCTTCTCCCCATACCCCTTGATTCCGCTAGCCCTAAGAGCTCTATCTAGCTTTCTTTTGAATGCATCCAATGAATCGTCCTTCACTGCCTTCTGAGGCACAGAATTCCACAAATTTGCAACTCTCTGAGTGAATACAAGCTCAGTCGCTCCATTCTTTCATGATATGGCAGTCCCTCCATCCCGGGAATCAACCTCGTGAACCTACGCTGAACTCCCTCAATAGCAAGAATGTCCTTCCTCAAATTAGTAGACAAAAACTGCACACAATACTCCAGATGTGGTCTCACCAGGGCCCAGTACAAATGCAGAAGGACCTCTTTGCTCCTATACTCAACTCCTCTCTTTATGAAGGCCAATATGCCATTAGCTTTCTTCACTGCCTGTTGTAACTGTATGCTTACTTTCAGTGACTGTTGTACTAGGACACCCAGGTCTCGATGTATTTCCCCTTTTCTTAACCTGACACCAGTCAGATAATAATCTGCCTTCCCGTTCTTGCCTCCAAAGTGAATAACCTCACATTTATCTACATTATTCTGCATCTGCCATGCATCTGCCCATTAACCCAACCAGTCCAAGTCACTCTGCACCCTTATAGCATCCTCTTCACAGTTCACAGATTAGTAAGGGTGTCAGGGGTTATGGGGAGAAGGCAGATGAATCGGGTTGAGATGGAAAGATAGGTCAGCCATGATTGAATGGCAGAGTAGACGATGGTTTGAATGGTCTAATTTTTCTCCTATAGCTTATGAACTTATGAACTAATGAACTAGTTGTTAATTTATTTAATCTTTGTTATTATCTATTATCCATGTTCATTGCATTTGCAGGCCTGTTAAACTGCTGCAAGTAAGAATTTATTTGTTCCATTGTCAGTACATTTGACTTTTAAACACTCTTGACTCTGTTCATACATAAGGTGGACTGATCTTTGAATTCAGAGGGAATCAATAGATGCAGAAATCAAGTGGGATACTTGACAAGGTATTGGATCAACTACGATCTCTGATGGCAGGGCAGACTCAAGAACCAAATAACCTATTCCAGCTCTTTCTTATTATGCTTTCTGCCATTGAGTTATCCACTTGCAAATAGTTAGATTTCAGGAAAATATTAGGGTCTTTCAAATATATGAGCATTGGACAGAGTTGTGGACGTGGCCCAGACCACCACGCAAAGTAGCCTCCATTCCATGGAGTGCATCTACACTTCACGCCGTCTGGGCAAGATCACCAGCATTATCAAGGAGGAGTCTCACCCTGGTCACTTCCTCTTTTCCCCTCTCACGTCAGAGAAGAGGAACAGAGTTTGAAAATACATACCTCCACATTAAGGAATAGTTTCTTCCCAGCTGTTATCAGGCACTGGGCCGTCCTCTCATTAGCTAAAGTGCCCTCCTGAGCTCCCATCTATCTGTGTAGGAAGGAACTGCAGATGCTGGTTTAAACCGAAGATAGACACAAAAAGCTGGAGTAACTCAGCGGGAGAGAAGGAACGGGTGATGTTTCGAGTCCAGACCCTTCTTCAGACTAGTTAGGGAAAAGGGAAACAAGAGATCCCTTCCCCACCCAAGTCGCACCAGCTTCTCATTTTCACCCAACAAACAGCTAACAATGCGCTTCCCTTATCATAATTACTTTTTTGCATATCTTTCATTCATCGTTCGTTATCGCTCAACATCATCGTCTATATCTCTTGTTTCCCTTTTCCCTAACTAGTCTGAAGAAGGGTCTTGACCCGAAACGTTACCCATTCCTTCTCTCCAGAGATGCTGCCTGTCCCGCTGAGTTACTCCAGCTTTTGGTGTCTATCTCCCATCTACTGCATTGAAGACTTTTGAACTTCAATAGGATTTTATGGGATTTCTTTGTTTATATCTTTGCACTAAATGTTGAGCCCTTGATCCTGTGCACTGTGGACGACTTGATTGTATTCATGACTTGCCTTTTCTTTGACCGGATAGTATGCAAACAATAGCTTTCCACTGTATCTCCTTGCATGTGACAATAACAAACTAAACAAAACTAAACTAATGTTTCCTTTTGTAATTTCTCAAAAGGGCATCCCAGATGTAAGCTGACACCAGTTCATACATACAAAATGATAGATACAAAGTGCTGGAGTAACTCAACGGGTCAGACAGCATCTATGGAGAAAAAGGATGGGTGACATTTCTTCAGACATCCGTTTTCTCCAGAGATGCTACCTGACCCACTGAGTTACTTTGCGTCTATCTTCGGTATAAACCAGCATCCGCCGTTCCATTCTACATACGTACATGAATATGGGTTAAACACACTATTTCATGTTAAAACCTCCCCGTGACTCAAAAATAATTTTATTCACCATCTTTGACCTTGTTTGCTTCACAATCTTAGATTTGAAAAGCTTATTCAATATCTTCTTTTCAGCAGCACTTTAGGCAAAACATTCCAAAGTGCATTTGCATTTGTATTTATTTATGCATGCAGACGAGTGTTGGATTATTATGTCTTGATGTTTGGATACTGATAGACATAACAGTGGACACTTCACACCACAGCGTGCATGTCACAATGATAGATGTTAACAGTAATGTTGATGAAATGGCTTTGTCATCAGTTTCTATCACAGCAGCACCTATGCTGTCAAACAAGTACGCTTAATGAAGAATTGGGCTGGGGCAGCGCGATTGCTACATTTTGTGAATTCATCTTCCTACGATTTCACAACCTCAAGCACTAGCTGAGGGAAGATGGTTTTATTTGGAATTCATATCATTGAGTTTCGACCCGTCACCACTAAAATAGAATGGAGATGAGGAGGAATTTCTTTAACCAGAGGGTGGTGAATCTGTTGCCACAGCCGGCTGTGGAGGCCCAGTCAGTGGGTATTTTTATACCTGAGGAAAGATGTGCTGCCGTTGGAGAGAGTCCAGAGGAGGTTTACCAGAATGATCCCGGGAATGATTGGGTTAACATATGATGAGCGTTTGAAGGCTCTGGACCTGTACCCGCTGGAGTTTAGAAAAATGAGGGGGGATCTCATTGAAACCTGCCAAATAATGCAAGGCCTAGATCAAATGGATGAGGAGAGGATGTTTCCAGTAGTGAGAGAGTCTAGGACCAGAGGGCACAGCCTCAGAATTAAAGGATGTACCATTAGAATGGAGATGAGGAAGAATCTCTTTAGCCAGAGGGAATTCATTGCCACAGATAGTGTACCAAGTCATTGGGTATTTTTAAAGCGGGAATTACAGGTTCTTGATTATTAAAGGCGTCAAAGGTTGTGGGAAGAAGGCAGGGGAATGGGGTTGAGAGTGAAATATAGAACGTCCTTTAATTCTGAGATTATGACCTCTGGTCCTAGACTCTCCCACTAGTGGAAATATCTTCTCAACATCCACTCTATCTAGGCCTGTCTGTGTGGAGTTTGTACGTTCTCGCTGTGATCACATGGGTTTCCCCGGGTGCTCTGGTTTCCCCCCCACATCCCAAAGACATGCAAGATTGCAGGTTAATAGATGTATGGGATACATAGAATTTCAGGGCGGCACAGTGGCACAGAGGTAAAGTTGCTGCCTTACAGCCCCAGAGGCCCGGGTTTGATCCCGACTACGGATGTCGTCTGTACAGTTTACCGGGGCATCGGAGATGTCCTCATTCTTTAGGGATTGGTGGTTCCTTCCTTCGACCATAGATGAGGCTCTCACCAGGATCTCTTCTATACCCCGTAACTCTGCTCACTCCCCATCCCCCTACTCGGAACAAGGACAAAGTCCCCCTTGTCTTCAAACTTAAAGCACACGGTATTGGGGGTTCAGTATTGATGTGGATAGAGAACTGGCTGGCAGACAGGAAGCAAAGAGTAGGAGTAAACGGGTCCTTTTCACAATGGCAGGCAGTGACTAGTGGGGTACCGCAAGGCTCAGTGCTGGGACCCCATCTATTTACGATATATATTAATGATTTGGACGAGGGAATTGAAGGCAACATCTCCAAGTTTGCGGATGACACGAAGCTGGGGGGCAGTGTTAGCTGTGTGGAGGATGCTAGGAGGCTGCAAGGTGACTTGGATAGGCAGGGTGAGTGGGCAAATGCATGGCAGATGCAGTATAATGTGGATAAATGTGAGGTTATCCACTTTGGTGGCAAAAACAGGAAAGTAGACTATTATCTGAAAGGTGGCCGTTTAGGAAAGGGGGAGATGCAACGAGACATGGGTGTCATGGTACACCAGTCATTAAAAGTAGGCATGCAGGTGCAAACCACTCCCTCCCCTGGTACTTTTCTTGCAACCACAGGAAATGCTACACTTGTTGCATTACCTCCTCCCATCCAAGGACCTAAGCAGTCTTTCCAGGTGCGGCAGAGGTTCACCTGCACCTCCTCCAACCTCATCTATTGCATCCGCTGCTCTAGGTGTCAGCTGCTCTACATCGGTGAGACCAAGCGTAGGCTTGGCGATCGCTTTGCCCAACACCTCCGCTCAATTTGCAATTTCAAAATAGACTTTATTCGAGAAATAAATATATACAATACATGATACTTATAAAACTCCATCCGACATTCTCGGAGGCTATACATACATAAAATACAGTTTCCCCAAATCACAATTTTACCCCACAACCATGCCACTCATGTGGCCCACTGGTGTGGAATCCCTTCCCTTATTTTGAGGGGCGTCGCAACCACACCCTGCCCCCCCCATGCCCAGCAGTGGAAGGAACCTAGACTGTGGTCCTCCCCCACCGAGCCTTGGCGTTGGCTGCACCGAGCTTCAGTGCTTCCCTCAGCACGTACGCCTACAGTCTGCAGCGTACGTGCTGACATTCCCCGACGGACATCTCGCTCCGCTGGGTGGTCAACAATGCTTGGGTAGACCAAAGAGCGTCTTTCACCAAGTTGATGACCTTCCAGCAGCACTCGATGTCAGTCTCTGAATGCGTCCCTGGGAACAGTCTGTAAATCACAGAGTCCTCTGTGACGGAGCTGTTCAGAATAAACCGTGACAGGGACCCTTGCAGACCTCTACAGAATATTCTCTTTGCGAATCCACATTCTGTAAAGAGGAGGGCAACCGTCTCCTCTCCGTAGCAGCCATCCCGAGGGCAGAGAGCGCTCAGTTTGTAATAACCAACCTGATCTCCCGGTGGCTCAGCACTTCAACTCCCCCTCCCATTCTGAATCCGACCTTTCCGTCCTGGGCCTCTTCCATGGCCAGAGTGAGTCCCACCGTAAATTGGAGGAATAGCACCTCATATTTTGCGTGGGTAGTTTACACCCTAGCGGTATGAACATTGACTTCTCCAATTTCAGGTAGTCCTTGCTTTCTCCCTCCTTCCCCTCCCCTTCCCAGCTCTCCGACAGCTCACTGTCTCCACCTCTTCCTTTCTTCTTTCCGCCCCCACCACCCCTACATCAGTCTGAAGAAGTGTCTTGACCCGAAACGTTGCCTATTTCTTCGCTCCATAGATGCTGTCTCACCTGCTGAGTTTCTCCAGCATTTTTATCTACCTTTGATTTTTCCAGCATCTGCAGCTTCTTCTTAAACGTACAAGAAAACCGTGGGTTTTCTCCAGATGCTCCGGTTTCTTCAAAAAAAATGCAGGTTTGTTGATTCATTGGCTTCAGTAAAGATTGCAAATTGTCCCTAGTATGTAGGATTCTGCTAGTGTACGGGGTGATCGCTGGTCGGCATGGGGCCTGTTTTCACATCGTATCTCTAAAGTAAAGTAAAGTAATTAGTGTGATTGAGTGATCAATAGTCAGTGTGGACTCTGTAGGCAGAACAACCTGTTTCCATATGGTATAAGAAGGAACTGCAGATGCTGGTTTACACTGAAGATAGACACGAAGATAGAGTAACTCAGCGGGTCAGGCAGCATCTCAAGAGAAAAGGAATAGGTGACTTTTCGGGTCGAGACCTTTCACCAGTCTTCATCTGTCTTATGAAGGGTCTTGACCTGAAACATCAACAATTCCTTCTCTCCAGAGATGCTGGCTGACCCACTGAGTTACTCCAGCATATTTTGTCTATCTTTGGTATTTCCACACTGTATGTTTCAATCAATCAAGAATGCAGCTCCATTTTAAATGACTACTTTGTTCTCACTAGAATAAAATATATTCCACCGACCAGCTCCTCTAATGAAGTTGGCCTTGCAAGGAAAGCACTGAAATTCAGTCTCATCTCATACCTGACGTGAGAAGTTGCAACATAGCCGTTCTGTAAGAATCATCACCAAACTGTCTGCCAAATTCTAATTTATCTTCTTCAGCCAACAATATATCTGTCACTAACCTGCCGCCCTCCTTCATATTTCAACTTTCTGACATTCTCCAGAACAAGGCCATCATAAATTTGGAGAATTCATTTGTCGAGCTGTACTGTGGAGGTTGATGTCCCAGTCCCGTTACCAGACTCTCCAGAGAGGCTCACTTCAGACATTATACCAGAACCTATCTACACCGAATTGTGCAGTCCACTCCCAACAGGACTTACAAGGGAAGAATTGAATTACAGTGCAGGGCCCAGCAGCATCGATTTCTCTAACATTGTCTTTTGACTTTCAACGGGACTCGTCATTCATTTGCTGTTTGTGACAGATTCATGCAATTGTCTGCATCTTAAGCCTGACACATTGGGATAGGGAATTTAAGTTTAGTTTAGTTTTGTTTAGATATAGAGTGGGAACAGGCCCTCCGGCCCACCGAGTCCGCTCTGACCACTATCACCCCTTACACTAGCACCATCCTACACACTAGGGACAATTTACAGAAGCCATTTCCATTGATAGATTGTCAGAAGCTGAGGGGAGACCTGTTAAAAGTTTATAAAGTTTATTTTAGTTTAGTTTAATGTTATTTAGATTGTTTAGTTTGCTTAGCACGGAAACAGGTCCTTCAGCCCACGCCAACCATTGATCTGCCATTCCCACTAATTCAATGCTATCCCACTTTTGCATCCACTTTTAACACTCTAGTGGCAATTTACAGAGGACAATTAACCTACAAACACGTATGTTGTGATTAGCTAAAGTTAATGTGGGCTCCCCATACTGAGATAAAGGAAAGGCAGCAAGATCAAGACAATAGTTTGGGACTGTCTTCACTGAAAACCATGCAGGAATAGTGGAGCACTGCAGCCCAAAGGAGCTGAGAGGAATTAACATAGCTAATTAAGAGCACAGGAGAAAATATTGGACTGAAAAGTCTATGAAGCTCCACAACCCGATGCCCTGCATCTGGGAGTTCTCAAGGAACTGGCTCTGGAGAGAATTGCCACATTCAGGATCATCTTCTAAAATTCCACATATTTCAGACTGGTTGCCTCAGGTTGGAAGGTGGCAAATGCAAGCGCGTTACTTAAGAAAAGGGGGGAGGACAGAATTTGGGAACAGATGCCCAGTTGCCTGACATCCATTGAAGGCAAAATCTTGCAATCTATTATGAAGGAAGTGTTTATTTTAGTTTAGTTTAGTTTAGAGATACAGCGTAGAAACAGGTCCTTCAGCCCACAGAAAACAGCGATCACCCGCACACTAGTTCTACCCTACACACTTGGGACAATTTACAGAAGCCAATTAACCTACTAACCTGCACGTATTTGGAATGTGAGAGAAAACCGGAGCACCCAGAAAAAACCCACGCTGTCACAAGGGGAACGTACAGTCTCCGTACAGCCAGCACCCATAGTCAGGATCAAACCCGGGCATCTGATGCTGTAAGGCAGCTCTACCGCTGCACCACTGTGTTATCTGAAATTTATTGCCCAGTAAATATCCGAGGGCATAAATTATGTTCATTTGCATGATTGAGTTAATTGTATTATTGTACACATCCATACCCTCCTGTCAGCAGCAACACTATCCATGGCATGAATTGACGAGTCTTTGCCTGCTAAGTGTGGAAATAATTAATTGAGAGGGTTAATTGATAAAATAAATCACAAAGATTACAAAGGTTATGATTGGCCCATTACCTTTCGCCAAATATAAATTTACTGTTGACAGCGAGATTAGAGATTGGTACAAATTAACAAAATTAGTTTAGGATTACAATGACGCAGCCATAAAATTGCTGCCTTATAGCGCCAGAGATCCAGGTTCAATCCCTACTACGGCTACTGTCCACAATGAGTTTGCACGTTCTCCCTGTGACCATGCGTGAGTTTCCTCCGGCAGCTCCGGGTTCCTCCTACATTCCAAAGACATACATATTTGTGGGTTAATTGGCTACTGTAAAAATTGTCCCTAAGTATGAAGGATAGTGTTAGTGTATGGGTATTCACTGGTCAGCGAGGACTTGGTGGGCCAAAGGGCCAGTTTCTACGTTGTATTATAAATAGCTCGTTCTAAGATCTCCCCCCAGTCTAGTTTCAGTCAATAAAATATGGAATCAAGCGCTTGAGCAACTAAACTTTATATTGGGTAACACAACAACAGTTCCCCTATACAATACCTAACCACCGCGGGTTAAATTATCAGTCATAATTGAGTCTGCTACTGTAGTGGGGAGACAATTCAATAAAGCCCCTGTCCCACTTTCCCGAGTTACTCACGAATTCTCCCGCATTTTCCCCTTGATTCAAACTCGGAGATGCCAGCCGCAGGTACTCGGGGCTATTTATTTTACTCGTGGACATTTTTCAACATGCTGAAAAAACGTCCCGACTTACCTGATGCCCCGAGCACCTACGGCTGGCATTTCTGGCTTTATCTCCAGAATTAGTGTTAGATCACTTGGCTTTTGAAAAGTGTTTGCAAGGGCCGTTAAATCAGCCTCTTCTCTTGCACTATCATCCACTATTATGTTTGCCTAGGTTTCATATGTTGGGTGTCCTAGGGCTACTAGAAATGTGGTGTTTTCAGCTGGAGTAATTATTTGTTGTATGGTCTCCCATAGGTCTCGGGAATCTGCATGTTATACACGCATTGTGGTTCTTAAATAGTCTATAAAGGCAGCAGGTGACTTTTTCTGATCAGGGATTTTGTTGAGTACTGCTATTATTTCATGGGGCTTCCACGGAGGATGGACATCTGTGGCACGGGGATTGTTTATACCTACTGCGCTGGTCGAATCAAAGGCTGTACTCAGCACTTCCCTAACTGGGAACTTTCTATGGGATATCTGTTCAATTTGTAAATGTTCAGTTACATCAAAATCTATCTTGGTATCTTCAATTACTGGCTCACCCTCAGATGAATCTTTCGTTCCGGATACTGTCCAAATAATTTGTTCCTCTTTCTCGCTACCCGTATAATCTGTCTAGGTTGTGGCTCACAGAAATATTCTGGCGGTTGCACTATATCCATCATACCTTCCTTTTCTTTAAACACCGGGGCTAACCTCTTTGTTCTACTACAGGTGCCGTAAGCTACTGGACGAACTATTAATGGTGGAGTAGGTAAAGTCAAAGAACCTGGCACCCCAGTCTCTGCTATCGGTAGAGTATGCTCAGATGTAGAATCTGCAGAAGTTGTTATAGGTTCTGCAGACCTGAAATATTTATTACGGACACAAGTCATACAAGGTGCAGGTGAAGCCTGGGAAACACAAGAGGAACATGGTGGGAGCGGTGAATTTCCACTAGCGTTAACATTTGTCCATTCTTCCAAATATTCATCTCCTTCCCCCTCAAAGTCAGCACTAGCCATCGGATCCCTAAACTTTAAATTTACAGGAACTAGTTTCCTTCCAGGAGATCTACCTCTTCCCTGTTCCGTGTGTTTTCCTTCACCTCCACTTCTGTCCTTCCTACTGCCTGGAGGTCAATCTACTTCACCTCCTTTCAGTTCTATTCCCAACTCACCATCCTCCTAACCTCTTTATTTGCCTTTCCTCATAATATTTCTTCCATAATCCTATTAATTCCTTTGTACTCTCACTATTACAATGCTGCCATATGATTCCATCTATGTACTTTATCCCTTTTACCGTTCTAATGCCCCCCGGCGGCCATAGCTTGTTTCTTACTTTCTTATTTAGCGCTCCTGACAAATTTCTTAATTTCTCTGCCTTGTGAGGGAACTCATTACATATTATTTGCAATGGGCTCCTAGCTTTTTTTGTCATATATCTATCTAGGCTGTTCCTCATGCCTCCGAACAACCGAAGCAGAATTCCTAAAGGGCCTGTCCCACCAGCATGCGATTGCATGCGTCTAGCGTGACCAAACGTGGTGGCTTGAGGCGTACGGCCTCGCGGGGCCGGTCCCACATCCAAGAGCGGAGGTGTATGGAGTTGTGCGGGGCTGGTCCCGTCATCATACTCACCAATCAGCTGGGCAGGAGGCGGGCCAACTGACTTTGGACGTTGCACGGCGTCGGGCGGTGACGTCATCACGCAACGCCACGCGCTAAGCGTACGCCGTCAAGACGCCGCATACGACGTCAAGACACTGCGTACGACATCAAGACGCTGCGTAGGACATCAAGATGCTGCGTACTTCCGTCAAAACGCTGCGTACGGCCGTCGAGACGCTGCGTACGCCCTCAATGCGCCTGCGGGCCGACAGGCCGTTGGCGAGCGGGATTTTCAGACAGTGCAAGATTTTTGGAGCCCCGCGCGATGTCGGGACCAGCCTCGCACAACTCCATACGCCTCCGGCGATCGAAGTGGGACCGGCCCCGCGAGGCCATAGCCTCAAGCGACCACGTTTGGTCGCGCTAGACCCATGCAATCGCATGCTGGTGGGACAGGCCCTTAAGCCCTTCATTCCTTCCTTTCAATCCCTAAAGCTATCAAGCATGCTCTTGAACAATGGCTAATGGTTCCAAAGCGTTCACAGCCTCGCACTTGTTTACTCCTTTGCTCAATCAATCCTAATTTCCTAGTCAAATTCTTCTCCTATCTCCCACAAGTCCACACACTTTGAACTTTATAATTTCCACTATCCTCAGTCATCCAAACATCAGAGTACTCCAGGGAACAATCCAACACATTCAAGCACAATCAAACACTTTCCCGCAGCTCGTTAACCCTCAATCGAAACACATGAAAATGAGCTCCAAACACGCAAGCAACACCGTACACAGACTAAAAATCACACCGCTTATTATTATCATGCACAACCACACTCCTACATAGACCACAAACATTCGTCTAATATCACATTCAGTAACTGTACTGTTCCAAAAGCAAATCAATCCCGCGTCGCGCTGTTATCAACCAGTGAACCTCTCCCTCTGATACCGAAGACTTTCCCCTTCCTAGGGTACTCTTTGCTGAGGGGTACTACTTCTTAATTGACTACTTTTCCCCTTCGGTTACTTTTCCTTCTCTTCCTAGGGTACTTTTTCCCGTACGGTTATTTTTCACCAAAAAAAACAGATTCCCTTCTCTCAGTTACTCTTCGCTATCAGGTACTAATCAACAATCGATCAGAGGGGGTACGAACTCCTGGTTGATCAGCCGCGATTTGGACTCCAATTACATTAGCAGTCTTAATCAACTTTATCTCTACAGCCGATTCGAACCGATATCACAACAGTGTTTCTAACATGCTAAATTTAAATCAAAAACAATACACAGTACACAGTAAATACAATGTAATACTGGCAATCTTAATACACTATAACTACTACTCTACAGCTTTATTATGCCCAGGTAAATCTGGAGAGAAATATATACACTTCAAATCAAAATTGATTCACATTTTTTTAAATATATACCTCTGAAAGGTATTTTTACAGTTTTTACAAGTGATTTGTACACAAGTTAACATGGAAGAAAAGATATATACACTAGGAATTAACCAGCACCTCGATGTGAGATACTGAATATTATTGTATTTGGTTCGAATTAAAAATTTGCACGGAATGTCTCTAGGAATTTTCAGATTGATTAAAGTATGTTTGACCAATTATACTTTAACCACTCCGGTTCCTCCCACATACCAAACATGTACAGGTCTGTAGAAGCTTCTGTAAATTGGTCCTAGTGTGTAGGACAGACTAATGTACGGGGTTTGTTGGTTGGTGTGGACTCGGTGGGCTGAAGGTGGCGATGATTGAATGGCAGAGTGGCCTAATTCTGCTCCAATTACATGAACTTATGAACACAAAATACCAACAGGATGTATACAGGAGCATTGATGTACCAAGGGAGTTTTGAGCTGAAAATGGCAATAGGGTTGGATAGGGTAGTGAATAGGACATTCTGCATGCTTGTGTTCATAGGCCAAGGCACTGAGTTCAGACAGTCCCTGGGTTATGGAGGTAGATTTGGTAACATGATAACATATTGGCATTGGATGGACCAGCGAGTCAAAGTAACAAGTGGCTAAAACAGAATTTTGCAACTGAAGAAGACTTCATATTTTTCCCCCTTCTAATCGGGTGAATGGAGTTGGGTTTAAGTTAGGAGGATCCTAATGGGTGGCATGAATGTGATGGGCCGAAGGGCCTATTTCTTTATTTTAGTTTAGAGATACAGCATGAGAACAGGCCACGCAGCCCGTCGAGATGCTTGTAAAAGACTTTATCTTTGCATGAAATAAGAGACGGGAGAGAGTAAGATGATTCAAGAGTATTCTACAAAATGGTAATTTCTAATCTTCGCTGCCTCGCGAATGTAATAAAATCCCAAGTCGAGGTTTAGTTTAGTAATTGAAGTGATTTCTTTGGAAATGTTGTGCAAAGCCTTCACAGGCTTTAGGACAGGATTAGTGGCGGAAATATTCACATCTGAAGCAATGTAAATCTCAAATGTTTAATTATACCGCCCGGACATATCTCCACACACGCAGTCCCTTCTTTTGAAATTCCCACAGCAAAGTGAGTGACAGGATTACCCATTACAGGATATGTGGGGGTTGAAGACAGCGGATTGATAAGTTTATTAATGCTCTCAGCCTGTTAAACTTCCAAGAGGCGTTTCCCTAGCAGAGGACGTCACAGTCGGCCTTAGTCACTTGTGACCACCACAACCTTTCTCTGCCCAGGACCACTCTTCCACACATATCAAAGCAAAATAACAGATTTTAATAATTTGCTGGAATATATTTGAATCATCTTTTAGAAAGTGGCGCGTTCTCAGTTCACATTAATACATTCACATTCATTCACCAGCTTATTATTGAGGACAGGTACAGTGATTGATGGAATAGAACAGCAATCTCATCCATCAATCAGGCTCATTCTGCTCAGCTTCACTGCAGCGTTCTTGCACCGATCATAATATAATAAACAAGTGAGATATGCTTAGAACTGCAGCGCAATCTCAGGGTAATTAAACAGCCAGTAAAGGTTTATTAACATCAAGTAAATCGCTCTGCTACAGATACCAGTACGTGTCTACATCCAGCTTAATATCATACAATTTATTCCCTCTCCTCTCACGTTCCTGAAGGAACACAAGTGGCAGCGGTCATCTTCACAAACACCATTCATTATTTCAACGTTTCGAAAAACAATACGTCGTGCCAATGTCATGGACAATTGCGTATATTTTAGGGCGGCACAGTGGCGACGGTGTTTGTTTTCTTCAGGTGCTCCGGCTTCCTCCCACACTCCAAAGACGTGCAGGTTTGTAGGTTAATTGGCTTCAGTAAAATTGTAAATTGTCCCTAGAATGTAGGATAGTGCTAGTGTATGGGGATCGCTGGTCGGCGCAGGCTCAGTGGGCTGAAAGTCTTGTTTCCACGCCTAAACTAAACTAAATATTCACTTCTCAATCTACCTTCCGTCAAGTAAAACAAGCTATTTGATGGGTCTCTCTGGCACTATAAGGCAGCAACTCCACCGCTGCCCCACAGTGCTGCCCTTTAAAATGAATGAAGAAGATGCTTTTCCATACTTCTATTATGAGGCTATCGAGTTGGTGGCAAGTTTAGCGATTGCCTGAGCTCTCTTGCAAAATTGCCTGCAAAATCAAGAATCCCACAAATCCATTTGAAGTCCCAAATATCCTGGCAGCTGTTTGCTGCGGCGTCTCTGGTTGCATGGGCTGAAGTATTAAGATAATTTGCATTTCACTTTGAAGTATTTGAGGTTTGTGCTTTTCCTTGTAATGTCTGCAAAGTGCAACCAGATTCTTGGCATCTTCCTCATCCTCTGGGGTATGTGGTGAGTGTGAGAACAATAAACCAGCCTCAAGTCTTAACAGTTGCAAAATTACATTTTTGCTTCGTGATCCAGTTATTCACTCGCTCTTCAAACGTGCACAATAGTAAAATAATTAAAAATTTCAAATAATTGAACGTCTCTTTGACAATTTAACTCTTGAGACGTACAGTCTAAAATGGTTAAGACAGTTTCCTCCTGTCATGTTATGTTCTATTATGTACACATTTTTCAGAAGTTGCTTTCATTATCCCTTTATCTAAGTGTTTTGTTGCTTTTCATCCTTGACCATTCATGGCAGTTGATTGATTGAGAGATACAGCATGGAGACAGGCCCTTCGGCCCACCAAGTCCACCCGGACCACCGATCACCCGTCCACACTAATTCTGTTATTCCACTTTCTCATCCACTTCTTACACGCTAGGGGTAATTTTACAGAACCTACAAACTTGCATGTCTTTGGGACATGGGAGGAAACTGGAGCAACCGGAGGAAATCCACGTGGTCACAAGGGGAAGGCTCCACACAGACAGCACCACATGGTTAGCATCGAAACAGGGTTTCCGGTGCTGACACCCATGGCTATGTGAACTACACTTCTTCCCACCCTGCTTCCTGTAAGGACTCCATCCCCTACTCCTAATTCCTCTATCTACGCCGCATCTGCACCCAGGAGGCGGTCCAAACCAGGGCATCCGAGCTGCCCTCATTCTTTAGGGAACAGAGGTTCCCCTCTTCGACAATAGATGAGGCTCTCACCAGGGTCTCCTCTATATACCGTAGCTCCGCTCCGCTCTCACTCCCCATCCCCCCACTCGTAACAAGGACAGAATCCCACTTGTCCTCAACTTCCATCCTACCCGCCATCACATACAACAAATAATCCTCCAACATTTTCACCACCTCCAACAGGATCCCACCACTGGCCACATCTTCCCATCTCCTCCCTTTTTTGGCTTTCCGCAGAGACCGCTCCCTCAGTAACTCCCTGGTCAATTCGTCTCTTCCCTCCCGCACCACCCCCTCCACTGGTACTTTCCCTTGCAACCGCAGGAAATGCTACACTTGTCGCTGTACCTCCCCCCTCGACTCCATCCAAGGACCCAAGCAGTCTTTCCAGGTGAGGCAGAGGTTCACCTGCACCTCCTCCAACCTCATCTATTGCATCCGCTGTTCTAGGTGTCAACTGCTCTACATTGGTGAGACCAAGCACAGGCTTGGCGATCGCTTCGCCCAACACCTCTGCTCAGTTCTCATTAATCAACCTGATCTCCTGGGGGCTCAGCACTTCAACTACCCCTCCCATTCCGAATCCGACCTTTCCGTCCTGGGCCTCCTCCATGGCCAGAGTGAGTCCCACCGCAAATTGAAGGAGCAGCACCTCATTTTTCACTTGGGTAGTTTACACCCCAGCGGGATGAACATTGGCTTCTCCAATTTCAGGTAGTCCTTGCTTTCTCCCTCCTTTCCCCTCCCCTTCCCAGCTCTCCCACAGCCCACTGTCTCCACCTCTTCCTTTCTTCTTCCCGTCCCCCACCCCCACATCCGTCTGAAGAAGGGTTTTGACCTGAAATGTCACCTATTCCTTCGCTCCATAGATACTGCCTCACCCACTGAGTTTCTCCAGCTTTTTGTCTACCTTCCAAAATATCCCAGATAATTTCTTTACCTATTCTTTTCCATTGATTCAGTTATATCCTAATCTACCCCGCAGATATTAGGAAGAGAAGATAGACACAAAGTGGGCTGGAGTAACTCAGTCTGAAGAAGGGTTCTGACCTGAATTTTCACCCATCCTTTTTCTCCAGAGATGCTGCCTGACCTGTTGAGTTACTCCAGCACTTTATGTCTATCTTTGGTACAGACCAGCATCTGCAGTTCTGTTCTACACATACTAGGAAGAGACTATGTTTCTATTTGGAGTCATCACAGAATCTACATTGCTTCCAAGCCAATCCACTCTGTTTCATATTGGTAAACACAGTATTGATCTCTCTGGCCACACTCACCATTCCCATTCACACTGTCATTGGAGCAGATATTGATTGACCCATTAAAACTCTGTAAAATATCTGCCTCCAATAGATTAGATATTTATAACTGTAGACCGTTCCTTTCACAACATTTGGAATTGAGTTACACGGATAGAATTTCCCTGGAAGCTGGAAATTATCCTTCACCACTATCTTCATAACCTAAATACGTCTTTCAAAAGTTTAGCAATTTAATCACACTCGTCTTGATACAGAAGCATATTGTGGCACGATAGTGCTGCTAATGAAACTGCTGTCTCGCAATACCAATGATCGAGTTTGGTCTGTGCACACTCTCCCTGTGACCCCATGGGTTACCTCCCACATCCCTAAGACATGCCAAATGCTGTGTATTGACCTCTTTTTTAGGCACATTAGCCTACATCAGTCAGAGTATTGAGTAGGGAGGTTGGGAGGTCATGTTACAGTTATATAAGATATTGGTGAGGCCACATTTAGAGTATTGTGTTCAATTTTGGTCACCATGTTTCAGGAAGGGTCAAGCTTGAAAGGGTTCAGAGAAGATTTACTGGGATGTTGCCAGAACTCGAGGGCCTGAGCGATAGGGAGAGGTTGGGCAGGCTAGGGCTTTATTCCTTGGAGCGCAGGAGGATAAGGGGTGATCTTATAGAGGTGTACAAAATCATGAGAGGAAGAGATTGGCTAACATATGCACAGAGTAGCGGAATCAAGAAACAGAGGACATGGGTCTAAGATGGGGGGGGGGGGGAGGGTGGGGGGGAGGAAGATGTAATGGGAACCTGAGGGGTAACTTTTTTTACACAAAGGGTGGTGCGTGTATGGAACGATCTGCCAGAGGAGGTAGTTGAGGCAGATGCTATTGCAATGTTTAAGAAACATTTAGACAGGTACATGGATAGGACAGGTTTAGAGGGATATCGGCCAAAAGCAGGTGGGTGGGACAAATGTAGATAGGGCATCATGGTCAGCATGGGAAAGTTTGTCCGAAGGGCCTGTTTCCATGCCCCCTGATCTCGGGTGCTGTCTATCTGGAGTTTGCACATAGTCCTTGTAACCGCCTGGGTTTCTTCCAGGAGCTCCAGTTTCCTGCCATATCTCAAAGATGTGCAGGGTTGTGTTAATTGGCCTCTGTAAATTGCCCCTAATGTGGACGGAAAGTGAGATAACTTCAGACTAGTGTGAACAGATGATTGATGGCTGGTGTGGACTCGATGGGCCAAAGGGCCTGTTTCCATGCTGTACCTTGAATAGGCTGGTGGATAAATTAGGGGGGAAAGGGATTGCTCTGAGAGCTGGCATAGGTTCAATGAGAAAAATGGCCTCCTTCTGTGCCACTGTAGAAATTCTCAGATAAGTGGAAATAACTTGTCTTATTTTGTCTTCATTCTACAGATACATATCACCTACGCTTTAGAAAGGTCTATTTTCAATATTGTGTAATGTTCTCCACTCCGTTAGGTTCTGTTCCAACATAGCAACTGCACTTAGGGGGATTTTGCAAGATCACCGTGAAATATCAATGTATCTCATTAAAGATTCAAACAACATTCAAAGGCAACACGCAAACCAAGCCACACTCTTCATAAAAGATATACGCGCCCATCACACAGGTAGAAAGAATCGCAATAACTCGTAATAGGATTTTTGCGGCTCTTTTCTTTTCAAGGGAAAGTGTACCAGCCTTTTTGTGTTGGAAAACTACAGCAAGGTCATTAATGGTTTAATTGCAAGGGTGGAAACCACAGCGAATGCTTTTTTCAAAGATAGTTTAGTGGCTTCAGCTGCGGCCCAGATGATAACATTAATCTCAGTCAGAAAGGTGTGGGTTGTGCATGAATATCTGAGATCTCCCTCCAGTCTGGGAATACCACGCGGTCAAAGGTGTTATCTTTTAGGGGAAATGTTATAACAAACTCCTGGCTACCTTCTCCCTGGTTGCCACAGGCATGTGTGTTGGATTCACTGCTGTTTGTCATCTACATTAACAACTTGGATGGCATTGGAGTTTAGTTTAGTTCAGTTTAGAGATACAGCATGGAAACAGGACCTTTGGCCCACTGAATCCCTGCTGACCATCGAGCACCCATTCACACTAGTTATATGTTATCCCACTCTCTAATGCTGCACACAAAGGTTCATTTACAGAGGCTAATTGAGCTACATCCCTGCATGTGTTTAGGATGGGGGAGGAAACCGGAGCAACCGGAGGTAACCCATGTGGTCACAGGGAGAATGTACAAACTCCACACAGACAGCATCCAAGGTCAGAATCAAATCTGGGTCTCTGGCGCTGTGGGGCAGCAGCTCTTCCACTGCACCACCATGCCGCCCCCACCTCTGATCCAGACCTCTATACATTGGTCTGGTAACTAAATCACAAAGACATTGTAACCACATGTGTCCATAAACATTGTGAATCTATCCACTACGTACAAAAGGAAACCAGACTTGTGTGTATATTTCTCTCACAAAAAGGCACAAAGTGCCAGAGTAACTCAACGAATCAGCAGTTACTCTGGAGAACATGGGTAGGTGACATTTCAGATCAGGACCCGAATCGTCACCTATCCATGTTCTCCAGAGATGCTGCCTGACCTGCTGGGTTTATGGAATGAGCTGCTGCAGGAGGTAGTTGATAGGTACTATAACAACATTTAAAAGACATTTGGATAGGCACATGGATAGGAAAGGATTAGAGGTATGTGCACCTAGTATAGATGGGGCATCTTGGTCAGTATGGGAAAGTTGGGCTGAAGGGCCTGTTTCCATACTTATGACTCATTGACTGGATATGATTGCCTCTTCAGCTACATTTCCATTGTTTCTGTTATTCTTTTCAAATGTGCATATTTCCATCAGTTGTCTATTGATAGATCGCTGATCGCGATGCTTTTCCCATAACACCAGCTTTTATTGTCTTGGAGTCATAGAGTCACACAGTGTGGAAACAGGCTTTTCGGTCCAATTTGCCCACGCCAACCAAGGTTCAAGGTTCAAGGTTCAAGGTTCACATTTATTTGTCACATGCACCAATTAAGGTACAGTGAAATGAGTTACCATGCAGCCATACAATTAAAAAGAACACAATACTCAATAGAATTTAACATAAACATCCACCACAGCATTCTTCACTGTGATGGATGGCAAACATGTCCCATGTGCACTGGTCCCACCTGACTGCGTTTGGCCAATATCCCTCTCTAACATATTCTATCCATGTACCTGTCTAAATGTTTCTTAAACATTGCAATAGTACCTGCCTCATCTACCTCCTCCAGTAGCTCGTTCCATACACCCACCATCCTTTATGTTAAAAAGTTACCCCTCATGTTACTATTAAATCTTTCCCCCACACTTTAAACCTATGTCCTCTGGTTCTCGATGCCCCTATTCTGGCCAAGACTCTGTGCGTTTACCCGATCTCTTCCTCGTGTGATTTTGTGACCCTATTCTCTGCTCTTTATTTTCTCCTCCTTATTAAACCAGCTCTTTGCTCTCTCCTTCTCAGCTTTTCTTGAACAGTTGATCAATGTACAGCAGAAGATGGTACATAAAGCTCAAGAGCACTTTAGCTGCTGAGAAGTACAAATTAGAGGAGGTTACTATGAAAAGGTACATGTTCACAGCATATAGGATGTCTAAGGCTCAATATCAAGATTGTCACAGTGTCATCATCAGCCCTGCATGACAAACAAAAAATTGACAGGCGCAAATAATAGTTCAAAAATTGCTGTCATGGAAAAGTATAGGTCAGTTTGTAGTGGCACCAATATATCGTTGTGTAGCATTTTTAGCACAGAAATAAGCCATTGATTCCATAACAGTCCCAATCAGTCGCAAAGCCTGCATTAGACATCTCTGCCTCCTGCAGAAACAAAGAACTGCAGGTGCTGGTTTACACCAAGAATTGGCACTAAGTGCTGGGGTAACTCATCAGTTCATAAGTTCCAGGAACAAAATTAGGCCATTTGGCCCATCAAGTCAATCTCCAATTTAAAACTATCCGTTGACTTGGCCTCCACAGCCGTTTGTTGCAATGAATTCTACAGATTCACCACCCTCTGAATAAAGAAATTCCTCTATAACGGGTCAGGCAGCATAGATGGAGGAAAAGAATGGGTGGCGTTTCGGGTTGGGACCCAAAAAAGGGTTTGTGTAACCTGCTGAGTAACTCCAGCACTTTGTCATAGAGTCATAGAGTCATAGTGATACTGTGTGGAAACAGGCCCTTCGGGCCAACTCGCCCACACCACCAACAATGTCCCAGCTACATTAGTCCCACTTGCCTGTGCTTGGTCCATATCCCTCTAAACCTGTCCTATCCATGTACATGTCTAACTGCTTCTTAAATAATGGGATAGTCCCAGCCTCAACTACCTCTTCTGGCCGCATGTTCCATACACCCACCACCCTTTGTGCGAAAAGGTTACCACTCGGATTCTTATTAAATATTTCCCCCTTCGCCTTGAACCAATGTCCTTTGAAGGTCCTCGATTCCCCTACTCTGGGCAAAAGAGTGCATCTACCCGATCTATTCCTCTCATGATTTTGTATACCTCTATAAGATCTCCCCTCCTCCTCCTGCGCTCCATGGAATAGAGACCCAGCCTACTCAACCTCTCCCTATAGCTCACACCCTCTAGTCCTGGCAACATCCTTGTAAATCTTTTCTGAACCCTTTCAAGCTTGACAATATCTTTCCTATAACATGGTGCCCAGAACTGAACACAATATTCTAAATGTGGTCTCAGCAAAGTCTTATACAACTACAACATGATCTCCCAACTTCTATACACAATACTCTGACTAATGAAGGCCAAAGTGCCAAAAGCCTTTTTGACCACCTATCTACCTGCAACATGTCTTTCTCTGTTTTTCCTATCGCTTTGAGATGCCCTTCCAATCACTACTACTACACGTACTTACCAGCTTCTTTGAAAAACCAAGCATGGTGCTCACCTCATCTCAATTACTCCACACGCAGTGGGTTCCACAAACTAACCACTCTCTGAGTAAAGAGAGAGAGGTAGAAACAAAGAATTTCTGATGATGGTTAATAAACAAAAGGACACAAGGTGCTGGAGTAACTCAGTGGGTCAGGCAGCATCTCTGGGGAACATGGATAGAAAACATTTCGGGTCTGGAGATAGGGTTCCGACCTGAAGCGTGACCTATTCATGTTCTCCAGGGATTATGCCTAACCTGCAGAGTTACTCCAGCACCTTGTATCCTTTTGTTCCTCTGAGTAAAGAGAATTTTTCCAAATGTTTACCTGGATTTAATCATAACTTTCTTATGTTGATAGAATCTAAATTACGGTTAGAGAGATACAGCGTGGAAACAGACCCTTCGGCCCACCGTATCCGCACCGGCCAACGATCACCGCACACTTAGTACTACCCCACACACTAGGGATAATTTCTTGATGTTTTGAGGTCAGATTTCCTGTATCTTTTTATTGATCTGCTCTTTCCTTATTTAACACATGTTCCAAGATGCAAAATCAGCATGTAATTATATCTCACATTATGAACCCTAGAATTGAAATCTTTAAAGTTACACAAATTAAGAAAGTAAAAAGGATATTCGCTATCAATCATTCCATTAAATTGAAGTCATTAAAACATTAATAAAATTGTGGATGAAAAACAGCATGGCACTATTAATCACCAAAATGGACTATTATAAAGTCTAAAATTGAAGAAATTAATAGAAATTGAGACCATGAAATTACAATTTCCTCTTCATTTATCCTTTTCATTTCCCCCGATGCAATTACTGCAAAATAATTTTGTTTTGGTCATTGCTGCAGCTTCACAAACAGAAGCAGCAATCGGAAACGGAATGTTGCAGAGTGGAGAATTTTAAAGGAATTGCACTGGTATCTGTTTTATTGGCCATTCCTAGCCGAACGCAGACAGCTGCCCTAAATTATCTAAGCCAGATATTCAGTTTAGTTTAGTTTAGTTTACAGATACAGCATAGAGAGAAGGTATTTGAAACACAGTGCAGTAGTTTCAGTTTTAGAGATGCAGTGTGGAAACAGTACCTTCGGCCCCACCGAGTCTACGCCGACCAGCGATCACTCATACACTAGTTCTATTCTACACACGAGGGACAATTTACTACAAACTCGCACCTTAGGAATGTGGGAGGATACTGGAGCACCCGAAGAAAACCCTTGAAGTCACAGCGTGAACATAGAGGGTGGCCTTACAGCGCCAGAGACCCGGGTTCGATCCTGATCTCGGGTGCTGTCTGTACCATGTTTGTACATTCTCCCTGTGACCACATGGGTTTTTTTATGGGTGCCCCGGTTTCCTCCCACGACTTGCAGATTTGCACGTTAATTGGCTTCTGTAAATTGTCCCTAGTGTCTAGGATAGAACTAGTTGTACAGGTGACCGTTGGTTGGTGTGGACTCGGTGGGTCAAAGGGCCTGTTTCCATGCTGTATCTCTAAGCTAAACTAAACAATGGCCATAGATGCTGCTTGAGTTCCTCCAGCTATTTTTTTCTCTTACAGAAGAGATGGCACAATGGCACAGCAGTAGAGTGGCTGCCTCACCGTGCCAGAGACCCAGGTTCGACCCTAACTACCGGTGCTGTCCATATGGTGTTTGTACGTTCTCCACATGCCTCGTGGGTTTTCTCCCAGTGCTCTGGTTTCCTTCCACACCCCATAGACCTGCAGGTTTGTAGATTAATTGGCTTTGGTAAATTGTTGCAAGTGTGCAGAATATAACTAGTGTATGGGTGATCACAGTTCGGCGCGGACTCGGTAGGTCGATGGACCTGTTTCCGTGATGTATCTCTAAACTAAACTAAACTAGAATATACACTGAGAACTTTAGCTGTAATAAAATGAATCCAAAGGACAAACCCCATGCAAAATTTAAACGCTGATATAATTGTGAAATGAAAATGATTTTTCAAACTGTGGTCCAATCCCAGGGGTTAAGTGACCCAGATTACATGTTTCCAGCGTTACAGCATTTGGCGCAGTTACACGGCTGTTTTGTGATAACAGTACAATCGGTTTTCTTTTAGGCCAAGGATAAGCAAATTGGTTTCCAAACCTGCCCTATGAAGCATCAATATTATTGATAATGAAGGAAGTGGATCTGACCATTTAAAATTGGCAAGCTCATAGCTACCACAGAACACTCAACGATTGTATTAAAAATGAAAATACTTCCTGCCATGTTTGACAAAAAAACTAATTACAAGTTGTCTGACAATGTGGCCAGTTCCTGTTTTATATTTAATAATGAGGAGTTGCAGATGCTGGTTTATACCAAAGATACATGCAAAATGCTGGTGTAACTCAACGGGTCAGGCAGCATATGGATAGGCGATGTTTCATAACATCGACCAGAAACATCGCCTATCCATGTTCTCCAGGGATGCTACCTGATCCACTGAGTTACTCAAGCTTTTTGTGTCTATCCTGCTTGTTTATCCCAATTCATTGCAAGGAACAAAGGAACAATGGTGAACAATTGCAGTACAAAAGATTCCTTAGACCGTGATTATTGCGGCTCAGTGGAAAGTACTCGCAACTCTTGCCTTAACAGAGTTATGGATTTACATCAATCTCCTGAACTGTCTTGATTGCACTGCCATAAGAAAACACAGTTAATTTAAAAAGAGTCATTGAAAAAATGTTGGGTGGGCAAATTATAAATTGTTATTGAGGGATACTATCATCAGTAATCAACTATCTATCGCAGCATGACGTCTGACAGCATCAAAACTAATTAAATAGATTCCTTGTTTAAGAAGGAACTGCAGATGCCCTCCGCCGAGTCCACGCCGATCAGTGATCCCTGTATACTAGCATTATCCTATACAATAGGGACAATTTACAATTTTACCAAGCCAATTAACCTACAAATCATTACATCATTGGAGTGTGGGAGGAAACCAGAGCTCCTGGGGAAAACCCACACAGGTCATGGGGAGGACTCCGTACAGACAGCACCAGTAGTCAGGATCGAACTCAGGTCTCTGGCATTGTAAAGTAGCAACTGTGCCACTGTACCGGCTAAGATGATGAATGAATCAGGCGATACGGTTAGTGTAGGACATGTGTTACGGTGAAGTTGACATCTTGTAACTCGTCTGGAGAATGAATGAATGATTCCTTTAGAGAATATAAAGGGACATGATGAATCTATGCCAAAAGCAAAAATGATTATGGGAAGACAAAATAAAGTATTTTAAAGTCATGAAGGATTTGATGGAGAAAATTGATTCAAAATTTCACTGGTAGATAGGTTTGTAATCAAAACAATCAGATTGAAAGTAATTGCTTAATAGGTGAGTAGTGTTTGATCTCTGCAGCAAATTCTGAGGATCTGGAATGTACTGGTTTCAGAGAATGCATTACATGCATTAAATGCAGCTAAGAATGCATCTAATAGTGCCTGTTATGACCTTGGAATGAACATTGAAAGTGGGCATGCAGGTGCAGCAGGCAGTGAAGAAAGCGAATGGTATGTTAGCTTTCATAGCAAAAAGGATTTGAGTATAGGAGCAGGGAGGTTCTACTGCAGTTGTACAGGGTCTTGGTGAGACCACACCTGGAGTATTGCGTACAGTTTTGGTCTCCAAATCTGAGGAAGGACATTATTGCCATAGAGGGAGTGCAGAGAAGGTTCACCAGACTGATTCCTGGGATGTCAGGACTGTCTTATGAAGAAAGACTGGATAGACTTGGTTTATACTCTCTAGAATTTAGGAGATTGAGAGGGGATCTTATAGAAACTTACAAAATTCTTAAGGGGTTGGACAGGCTAGATGCAGGAAGATTGCTCCCGATGTTGGGGAAGTCCAGGACAAGGGGTCACAGCTTAAGGATAAGGGGGAAATCCTTTAAAACCGAGATGAGAAGAACTTTTTTCACACAGAGAGTGGTGAATCTCTGGAACTCCCTGCCACAGAGGGTAGTCGAGGCCAGTTCATTGGCTATATTTAAGAGGGAGTTAGATGTGGCCCTTGTGGCTAAGGGGATCAGAGGGTATGGAGAGAAGGCAGGTACGGGATACTGAGTTGGATGATCAGCCATGATCATATTGAATGGCGGTGCAGGCTCGAAGGGCCGAATGGCCTACTCCTGCACCTAATTTCTATGTTTCTATGTTTCTAACATACTACACAGGTGATGGGGAATTTTTGAAGTGAAGTTGCTGTTGTAATATTAAAAAGGTGGCACCGAAATAAGATCTGAACCATAGTTTGCATTATGGCCCTAATGCCAAAACAGCATGGTACACTTTCAGGCCATTGGCAAGATGGGTAATCGAGATGTGCCCAGGTCAGGAAATGCTTCTTCCTCTCTGTTACCAGGCTTCTGAACGGTCCTACCGTAAGCTAGTGTACATTCCAATTATTTTGCTGAACACCTTCACTCAGTCCGCCTTGGCCTAGGGGATCTCCCGGTTGCCAAACACTTTAACTCCCCTACCCATTCCCATTCCCATTCTGATCTTTCTGTCCTGGGCCTCTCCACTGTTAGTAAGGCTAAACGTAAATTGGAGGAACAGCACCTCATATTTCACTTGGGCAGCTATCAACCCAGCGGTATGAATTTTGACCTGTGCATTCCCTCTCTCTCCATCCCTCCCCCACCCTAGTCATCCTACTAGCTTCACTATCTTAGTTTCACTGTTTGTATCCACTCGTTATCACCTTCTCCACAGCCAACAATGGACCATTGTGGGCTCCACCTTTCCTTGATTGCCGTTGCTGGCTTTGATTTGTCCTTTTGCATACCTTTCATTCATTTCTTCTTTGCACCTTTTTATATTTCTAGTTTCCCTCTCCCCTGACTCTCAGTCTGAAGAAGGGTCTCAACCTGAAACGTCACCTATTCCTTTTCTCCAGAGATATTGTCTGACCCACTGAGTTACTCCAGGATTTTGCGTCTATCTCCTCTGCCTCATTGTGGACTGGACTTTGTCTGGTATTGTTGCACGACAAGACTGAGATTCTGCACTCTGTGTCTACCCCATTTGTTCTACCTATTGTACTTTGAGTTTGGCTTGATTGTATTCATGTATATATAGTATTATATGATTTGAATGGATTGCGTGCAAAACAAAGCTCTTCACCTTATCTCGGTTCACATGGCAACAAACTGAAATGGAGTTTGGGGCCAGTGAGGTTGACTATGACTTTTGTGATTCCAATACTTAAGGGGCCGTCCCACTTGGGCGACCTAAACCGCGAGTCCAGAAGAGTGTTCTCGACCTTCAAGCTCGAGGGCACTCGCCTGGAAAGCCTCGAGCTGGATCGACCGAACCACGAGGTGCATTGACCACACACACACACACACACACACACACACACACACACACACACATACACACACACACACACTCACACGCTCACACACACGCTCACACACACACACGCACACACATACACTCACACGCACACACATATTTATCACACACACACACACACACACACATACACACACATAGTCCTCATATTCCTCAGGTGCAATATTTTTAAGTCAGTGATATTTGATTGGTACGAGTGTCAGGGGTTACATGGAGAAGGCAGAAGAATGGGGTTGAGAGAGAAAGATAGATCAGCCATGATTGAATGGAAGAGTAGACTAGATTAGTCGATTGGCCTACTTCTACTCCTATGACTTATGAATATTAAACCAATTACAATTTACCTGTTCAGCTGAATGTGCAAGACCCTACTTACCGAATAATGAAAGGCCTGGTAGAGTGGATGTGGAGAGGATGTTTCCATTAGTGGGAGAGTCTAGCACCAGAGTTCAAAGCTTCAGAATTAAAGGATGTTCCTTTAGGAAGGAGATGAGGAAGAATTTATTTATTCAGAGGGTAGTGAATCTGTTGAATTCATTGCCCCAACAGGCTATGGAGGCCAAGTCTGTGGTTATTTTTAAGGCAGAGAAAGATAGATTCTTGATTAGTACGGGTGTCAAGGGTTACGGAGAGAAGGCAGGAGAATGGGCTTAGGAGAGAAAGATAGATCAGCCATGATTGAATGGCGCAGTAGATTTGATGGGCCGAATGGCCTAATTCTGCTCCTCTCACTACAAAAAAAACAAATTCAAAGAAAATCCAAAATTCGTTTTGTTTTCCAGCAAACTTTCCTCAATACTAATAAATGTACTGTATAATCATGTCATTTTCTTTTATGAATTGTGTGAAAAACATTTTCTGTGTTTCCCCACGTATGAACTACTGGGCATAAAATTAATTTGTGGCATTTTGAGGGACTCAGCATACAAATTCAAATCTTTTTCTCTTACACTCATCATTTTTAAGAATATTCTCCCCATTGCAGCAATTTCTACCCATTCCTGTTGTTGATTTAAACACCAGGCAACGCAAATCAAATAACATTAGTACTTCACGGACAAAGAATTTACACAAATACACAGCAAAGTCAGCAGGCAGAATAGTAGCGGCTAGATTAAGCGACTCATTATGCACCGCCATTAGTAACATAGCAACCTGTTCACGATGACATTTGAAAATAAAGAAACTCAATGAAAATGCGCAACTGAAAGTGACATTTCACAGATAATATTATAAAAATATTCTTAAAAGCTTGAGAATACGTTTTCCATTCTTAATTTTAAAAGGGTGGGTTGACCTTGTTGTCTTGTGGTTCATCTTTCATTCACGGACACAACATTTGATTAGCTATTTAACATTTACATAAATCTTTTAACCTGCATTTAGTTTGGTTTAGTTTAGTTTCGAGATACAGCGTGGAAATACGGTCTTCGGCCCACCGAGTCCACGCCGACCCACCATCACCCGCACACTAGTTCAATGTTATCTCAGTTTCATATCCTGCACACTAGGGACACTTCACAGAAGCCAATTAATCTACAAACCCGCATGTCTTTGGAATGTGCGAAGAAACCAGAGGACCTGGAGAAAACCCACGTGGTCACAGGGAGAATGTACAAACTCCATACTGACAGCACCGGCACTCAAGTTTGAAATAGGGTCTCTGGTGCTGTGAGGCAGCAACTCTATCGCTGTGCCACTGTGCCACCCATTTGAACAGTGCACCTGCAATGAAATGTTTAATTGCAATAGCAGATCTTACGTTCACAATTCATAATCTCTGACAATTAATAACTGACTCCCTGTTTGTTCATCCTCGAGGACATTTGGAGTTAAGGCAAAGATTTCACTGGACTAAAGGACTCAGACAAGTATCTTTCATTGGAACTCTACCAATTGAATAGGAAAAGATCTTTAATTCTGGCCCAGGAGAAAGATCACTGTGGCGATGTCACCATGTATCATCGGGAAACACAAATAGCTAAGCTATTATGTTTTTTTATTGACTAAAATAAACAATAGCACACTGGTGTTTGTTTTAGAGCTTTCATGGCACTGTGGTGTATTTCAGTTGGTATTTGCCACTGCGATTAGCGCAGATTTATCTATAAGGATTCACGCAATGCAGACTGAATTTGGTTGGTGGTCTTTACTTTAGACGTTAGAGATACAGCGTGGAAGCAGGTCCTTCAGCCACTGAGTTGACGCAAACCAGTGATCACCCTTACACTAGCACTATCCTACACACTAGGGACAATTTACAAATTTGCCGAACCAATTAACCTACAAACCTGTACGATTTTGGAGTGTGGGAGGAAATCAGAGCATCCACGTGGTCACAGAGAGAACGTACAAACTCCATACAGACAGCACTCGGAGTGAGGATCTAACTCGGGTCTCTGGCTCTGTAAGGCAGTAACTCTGCCGCTGTGCTGCTCCTAATCGCATGGAAACTAATGGGCATACAATAATCCTGAATGATCCCTCCCGTATTATAAGGGCAGCAGGAATCTTAAATCAAAGCCACAAAGCTAACATAAGACAAGAGTCAAGAGTGTTTAATTGTCGTCTGTATCGACAAATGAAACAATTAAATCCTTACTTGCAGCAGCATGACAGGCCTGCAATCACATTACACATAGATCATATATAATAAGCAAATAATCAAACAGTGAATAGCCCCAAAACGAGTGCAAAAGATACCTGAAGTCCTAAACCCAAAATCTTATGATGTCTGCCCAACTGGTAGCGGGAAACATGTTGTGTAATAATGACAGTAGTGTGTGACTACCTGCAGAATTCAATCCACTGAATCCATGAAAATCAACGATTCAATTATACTTTGTCACATGTTCCCAGGTACAGTGAAAGGAGTCATTTTGCATACACCAGGTAAAATCATACAGCAGATCTCACCTAGGCAGTACACAAGAGTCACCACGTTTCTGGCGCTGACAACGTTACAAAAAAAGTTAATCGAACAGTTTTATCTTCTGCTCACAGCAGCGAACCAGGCCTGCAGAACCATGTGGTAGCAGACGACCCCACACCGGGTCCCCCCTTCATTCTTGGCAACCCCCCCACCCGCCGGGTCCCCCCTTTCTTGGCACCCCACCCTCCATGGGGTCCTCCTTCATTCTCAGCAGCACCCGCCAGGACAATCTGCTGCTTCTCTTATGCCTCACATTTAGTGTCACACACTAAACTTGAATATGGACTTGAATATCTGGCCCAGAGTCTTAAAGAGGATAGTATTCTTCACCACTGCTTATGACATTTCAATTACTTCTCTTTATTTCCCCATGAGACCATAAGACATAGGAACAGAATTGGTCCGTTTGGCCCAATGATTTTGCTCCTCTATTTAATCATGGCTCATCTATCTTTCCCTCTCAACCCCATTCTCCTGCCTTTTCCTCATAACCTTTGAATCCCTTACTAATCAGAAACCTATCAATCTTTGCTTTAAAAATACCCAATGTCTTGGCTTCCTCTGCCGTCTGTAGCAACAAATTCCACAGATCCACCACCCTCTGGATAAATCAATTGTTCCTTATCTCCATTCGAAATGTGCATCCTTTTATTCTGAGGCTGCGCCCTCTGCTCCTAGACTCGCCCACTAGTGGAAACATCCTCTCCACATCCTCTCTATCTAGGCCTTTACTATGCAGTATATATCAAAGAGATCCCTTCATCCTTCTAAACACCAGCGCGTACAGGCCCAGAGCCTTCAAACGGTCTTCATACTTGAATCCAATCATTATTTTGCTATTTCTTTCTTTTCTTTTTACCCTGTTTAAATTGATTCTTTTTGCTAGTTGGTTGCACCATTTCTATATTTTTAGAATAATATAACAGAAGGAGTTGGTTTTGAGAGTCTGATCCCATGGTAAGAAGGATCTGGTACCAGAGGATGCATAATTAAAGTGATTGGCAAAAGCACCAAGGCATCAAGAGAGAGAGAGAAAAATTGCAGCTGGACAAAATCTGGAATGTGTTGCTGGCAGCAGAATCAATCATGGCTTTCAAAAGGGAATTGGGCCAGTACTTGAAGGTTGAAAGAAAGAAAACTGCAAAGCCACAAGGAAAGGGCAGCAGAATGAGATGAGCTCCATCAAACACAAAGAGACAGAATGGATGGAAAGGGCTGAATGGCCTCAATCTGTTCCACTACCACTCTATGATTCCACAATTATGATTGTGGCTGCCATATGTGGTGACACATAAAACATTCAAAGTCTCAAACGTGACAGAAGTATATTAAATTATGAGAGGCATAGATTGGGTAGACAGTCAGAACCTTTTTTCCAGGGTGGAAATGTCAAAGACGAGAAGGCAGGGCTTTAAGGCGCAAGGGGCAAGGTTTAAAGGAGATGAGCTGGCCAAGGTTTTTATGGTAAGTGCCTGGAAAGTGCTGCCAAGGGGTGGAGGAAGCAAATACTACGGTGGCATTTAAGAGGCTTCCAGACAGGAACAAGGATATTCAGGGAATGGAGAGTATTGCGGGCAGATAAAGGGCCTGTCCCACTTTCATGACCTAATTCACGACCTCTGCCGAGCTTGCCCTTGATTCATACTCGCAGCATGGTCGTCACAAGGTTGTAGGAGGTCATAGGTAGGTCGTAGGAAGGTCATGATGCTAGTCGTAGGTACTCGTGGCATCAAGTAGGTCGCGGCGTTTTTTTCAACATGATGAAAAATGTCCACGAGTAAAAATGGTCGTGAATTAGGTCGTGAAAGTGGGACAGGCCCTTAAGAGTTAGTCTTCGCATCATGTTTTAGTTTAGTTTAGAGATACAGGGTGGAAACAGGCTCTTTGGCCCACCGAGGTCATGCCAACCCGCATATTAGCACTATCCGACACACGAGGGATAATTTACAATCCTTTACTGAAGCCAATTAACCTACAAGCCTGCACGTCTTTGGAGTGTGGGAGGAAAATGGAGCACCCGGTCGTTCACAGGGAGAACGTACAAACTCCATACATACAGCACCCGTAGTCAAGATGGTACGCCGGTTCTCCGGCACTGTAAGACATAAACTCTACCGCCACATCGCTGTGCCACCCAATACATGTGCCACCCTTACATACCTGGCAAAAAAATTATGGGCTGAAGGGCCTGTTCGTGTTCTGTACTGTTCCATGTTCTATATACACTGCACTTAAAAATGGTTCATTTGAGGCCAAGAGTGTGTAGAAAGGAAATGCAGATGCTGGTTTAAACCAAATATAGACACAAAATGCTGAGGTCCGAAGAGGGTCTCGACCCAATCCCAATCGACACCCATCCAGAGATGCTGCCTGTCCCATTGAGTTACTCCAGTATTTTGTGTCTATCTCCATTTGAGGCCAGGACTTGGGTAAGGGATGCAAACAAGAGCCCACCTTTCCTCCTCACCAGGCCCAGGTGAGTTCATGCATACTTGCACACAGATTTATCAAATTATATTAAGGAAAAACATGTGTCCCTCTGAATGCAGATTCTGAAGACCCTAATTTGAGAAATGCAGCATAGAGCTGCAAGTATGTAAGGAATCCTTCTCTCCTGCACACCTTCCTACCTCACTTGGATCCATAACTAATTCCAGAAGAGATTTCTCTCAATAATTTTTGTCTGTTCTTATACCACTCATTACTATGCAAGGCAAATCAAATTGCGTTAAAACATATTCAAAGTTAATGTGGAGCAATTTGGGTGAAAGGGAAGACTTCAGGCTGATTTAATTGACTTTTTTCAAGACTGTACAGGGAATTCAGAAAACTGATCCAGGTAAATTGCGCACCAAAGTTTCATTTTTCTTTAAATTAGGAAGTTAGCAATAAGAAGAGAATTCAATTGGAACCTCTTCGTGCAAAGGGTAATGGGCTGTGGAATAAGTTCAGAGAAAGATCAGTGAAGTGTAATATGTATCACAAAAGAGAGAAGAAATTGCATTGAAGGAGTATCTCAGCGTTTTCTCTAGGGTTCACCACTGCACTTCACAATCAGTATTGCCAGAGAGAGAACAAACTAGGAGAGACGTCCTAAACGTGACTTGCACCGTACAGCTTTTTTTAATCCTCCTGTTCTTTGTGCTTCTAATGTATTTCCTCCCTTCCGTCGAAACCATTTCTCCCTCACTCTTTTTTCTTTTGATCTTGTCCAGTCTAGAGATACAGCGTGGAAACAGGCCCGTCGGCCCACTAATTCCTCGCCGACCAACGATCACCCATACAGTAGTTCTATCCTATACTCTAGGGACTTACAAACCCGCACGTCTTTGTAATGTGGGAGGAAACTGGAGCACCCGGAGAAAACCCACACGGTGACAGGGAGAACGTACAAATTCCTGGCAGATCTATCTTTCCCATTCTCCTGTCTTCTCCCCATAACCCCTGACACACTGACTAATCAAGAATCTATCAAACTCCACTTTAATAATATCCATTGACTTGGCCTCCACAACCTTGGCAATGAATTCCACAGATTCACCACCCTCTGAGGAAAGAAATTCCTCCTCATCTCCTTCCTAAAGGTACATCCTTTTATTCTGAGGCTGTGGCCTTTGGTCCTAGAATCTCCCACCAGTGGAATCATCATTCTCCACATCCTTTCTTTAATATGTTTATCTTATTTTATTTCCATTTTCTTTCTGGAAATGTTGTTTTTCCCATTTTTTAATGGATGGTAAAATGTAAAAACCAATTCATGGAGAAACTATGTCAATAGACAGAACACTTCCTATTTAATACTGCCATTAACATTCTCAAGCATCTAGTCAGTATACTAAACATTTAGTCATTTTATGCTCTCCCACCAATATCGTGCTGCTATATTCTACACTACCTATCGTGTTGTCAGCATATATTTTTTATTTAACTACTTTTACAATCTCAGGATGTTGTAAAACCAGTTCCCAGAACCTTCAGCAGGTTAGATTAGTTTATCATCCAGAAGCAATTGAACGGAGATTTTATAGCTTTGAGAGAGCGAAACAAGAATACAAATTACACTTTTTTCATTATTTGAGTTCAATTTAATGTCATCAATTGTTGAAACTGTCTTTAGTATTTATAGGTGACGCCATGTTTATTTGATTTTTAATTGTAATTAAACACTTCTGGGTATCGAGGCAATTGTGAAATATCCTAACAGATGGCAAAATTAAGAGTGTCTATTTCATGCATGTTGTAAATATTAGGGCATTAAAGGTACAGCATGGAAACAGGTGCTTCGGCCCAACGAGTTTGCATCACCCAGTGATCACCCGTGCACTAGCAGTATCAAGCACGCTAGGTACCAATTTACACAAGACAATTAACATACAGACCTGTACATCTTCGGGGTGTGGAAAGAAACCAGAGCACCCGGACAAAACCCATGCGGTCACAGGGAGAACGTACACACTCCACAAACAGACAGCACCCATAGTCATGATCGAATCCTGTGACCTGCTGCTGGAGTAACTAAGCAGATCAGGCAGCATCTCTGGAGAACATGGATAGGTGACGTTTCGGATCAGGGCCCTTCTTCAGACCTGAAATGTCACCCATCCATGTTCTCCAGATATACTGCCTCATGTGCTGAATTGCTCCAGCATTTTGTATCATTCCTGGAGGAGTAACGGGAATGGGAGCTAGTAGGCGTCTAATGGGCTGAATGGCTTCACTCTGTGTGCCATTGAACGTATGACAAGCCAAAAACAGAACCACCACCAGGCTCAGAATACAGTCAATGATGGACAGTTAAGACAAAAGGCTATCTCTATTCTTAACATTGATTGCATTTATTTCTTCACCATTCTCAAACTTGTCAACGAAAATCCAAAGTTAATAAAATGGTTAGCAAAAAATCAAATTGGGAGAAGGAACATCATATTAGGTCATAAGGTCATGTGATAGGAGTAGAATTAGGCCAGTTGGCCCAACAAGTCTACTCCGCCATTCAATCATGGCTGATCTATCTCTCCCTCATAACCCCTTTCTGCTACCTTCTCCCCATATCCTCTGATACCTATACTAATCCAGAATCTATCTATCTCTGCTTTAAAATTTACTCTGACGGACTCCACAGCCTTCTGGGGCATAGAATTCCACAGATTCACCACCCTGTGACTAAATAAATTTCTCCTCATCTCCTTCCTAAAAAAATGCCCTTTAATTCTGAGGCTATGACCTTTAGTCCTAGACTATTGAATCTGCTGTTTTGCTGGACTCACTGAAAGAATGGTAGGGTATCAGGTACACAAAGCCTTGACGAATATTGTGCATATATCTCTGGTCTTTATTTACGTCTCTATTGCCACTCAATTTATGAAATTTGACTTCCATCAAAATGATAAATGCATAAATAAAGCTCACCAGTATCGGGGTGGGAGGAGGGGGGGGGGGAATGGGGGGGACAACAAGTCACACCATTGGTGACAAATGTCCCCATTTAACCAAATGTCAACAGCAAAACAGAATCACTGAAGGCCCTCATCAATCAGATATTTCTGGAAATTTGCTGTCACATAATGCTTTCATTCAGAAGGAAAGCTGCAAGCTGTCAGCTGTAGGCCCAGTCTACTGGGATATTAGCAGCAGAAATCCCAGGCTAGCTAAGTTTGAAAATAACTCAAGCAAAGTGGTTGGCACCACACACACTTAACACACAAAGTGACAAGGGGAAAGAAAGGGAAGGTGAAGGAGAAATCTTTCCGTGGCAGGAATGTGGCTTTCTGTGAGTGCATATTGACTGTATGCATCATGGCCTGGCTCGGCAACTCGAATGTGCAGGAACGAAGAAGATTGCAAAAAGTGGTGAGCACTGCCCAGTCCATCGCAGGTACAAACCTCCTCATCATTGAAGGGATCTACAAGAGTCGCTGCCTCAAAGAGCCAGCCAGCATCATCAGAGACCCACACCACCCTGGCCATAATCTCATTTCACTCCTGCCATCGGGAAGAAGGTATAGGATCCTGAAAAGTGTGACCTCCAGGTTCGGAAACAGTTTCTTCCCTGCAACAGTCAGGCTATTAAACACTACAATCTCCAAATAAGCTCTAAAGTAATTAGACTTGGGAGCATTGGTTTTGTCGTTTTGTATTATTTTATTGTTTACATACATATGTGTGTGTGTGTGTGTGTGTGTCTGTGTGCGTGCATGTGTGTATGTGTACATGGATTACATCTGAATGCGTGTAGATATGTCTGTGGGTATGTGTTATACATTCTATATATTATAGTATGTATATTATATACATATAATTGTTTTTACTTTTTGTTCTTTATTATGGTGTTTAGAGGGTACATGTGCTGCTGCAAGTAAGAATTTTATTGTTCCATTTTGGGACATATGACAATAAAACACTCTTGACCTTTGATGTGGAATTACACCAAGTAATAAAATTTGGATTTAAATGCAATCCCTAATGAAAACTTGTTGCCTTCAAATTTGG
The DNA here is from genome assembly GCF_010909765.2 of Amblyraja radiata. Lineage (NCBI taxonomy): Eukaryota > Metazoa > Chordata > Chondrichthyes > Rajiformes > Rajidae > Amblyraja > Amblyraja radiata. The sequence goes on along the minus strand of NC_045974.1, from coordinate 25,714,936 downwards.
TCCTCAAATAAAGGGTCTTGTTTCTGACTGGGAGAATTGTGATGAAGATATGTTTTGTTCCAATATAAAATGTCTACTTTTACAAAAATGATTGAGTAAAAACATGAATCTTCTGGTTTGGGGGAGATTTCAGAGAAGTGTCAGCAAATGTGTTTAACCAACACGTATAAAACACCCAGACCTTTTTACTTAACAAAACTATTAGCTTATTTATTTGGTAGTAACTTTTATCAATTTGCTATTAACATTTATTAAAATCACAGATTGAGAAATGTTGCACTATAAAAGTACAATTTAAATTGGGTGGCACAGTGGTGCTGCGGTAGAGTTGCTGCCTTACAGCGTCAGAGACCCGGGTTCGATCCTGACTATGGGTGCTGTCCGTACAGAGTTTGTACATTCTCCCTGTGACAGTGTGGGTTTTCTCTGGATGCTCTGGTTTCGTCCCACATTCAAAAAGACGTGCAGATTTGTAGGTTAATTGGTTTCTGGAAATTGTCCCTAGTTTGTTGGATAGAACTGGTGTATGGGTGATCGCTGGTCGGCATGGACTCAGTGGGCCAAAGGACCTCAGGCTCCAGGGTCTGTATGGAGTTTACATGTTACCCCTGTCTCTGTTAGTGGTTGTCTAACACATCACAATGCTAGTACATTAACTGGTCACTGTAAATTAATACTTAGTGTAAGTAAGTGGCAAAAGAATCCATGGAGGGATTTGATATCTATGTAAGAGAGAATAAATGTAGATACAAAGAACTACCTGTTTCCATGCTGTATCTTTAAAACTGAAACTACTGCATTGCATTTCAAATACCTGCACTTGAAAATGTATTAAAAAAAAACAATTTAAAAGCTATTTTGAAAGAATTGAACTTTATAACATTATAAACACAGAAGAAAACATACTAGGATAATATCTTCTTCCATTTTATTCACTTACAAGACTAATATTCTCAAAAAACTAACATTTCCATTTTTCCGTAAGTGTGACCCTCTGAAAGATATATGAGAATGCAAGCAATAAACTCTCTCTCAGAGAGTTCATCCCACTAACTCTGGGTAAGATACTTCCTAAATGTAGATGCTATGACTGAAATGAGAATCACATCATCTGGGCAGAAGGTACAAACACACAGCCTCAAACTGTAAAATCTACCAATTTATCATTCAGTGACAGAACTGCAGAAAACGATGTTCTTTTTAAATCCCTGCAACATCCCAAATGAAAGAACAGCACTTCTATACGAAATAACTCTGAGCTATAGGGAGAGGTTGACCAGGCTGGGATGAGGTGTGATCTTCAAGAGATGTATAAAATTATGAGAGGAATAGAACCTCTTGCCCAGAGTAAGGGAATCGAGACACATAGGTTTAAGGTGAATGGGGAAAGATTCAAGAGGAATCGCATGGGTAATTTTTTCACACAAAGGTGGTGGGTGTATGGAAGGAGCTGCCAGAGGCGGTGGTTGAGGCACATGCTATCATAAAGTTTATGAAACAATTAGACAGGTACATGGATGCGACAGGTCTAGAGGGATATGGGCCACACGCAGACAGGTGGGACGAGTGAAGGAGGGACATGTTGGTCGGCATGGGAAGTTGGGACAAAGGGCCCCGTTTCCACACTGTATGACTCTATAGGTCATATGGTCATAAGTCATGTCATAAGTGATCGGAGCAGAATTAGGCCATTCGGCCCATCAAGTCTACTCTGCCATTCATTCAATCATGGCTGATCTATCTCTCCTTTAATAACCCCATTCTCCTGCCTTCTCCCCATAACCCTTGACACCTGTATTAATCAATAATCGATCTATCTCTGCCTTATAAATATCCACTATATTCAGTGAAATTGTTCACTGGGAATCAGTCAGCGCTGGTTGTTCAACTAAAACTAGACATACTGACATCAGTGAGGATATTATCTAATATTTAATCACAGAGGACCGAATTCTAGAAGTGTTTTAAAAAATGTACAATCCAGACTATAACAGCACCAGTATGATGTCTGCACCAGTCATGATGACAATTTAATTTGGGTGGCACAGTGGTGCAGCGGTAGAGTTGCTGCCTCACAGCGGCAGAGACCCGGGTACGATCCTGACTATGGGTGCTGTCGGTACGGAGTATGTACGTTCTCCCTGTGACCATGTGGGTTTTCTCCAGGTGTTCCCGTTTCCTCCCACAGTCCGAAGACCTACAGGTTCATAGGTTAATTTGAATTCAGTAAAAAATGTAAATTGTCCCTAGTCTGTAGAATTATGTTAACGTATGGGGTGATCACTGGTCTGTGTGGACTTGGTCTGCTGAAGTGCCTGTTTCCACGCTGTATCTCTAAACTAAACTAAACTAAATCTGCTTGCACACGATCTATAATCCTTCAATTACCTGCCCATTCATCTATCTGTCTAAAAGCCTCTTAAACGTTGCGATTGTATCTGCTACCACCACTTTCCCAGCAGCACTTTCCAGACACCTACCATTCTCTGTGTGGGAACCTTGCCCAGTAAATCTCCTTTACACTTTCCTCCTCACCATTTGCAACATGGTTTAAGCAATTCCTCCTTATGCTTAGAAAGCTCCAAGAAATGGAATGATACAATGGTTCTTTGTTGTCACCTATATACTGCACAGTGAAATTCTTTATGCACAGCTCACACTTGCATGAGTCGCCATATTTTGGCACCATTTACAAAAGAAAGAGTCAGAAGTCCGGTCCACATGCTAGATCTACTGGAGCGCCTCTGATCCAGGTAAGCCCCAGCCTGCTGCAGAGATCCTATGGAAGATGTTGGTTTATACCAAAGCTGGTTGACACAAAGTGTTGGAGTAACTCAGCAGGTCAGGCAGCATCTCAGGAGAAAAGGGACGTGTGACATTTCGGTTCGGAACCCTTCTTAAGTCGGAAGAAGGGTCCTGACCCGAAACGTCACCCATCCCTTTTCTCCAGAGAAGCTGCCTGTCCTGCTGAGTTACTCCAGCACTTTGTGTCTATCTTCCAAAATAGTGCTTGAGGGTTCCCACATGAACACAACCTTGTTTTGAAAACAGTGGCCATTAGAAGTCAAATTTTCCATATTTAGTTTAAGTTAGTTCAGAGATACTACATGGAAACAGGCCCTTTTGCCCACCAAGTCTATATCACCCATACACTAGTTCTATCCTGCACATTAAGGACAATTTACAGAGGCCAATTAACCTACAAACCCTCACGTCTTGGAATGTGGGAGGAAGCCGGAGCACCCAGAGAAAACCCACACTGTTACAGGGAGACCGTATAAACTCCGTACGGACAGCACCGTACGCTCAGGGTCGAACCCGGGTCTCTGGCGCTGTGAGGCAGCAACTCTACCACTTGCTTTAATCGTGGGGTTACAGCTGAACTAGGCTGAGTAAGGAAGGCAGATTTTCCTCCCTATGGGACATTAATTAAGGCATAATAACACACTACCCTCTGCAGAGAAGTGATGTTACGTTGACAGGGATAAACTCCAAATGCATAAAACTGATTATAATTCTTAAGCTGTATATTTACAGTAATTAATGTTCCACATCAGACACTCAAAAGATTAGTAATGCAGATGGATCTTCACAATAATTCAGTATATTAATGATCGCTTTTATTGGTAAAAGCTCTTTACTCTAGATTCACTTTTTTGGGTTTAAATATCATATTTGCGGTACAGTGACACAGCTGGTAGAACAGCTGCCTCATAGCGCCAGAGACCCAGGTTTGATCCTGACCTCGGGTGCTGTCTGTGCGGAGTTTATATGCTCTCCCCGTGATCACATGGGTTTCCTCCAGGCGCTCCGGTTTCCTCCCTCACCCCAAGGACGTGCTGGTTTGTAGGTTAATTGTCCTCCATAAAATTGGTGTGTAGGGAGTGGATGAAGCAGCAGGACAACATAGAATTGGTGAGAATGGTGTGAGTTGCTGTGCACTCGTTAGGCCCAAGGGCCTGTTTCTATGCTCTATCTTTGAACTAAACTAAACCCCAAGTGCGATGATGAGGTTGGAACTTGAGTCTCCAGATCAATAATACAAACTTCCAGACACGAGTTCCCAAAAGAGGCAAAGAGTTCATAACCTTTCGTGTCAAGATACATGTGCTATCGATTGTGTAAACCTGGCAATAAAAGAGTTCATTCTGATGCCAAGAGCATTGTTTCAATTGACAAATGGTCCCAAAATCTCTTGTCCTTTCCGCTTATGGGTTAAATCAAATTTTAACAATTAACCTGTTAGCATCAAATAATTAATTCCATTTAACAATAGGCTAAGCGAAGAGCAATTACTTGATTCGCTTCCAACACTGGTGTTAATGATAACATTTTATAATGCTTTGGTAATATAATAACAGTGAATAGCAAGGTTGCATTAAGAATCCTCACAATCAACAAATTTAATCAAAATTATTTAGTAAAAGCTCTGAAAGGAATGAAAGGCAGTTCCTAACCTTTTCGTCACCATGCAGATTTGGTTTGGTGACAATTGATTTCTTTAATCCTGAGTTGTGAGGAATTGCTATTTCAATGCCCTTTTATTGAATCTATATACAGGCAGAGTATTAAATAGTAATCTCTAAGCTGCATAAAACGTTTTAATCAAGACAGGCAGAAGAGAGAATGGTTTTAAAATTATAAAAAATGAAAAATACTAGGGTCTCATATCCTGGAGTATTTTATTCGTTCTTCCAAGGGATGTGTAGTCATCAAATAAGGCAAGCATTTATTGCCAATTGCAATTCCAAATTTCAAGTAACTCCTGCACTCCTGCTAGTCCCTCCAGCTGCGTTTGGCTCATATCCCTCCAAACCTATCCTATCCATGTACCTGTCTAAATGTTTCTTAAATGTTGCAATAGTACCTACCACAACTACCTCTTCTGGCTGTTCATTGCATACACCCACAACCCTTTGTGTAAAAAACTTATGGCTCAGGTTCCTATTATATCTTTCCACCTTCACAAATCTTTGATCTCGGGTTATCGATTCCCCTACTCTGTTTATTTACCCGATCTATCCACTCATGATTTTGTGAAACCGTGTAGGATATTCTATAGGTGTCATTGAGTTATTTGTTGTTCCAGTATTAAGTGCATTGTATAATCACATTATCAACAGTAGCTGATCATTAAATATGTCTCTGCTAAAACCTACCGAATAGTGAAAGGCTTGGATTGAGTAGATGTGGAGAGGGTGTTTCCACTTGTGGGGGAGTCTAGGGCCATAGGTCATAGCCTCAGAATAAAAGCACGTTCATTTCGGAAGAGGATGAGGAGGAATTACTTTAGTCAGAGGGTGGTGAATCTGTGGCATTCATTGTCGCAGAATGCTGTGGAGGCCAAGTCAATGGATATTTTTAAAGCAGAGATTGATAGATTCTTGATTAGTAGGGGTGTCAGGGGTTATGGGGAGAGGGAAGGAGAATGGGATTGAGGGGGAGAGATAGGTCAGCCATGAATGAATGGTGGAGTAGATTTGATGGGCAGAATGGCCTAATTCTTAGCAATCTTCTCACGGAAGTAATTAAATCTTCTGTTTATTTCTTTTGGTGTTCATTATATAAAACTTCATGCTCTCACGCGTTGTTTAGTTCAGTTTAGGTTAGAGATACAGTGCAGAAACAAGACCTTCAGCCCACTGAGTCCACGCCAACCAGCAATCCCCTACACACAATAGGGACAATTTACAATTTTTACCGAAGCCAATTAACCTGCAAACCTGTACGTCATTGGAATGTGGAAGGAAACTGGAGCGCCCAGAGAAAACCCACGCGAAAACGGGGAGAACATACAAACTCTGTACAAACAGCACCCGTAGTCAGGATCTAACCCGGGTCTCTGGCAGTGTAAGGCAGTCACCCTACCGCTGCGCCATCGTGCCGTCCCAGTGGTTATTAACTGAATATGTTTCTTCTTGCCTGCAAACTGCAGCAATTGAACTGTCCCTGTCCACACCAATTACTGACCTCTCTGAATAAGAAAAAGTCCTCCTGTGGTGCCACTAATTGGAACACTTAGTAAATCTTCAATTAGGCAGGCATCAGGTAACACCTAAATGATAACTACAGTGCAGCCTTGTAAATGTTAAAGGGCCTGGGGTGACATTTGCGCAGGTGGCGCGCGAAGATTTTGTGAATCCCAAAATCCTGGGGCACCGCGCGTCACTGCCTACATCACCACGCACCATGCACGCGTAATGCACGCCATACGTGCATCACGACGCACGCGTCGTGACGCGTAAATGATGTCTCGTAAATGACGCGCAAGTGGGACAGGCCCTTAAGCAGCCATAAGAAAGTCTCCTTTATTTGTGATTAAATTATAAAGAATAAATATTTGCCCAGTTCAATGCAAAATAAAATGCTAATTTGGCGGTGACGCGGTGTGATAACGTACGACGCGCGGTGTTTTTTCAAGTGTCGCAACATTTTTTTTGTCGCCGCTGGATTTTGAAATGTTCAAAATCTTTTGGCGACACTGATATGCGGCCGGCAAAATCACCAAGTGGGACAGGCCCTTTAGAGATACAGCGCGGACACAGGCCATTCAGCCCACCGTGTCCGCACCGAACAATGATCACCCCATACACTAACACTATCCTACACACTAGGGACAATTTACAATTTTACCGAAGGCAATTAACCAACGAACCTGTACTTCTTTGGAGTATGGGAGGAAACCGGAGCACCCAGAGAAAACCCACGCAGTCATAGGGAGATTTACAAAAGCCGTACGGACAGCAACCTGGATTGAACCCAGGTCTCTGGCGCTGTAAGGCAGCAGCTCTACCGCTGGTTCACTGTGCCGCCCTTAAGTCTACCATTCTTACACTACAATCGTTGCACTTTTGTATTAACTATGATTGTGCATATCTATAGTATGAATTTATTGGATGATATGCAAAACAAGAATTTCACTGTACCCAGGTGCATTTGACGATAAAGTATTATTGAATCATTGAATACATAATACTCACCCCCAAATTGTTTCCAATGCTATGTGACTCCTCTACACTCTGCAGCCCTGTAAATAGCTTTGTATGTACTCTTACACTCTTACATAGGAATGTCACATTACTTATGAATGACAATTTTTTTTAATATATGTGAATCTTATTACACGTGAATTTGAGTCCCTTTAGGAATACATTTAGTCTTATTACGCATGAATGTTTACCCTTGTTATATATGATTGTCAGGCTTTTTCATAATACATGTGAGTCTTGTTACATATAAGTTATTAGTCCAGTTTCAATGTATTGAAATTGAGTTGACTTTGAGTTTAATTTATAGTCACGTGAGAAGAAACAGTCCCTGAATCAGGGTGTGTGCGTTTTCACACCTTTGTACAGGGTACCTCTTGCCTGATGGGAGTGGGGAGAAGAGGGAATGACCGGGGTGAGACCAGTCCTTGATTTCATTTCATTTCATTTTCTTAATTAATCAATTATATTCTTCCACTTCAATATAACATACTAATATGCTTTGCCTCCTTCCCAACTATGTTTCACTTTCCACAGATCCTGTCTGATCTGCTAAATATTAATTGCATTTATTTCAGATTGCAACACTTGCAGTTCATTGATGCTCTTTGCCTTTTACTTATAATATATTTCAGTTCAGTTTAGTTTATTATCACATGCACCGAAGTAAAGTGAAAAGCTTTAGTTGCGTGCTATCCAGTCAGTGGGAAGACGATACATGATTACAATTGAGCCATTTACATGTATAGGTACATGATAAGGAAATACATTTAATGCAAGGTAAAGCCAGGAAAGTACGATCAAGGATATTCCGGGGGTCACTATCTACCTCCCTGTGACCCCATTAGTTTCTCTGGGTGGTCCAGTTTCTTCCCACACTCCCACACTCCCACACTCCCACACTCCCACACTCCCAAGACGTACAGGTTTATAGGCTTTGGTAAAATTGTAAATTGTCTCTAGTGCGTGTAGGGTAGTGTTAGTGTATGGTGATTGCTGGTCGGCGCGGACTCGATGGACTGAAGAGCCTGTTTCCGAGCTGTATCTCCAAACTAATCTAAGACTCTCAGGATCCTTAAAATGGAGAGCACTTTACAAAATAGGCTTAACTTTGAGCCTTACTGACTTTCTCCTCTTTAGTACAGTCTACTTTTAGATTTAGTCAATAACATGGGCCTTGGGACCACAGGCGATGGTCTTAACGCATCTTCTGATGTTGGGGATTGTTCGTGGATGAAAATTATTGAAACCTATTGCACACTGGGCACAGATTCTCGTGACAGCTCCTGCGTGATTACTTCTAATTGAGGCTGTTATCCCAGTGTGAACATCCCCACGTTGTAATTGTGTGAACTGAGCCAAAGACTGCTGGTCCTGCTGAGTCACAAGAACTGATCAATCGGCTGAAAATCAGCATTTAATGAAAAGCGAGAGATTGCATTGGTTCTCCTTGTAATTAATGAGCTGCTGCTTAAGATTGTAGAAATAAGCCGTTTTTAAACCATGCATTTGTGAGAGTGCAATTTTCTTAATGGCGCATTATTTATGGAGGTGGAAGCTCTTCGATATTGCATGTCTTTTACCCAGAGTGGGGGAATCGAAAACCAGAGGCCACAAGATTAAGATGAGAGGTGCAAATTTGAACCTCGAAATAGGAACCTGAGGGGCAATATTTTCACACAGATGGTGGTGGGTATATGGAACAAGCTGCCAGAAGAGATATATGAACATTGACTTCTCTAATTTCAGGTTGTCCTTACTGTCTCCTCCCCTTCGCAGCTCTCCCTCAGCCCTCTGGCTCCTCCTCTTCCTTTCTTCTTCCCGCCCCCCCCCCCCCCCCCCCCCCCACCCTCACATCAGTCTGAAGAAGTATTTTGGCCCGAAACGTTGCCTATTTCCTTTGTTACATAGATGCTGCCGCACCCGCTGAGTTTCTCCAGCATTTTTATCTGCCAGAAGAGATAGTTTAGTTAAGTTGTTAAGTTAAATTAAGATGAAGCAGTCTGAAGAAGGGTTCCAAGCCAAATTGTCACCTATTCCTTTTCTCCTGAGGTGCTGCTTGACACGCTGAGTTACTCTAGCATTTTGTTTCTATCTTAAGTTAAGTTTATTTTATAATTGTCACATGTACCAAGAAACAGTGAAAAGCTTTTTTGTTGCGTGCTATCCAGTCTGCAAAAAGACTATACATGATTACAATCAAGTCATCGACAGTGTAGATACAGGATAAGGGTATAATGTTTAGTGCAAGATAAAGTCCAGTAAAGTCCGATTAAAGATAGTCCGAGGTATGATCTCCAATGAGGTAGATGGTAGGTCAGGACCGCTGTAGACCTCAGAACAATATCAAAGGGAGGGGGATCATTGCTATACTGAATGTCAAAACAAGGAATTGCAGATGTTGGTTTACACAAAGGTCAAGAGTGCTGGAGCAACTCAGCGGGTCAGGCAGCATCTGCGGAGAACATGGATAGGTGACGTTTCAGGTCGAAACTCTTCTTCAGACTGGAGAAGAGTCCCGACCCAAAACTTCACCTATCCATTCTCTAAACTCCATTCTCCTGCCTTCTCCAAATGCGTTCATAAGTTATGGGAGGAGAATTAGGCCATTCAGCCATTGAGTCTACTCTGCCAGTCAATCTTGGCTGATGTATTTTTCCCTCTAAACTCCATTCTCCTGCCTTCTCCCAATAACCCTATCTAATCAAGAACCCATAAATCTCCACTTTAATAATACCCAAAGACATGGCCTCCACAGCCGACTGTGCCAATGGATTCTACAGATTCACCACCCTCTGGCTAAATAAATTCCTCCTCATCTCCATTCTAAAGATAAGTCCTTTTATTCTGAGCCCTCGGGTCCTAGACTCTCCCACTAGTGGAAACATTTCCTCCAGTCTCCAGAACACCCCGTCTTGAAAATTAGACCATGTGTTACCCTGGTTGATAGCAGTGTTTCTGCTATACAATCCTGTTGTCTGGATTGAAGCCTTTTAGTTATGTGGACAGATTGGATAGAATGACTTTGCTTTCATTGGAGCAATAGAATGAATGAATTAATTGATTAATTAATCCATTAATTAATTAATTAATTAGTGAATATTGACCAAGTATTCACATACAAGGAATTTGCCTTGGTGCTGCGCCCACAAGTGACAATATGACATACAGTGACAGATAGGAATGACACATAAAACATTAAACATTAATAATAAAACATTATCAATTAAACATGTGAATTAAATAAAATACCAGAGGAAACGGAGGCTACAGATTTTTGGTTATTGAGTAGAGCTACTACTCGTGGGAAAAAAAGCTGTTTTTATGTCTGGCTGTGGCAGCTTTGACAGTCTGGAGTCGCCTTCCAGAGGGAAGTGATTCAAAGAGTTTGTGGCCAGGGTGAGAGGGGACAGAGATGATCTTACCCGCTCGCTTCCTGGCCCTTGCAGTGTACAGTTCGTCAATGGAGGGAAGGTTGCAGCAATAACCTTCTCAGCTGATCGGATGATTCGCTGCAGCCTCCATATGTCGTGCTTGGTGGCTGAGCCAAACCAGACCATGATGGAGAAGGTGAGGACAGACTCAACGATGGCCGTATATAATTGGACCATCATTGCCTGTGGCAGATTGTGCTTCCTCAGCTTCTGCAGGAAGTACATCCTCTGTTGTGCCTTTTTGACTGTGGAGTCGATGGTAGCCCCCCATTTAAGGTCCTTTGAGATGATAGTTCCCAGGAACTTAAAAGACTCCACAGACGTGACTGTGGTGTTGTTGATGGTGAGTGGGATGAGGGGAGGGGGAGCTCTCCTAAAGCCTACAATCAATTCCACTCTCTTAAGAGCAATGAGCTCCAGGTTGCTGAGATGGCATCAGGACGCCAGCTGTGTCACTTCCTGTCTGTAGGCAGATTCCTCCCCATCCTGGATCAGTCCAATCAGGGTTGTGTCTTCCGCAAACTTGACAGAGGTGTCAGTGGAGGTGCAGTCATTGGTGTAGAGAGAGTAGAGGAGAGGAGAGAGTATGCAGCCTTGCGGTGCTCCTATGCCGAGTTCTGCGGGTCCGAGATGTGCTTTCCCAGCCTCACATGCTGCTTCCTGTCTGTCAGGAAGCTGGTGATCCACCGACAGAGAGGTTCAGGCACAGTCAACTTGGAAAGATTGGAATGTAGTAGCTCTGGCACAATGGTGTTGAATGCAGAGCTAAAATCAACAAACATAAATTCCCGCATAGATTCCCTGGCGGTCTAGATGCTGGAGGATGAAATGCCAGCCCAGGCTGACTGCATCATCCACAGATCTATTGGCCCGATATGCAAACTGCAGAGGGTCCAGCAAGGGTTCATGATATTTTTCAGCTTGGCCAGCACAAGCCTTTCAAGGGTCTTCGTGACTACAGAGGTCAGTGCGACAGGCCTGTAGTCATTAAGACCAGTAATAGAGGCTGAGGGATGACCAAATAGTATTTTATAGAAAACCATGTCCCCGACTTCTAGCTGAGAAGATAAAGGTTGGGGTTATTCTCCCTTAAGTAAATCCAAGTATATAAAGTGTCACTCATCCTTTCCCAGATTAGGTTTTATTGCAACACTTACTGCATAATTAAATGTGTAGGATGATGCCCTTGATCTATAATAGTGTAATGTATGTATCATAGAGTTTAAAAGAGATACAGCATGAAACAAGTCCTTCTGCCCACTGAGTCGTCAACTACCCATTCACACTAATCTTACATCAGTCCCGTTTTTTAATCACTATGCATCCTTATCAATTCCCCTGAAATTCTACCTCTGACCTACTCGTGAAGGGCAATTTACACGTTGTCAATTAACCTACCAACCCACATGCCTTTGGGGTGTGAGGGGAGAGGGTACCAGACCACCCAGAGGAGAAGAGTCAAGGGTGGCACAGTGGCGCAGTGGTAGAGTTGCTGCCTCGCAGCACCAGAGACGCGGGTTCGATCCTGACTGCCCGTGCTGCCTGTACATTCTCCCTGTGACCTGGTGGGTTTTCTCCGGGTGCTCTGGTTATCTTTCACACTCCAAAGACGTCAGGTTTGTAGGTTAATTGGGTTCTGTAAATTGCCCCTAGTGTGTAGGATGGGATAGCACAGAGTTAGTGTATGGGAGATCGATGGTTGGCGTGGGCTCGGTGGGCTGAAGGGCCTGTTTCCATGCTGTAGCTCTAAACTAAACTAAGAGAGTCAAGAGTGTTTTATTTTCATGTCCCAAAATGGAACAATGTAATTCTTACTTACAGCAACACAACAGATATATAGACATAAGGTACACAAAAAAGCTGGAGAAACTCAGCGGGTGCAGCAGCATCTATGGAGCGAAGGAAATAGGCAAAGTTTCGGGCCGAAACCCTAGACATATTACTCTGTAAACAACATAATAAAAAACAAAAAGAGAAATTCAGTATATAAAAACAAAAAAAAATAACAGTGCAGAAACAAAAGCTATGTCCCCATTCCACCCAGTAACAAAGAGAACGTACAAACTCCACACATGCAGCATCTGAAATCAGGTTTGGGCCTGGTCCTCTGACATTGTGAGGTAGCACCCTAAAGTGCAAACTGCAGATTTAGTTTAGAGAGATACAGAGAGTTACAGCATGGATACAGGCCCTTCAGCCCACCAAGTCCACGCCGACCACCAATCACCCGTACATTAGTTCTACCCTACAGACTAGGGACAATTTACAGAAGCCAATTAACCCACAAACCTGCACGCCTTTGGAATGTGGGAAGAAACCGGGGCACACGGAGGAAACCCACGCGGTCACAGGGAGAACGTACAAACTCCACACTGACAGCACCCAGTCGTCTGGATCGAACCCGGGTCTCTGGCGCTGTGAGGCAGCAACTCTACCGCGGCGCCACTGTGCTGCCCTCTGTGCTGACCTCTAGTAGCTGCACCACTGAGCCATCTAACACACACCGCAGCACTAAGCTGGACTCCCCACTGTTTTCCCAATGTTCCTGTAGTGATCCAACCTGTTAAAGAAGTAGAGCAAAACTGCTGGAATGTCAAAGATGAAGCCTGCAGGACATTTCCTTTGCATAGATTAAATTAATAAATGCTTCTAAACACCCTCTTTTCCAGTTTCCAGTTGGTTACAGCTGTCATTTTTCATTTGAAAACTTGTTTAAGCAGTCTTTGAGTTATGCCCCATGCATCATCGTAAAGAAGTCTATCCAACTGAGAAAATTAGAATTAAGCTAGCCTGTATGAGCTGATATAACTTGCCTGGACACCCAATAAAAGGAAATCAACTTATACCCTTCTTCAGTTCCTTCTCTGATTGAGTTACGTGGACTGTGACTTACTCTGTCTCATCAGAAGACAAGTATCTCGTCGATCAGTTATAAGCATTGGGTCCAAAGAATATTCAGCTAATTTACTTGACAGTTTTCTCACATGTCTCTGATCGCTAAGTGTAATATTAAACTTCAGGCTTGTCAGATCTTTTCCTTTCAAATGAAATTGCCTTCAGGATATTCTGTCACCAATTCCAGTAATGGAATAACAATGTTTTTGTGAAATTATGTACAGGGTTGTCACTTTTCATCATCTTTGCATTTGGGGTAGTCAACACAATCGTATCACACAAAAATGGACCTCCAGTTTACTTTAGTTTAGTTTAGTTTATTGTCACGTGTACCGAGGTACAGTGAAAAGCTTTTTGTCGCGTGTTAACCAGTCAGCAGAAAGACAATACATGATTACAATTGAGCCGTCCACAGTGTACATGTACACGGTAAAGGAAATAACGTTTAGTGCAAGTTAAAGTCCAGTAAAGTCAGATCAAAGATAGTCCAAGTGTCTCCAATAAGGTAGATAGTAGTTCAGGACTGCTCTCTGGTTGTTGGCAAAATGGTCCAGTTGCCTGATAACAGCTGGGAATAAACTGCCCTGAACCTGGAAGTGTGCATTTTCACACTTCTATAGCTCTTGCCTGATGGGAGAGGGAACCTACGGCCCTGCCTGGACGTGCGGGAAATATGGCCCAGGTTTACAGCCAGCGTGGAGAAGCAGCGCTGGTGTCCCGTCAGTCCAGGCAGGGCTGTAGGTTAACCCGGCGAGACAGGCAGAGTTGAGCTGCATTTAGCGCTGGATTGACCTCTGAAGCCTCGCGTGTGTGTGTGAGTGTCGCCAAAACAATTGTGTCACCCCTGTCCCCCCGGTCCCCTCCATATTTTGATAGCGATTTCCGTGCCTGCCTGCCAGACTAATTTAAACCCTCCCGAGTAGCTCTAACAAATCTCCCCACTGGGATATCGGCTCAGATCAGTGGTATCCTGTCACCTGAATTGAAAGCCATGGATGCTGGGGCCTAATGCTACAAGAAACTATGTGGGAAAATTCAAATTTTCTCAGTTGGATAGACTTGCTTACGATGGTGCATGTGCGCATCAGTTGACCCAACCCTGACACCACTCCTTCCACAGAGAAACAGACACTCTAGGGAGCAAGGATTAGGAGTATCTGCACTTTGTACGCTGTGGTGTTGTGGGCCTCCTGATTGTTGCCCATTTTAATTCCCTTTCACATTCAAGATTCAAGAGAGTTTATTGTCATGTGTCCCAGATAGGACAATGAAATTCTTGCTTTGCTTCAGCACAACAGAATATAGTAGGCATAAATAAATACATAGCAGAACAGATCAGTATGACCATATACCAATGAATATATATACACATAAATAAACAGATAAAGTGCAATGGGCTATTCATGATCAGAGTTTTGATTAATAGCCTGATGGCTGTGGGGAAGTAACTTTTCCTGAACCTGGATGTTGCAGATTTCAGGCTTCTGTACCTTCTACCTGAAGGCAGCGGGGAGATGACCAGGATGGTGTGGGTCTTTGATGATGCTGGCAGCCTTTTAGCGGCAGTGACTGCGATAGATCCCCTCGATGGTAGGGAGGTCAGAGCCGATGATGGACTGTGCAGTCGCCGCGCTGGAGCTCCAGTGAACTGAAGACCGCCGAGTACAACATCACGGAGCTGCGGGTTTGTGGAGCGGTCAGCTGCGGGCGGCGGCGCCGAACTGTACACCGGGAGCCTGGGATCTCGCGACGAGATCGCCAGTAGTGGAGCTCCAGCCGGCGCGGCCTTGTTGGCTTCGGAAGCCGCGGCCTCCAGTACGGAAGCGGCCGTTCCAGGGTTCCCATGCCGCTGCGAGGATTCTCCCGACGCTGGAGCAACATCACCCGGCGAGAACGGCCAGGAACATCGGGCCTCCGTAGAGGCAACTGTGGAGGCCTCAATGGGCCCGACTATGGGTGAACTGGGGTTGGGGACTGGACTTTGTGCCTTCCCTCATGGTGGGAGCCATTGTGGGGGGATGTTCTTTATGTTTAATCTCTTATTAATGTTATGTCTGTATTCTTTCTTTATGTGCTGCACTGGCAAGAAGCATTTCACTACACCTAGGTGTATGTGACTAATAAATAACCTTTGACCTTTGACAGTGTCTACCACTTGTTGCAGTCTTTTCTGCTCCTGGGCACTCAAGTTGCCGAACCAAGCCACGATGCAACCGATCAGCATGCTCTCTACTGTGCACCTGTAGAGGTTCGAGAGAGACCTCCTTGTCATACCGACTCTCCGTAATCTTCTCAGGAAGTAGAGGCGCTGATGTGCTTTCTTTATAATTGCATCCGTGTTCTCGGACCAGGAGAGATCTTCAGAGATATGCACGCCAGGAATTTGAAGCTCTTGACCCTCTCCACCATCGACCCGTTGATATAAACGGGACTGTGGGTCCCCATCCTACCCCTTCCAAAGTCCACAATCAGTTCCTTGGTATTGCCGGTGTTGAGTCAAACGGTCGATCTCACTTCTATACTCTGACTCATCTCCATCAGTGATACGTCCCACAACAGTGGTGTCATCAGCGAACTTGATGATGGAGTTCGCACTATGACCGGCTACGCAGTAATGAGTATAGAGTGAGTACAGCAGGAGTACCTTGAGGTGCTCCCATGCTGACACTCCTATGACCTTGGACCACCCACTGCCAGGATAAAATCAAACACAACTTAGAAGATGTACTCATATTCTGCCTGGGTAGTTTACAACCCCATGGCATGGACATTGAATCCCCCCCCCCCCCCCCAATTTCAGGTGGCCTTTACAACCTGAAGGTGCTCCGGTTTCCACACATATTCCAAAGTCTGCAGGTTTGTGAGTTAATTGACTTGTCACCAGTGTGTAGGACAGAACCAGTGCATGCGTGATCTCTGGTTGCCATGGACTCGGTGGTACGAAGGACTTGTTTCCATGCTATAGCTCTAAAACTAAAAACATTAAAACTACCCTGATCACCCCACACACACCCTTCTTCCCACAATATCCCCAACCCCTCATCACCCTGTTTCTTTCCTCACTCCCCCCATCCATCTGCCCATTGCCCACACCCTCCTCCCATTGTTCATTAATTCATATTAAGTAGGCTATTCGGCCCATCGAGTCTACTCCACTATTCAATCATGGCTGATCTATCTTTCCCTCTCATCCCCATTCTTCTGCCTTCTCCCCATAACCCTTGAAACCAATCAGGTATCTGTCAATCTCCACTTTAAAAATACGCACTAACTTGGCCTCCACAGCCACCTGTAGCAATAGATTCACAGATTTACCACCCTCTGAGTAAAGAAGCCTTTACTCATCTCCTTTCTCAAGGTACATCCTTTTATTCTAAGGCTCTGCTCTCTGGTCCTAGTCTTTCCCACCGGTGGAAACATCCTCTCCACACCCACTCTCTCCAGGCCTCTCACTATTCAGTACGTTTAATTGAGGTTCCCCCTCATCCTTCTAAACTCCAATGAGTACAGGCCCAGTGTCATCAAGCACTCCCCTCGTTGGAGGCCCTGCCCCCCAATACTCACCCCTCCCCTCCCTCCATAGACCCCATCTGCCACCATCCTTCCCATATTTGGTTGCTCTGTTTCTGATCAAATTCCATAATCAACAGTCTTTTGTTCACTCCACTCATCACCTTCCACCACTATCACTATTTATATGTCTGTACTCCAATACATCTATGCGCCAAATGTCCCCTTGTCACCTGTATCCTCCCACTGCTTGCTAGCTCTTGCCTCATCCCACTCCTCCAACTGGTCATCTCCCCACTATTCTTTCAGTCCAGATGAAGAGGCGTGACTGGAAACGTCAACCACCCGATTCCCTCTACAGATGCTGCCTGATCCATGGAGTCCCCCCAGCTGCCCTCCTTACATTCTCTTTAATTCCTCTCCAACATCTGCACTTTATATTGTCTTCCTTTTACAGCACTTTTGCAATTTAGAAAATACATACACAGCTTAAAATAAAATCTAAATAAAATAGTACCTAGATTATAGAGACAAATTAGTATGACTCAGACCATTACACTCATGATTGTATTGGGCTTCAGTGGATATCATTGAAAGCATAACATGCTTCAAACTTGTCAAAATCAAATTGAATTTTTTTTTAAATTCTCAAATAGTTGGTAAGTTATCTCTTTGATAAAGAGAGTGAAAATTAACAAAGCCGTTAGTGCAAGGAAGGAAAGTGACCAAAATCAAAGAATATTGATAATGTGAAATAATCCATACCTTTATGAGGGTTTGCAGCTGATATCAATTTTCCCCAAAGGGTTATCACACATATGATAAGTATCAGTGTCCCTTTAACCATCCTTCAAAAACAAAAAGAGAGATTATTGTTTACAATTCATTTTATCTCTTGCGACAATTATTTGATTATTAATAAATTATTCAGCAATACCAATAAGTGCACATTCAACATCTCACTTTTAAAATTCTCATCCATATTTTCAAATGCCACTCTGCAATCTCCTTTCAGCTTCGGAGATATGTACACTTTTTAAATTCCAGACCTTGGCATAGCCCCAGTTTTAATTCCTCGACTCTTGATGACCATTATTGCTAAAAAACAAAGCTCAGAAATTCCCACCCTCAAACTCACCATCTTCTATTGACATTGGTATTAGTTTATTATTGTCATGTGTGCTGAGATACGGTGAAAAGCAGTAGTTTGTGTGCTATACAAACAAATTGGATAATCCTACAAAGAGTCATAGAGTCATACAGAGTGGAAACAGGCCCTTTGGCCCAACTTGCCCACGCCGACCAACATGCCCCCATCTAAACTAATACCACTTGCCTAAGTTTGGCCCATATTCCTCTAAACCTGTCTTATCCATGTACCTGTCCACATGTTTCTTAAAAATCGTGATACTACCTCCTCCAGCAACTTATTCCACACACCTACCACCCTTGGTGTAAAAAAGCCCCTCAGGTTTCCATTAAATCTTTCCCCCCTCACCTTAAAGTTATGCCCTCTAGTTCTCGATTCCCCTACTCTGGGCAAAAGACTATGCATTTACCTGATCTATTCCTCTCATAATTTTTAACTCTCAACATCCTCTATAAGATCACCCCTCATCTTCCTGCGCTCCAAGGAATAAAGTCCCAGTCTCCCCTGCCTATAGCTCAGGCCCCCGAGTCTTAACAAAATCCTGGTAAATCTTCTCTGAACCCTTTCAAGCTTGACAACATCTTTCCTATAAGATGATGACCAAAACTGAACACAATACTCTAAATGTGGCCTCACCAATACCTGATATATCTGTAATTTGACCTCCATTCACATGAATATCATCAAGCCAAACATCAGTACAACAGGTAGAATGAACAGAAAAATACCAGAGTGCATAATATAGTTATTCAGCATTGTAGCGTAACAATTCTAGAGAGAAAATCCAATGTCCACAATGACGTAGGCTGGAAGATCAGAACTATAACCTAATAGATGGAAGGGACGTTCTGAAGTCTAATAACAGAGGGGAAACAGCCACATATTTTGCAGCTTTTATAACTTTTGCCCGATAGGGAAGTGGAGAAGGAATAACCAGAGTGAGAATGATCTAACAGGAAAAATGGTCTAGCAGGAACTGGTCGGCGTGGAATCAGTGAGCCGTATGTTGTATCTCTAAAACTAAAACTAAGCCCTGACCCACCGAACCAGTCCCACAACCCCGCTATTCACAACACAACGTTAGCGCCACGGTGGTCCACGGTGGTCCACGAATGCCGTACGGTTATCGCACGGGGTTCCCACGATGTTCAACTCTGGTTAACTCTTGCGTCAAGTCGCCCCGTGAGAAAGTGCTTTAACACTGGCAGAGCAGCATAATCAGCCTCGAGCTGCCCACTAACCCATTTGACCTGGTCTCACTCTATCACAGATATTCTCTTTGTCCATTCTTCTCACCACCTTCACTAAAGTTCAAAATTACTTATTTTATTTGTCTTTCACTGTTCTGCAAAAAATGCCTCAAGACTTGAAAAATGGTTTATCTTTCCAGAGATACTGCCTGGCCTGCTGGGTTGTTGGTATTGGTTTTACAATATTTTCTGTTTCTATCTCCTTTATGTTCTTTGGTGGTAAATGTTGTTTCATGCCCTTCCTGTGAAGCATCCTGGCATGTTTTTATGTTTAAAAGGCACGGTAGAAAGGTTGTTTGTAACGTTACATTATTTCTGATCAATGGTAACTGTCATCAACTTTTGAAATAAAATATTGCAAAAATTGCAAGAAATATTTTTTACACAGCGAATGGGAGGTATAATGAATGAGCTACCAGAGGAGATAGTTGAGGCGGATAAGAAACATTTAGAATGAATGTACATGAATGTACATGAATAGGAAAGCTTTAGAGAGATATGGACCAAACATAAGCATGTGGGATTAGTGTAGATGGTGCATGTTGGTCGGCGTGGGCAAGTTGGGCCGAAGGGCCTGTGTCCATGCCGTATGACTCTATGATTCTAAAAGTAATAATTGTTTCATTCATTTATGATGTTAGATTCACACAATTCAAGAATTTTTGTCCACCTTGTCTCACCACAGTGAGATGATTAAGAAAACATATGGTTGATCGCATTGACTCAAGTGTAGTGACCTAAACCTGTACTGGAAATGTAGGTACAACCTTCGAATAACCATCAGAGATACCAAGAGGCAATTCTAGGCCAAGCTAGGGTCCCAGACCAATCATGTAGTTTGTGGCAAGGCTTGCATGGAATAATGGACAACAAAATGAAGTTGGGCAGAATTGCTGGCAAAAACGCAGCTCTCCCTGACCAGCTCAATACCACAATGCTCCTTTGAATGGAAGGTCAGTGGAATGATGGGCTACAGGCTAGAAACCGCACCAATGCCTCTTCTTCCTCAGAAGGCTTATGGGCCTGTCCCACTTTCACAACCTAATTCACAACCTTTTTCACTCGCGGACATTTTTCATCAGGCTAGAAAAACGTCCCGACCTACTTGATGCCACGAGTACCTACGACTAGCATCACGATCTACCAACGACCTACCTACGACCTCCTACGACCTCGTGACCACCATGCTGCGAGTATGAGTCAAGGGCAAACTCGGCAGAGGTCGTGAATTAAGTCGTGAGAGTGGGACAGGCCTTTAAGGAAGTTTGGCATGCAACTCTTACCAAATGCTGCAGACGCACCATAGAAGGCATTTTATCAGGATGCATCACAGCTTGCTTTGGCAACAGCTCTGCCTAAGTCCTCAAGAAATTGTAGAGTGTTATGAACACAGCCCTGTCCATAACACCAACAAGACTTCCCGCTATCAAATCCACACTGCATCAGGAAAGCTGCCAAAATTATCAAGGACTACTCACAATCTCTCTATTCCCTTCTCCCATCAGGCTGTAATCAGGCAACTGAACCACCTGAGCGACAACTAAAGAGCGGTCTGGACCTACCACCTACCTCATTGGAGATCCTCAGACTATCTTTAATCGAACTTTACTGGCCTTTACCTTGCGCCAGACGTTATTCCCTTTACATTGTATCTGTACGCTGTGGACGGCTCGATTGTAATCATGTACAGTCTTTTCACCAACTGGATAGCACACAACAATAAAGCTTTTCACTGCACCTCGGTACATTTGACAATAAACAAAACTAAAGTAGATCCAAAAGCTTGAAAGCACGTAGACCAGATTCAAGATCAGTGTGTGGTGGTGAAGCGGTATAGCTGCTGCCTTAAGGGCCTGTCCCACTTTCACGACCTAATTCACGACCTCTGACGACCTTAAACGACCTAAAAAAAATCAAGGTCGTGGTAACCTACGACCTCCTAAGACCTTCCACTACTATATCTACGACCTTCCACGACTATGAAGAAGACCTCCTTCAACCTCCTTCGACTATGTTGAAGACTTGCTTCGACCATATACGTTTTACTGCTGTTTGCAGTAGCCCTTTTGTTTCAGCAGCCTTTTAAGAAAGGCAGCAGGTGAAGAGGAAGCACAAGAAGACGTCTCAATGGATGAATGGAGATGATGTGATGGACTGTCCCAGTACACCAGATGACTGGAAGAGATGGAACTTTAAGCACACATGTGGGGCAGTGGATGGCAAGCATGCCATTCTTGTCCCAGTCCCTGTACCCCTTATTTTCCTTTTCGTACAGGATGGCATTCTGCTGGAACCATTCCTCAAGGAACCCCTCCTGCTGCCTGGTGAAGGTGTAGGGTATAACCTTCCTCCAGCTCTCCCTCACCACCAATGGGGCATCTGCCTCTGATGCTGTGTCAGACACAGGAGAAAGGGTTGCTTTGCTGCCTTCAAATGAGGCAGTGAAGGATGGGGTGGTGGTGGGGACATATACTACCACCCTGGTCTCCTCCTCCAGGGGTCTCTCATGCAGGGCTACCTCCTCCTGCACTATCACCTCCTGTAACGTCACCTCCTGCCACTCCTCCTCTTGGGTGGGCAACACCCGCATGGCTGGCTTTTTTTAGGGTTGTGCCCTCCCCCTGCTCTGCTGCCTTTTTGGTGCCATCTCTAAAACACAAGTCTCCTCTCCAAAAAACTCTCCATCTATGAATGAACATGCCTTGGAGTGACAGAGGTGACATTCTGCTGTTCAAATAACCTTTTTTTTCTACTGACCTTTTTTCACCCCGGAGCTATTACCTTCGACTGCCTCCGACCACCTACGACTACCTACGACTAGCATCACAACCTACTACGACCTGCCTACGACCTACCTACGAGTAAAAAGTATTGATTTTTTCCATGCCGACCTTTTTATTACTCGTGGACATTTTCTATCAGGCTAGAAAAAACGGCGCTACCTATTTGATGCCACGAGTACCTACGGCTAGCATCACGACCTGCTACGACCTACCTATGACCTCCTACGACCTCGTGACGACCATGCTGCGAGTATGAGTCAAGGGCAAACTTGGCAGAGGTCGTGAATTAGGTTGTGAAAGTGGAACAGGCCCGTTACAGTGCCAGAGACCTGGATGTATTCTGATCTCGGGTGCTGTCGGTACGGAGATTGTACATTCTCCATGGGTGCTCTGGTTTCCTCCCACATTCCAAAAACATATAGGTTGGAGGTTAATTGGCTTCCATTCATTGCCCCTGGTGTGTAGGATGTGAAACTGGGATTATTACAGTCTGTACGGAGTTTGTACGTTCTCCCCGTGACCGCGTGGGTTTTCTCCAAGATCTTCGGATTCCTCCCACACTCCAAAGATGTACAGGTTTGTAGGTTAATTGGCATGGTATAAGTGTAAATTGGCCTTAATGTGTATAGGATAGTGTTAATGTGCGGGGATCGCTGGTAGGTGCGGACTAGGTGGGCCGAAGGGCCTGTTTCCGCGCTGTATCTTTAAACTACACTAAACTAGTGTAGGGGTGATTGTTGGTCGACATGGACTCGGTGAGCTGAAGGGTACGTTTCCATGCTGCATGTCTAAACTAAACTAAACAGCGACTAAACTAAAGATTTATTCCCAACCTCCCAATCTACCTCATTGCAGCTCTTGCACTTTATTATCTGCAGTTTCTCTGCAGTAGTTCCACTCTATTTTGCAATCTGTTTCCTTCCTCTTTTTGCGCTACCTGTGGTATTTGTTCATGTATGGTATGGTTTGCCTGGATAGCATATAAAACAATTTTTTTCTCTGTATCTCGGTACACGTGACAATAACAAGCCCATACCAGTGCCATTTCTGCACAAATTTGATCCATCTTCCTGTGAGTAACACACCATTCAGCACATACCGCAGTAGGTGAGAATTGAAATCCAGAATTTAATGGAAAAGAAACTCGAGGGAATAGGCAGCATTTTTCATTAATCAAATCTTGTCTGTGGCTGAGGAATAAGCTGGCATCCTTAAACTACAAAACCTAGCACAAGTGATGTCAGTTTTCTCCAAATACATAACACCTCCAGCACCAGAGGAACATATTAATCAGTCCTTTGTTATCCAAAATGAAACTCGTCACTTTTTCTACTCAAATTAATTACATACAAAATAACGACAGTAGCCAGATCCCAAATGTCAAAAGAGCTTAGAAATGAAAATGTATCATATTCCTAAGCCAATATCACTGAAAAGACATCAATTAAAACTTGTCTGTTGATGTCTGGAACTTCAGATATTTGAGTCGTTGAATGCTTAGAATTTCCTTCTAACATTGCATAGAAAATGTTTCATAGAAAAATTGAAAGGCAATGTGTTGTCAACAACCTCCATTTTTTAATGTCCCACTGCTAAACATGGACTGGCATTTTCGCATGCTACTGAGAGAGTGCGACACTGGGTTTTATGCGAGGCATGAAATCAAGATCGTCGTATGCTCTCTGAAATTTAGTTTAGTTTAGTTTATTGTCACGTGTACTGAGGTACAGCTAATAGCCTTTATTGCGTGCTAACCAGTCAGCAGAAAGACTATACAAGATTACAATCAAGCCGTCCACAGTGTGCAGATACAGGATAAAAGGAATAACGTTTAGTGCAAGATAAAGTCCAATAAAGTCCGATTAAAAATAGTCCAACTGTCTCCAATGAGGTAGATGGTAGGTCGGGACAGCTCTCTAATTGGTGATAGGATGGTTCAGTTGCCTGATACTGTTCCTGAATCAGGAAGTATGGGTTTTCACACTTATGTTTCTCTTGCATGAGAGGGGGGGAGTGACCGGGGTGAGACTTGTCTTTGGTTATGCTGGTGGCGTTGCCAAAGCAGAGTAAAGTGTGAATGGAAAGGAGGTCGGTTTGTCTGATAGTCTGGGCTGCGTCCACAATTCTCTGCAATTTCTTGTGGTCTTGGATGGAGCTGTTCTCAAACCATGCCACTGTACAATGCAAGTAGGCCAAAGCTTGTGACACTGTTTGAAGAAGAGCAGGAGACCCTCAGATCATTTAGGGCAATATTAATATCTTAACCATGTCACTAAAATAAAATCAGATTCAATGACTGTTTCTGATGGTGGGACCTAAGATTACACCAACTGACTGCAATGTTTTCTATATTACAAAGTGATTACATAGGCTTTTAGAACATGCTGAGATGATGAAAGGTGATTTGTGAATGCATTCATTTTTGTCCACAATGATAGATTTGTAGCCTATAGCATAGTTGTAGCACAGATGAGAGTTATTCAGTCCATTCAGTATATCCTAGCTCCTAATAGTGCACTCTGACCAATTCCATTTCCTTGTTTTTTTATTCCTATAGCTCAAAAATTATCCTAGGTTTGGATTTAAGTTTAATGTCATATGTAGCAAGGTAACGTGAAAGGTTTCAGTAGAAACAAGGAACTGCAGATGCTGGTTTACAAAAAAAGGGGACACAAATTACTGGAGTAAATCAGCAGGTCAGGCAGCATCTCTGGAGAACATGGATGTATGATGTTCTGGGTCCAGACCCTTCTTTAGACTAAAGTGAAAAGCTTTGTTTTGCATGCTGTCCAATCAAATGAGATAATACCAAACATGAATACAATCAAGCCAAACGCAAGTACAATAGGCAGAATGAAGGAAAAGGTATAGAGCGCAGAATATAATTCTCAGCATTGTAGGGCAACAGTTCCATAGACGAAGTCCAATGTCTGCAATGAGGTAGGTTGAAGAATCACTTCTGTGGTGAATTAAATTGCTGTAATACTTTATTTCAATTCTAAAGTGATTATGGAAAAAGATAGATACGAGCCAGAAAAGGACATCTTAAATTGGGGAATGGTTGATTACAAGACTGGACCTTCCCATGGTAGACTGGAAACATCTGCTTGCAGGCAAGTCTACATTTGCACAGGATGGAAGCAGTTCAAATGAGAAATAATGAAGAGTTCAGTGCCAACATGTTTCTGCATCTAGAAGTCTAGGGACTGCTTGAATGTTATTGAGGATTGGATAACGAGAAAAAAGGAAGCCAAATACAATGTTTCAACTGCAGCCTTGATATGGACCCATCTGGTTCGGGACGATTGGGCAACTTAATCCCATTGTAGACAATGTAGTCCCAGTGGCCTGAACATTGACTTCTCCAATTTCCGGTAGCCCTTGCTGTCTCCTCCCCTCCTCAGCTCTCCCTCAGCCCTGGTTCCTCCACTTCCTTTCTTCTTCCCGCCCCCCCCCTCCCACCCCCACCCTGCATCAGTCTGAAGAAGGGTTTTGGCTCAAAACGGTGCCTATTTCCTTCGCTCCATAGATGCTGCCGCACCCGCTGAATTTCTCCAGCATTTTTGTCTACCTCCGATTCTCCAGCATCTTCTTGAACAACGTAATCCCATTTCTGCTTTCTACTTGCCAACTGAACATGTTTAGTCCATAAAATTGGCCAGAACCCCAAGAAACCCATGGTCTCTTTGTTGCACATCTTACTGATCAATATCAGCATCCAGAATAAGAATCCGGAGCATTCATGTAAACCTTGTCCATAGCCATAGCTTCTGAGATAGAACAGTATAAGTTTCATAGGTAAATACAAGAACATAAAAATGGGAAATTATTTATTTACCCCATTAGCCATGACTACATTCAGTCATCATGGCTTGTACAGGCTCAAGTCACCTTTGATACATATCAGTTTGTTAAAAAAGAATCCTTCAATCTCAGATTTAAAAATAAATGATCGACTGTGCATTAATTAGAGCGGCCCAGTGGGGCAGCTGACTGATCTATCTTTCAAACTGCAGCATTGCCAAGATGCAAACTGTATCTTTCCCTCTTCAACTCCATACTCCTGCCTTCGCCAGATGCTCCGGTTTCCTCCCACATCCCAAAGACCTGCAGGTTTGTAGGTTAAATGGTCCTCTGTAAATTTCTGCTAGTGTGTAGGGAGCAGATGAGAAAATGGGATAACATAGAACTAGTGTGAGAAGGTGATCAATAGTCGGCGTCAACTTGGTGGGCCAAAGGGCCTGAAGAAAGCAAATGGTATGTTAGCTTTCATAGCAAAAGGATTTGAGTATAGGAGCAGGGAGGTTCTACTGCAGTTGTACAGGGTCTTGGTGAGACCACACCTGGAGTATTGCGTACAGTTTTGGTCTCCAAATCTGAGGAAGGACATTATTGCCATAGAGGGAGTACAGAGAAGGTTCACCAGACTGATTCCTGGGATGTCAGGACTTTCATATGAAGAAAGACTGGATAGACTCGGCTTATACTCGCTAGAATTTAGGAGATTGAGGGGGGATCTTATAGAAACGTACAAAATTCTTAAGGGGTTGGACAGGCTAGATGCAGGAAGATTGTTCCCGATGTTGGGGAAGTCCAGGACGAGGGGTCACAGCTTAAGGATAAGGGGGAAATCCTTTAAGACCGAGATGAGAAAAACATTTTTCACACAGAGAGTGGTGAATCTCTGGAACTCTCTGCCACAGAGGGTAGTTGAGGCCAGTTCATTGGCTATATTTAAGAGGGAGTTAGATGTGGCCCTTGTGGCTAAAGGGATCAGGGGATATGGAGAGAAGGCAGGTACGGGATACTGAGTTGGATGATCAGCCATGATCATATTGAATGGCGGTGCAGGTTCGAAGGGCTGAATGGCCTACAGCTGCACCTATTTTCTATGTATCTATGTTTCCAAGCTGTATCTCTGAACTAAACTGAACTAAATGCTGTCTGCAAGTGTGATTGCATGTTTTCCAACTTCACTCTAATGTTTTGCTTATTTTACATCTGGGGAAGATGCAACAGTGTCTGAAAAGTGAGTGTCGACGAGGAGGAATTTCTTTAGCCAGAGGGTGATAAATCTGTGGAATTCATTGCCACAGACAGCTGTGGAGCCCAAGAAATTGGATTTTTTTTAAACTGGAGATCGATAAGTTCTTGATTAGGAAGGGTGTCAAAGATTACAAGGAGAATAGGGTGGAGAGGAAAAAATAAATCCACCATGATTGAACAGCGGAGTAGACTTCGATGGGCTGAATGGCCTAATTCGGTTCCTATGTCCTATGGTGTTATGGTCTGTGGAGGGTCTACAACCTGAAACTCTGCTTTTTATTCTGCAGTTGCTGCCTGATCTGCTGAGCATTTTGACAGCATTTCCTGCTGTTGCTTTTAATTTTAACGCTATGCTGTCTGTCCTTGGCATCTTTCAAAGCAGCTTCCAATGGACCATGAAATGAACAATGGAGACCACACAGAACATCGATCTCTGCTCTTTCCAAGTAAAATGGTGTAACCTGGGAGGATAGTTAAATGATATTTTGTCCACTTTCATTTAAGTACCAAATTATAAGATTCCTGCAATTTTTTAATGTATCAGCAACGTGATACGAGTGGGGCATCTTTTCTTTCCAAAAACTTGTTTTGTGCTCATTTAAGCATGAGTGGTATTAAGCACTAATGCACGGAAAATATTGACTTTATGCACTTGGGAAAAAGAAACCCAATTACTGAAGCATGCTTCATGCCATTGGCTTTTAATAAATATCCCCACTTCCAGTGCAATTTCCTTTCAGAAGCAACCCAATGCATCTTGTTCCGTGTTCTGCTCAGACCCCTTTGGGATTGGGGGCGTGTCACTGCTTCTCGTAAAAAAGATAAACAGCATCTAGCAAAATTCACAGAGGGGGAATAAAATCCAACACACTTCAATAATCTCAAGGGTGGCCAGAGGGAAGAGTTCTGCAAGACATTAAAACTAATGTGTCTCAAGATATTATAGGCGGGAGGTTCTTGAGGATGGTTTGAAGGGCTTCTGTGCCACATGGTTGGTTGCATGGCATGGTTTTGTGTGGAAGCAAGTAATGCCTTGAATTTTATTCCTTGTTTCTCTGTATATACATACTCCATTACCTGATAAGGAAGATAGACACAAAGTGCTGGACTAACTCAGTGGGTCAGGCAGCATTTCTGGAGAAAATGTATGGGTCGGAATCCATCTTAGACCCTTCTTCAGAAGCATGCTTGAAGAAGGATTCTGACCAGAAACGTCACCCATCCCTTTTCTCCAGAGATGCTGCCTGACCCGCTTAGTTACTCCAGTACTTTGTGTCTATCTTCGGTATAAACCAGCATCTGCAGTTCCTACCTACACTTTACCTGATGAGGATATGTCAAACTTAGTGTAGATTAGTCTTAGTTTAGTTAATTGTCACATGTACCAAGATACAGTGAAAAACTTTTGTTGCATACCATCCAGTCAGCGGAAAAACGATACATGATTAGCATCAAGCCATCCACAGTGTAGAGATACAGGATATGGAGTGCAAGACCCAATCTAGTAAAGTCCAATTAAAGATAGTCTGGCGGTCTCCAATGAGTCATAGAGTTCAGAAACAAAGAACTGCAGATGCTGGTTTATATACAAAAGGATACAAAGGTCAGGCAGCATCTCTGCAGAAAATAGATAGGTGAAGTTGTTGGGTCAAGACCCTGCTTCAGATGTCTTTGGAAACAAAGGTCTCGATCCAAAACATCACCTATCCAGTTCTCCAGATATGCTGCCTGACCTGCTGAGTTACTTCAAGACTTCGAGAGCTACTGCAGAGAAACAGGACTTTCAGCCCAACTCGTCCGTGCCAGCCAAGACGTTCATTTCAGCTGGTCTTATTTGTCTGCATTTAGCCCATATCCAAGTAATGCTTTCCAATCCATGTACATGTCCTAACATCTTTAACATTTTTTAATTATGGCTGTTTCTATCAATTTCTCTGGCAGCTTGTTCCATGTACCCACCACCTTCTGGGTCAAAAACATGCCTCTCAGATCTCCGTCATCTAGTTCTTAAAATAAAATGTATGCATTTTGCTTTAATATTGAATTAAAGTTGCACTTCTAATAAGATGCTTCCCTGCAATATTCTTGTTTAGTCATTTTGGGGGGGATCTGAGGGTCACTGGCATCTGTAGCACAAATATTCTAAGCATTAAAAAAAATTACTGAAAAATGATTCTTGAAAAGATTCTGGCAAGCAGCCTATTTGAAATTCTGTCGTCCTTCATGTGAAGGTGCCCTCACAGTGTTGTTCTCAGGCACTTCCAGAATTTATACCCAGTGATGATAAAGGCCTGACAATGTTTAGTGCAGTTTAGTTTCTTATTATTGTCACGTGTACTGAGGCGCAGTGAGAATCCATTTTGTTCCGTGGCATCCAATCAGCGAAATGACCGTACGTGATCACAATCAAGCAGTCTACAATGTACAGATAAAGGTTAAAGAGTATAAAGTTTAGTGCAAGGTAAAGTCCAGTAAAGTCTGTTTATAAATAGTTTTAAGGTCTCCAGTGAGGTAGATGGTAGGTCGGGACCGCTCTCCAGTTGGTCAGAGGACAATTCAATTCAATTCAATTCAACTTTATTGTCATTGCACAAATACGAGTACAGGTACAACAAAATGCAGTTTAGCGTCTGGTCATAGTCATAGTGCAAGATAGTAGAAATAAAAATAAAAATACAAATAAAAATAAAAATACTGGTTAACAATGTGTGGACTGTGGATGAATTAAACTGGTACATAGGCAAATAAATGTATACAAATGGGAGGGTCTAAAGATAGCTAGCGACGGGACTCTGAGTTCAGCAGTGTAATGGTGTTATTGAAAAAGCTGTTCCTCAGCCTGCTTGTGCGAGACCTGAGGCTCCTGTACCGCCTCCCTGGTGGGAGGAGGGCAAATAGTCCATGGTTAGGGTGAGAGGGGTCCTTGATGATCTTCCCGGCCCGTCTCAGACACCGTTTTCGGTGGAGGGCATCCATGGCAGGGAACGGGGCACCGATGATGTGCTGAGCGGTTTTCACCACCCGTTGCAGTGCCTTCCTGTCAGCTGTGGTGCAGCTGCTGTACCATACTGTGAAGCAGGTGGTCAGGATGCTTTCGATGGTACAGCGGTAGAAGTTGGACAGGATCTGGGGGGACAGGTGAGCTTTCTTAAGCCTCCTCAGAAAGTAAAGGCGCTGCTGCGCCTTTTTGATCAGTTTGGTGGTATTGAGGGACCAGGGCAGATCCTCTGAGATGTGTACCCCGAGGAATTTGTAGTTGGAGACGCGCTCCACCTCAGTCCCGTTTATGTGGATGGGGGTATGTCTGCCACCTCTGGTCTTCCTGAAGTCAACAATGATTTCCTTCGTCTTCTTAGAGTTGAGGACGAGGTTATTATTGGCACACCAGGACGGTTCAGTTGCCTCAAAACCACTGAGAAGAAATTGTCCCTGAAACTTTTGATGTGTGTTTTCAAACTTCTGTACCTCTTGCCTGATGGGAGAGGGGAGAAGAGGGAGTGAATGGGGTGAGACTTGACCTTGATTATGCTGCTGGCCTTGCCGAGGCAGCATGGGGGGTTGATGGAATCAATGGAAGGGAGGTTGGTTTACATAATCCACCAGGGGCGCAGGGAGATGGCAGCCCTGCCGGCAGTCTGTTCGTTTTTTCATCTTTTTGTTATTTTTAGCGTTTGTTAAAAGTTTGTTTTAATGTACTTCGGTTTGTTCTTTGTGGGGGGGAGGGGGGAGGGAATCGGGGGAAACTTTTTTTCAGATTCCTACCTTCACGGAATGTGATCAATTTTCGGATCACATTCTCCGGGCTCTGCAGCCTACCATCGCTGGAGCTGGAAGCCTCCTCGGGCTGTCGTGAGCCCCACCGCGGGGCGCGGACTTAACATCGGAGCTGATCCCTTGCCTGGGATTGCTCCCACCACGGCCTGCGGACTTACCATCAAGGGCTCGCAGTCTCAGGAGAGGCTAGTCGGGAAGCTCCAACTCCGCAGAAGGTTCGACCAGCCCCGACGCGAGGTTCGTTCTTCCGACACGGGAGAGCTGAATGCCTCGACGCGGAAGGCCCGAATGCCACCGGCTACGGGAGTCAAGACCATCCCGTCAACGGGGGCTCAAGGGGCCTGACCGAGGAAGAACAAAAGGAAGGACTTGAACTTTATTTCGCCTTCCATCACAGTGAGGAATGTGTAGGAGTCACTGTGGTGGATGTTTATGTTAAAATGTGTTTTTGAGTCTGTAGCTTTTAATTGTATGACTGACCTGGCCAGTGAAATTCCTCGTATGTTGCAAAACATATTTGGCAAATCAAATCTGATTCTGGGCTATGCCCACAACTCTCTGAAACTGTGCTTCCAAACAAGGATGGTGAGTTAATTAGACGGAAACCCGCGATTGGCGGTATCCCCATGTGTCTGCATATAGCACATAGAACAGTACACCACAGGAACAGGACATTCAGCCCACAATGTGCATGCCGAACATGATGTCAAATTAAACTAATTTCCTCTGCCTGCACATGATCTATAACCCTCGAAAGCCTCAAATGCCACTATTGTATCTGCCTCCACCAGAGTGAGTCAATAAGATGTTCTTCACATCACCTCTGGTTCTTGGTATCTGAGCCTCCACAGCCCTTTGGGTAGAGAATTTAAAAGAGTCATCATCTTGTGCATGCAGAAATATCTCTTTCTCACTGGCCTGCAGAAATGTCTCTTTTTCCATGTCCTGCATAGCTTATCCTTAATAGAGGATAAGTAACTCAGGTTGAAGCAATGAAATGCGGATGCTGGTTTATACCAAATATAGATACAGAGCGCTGGAGAGAGTCAGCGGGTCAGGCGACTTCTCTGGAGATCTTTCGGGTTGGGACCCTTCTTCAGACTCACTTCACAAGGCTCCCAATCCGAAACATCACCCATCCTTTTTCTCCAGAAATGCTGCCTGACCCGTTGAGTTACTCCAGCACTCGTGTCTATAAGCTACACAGGACTGGGATAAAGACCATTAGTTCTGATTGTGACGATTATTTTTAAGACCCCGCAGCCCCAACAAAACATCTTCACTGTGGCCAGTGTATCAAACCTTGGAAGAATTTGGTGCATTTCAGAGATTTCCTATCACTGCGCTGAACTCTGGAGAATAAAAGTTCTGCCGATTCAGTATCTCCTCATATGATAAATCTATCATCCAGGAGGCCATTCATGCTGTGACCACCTCTTTAATGCCAGAGACTTCAATCTTGCCGATAGTTTTAATACATAACATTTTATCAAATGTCTTTTGAAAGCCAATATCCACAACCTCAACTGCATTTCCTTCATATAATGCAAGGAACTGCAGTAGCTGGTTTAGATATTAGACAATAAACAATAGGTGCAAGAGTAGGCCATTCGGCCCCAAGCTAGCACTGCCATTCACTGTGATCATAGCTGATCATCCACAATCAGTACCTCGTTCCTGCCTTCTCCCCATATCTCTTGACTCCGCTATCTTTAAGAGCTCTATCTAACTCTCTCTTGAAAGCATTCAGAGAATCGTCTTCCACTGCCTTTTGAGGCAGAGAATTGCACAGATTCACAATTCTCTGGGTGAAAAAGATTTTCCTGATCTCCGTTCTAAATGGCCCACCCCTTATTCTTAAACTGTGGCCCCTGATTCTGCACTCCCCCAACATCGGGAACATGTTTCCTGCCGCTAGCTTGCCTAATTCCTTAATAATCATATATGTTTCAATAGGATACCCTCTCATCCTTCTAAATTCCAGTGAATACAAGCCCAGTCACTTTAATCTTTCAACATATGACAGTGCAGCCATCCCGGGAATTAACCTTGTGAACCTATGCTGCACTACCTCAATAGCAAGAATGCCCTTCCTCAAATTTGGAGACCAAAACTGCACACAATACTCCAGGTGTGGTCTCATCAGGGTCCTGTACAACTGCAGAAGGACCTTTTTGCTCCAATGAATGAATGAATGAATGAATGAATGAATGAATGAATGAATGAATAAGTTTATGAGTGAATACATTTATTGGCCAAGTATTCACATACACGGAATATGCCTTGGTGCAATACTCAACTCCTCTTGTTATGAAGGCCAACATGCCATTAGCTTTAATCACTGCCTGCTGTACCTGCATGCTTACTTTCAGTGACTGATGTACAAGGACACCCAGATCTCGTTGCACTTGCCCTTTTCTTAAATTGACACCATATTGATATGAATAATCTGCCTTCCTGTTCTTGCCACCAAATAAGAAACAAAATACTGGAGTAACTCAGCGGGTCAGGCAGCATCTCTGGAGAACGTGGATAGGTGACGTTTTGGGTTGGGAACCTTCTACAGACTTAAGGGCCTGTCCCACTTGGGCCGTCATTTATGCGACAGGCCGGTAGTGACTGACGTGCGACGGTCGCGCGCATCATCATGTGTCCGCACAGCCGTCTGGAGCGCGTGACGTCATTTGAAGATAGATGCAAAATGCAGGAGTAATTCAGCGGGACCGGCAGCATCTATGGAGAGAAGAAATGGATGATGTTTCGGGTTGAGACCCTTCATCAGACTGAAGAAACGTCACCCATTTCTTCTCTCCAGAGATGCTGCTGGTCCCGCTGAGTTACTCCAGCATTTTGTGTCTATCTCCAATCGCCTTGGCCCCGCTCTGGGAGTAGGGGCTGATCCGGATCCGCAACGGCCGTGAGCCCCAGGCTGAGCTCGGCGATCATTTGCCTGCTTCTGCTGCTGTTGGAGGTGAGGCGTTGCGCCGCGCCAGGATCTTGGGCCTGTCCCACTTTGGCTGTCAGTTATTTTGTGCAGGACGAAGTCCACACTCCTCCACGCCACTCCATGTGCCCGTCCCACGCTACCCACACGCTAGCAGGTCGCGTAAATGGCGTGCGAATGACGGCTAAGTGGGACAGGCCCTTTAGGCATTTGTGCTCAGCATCAGGACCCTTATTCATTTAGATTGTTTAGGATATATTATCTACTCTCACAGTTTTAAGCCGCAGAAAGCATGGAGTACAGACTGATTAGATGAATGGCAGGAATATGCAAAGTGAGATAATTCAGATCTTTTTTAAAGAACTGCATGATCTATAATTACAATGCTGTTACCAACCAGAGTGGAGATAATTTACCAACATTCCTGTCAATAATTGTTGAATTCATTACTGTAGCTGAAATTACTATATATATCCATAAATTATGCACAACCACCCTTCACATGGAAATGCAGGCAATAGAGGGATAATAGATGTGTAGAAAGTAACTGCAGATGCTGGTATACACTGAAGTTAGACACAAAGTGCTGGAGTAACTTAACGGGTCAGGCATGATCATGTACAAGCAAATGACATTAGTTTATCTTGGCATTATGTTTGCCATGGTCATTGTGTGCAAGGCTCAGTTCTTAGTGTCATACATTAATTCAGCCTGCAAATAGGCCCTTCGGCCCATCTTGCCCATTCTGACCAAGGTGCCCCATCTACACTAGTCCCATCTGCCCTCATTTGGCCTATATCCCTATAAACCTTTCATGTCCATATACTTGTCCAAATGTCTTTTGAATTTTGTTATAGTGTCTGCCTCAACTGCCTCCTCTGCCAGCTCGTCGCATATACCCACCACACTCTGTGTGGGAAAAGTTGCCACTCAGATTCCTATTAAATCTTGTGCTGTAATTTTCTATGTTCTATGTTCACTCCATGTGCAATCACTCAATTTTTCCGTAGAAATGTTCCTGCTGCTATCGGGAGAAGATCCTGTAGTTCTGCTGATAAATGGATTCTGTTTCCTTAATTGCTGCACAATAGCAAAGACAGGATGGCAAATAAGATCACTTCTGCCGGCATGAAGTGGATGGATCAATGGCTTCCAGTGTAGGACATTGCCATGGTTGAAAATAAACAAGATTAACCATTCAAGGATATCCACTGAATAAACTTGAAACAGAGAGGAATTTTACAGTGAGGCAACAAGAACAACCTTTCTATACCAATAAATGAAGCGTTAATAGACACCTATAAACATACGGGCAGCACCCGTAGTCAGGATCGAACCCAGGTCCCTGGCGCTGTAAGGCAGCAATTCCACCACTGCGCCATCGTGCCATCCTGTTAGTCCAACATTGTGTGTCTATCTTCAGAAAGGACAAAGATTTGGGTCAAGTCGCATCAGCCTGAAGAATGTTGACTGTCCATTTCCATCCACAGATGCTGCCTGGCCTCCAGCACTTTGTGTTCAGCTCGAAATTCCACATCTGCAGTCTCTTGTGTCCCCATTTCCCAATGACTGGCCTCGTAAATGCCAGCGTACCAAATGCCATAAAGTGCTGATTCAACACTTTACGAGCAAGTCAACCATTTTTGTTCAAATTCTACCTACTGCCTTTGTCTTTTTTTAAATGAGCTGTTGGCGTTAGCAAGGGCACGAAGATTTATTTCCAAGTACCTCCCTACTGAAGAACAGCAATTAGTCTTGCAATGATTTTGTCCACAGTCATTGAGTCATTTGATTTATGGGGCAATGCAGGAGAGTGTTCCGCCGGTTAGGACTGATATTCCCAGTGGCCGGAGAACCTAAAGTCAGAAAGCTACTATGCCAGTTATGTGATCACCTGACAACAGTCAATAACAATGACCTGACTGAACTAAACTCACTCTCTGCCACGTTTAGTCAAACAAAACACAGATTTCTTCACAAGAATGCTCCATCTTTGCCACTTGGAGGCTCTTGAGTAGACAAAAAGTGTTGGAGTAACTCAGCGGGTCAGGTAGCATCTCTGGAGAAAAAGGATGGGTGATGTTTCAGGTCGGGACCCTTCTTCAGACACCTCATCTCGATTCTAAAAATCTGAATCTGAACAAGGGTCCTGACCCAGAACGTCACCAGTCCAAAAAAGTGTTGGGGGGGTAATGGTCCAGGTCAGGTGCAGAGGTTATGTATTCTCAACATGTGCCCTCTGACTAAAGAAATCGCTCCTTATCTCCTTTCTAAAGATGCATCCTTTTATTCTGGTCTGAGACTCTCCCACTAGTGGAAACATCCTCACCACATCCACTCTATCAAGTGCTTTCTCTATTCGGTACATTTCAATGAGGTTCCCCCTCATTCTTGTAAACTCCAGTGATTACAGGTCCATTGCCATCAAACCATCAAATGCTCTTCATGTTAATCCAACCATTTCTAGGATCATTCTCGTGAACCTCCTCTTAACCCTCTCCAACACCAGCACATCCTTCCTCAGATAAGGGGCATTACACTGCTCGCAATACACCAAATGCAGTCTGACCAATGTCTTATAAAGCTTCAGCATATATGTGTATGTGTGTGTGTGTGTGTGTGTGTGTGTGTGTGTGTGTGTGTGTGTGTGTGTGTGTGTGTGTGTGTGTGTGTGTCCGTGTGTGTGTGTCCGTGTGTGTGTGGCCGTGTGTGTGTGGCCGTGTGTGTGTGGCCGTGTGTGTGTGGCCGTGTGTGTGTGTGTGGCCGTGTGTGTGTGTGTGTCCGTGTGTGTGTGTGTGTCCGTGTGTGTCCGTGTGTGTGTGTGTGTGTGTGTGTGTGTGTGTGTGTGTGTGTGTGTGTGTGTGTGTGTGTGTGTGTGTGTGTGTCCGTGTGTGTGCGTGTGTGTGTGGCCGTGTGTGTGTGTGGCCGTGTGTGTGTCCGTGTGTGTGTCCGTGTGTGTGTCCGTGTCCTTCCAAAAGCAGCCCAACTTTAAATTCACACATCTACACCCTATTCCAATAATTACCAGTAGGTCAGATCTTAACCACCCCATTATTATCTGCTACACTTCTGCACAAAGCAGCTGACACATAAAGCACGTCATAAAATCAGTTCCCATTTTATGTGAAGCAGATTCCAAGATTCACGACAAAAGACTACCTAAATTCTACATTTATTTTGACGCTTCCATTCACAGGATGGGATCACATAACAAAACACAAATTCGGAGTAGTAGTAGACCATTCAACTACTCTGCCATTTAACATGGTCATTAATCTGACTGTAGCCTCATTCTTGTGACCACATCCAGATTTTAGATTTTAAAGTTTAGAGATACAGCGCTGAAACAGGTCCTTCGCCCCACCGATTCAGTGCCGACCAGCGATCACCCTGTATACTAACATTATCCAACACACTAGTGACAATTTACAATTTTTACCGAAGCCAATTAACCTACTAACCCGCACGTCTTTGGAGTGTGGGAGGAAACCTGAGCACCTGGAAAAAACCTTCACGGTCACATGGAGAATGTACAAACTCTTTACAGACAGCAATCATAGTCAGGATCGAACCAGGGTCTCAGGCGCTTTCAGACAGCAACTCTACTGCTGTCGCCCTCTGCCGCTCTTTTCATTTCTAATAACTTTTCATCTTCTCATTCACAAAGTATCTACTCTAACCCCGCCTTAAAAATAGCCAGATATTTTACTTCCACTCTTTATAAAGAGAGTCTCAAAGATTCCTGACAGTCAAAACTTTAAATAGCTGACACTATGTTTCCAAACTGTAACCCCCAATTTTAGGTTCTCCCACAAAAGGAAGCATCTTTCCCCAGGGTATTGTCAGAGTGGAACGACTTAATATGGACCTGAGAGGCAACTTTTTCCACCCAGGGTGGTGGATGTATGGAACGAGTTGCCAGATGAAGTAGTTGAAAAAGAAACTATAACAACAGATATGTGAAAAGAAAGAGAAGATATGTGAAAAGAAAGAGATTAGTTAAAACAAATGTAGGTCCCTTGCAGTCAGAAACAGGTGAGTTGATCATGGGGAACAAGGATATGGCGGACCAATTGAATAACTACTTTGGTTCCGTCTTCACTAAGGAAGACATAAATAATCTGCCGGAAATAGCAGGGGATCGCGGGTCAAAGGAGTTGGAGGAATTGAGTGAAATCCAGGTTAGCCGGGAAGTGGTGTTGGGTAAATTAAATGGATTAAAGGCCGATAAATCCCCAGGGCCAGATAGGCTGCATCCCAGAGTACTTAAGGAAGTAGCTCCAGAAATAGTGGATGCATTAGTAATAATCTTTCAAAACTCTTTAGATTCTGGAGTAGTTCCTGAGGATTGGCGGGTAGCAAACGTAACCCCACTTTTTAAGAAGGGAGGGAGAGAGAAAACGGGGAATTACAGACCAGTTAGTCTAACATCGGTAGTGGGGAAACTGCTAGAATCAGTTATTAAAGATGGGATAGCTGCACATTTGGAAAGTGGTGAAATCATTGGACAAAGTCAGCATGGATTTACAAAAGGTAAATCATGTCTGACGAATCTTATAGAATTTTTCGAGGATGTAACTAGTAGCGTGGATAGGGGAGAACCAGTGGATGTGGTGTATCTGGACTTCCAGAAGGCTTTCGACAAGGTCCCACATAAGAGATTAGTTTACAAACTTAAAGCACACGGCATTGGGGGTTCAGTATTGATGTGGATAGAGAACTGGCTGGCAAACAGGAAGCAAAGAGTAGGAGTAAACGGGTCCTTTTCACAATGGCAGGCAGTGACTAGTGGGGTACCGCAAGGCTCAGTGCTGGGACCCCAGCTATTTACAATATATATTAATGATCTGGATGAGGGAATTGAAGGCAATATCTCCAAGTTTGCGGATGACACTAAGCTGGGGGGCAGTGTTAGCTGTGAGGAGGATGCTAGGAGACTGCAAGGTGACTTGGATAGGCTGGGTGAGTGGGCAAATGTTTGGCAGATGCAGTATAATGTGGATAAATGTGAGGTTATCCATTTTGGTGGCAAAAACAGGAAAGCAGACTATTATCTAAATGGTGGCCGACTAGGAAAAGGGGAGATGCAGCGAGACCTGGGTGTCATGGTACACCAGTCATTGAAAGTGGGCATGCAGGTGCAGCAGGCAGTGAAGAAAGCGAATGGTATGTTAGCTTTCATAGCAAAAGGATTTGAGTATAGGAGCAGGGAGGTTCTACTGCAGTTGTACAGGGTCTTGGTGAGACCACACCTGGAGTATTGCGTACAGTTTTGGTCTCCAAATCTGAGGAAGGACATTATTGCCATAGAGGGAGTGCAGAGAAGGTTCACCAGACTGATTCCTGGGATGTCAGGACTGTCTTATGAAGAAAGACTGGATAGACTTGGTTTATACTCTCTAGAATTTAGGAGATTGAGAGGGGATCTTATAGAAACTTACAAAATTCTTAAGGGGTTGGACAGGCTAGATGCAGGAAGATTGCTCCCGATGTTGGGGAAGTCCAGGACAAGGGGTCACAGCTTAAGGATAAGGGGGAAATCCTTTAAAACCGAGATGAGAAGAACTTTTTTCACACAGAGAGTGGTGAATCTCTGGAACTCCCTGCCACAGAGGGTAGTCGAGGCCAGTTCATTGGCTATATTTAAGAGGGAGTTAGATGTGGCCCTTGTGGCTAAGGGGATCAGAAGGTATGGAGAGAAGGCAGGTACGGGATACTGAGTTGGATGATCAGCCATGATCATATTGAATGGCGGTGCAGGCTCGAAGGGCCGAATGGCCTACTCCTGCACCTAATTTCTATGTTTCTATGTTTCTATTTAAAAGACATTTGGACAGGTACATGGATAAAAAAGACTTAGAGAGATATGGGCCAAACATGGGCAGGTGGGACTAGTGGAGATGTGGCATCTTGATCGGCGTGAGCAAGTTGGGCCAAAGGGCCTGTTTCCTCGCTATATGAGTTTATGACTCTCGCTAAGCTGCTGAGTATATCCAATGTTCTTCGTTTGGCTTCAACTCTCAGGAGTCTCTCTACCTGACCTTCATAGCTTTTAAATGTTCTTTGGTTAGTTTTTTTCTCTCTATGTTCCCTCATGAATCGATCAACCAGCTCATTCCATGAACAGTTTATCACTACAGTAACCCTGGCCTCACCCGATCACAGATTTACTTTACTTTAAACTTTCGAGATAAAGTGTGGAAACAGGCCCTTTGGCACACCGAGTCCTTGCTGACCAGCGATCCCTGTACACTAGCGCTATCCTCCACCTCTGGAACAATTAACAATCTTAAAGTTAATTTATCCATTTACTTGATCTTAATTTTTAGTATTAGTTTTTATTTTAATTTAGACATGCAGCATGGAAACAGGCCCTTAGGCCAACCAAGTTCATACTGACCATCCACTAGGTCTATCCTACACATTTGGGACAATTTACAGAAGCCAATTAACCTACAAACCTGTACGTCTTTGGGGTGTGGGAGGAAACCGGAGCACCTAGAGAAAATCCATGCTGTCACAGGGAGAATGTACAAATTCCATACAGAGAGCCCCTATAGTCAGGATCTAACCTGAAATCACCGGCGCTGTAAGGCAGAAACTCTGCTGCTGCGCCCTTATGCCACCCTTTTGCCCCAACTTCCTCACCATCTCTCCAACATAAAACAAACTTGTTTTCTCAACTATCCACTTCTGATGAAGGCCTGTCCTCTCTGCTGCTGGACTAGTGTTTGGGGCAAGGGCAAATGGGACTAGCTTGGAAGGGGCATCTTGGTTGGCATGGATGAGTTGGGCCCATTCCCGTGCTATGTGACTCTGTTTTCTCCACAGCCATTGTATTTAGTTCTCCCAGGATCTTCTTGTTTCAATCAAGTCTCCTCTATTCCATTGTCCAGAGATGAATCAGAGTTGTACAGCACAGAAATGGGCCCTTCGGCCCACCATGTCCATGCCAACCTTTTTGCCCATCTACATCAATCCCATTTGCTCTTATTAAGACCACTTCCTTCTATGCATTGCTTCTTCGTGTGTCTGAGTAAACATGCACTGATTGGATCTGATTCCACCACCTACCCTGGCTAATTTATCCAGTAATTTATACCACTACATCCCTAAAACTAATTTCTTATTTCCCCCCCCGATAATTTTACAATCTATGATTCTGTACTCTTAAACCAAAGCAAAATATTGCAGCTGCTGGTAATCTGAGATAAAACAGCAAATGGTGTAAACACTCTGCAGGTCAAGCAGCGTCTGTTTCAGAGAATCAATGAAAGTTCGTTGGCTTAAATCATTAACATTATTTCTCTCTCCATCAATGATCCCCGATCTGTTGAATATTTCCAGCATTTATGATCAGTCAAGTTAGTTTTAAATGTCAAAGCTATAATCTTCATTTTATTTAAAGTGTAATATGCATTATCAAAGACCCATTGGAAGAAAATCCTAAATGGCATACCATTTCAGATAATAAGCTATAATTTATTTTCCTAGTTGTCCATCAACGCTCATCTTCACTCCTATAG
This sequence comes from Amblyraja radiata, assembly GCF_010909765.2. Lineage (NCBI taxonomy): Eukaryota > Metazoa > Chordata > Chondrichthyes > Rajiformes > Rajidae > Amblyraja > Amblyraja radiata. The sequence goes on along the minus strand of NC_045974.1, from coordinate 25,673,638 downwards.
TACATTCAGTAGAAGGAACATTTGCCTTCATTAAAATAAATTGCACCTCATTAGTTACTTCCATCGAACCTGTAATAATTTTTTTATCCTGAATGCTACCAAATCGAATTCTAAACTACTGACAGTGAAAAACAAATTCTATTGTCATAACAACTCTTGAACCACATCTCCTTACTGCCGAAGTTGCAAACCAATTTTAACAGCCTCCAGCCCTCCTGCTTCTTAGCCCAAACATTGTTGTCCAGCTGTGTTGGTGCAGAGAAGATTTACGAGGATGTTGCCATGACTCGAGGGTCTGAGCTATAGGGAGAAGTTGAGCAGACTAGGACTTATTCCTTAAAGCACAGGAGGATGAGGGGTGATCTTATTGAGGTGTATAAATTCATGAGAGAAATAGATTGGGTAAATGCAGAGTCTTTTGCCTAGAGTTGGGGAATCAAGAGCCATAGGACATAGGTTTAAGGTGAGGGTGGAAATATTTAATACAAATCTGAGGGGTAACATTTTCACACAAAGAGTTGTAGTGTATGGAATGAGCTACCAGAGGAGGTAGTTGAGGCAGGGACTATTGTAATGTTTAATAAACATTTAGACAGGTACATGGATAGGACAGGTTTAGAGCGATAAGGGCCAAATGCAGCCGGCTGGGACTAGTGAAGATGAGACATGTTGGCAGGTGTGGGCATGTTGGATCGAAGGGCCAGTTTCCACACTGTATGAATCTAGAACTCTAGACATTGCACCGGTTGATAGAAGATGATTGAAATACACAATGGTTGGCTCCCCAAGTGTATCATTGCATTTCCTTGCTGTTATGGACCAGAAAGGAATGGAGCAAACAGTTTCAGTAATAACTTGCAAAGGAGAATTGGATTGAAATTTTAAATTTGCAATTGCAATTTGGGGCAGCGCAATGGTACAGCAGCAGAGTTGCTGCCTTACGGCACCAGAGACCCGGGTTCGATCCTAACTCCATGTGCTGTCTGTACGGAGCTTGTATGTTCTCCCTGTGACCAAGTTTGTTTTCTCCAGGTGCTTCTGTTTCCTCCCACATTCCTACAACGACAGGTTTGTAGGTTGACACAAAATGCTGTAGTAACTCAACGGTACAGGCAGCATTTCTGTAGAGAAGGAATGGGTGACTTTCAGGGCGAGACCCTTCTTCAGAGTCAGGGGAGAGGGCAACAAGATATGAAAGGGTACAAAGAGGAATCACAGAGGGGGAGCAGCAGGAGAATTGGCTTCAGTAAAATTGCAATTTGTCCCCGGTGTGCAGGGTGATCATTGATCGTCGTGGACTCAGTGGGCTGAAAGGCCTGTTTCCACACTGTATCACTAAAGATTACAGTTTAAAGTCTAAAATGGTAAAATACATAGGGTTTCAGAGCAAGAACTGGGAACGTTACAGCCTTCTAGAGTTTTTCCTGCTTTTAGTCAAAGCGTAGAAACATGCCCTTCAGCCCAACTTGCCTACGCCAACCAAGATGCCCCATCTACACTAGTCCCTCTAAACCTTTCCCATGCATGTACCTGTCCAGATGTATTTTAAATGTTGCTATAATCACATATTTCACTTTCACAGATTTTCAGCATTTGTTTTTTTCTTCATCCAGATAATATTAACTGATTGTGTTTACCCTTCTCCAGGACCTGCTCCTGCCACCCACGTGTAAAGTCACAGTGATATACACTCTATAATGGTCACCACGTTACATCATCCCTTTTGTCATGTAATTTCTCCTCCTTCAACCTGCACATAAACCTTTCTTGGTGTTCCCTCCTCCCCTCCCCCTTTACTCTGTATGCAGAAACTTGCCACACCTTTACATTTTCTCACGTCGTCCTGAAACATTGGGAGGAGACACTAGGAACTACAGATGCTGGAATCCTCAGCAAAACACAAAGTGCTGAAGTAACAGCAGGTCTGGCAGCATCTCTGGAAAAAAGGAATAGGTGACGTGTTGGGTCGGGAACCATCTTCAGGCCTCCAGAGATGCTGCCTGACCCGTTAAGTTACTCAAGTAATTTGTGCTTTGAGACCAAAACATAAGCCCTGTTTCCTCCTTATCATATTCTGCTTAACCTGATGAGGGTGCCCAATAATTTATTTTTTGTTTGTTTGAAGACTGATGGGTCTCCCAAACATTTAACATTGGCAGGCTGACTGAAAAGCTTATATAGAACAGATGATGTTTAAGAAGGAACTGCAGATGCTGGAAAATCAAAGGTAGTCAAAAGTGCTGGAGAAACTCAGCGGGTGAGGCAGCATCTATGAAGCAAAGGAAATAGACAACAGTCAGACTGAAGAAGGGTTTCGGCCCGAAAAGTTGCCTATATCCTTCGCTCCATAGATGCTGCCTCACCCTCTGAGTTTCTCCAGCACTTTTGTCTCCCATAGAACAGATGATGTTCAGCATGAAATACATCAAGACAAGTATAGGGAGCTACGTCAACCACTGTGCATGAAGATAGAACATAGAGCATAGGACATAGAACAGTAACAACACAGGAACGGCCCACAATGTCTGTGCCAAACGTGATCTCATCTGCTTGTACATGATCCCCCGATTCCTTGCACTTCCATGTGACTATCTAAAAGACTCTTAAACAGCACTAATCATATCTGCCTCCACCACCACCCCTGGCAGCATGTTCCATGTCAGCACCACCTTCCATGTAAAAAACTTGCCCCGCATATCTCCGTTAAACTTTCCCCCTCTCACCTTATAGCTATGGCCTGTAGTGTTGTACATGTCCACCCTGGGAAAAAGGTTCTGACCCCTATCTACTCTATGAATGCCTACAATTGTGCAGTGCCTGAAAACTGTAACGTCCAGGTTCAGGAGCAGCTTCTTCCCTACAGCCATCTGGCTATTAAACACTACAACCTCCAAATAAGTACTGAACTACATTGACTTGGGGGCATTGGTTTTATCTTTTTCCACTATTATTGTTTGATTTTTTTAATGCATATGTATGTGCGTATGTGTGTATACACACAGAATCTTTTCTTTGTTTATTATATTGTTTACAGAGTACTACATTCTGTTGCGCTGCTGCAAGTAAGAATGGAATTGTTCTGTCTAGCACATATGACAATAAAACACTCTTGACTCTTGACTACGTGTCCACAACAATTTCTTTAGTCAGAGGGGAGTGAATCTGTGGAATTTGTTGCCACAGACGACAAAGAATGGACCAACAATATTTAATGGTACTTTGTAACTTTGTTGTCACCCTGTGGCGACTCTTTTGTGTACTGTGTAGCAAAAACAATGAATTTTCACTGTGCCTTCATGGTACATGTGACAATAGAGTATCTACCTATCGATATCAGCCATGATTGAATGGCGGAGTAGAATTGATGGGCCACATGGCCTCATTCTGCCCCTATAATTTATGAACTTATGAACTGCTTTTTTGCATCTGAAAATGTTCCACATGAGAGGGGAATTCCTTCCTTCCCCAATGACCTGGTGCAGATTCACGTGTAATTGGCACTGGGGACAGTATTCGGAAGAGAGTTATTTTGTATAAATCAGGTAAATAGCTCCTTGCTGTGAAACGGAATTCCAGAAACCAGCACCAAAACCGCCCGGTTCCTGCTATGATGTTTAATATTGAGAGCAGACTGTGTTTAAAATGAATAAGTGAACCATGCAGCACTATAATGGGTCATAAGGGACCAGGACCAACCCCGGACAAATTTCCACTGCTTGATTGAAGTCAGGAAGGCAATGGCTAAGATGGTCCAATTAACCTTAATGTATCCAAGCCTGGGAGAAGAGGAAATAGGCAGCGAGGTTTCTTACTTCTGAAATTGCTGGAAGAAAGCAGTTTGTTTTTTGCTGGAGATTCCAATGTATGCAATCCCCCGTGACCCCTTCTTGCTTCTGAATCTTATTCATATGCTCGGAGTCTACGTGAGTGAAGAAAGGGTGAATAGCTCAGACTGTTCCCAAGCCTGCCGAACGTGAGTCGCCGAGCCTGGCACCTGCTATTCCCGAAGAGGGGGGAACCGGAGAACCGGAGACGAGGGCGGAGGGTGTCTGCTACGGGGGCAGACGCCACAACAAGGCCGGTGAATGGAACCGGGGGTGTTACATTCCGCTCCCTCAAGGTCGGCTGCGGGAGGCACCCCCGGGGAACAAAGATTGAATGGTGGCCGGGCAAGGAGAGGGACGACGGTTCGCTGGAGGATCCGGATGAGGATACAGCTGCAATGGGGCTTCATGGTTAGCTGCTTCTGTGACTTTGAAAATGGCGACACGACCTGGCGATTCTTACATATGGTCGCAATGGACAATATCTAAACTGGGACTGTGCTTATATATAGTAATAATTTACTGAACTGTGAACAGAAAAAAATTCTGTGTACCTCGGTACCTGTGATAATAGAGATCCCTAGAACCTTTATATCGATTTCCATGATCTTTTGAGTTTAGTTTAGAGATACAGTGTGGAAGCAAGCCTTTCGGTCCGTGCTGACCAGCGATCCCCGTACACTATCCCACACACTACGGACAATTTACAATATTTTACCAAAGCCAATTAACCTACAAACCTGTACGTCTTTGGAGTGTGGGAACAAATGGGACCACCCGGAGGCCGGGAGAATGTACAAAAATTCCGTACATCAGCAGCTGTAGACAGGAGCGAACCCGGGTCTCTGGCGCTGTAAAGCAGCAACACTATCACAGTGCCACCGTGCTGCCCATAGGTTATAAAAGTTATGTGTCTAATCTTACATAAATGGTGCCATTTAACTCCCATCATCTGGTAAGCGATGGGCAGAGTCAGGGTTAAAATCTGGAGGCTCTTTTACAGCTGCATCGCCACCAGCATGATTTTAGGAACTGGACAACTGTTCAAGTCAGCAGAGCACCTCATTACAGTGTCCTATTTGGAACCCTGTCACTCAGACAGTAACCAGATGCAGTATTAATAGCTTGCTAAGCATATGGAGCAGTGGAAGCCTGCTGAGCGGCCAGCGGTCATATCAGAATGTTCCTTTGTGAGAATGGCAAGAGCAAAAACGTTCCTGCAGATGCGACCATGGAAAGTCAACACCCCTGCCTCCACAAACCCCACCATTCCCCATCAGGCGGGTTTGACCTGGTCACGCCCGTGAATCCCTTGGTCCTGCCCTGAAACGTCACCTACACATGTTCTCCTGGGCTCATTGCAAAGTGCGACACAACATCCAGGAGAGAAGGTTATCTGTAGAGAAACAGGCCCTTTGGCCCACCGTCCGCTCTGACCAGCGATCACCCCATACGCTAACACCAACCTACACACAAGGAACAATTTACAATTATATCAAAGTCGATTAATCTACAAACCCACACGTCTTTGGAATGTGGGAGGAAACCAGAGCATTCGGAGAAAACTCAGGTGGTCACAGGGAGAACGTACATACTCCGTACAGACAGCACCCGTAGTTAGGATTGAACTCAGGTCTCTGGCACTGTGAGGCAGCAACTCTATTGCAGTGCCACTGTGCCGCCCCTGTCGTACTTTGTTTGATCGATGTTATTAATAGCAATGTTATTAATCAAGCCCATGGTGGGGACATTGTTTTTGGTCTGACCATCCAAATTCAATCAAAATAAAAGAATGAAAGCTCTTTTCTTTCTCCTCATGTACGATCAAGACAAGCATCATCTGAGTGCACTTCAAGGAAAATCAAACCTCAGGCTTGAGCTCACATTGATAAACTACTAAAGGGTTTTCATCCAAACACTTGATGTGTCTGTGTGTCCCAATTGAGCCCGGGCAATCTGTTGCCGTGGAGCTCAAATGTGGCAGAAGCTGCCTGTCTTTGGACGCCACACTACGTTTGATTGAAGATCACAGTCAGCTTGATTACCCTTTAATGTGTGCCATCGGCAACGCTCTCTGTTCGAGACCACGTACTGAAGTGCAGACGTCTCGTCTACTCAATTAGGGCTCACGCAGAGAGGTGTGTGGGGATGGATGGGCTACCTCACCTTGCCCTTCTCCCTGTGGGGAAGAGCACGACTCTGCTGTCAGCTCCTCCAGCGTGGCAGAAAGGCAAGGTTCAGAAATCTATCTCTGGGAAGGCATGCGTTCAAAGCCACGTCCCATTATTCCAGGACAACGAAAAACTATAGTCATCCTTCAGTCTTTAGAGATACAGAATGGAAACAGGCCTTTCGGCCCACCGAGTCCATGCCAACCAGCGATCACTCCATACCACTAGCTCTATCCTGCATTTCTCCGGACTTTAGACATTTAGACTTTCGAGAAGCTATGCGGAAACAGGTCCTTTGGCCGACAGAGTCTGTGCCGACCAGCGATCACCCCGTGCACTCGCACTATCCTACATACTAGGGACAATTTACAATTTCACCAAAGCCTATTAACCTACAAACCTGTACATCTTTGGAATGAGGGAGGATACCAGAGCACCCAGAGAAAACCCACGTGGTCATACGGAGCACGTGCGAACTCTCTACAGATAGCGCCAGTAGCCAGGATCGAACCCGTGCATCTGGCGCTGTAAGGTGCCAACTCTACTGTTGCGCCATCATGCCACCCAGTCATTTTTGTAATCTTTGTTTACACGTTATGTGACTTCCCCATTCTCTCTATCTTTCCTCTTCTCCCTGCTACTTAGTTCTTCTACATCGATGTCTCAGCTTATCTATGGCTGCGGTTCCAAAATGGGTGATGTTCTGTGGCGCTGCTGGTAGAGTGGCTGCCTCACAGCGCCAGACACCCGGGTTTGAACCTGACTACTAGTGCTGTTTGTACAGAGTTTGTACAGACCTCCCCGTGACCTGTGTGAGTTTTCCCCAGTTTCCTCTCACACTCCAAAGAAGTTTGTAGGTTAATTGGCTTCGATAAAAAACTGTAAATTGTCCTTAGTGTGTGTAGGATAGTGTAAGTGTGCGGGGATCGCTGGTCAGCGTGGACCCGGTGGGCCGAAGGGCCTGTTTCCGCACTGTATCTCTAAATTAAACCAAACAGCCAAGTAAAAGCACAGTACAGGTGCCACACCGTCTCCTTTTGTCGTAATTTATTATCTTTTGAATTGCATCCCCTTCCGGCTCTGGCTTACTGGATAAAAGAACACTGCTTCAGAATTTTTAATCTGTAATGACAGCAAAACAGGCCATGCTTTGCCACCACTGGATTATGACAGCAACATCTATATAACTAAAAGGCTCATTTGGACCACTTCCTGTCTGCGCTGTATATTGATTTTAGAAAAAACGCTACCATATATCGCTATGATTTTTGGCCATCTTACTCACGGTCCTCCTCCGCTGAGGCAGCCCTGAGGATTTTTCCGACCAATGAAAAATTAAAAAGTTATGAATGGGCGCTATAGCAGGCAACCTGGGAACTGCAGGTCGTTTGGCCCACCGTGTCTGCGGCGACCAGCAATCACCCCGTACACTAGCACCATCCGACACACTAGGGACAATTCACAATTTACCGAAGCACTTAATCTACAAACCTGCACGCCTTTGGAGTGTGGGGCAGGCGAGCTGACCTGGGCGCTAAAGTCAGTCCCGGGCGGGTTTGCTGCAACATCTTTCACAAAACATGGGGGGATTGTCCCCCCCATCTCTCAAAACATGGGGGGGACAGGACCCCCGTCATGATGGGCCCCGCGATCGGCGCACTTCTTCTCGGCAAATGATCGCAGGCAGCTCCGCGATTAGATGTTAAAGAAGACTCTACTTTGACTTCAACAAGCTGACATTAGTGACTTTTCATTTAATTTGTTCAGGAAAGACAAAGTTCAAGTCCTCAACTTCAGTCTCACGATCTCATATCTCACATTAAAAGAGGTTGAAATTTAATTAATTAAAGTCCATGCAGGTTAATTTTCATGAATTCTGACTTTAGATCTTACCTTCCAGTTCCAGTAGCTTCACAATGTTTCACTGGTCCCACGACTTGATGTGAGCTCCCTGCCTAGCTAGCCTGAAACAAAGCGCGTGATTGGTCAATTCCCGTCCGACTCAATGACAATTACTACTTGGAAAATTGGAGGTTTTTCTCATATGTTTAAAATATGTGCAGGTTTTGTTCTTGATGAGTTTCAGGAATGATTTCTATAGTATTTTTACACAATATGTTGTAGATACAGGTAGATACGTGATTTGGGTCACAAAATGACACGAAAAAGCACCTCGGCCCACAGTCTATATGCTATCCACAAGGATCAGATATACCATATGTAGATACAATCAGTGCAACTGAAGTACAATATGTCGAGCAGAGGGAAGATACAGAGTTCTCAGCATTGTAGCGCGTAAGTTACTTAGACGGTCCTCAGTCTAATATCTAAATGAGGTAGACATTAATCAGACAGTTCCTTAGCTAATGGAAGGATCATTCCTGAAGAAGTCTGATAATAGATGGTATCATGAGTCTGGTGGTGCTGCTCTCAAACGTCTATACCTTCTGCTGGACAGGTGCAGAGAAAGAAGGAATGACTAGGGTGTGATTATGTTGGCTGCTTTTTCGAGGCAGCTTGAAGTGTAGATGGAGTCAATGGTGGGAAGTCTGGTCTGTGTGATGGACTGGGCTACATCTACAACTCTCTGCAATTTCTTGCAGTCTTGTGCAGAGCTGCTCCCAAACCAAGATGGTCCTTCAGACTCCTAAGGAAGTAAAGGCGTTAGTGTGCATTTTTGGCTATCGCTTCAATGATCCCTCGCTGACCAGTAATCACCCATGTGCTATCCTACACACTAGGGACAATTTACAGAAGCCAATTTACCAATAAACCTGCACGTTTTTGGATTGTGGAAGGAAACCAGAACACATGGAGAAAACCCACATTGTCCCAATGAGAACATGCAAAGTCTACATAAGCTGCACCCGTAGTCAGGATCAAACCCGGGTCTCTGTCACCGTAAGGCAGCATCTTCACCACTGTGCTGCCCTATATATTTTTTTAGGGCAGCATAAAAATGCACACCAGTGTCTCTAGTTCCTTAGGAGACTGAGGAAACATCTTGGTTTGGGAACAGCCCTGCACAAGACCGCAGGAAATTGCAGCGAGTTGTAGATGCAGCCCAGTCCATCACACAGACTAGACCTCCCATTGACTCCATCTACACTTCAAGCTGCCTTGGAAAAGCACCTAACATAATAAAAGACTTGTCCCACAGCAGTCATTCCTACTTCTCTGCGACCATCCAGCAGATGGTACAGAAGCTTGAGAGCACACACCACCAGACCCATGAACAGCTTATTACCATCTGTTATCAGGTTTCTGAATGGTCCATCCATACGCTGGGGCACTGTCTACCCGCTTGAGAATATTAGACTGAGGACCGTCTAAGTAACCTATGGGCCTGTCCCACATAGGCAACTTTTTAGGCGACTGCAGGAGACAATGCAGTCGCCACATGTTCGCGGGTGGTTGCCGGGGAGTCGCCTTCGTGGTTGGGAGGAGTTCCCGCATTCTGGGAACTAGTCGTGGCCTCATTAAGGTCCCCGTGAATTTTCCAACATGTTGAAAAATTAGCCGCGACTAGAATGAAGCCGCCATGGAGAGTAGCGAGAATTCACGAGCCATAGGTGGGTCGCCAGGGGGTCCTAGTGGGAGGTTCTGAGGTTCTCGTAGGTTGTAGCCGGTGCTGACTGGTGAATTTCATTGGCCCATTGGGAAAAAAAAAGGTAAGCAGTAGTTTTTCAGAACCAAGGATAACCGACCAGTAATGTTAAATATCCGCCGAGCTTCACAGCCGTGTATCTCTGGCTTCTTAAAAGTTGTCTCCACTCTTTCTCCCCCCTTCTCCTCCCCCTCTACCCCCCTCTTTTAAAGGACTTACTGTACACTGTGCTTTAGCCATCTCTTTACATCGCCAACCTTCCTCTTCATCGCGGTGTGTGTCTGTTTCACCTTGGCTTTGCACCATGTGAATTATTTAGACAGCTCTCCCCCCCGCTTGCCCTGTCCCCCGCCTGCATAACGGGCTGGTGAAGGAAGCGATGTATGTGTGTGTGTGTTTCACTCTGACAGTCGCCGTTTCAGTTGCCGGTTTTTCAGACGACTGCCGGCAACTTGACATTCGGCGGCAGTCCGTTGAAAAATCGCCTAAGTGGGACAGGCCCATTATGCGCGACAATCTCACTTCCCACTTTATCATTCATTTTTAAGCCTGTTTGAGTCTCCCTGTATCTTGATGGTCATGAACATTTTTGTTGTTTTCCTGAGATGGATGTCAAACACAAATTTTCATTAATTCCTGAACCATCAAATCCTATTATTCTCAAATAAATACTGGCTGTTACGTGTCATTACAAGTGACGTAATCTATCAAGCGCTTCATATATTTCATAACAGCACATTTGCAGCTTCCTGTGCATTATATTTTGAACCATAGCCAAAGGAAAGCTGTGGAAAGTGCAAGGTATGACTGGGTCAAATTACCATGCCGGCAATAACATACAAAGGTCATTGTGTTCTTTGAAGTAACGTGGCATAAAATGGATCTTGGTCCTAAGAATGCGATCCTGGTTGCAAATGCTAAACATACCATTGAGTAGTTCAGCGGTTTTGCTCCCTGCCTCTGCAATTCACGGTGGTGCAGCGGCATAGTTGCTGCCTTGCAGCGCCAGAGTTGCGGGTTTGATCCTGACTATGGGTACTGCCTGTATGGAGTTTGTACGTTCTCACCGTGACCTCGTGGGTTTTCCCCGCATGTTCCGGTTTCCTTCCACACTCCAAAAATGGTTGATTGATTGAAAGATACAGCAAAGAAAAAGGCCCTCCTGCCCACTGAATCTACTCTCACCATTCACATTTCTTCTATGTTTATCCCACTTTCTCAACTACGCATTAGGAGCAATTTACAGAGGCCAATTAACCTACAAACCCACAAGTTTTTGGGATAAGGGAGGAAACCGGAGCACCCAAAGGAAACTCACGTGATCACAGGGAGAATGTGCTAACTCCACACAGACTGCACCCGACGTCAAGATCGAACCCGGGTCTCTGGCATTGCAAGGCAGCGGCTATACCAGCAGTGCCATTGTGCCGCCCTTCACCACTTGGATTAGTAATGTCAGTAAAATATATTCCTTGCTCAATGCAAAAAGATGAGCAAGAGCATTCTTTGAAATTTATGCTTTTGAGTGATATAATTCTGTTTGTTCAGCATAAAGATAAAATGCTAAACATTTATTCATTTGCTTGTCAGTGAGGAATGGAGACATTTTTGTCAAAGGAGAGAAATTAAAGTAAATATTGCATTTTGGTGGGCGTGAGCTACTCCCACGTGTCTCTGGGGGCCCACTGAGAAATAACGTTGCAAAACAAGGTAACAAATGTGCTAGAGAATTAGCCCAGAGTGTGAGGTCTCATAACGGAGTGCAACCCACCATGAGCACTCTAATCCAGAACATCATTTGGACAGGGCGGCACTGTGGCGCAGCAGTAGAGTTGCTGCCTTTCAGCACCAGAGACTCGGGTTCGATCCTGACTCTGGGTGCTGTCTTTACGGAGTTTGCACGTTCTCCCAGTGACCGCATGGGTTTTCTCCAGATGCTCCAGTTTCTTCCCACATTCCAAAGACGTGCAGGTTTGTAGGATAATTGGCCCTCTATAAATTGTCTCCAGTGTGTAGGCTGAAACTAGTGTAAAGGGTGATTGCTGTTCGGCGTGGGCTCAGTACAAACCCCGTACAGACAGCACGCGTAGTCGGGATCAAACTCGGATCTCCGGCGCTGCAAGCGCTGTAAGGCAGCAACTCTACCGCTGCGCCACCGTGACCGTCCATGATGTATCTCTGAAACTAAACTAAACTAAAGATTGGGATTTAACACTTTCAGTGAAAATTCCCAACACTCCAGAAAAATGAATCTCTAATCCACTCGGACAGGATGAGGGACCTAATTCACCAGAGTATTTTAATGGTGGCTATGCCAGGGATAAGATGGAAGGCAAAAGATTTAGCACAGAACACTGCAGTGAGATTGTTTCTAAGGATGTTATACCAGGTTGATAATGTGGACTAGCAATAATAGTAAAATATATTTCTTGCTTAATGTCCACAGAATAGGAAGAGTTGGTGCAGTAATTGTAATACAAGTATATCACCGATTTTCTAGGAAACTGATGGATCCGTACCTCCTTTAATCCGGACAAAATTACGAGAGCGTTGTATGTGGTAAACACTCTTTCGGGACTTGTGCCTCTATCCTGAAAGAATTAATCGGTTACTTCTTTGTTAATTGTAAATTCTTTATTTAAGTTTCCAGCATGGAAACTTTTCATGGTGCTTTAGAGATAAGGGAGGGGTATAATTAGTGAGTCAGAGGTATAAAAACATCGCGGAGCTGCGGGTCTGCGGAGCGGGCAGCTGCGGGCGGCGGCGCTGACTGCAACATCAGGAGCCTGGGATCTCTCGATGAGATCGCCAGTGGTGGAGCTCCAACCGTCGCGGCCTTATCCGCTTCGGAAGCCGCGGTCTCCAGTAAGGAAGCGGCCGTTCCAGGTGTCCCTAGCCGCTGAGAGGACTCTCCCGACGCCGGAGCACCATCTCCCGGCGAGAACGGCCTGGAACATCGGGCCTCCGTAGAGGCAACTGTGGAAGCCTCAATTGGCCCGACTATGGGTGAACTGGGGATGGGGACTGGACATTGTGCCTTCCCCCATAATGGTAACCATTGTGGGGGGATGTTTCTATGTTAAAGTTCCTTATTGTTCCGTTTCCAAGATGGCTGCCGGAAGGGAGAGTGAACGCTGGCGCGATTAGCTGCTGCTGCTCTCTCTTTGAATTGTGTCTTTGAATTGTGTCTTTGAATTGTGTATTGTTGATGTCTTTACTATTTTTTTATTTTTTTTTTGTCGTTATTTTTTTGTTTTGTTTCATTCCGCTTACATGTTTTGTATTCTGTTTACTAAATTTTGTAAGGTGTCCTTGAGAGTCTTGAAAGGCGCCCATAAATAAAATTTATTATTATTATTATTATTATATTGTCGAATTATTAATATGTGATCTCTGTTGGTCTGGCAAAATGGATAATGCGGCAAGGCTCTGGAACCAAGGGTGCCGGAAAATCGATGGTCTACCTGTAGTAAGAGTTGTAAAAAACTCTAACCCAAACCCACCAGACACCGTGCACTAGCCAAAGACTCACACAATCTCATTTTCTGTGGCAGTACCATGGCAGCATCTTTTTGAAGTGAACTGAAAGATACAGCACGGAAACTGGTTCTTCAGCCCACCGAGCTTACGCCGACCAGCGATCATCTGTTCACACTCGTTCTATGTTAATCCCACTTTCACATCCGTCCTCTTCGCACATGGGGCAAATTTACAGAGGGCCAATTAACCTACAGATCTGCACATCTCTGCGATGTGGGGGGGAAACTTGAGCACTCAGAGAAAACCCACGTGGTCACAGGGAGAACGTGCAACTTCCACACAGAGAGCACCCGAGGTCAGGATCGAACCCGGGTCTGTGGAGCTGTGAGGCAGCAGCTTTACCAGCTGCACCACTGTGCCATCTTCTGTTCTGCCACTGGTGAAAAAGTCATTAACATCTCATAGCAACACTCAACTAGCCCAAACGCCTCTGGGTGAAATAAAATTACATAATGTCTTAAAAACAGCAATACAAAGAAGAATCTAATTATTTGAGCTTATTTTTTGAGAGGTGATAAAATGTTATCGTTCTTTAATGTAAGCATTATCGTATTTCACATGAAGCTTTCTTTATTGCTATCTCACCTAAATTATCTGGAGCAAATTTCAAGTTCCTGAATAGTTTATGATTCTCAACCGTCGCCAATTATGTAACACAAAATGTTGCTTCACTCTGCTTGCAATAAATTTATTTGAAACAATGCCTCATGTCTGCCCACATTTACAATAAAAAATATTTTTTTTAAATAGCTTTATTAAAAATAAGATTAGGGACCCTCTTTATTTGATATATGTTGTAAAATGTCACATTATGATGAGTATTGAAATTATTTTTCAGCAATTGGTGATTTTTAAAATGTGAGGGAAAGGTTGAATGAAGGACAGTGTGTAGGTTAATTCTTTTTTTCCTCTGTAATCCTTTTTTCAGTCAGTTGCAATGTAACCTGAATGTTTAGCATCTTATCACTTCTGTGTGTAACAAACAGAATTATATCACTGTGGAAACAATATCAAGGCTGCAACTGGTTATCTCTGCATTGTAAACCTCAAGGAATTGAGGGTAGATTTACATTACATCTTAGTGGAACTGCAGTAAACGGATCAATTCCAAGAAAATTCAGAAACATGGCATGCATTGCTTATTGTCATGTGGTCTGAGTCCTAATTTCAATACCAGTGGAGGGGGGTTAAGTTGAATTTTGGTGAAGGTCACATTCGAATACTGAGTCCAATACTAGTCCTTACATTTTTGGAAAGGTTCCAGAGAGGATGCAGAGAAAAAAACACTAAAATGGTTCTAGGATCAAGTGATTTCACCTCTGGGAGGAGGAGAAACTAGACTCCTTGGGTTAAAAAAAAAAAGTTCAGGAGCTTAAAGGGTCAGACAGCACCTGCAGGGGGAATTGGACAGATGAAGAGTCCTGACCCGAAACGTCATCTGTCCATTCCCTTCACAGATGCTGCCTGACCCGCTGAGTTCATCCAGCATTTTGTTTTTTGCTCAAAATTCCAGCATCTGCAACCTCTTGTAACGCCACTCTATTCCTTGAAGCAAGCACATTTGATGTAGGCATACAAGATCATAATGGGTTTTGGTCAGATAGTGGATGCTTCAAGGATTAAGCTGAAGTAGATGGGCAAATGATTCATGGGAAATGAAACAAAAATGTTTTCATCCTAGGAATTCTTGTCTAGAACTTACTGTGGGTTAACAGCAAGGAAATAGTGTCATTCATCGCTTTCAAATGGAAAGAAAAGAAATGAAGTGTGGACTAACTCAACGGGTCATGCAGCAACTCTGGAGAACATGGGTACCTGGCATTTCGGGTTAAGACCTTTCTTCCATCTGAGGAGGGGTCTCGACCCAAAATGTCACCTATCCATGATCTGCAGAAATGCCGTCAGATTCACTGAATTACTCCAGACCCTTCCTCAGAGGCTTCTAGACTCCTCAACCTCCCCCTATGGCTCAAGCCCTCGAGTCCTGGCAACATCCTTGTAAATCGTCTCTGCACCCTTTGCAGGTTAACAACATCTTTCCTATACCATGGTGACCAAAACTGAACACAAAACTCGAAATGTGGCCTCGCCAACATCTTATATAACTGCAACATGAGCTCCCAACTTCTATACTCAATGTCTCACCTACCAGGGTACATATAAGCTTGATCAAGCTGTATGTCTGGTGAGTCGTGTTCCCTCTGAACTAGAATACAGTTGTAGGAGGGCGTTTGGTGATGGGAATCCCACTGAATGAAAGTTAGAGGTGCATTGGTTCTCTTTCATGTCGGGATTTATTGTGCATATATCATCGGAGAGATGGGCCAACAGGTAAACACTCCGATGGGAGAATGGTAAACCATTGCCCTTGTCTTTCTTCATGCAGTAAATCCCACAGGATCCCCTCCGTCACAAACAATCCTAGTCAGAATTTATTCCAGGACTCTTTCACTGTAATTTAGTCTAAATCCTGTCTTTCTGTAGCCAACTACATTGCAAGAGTGTCTTCATCAAAGGACAAGGCAACCCAGTGATGCAGTGGTACAGATGCTGCTTTGCAGCGCCAGAGACCTGCGTTCGATTCTGACTATGGGTGCAGCTGTACGGAGTTCTCCCCGTGTATATACACACTGAACTTTTTTTTTCTCTTGTTTACTATATTTTTATACTCTGTACTATGTTTACATTTTCTGTTGTGCTGCAGCAAGTAAGAATGTCATTGTTCTATCTGGGACATATGACAACAAAACACTCTTGGCTCTTTTCTCCAGGTGCTCCAGTTTCTTCACACACTCCAAAGATGTGCAGGTTTGTAGGTTAATTGGCTTCTGTAAATTGTCCCTAGTGGGTACAATTAATGTACGGGGTGATCGTTGGTCAGTGCGGACTCGATGGGCCGATCGGCCTGCTTCCACACAGTATCTCTAAACTAAACTAAACTTCCAATGGCTCAAGATGATGGCTCACGAACAATTTCTCAAGATTATTAAGATGGGTTCAAGAAATGCTGACCTCTCCAACACAACTCCTATTCCATAAATGAAGCAGGCTGTGAAGGTTTCCTATGGGTGTTTGGATGGTTTGGTAGTAATGGAATTAGTAGGCCTATTGGCCCAGAAATATGGTTTGAAATCAGAAAGGGCAACTCAAAAAACAATAATTAATTAAGTCTGGAATGAAGAAATAGTGACTGTGATGTTACAGATGGTTGTTTTAGAACCCACTTGGGAAAATATATCTGTCCTCCTTACCTAATCTGCTCTGTATGTGACTCCACATCCACCAATGTGGTTGACTCTTGACTATAGTAACTTTCATTTTCATTCAGTGTGAGTCCCATCATGAAATGCCCTCCATAGTTAAGAATCAACTATCTTCTGAAATGGCCAACTGAGCATTCACAATAGGGTGAGGTGCAGCACAGTAAATGGAAGCTTTCCCAGTCACAATCCCATCCTGTGAATGAATAGCCATGTGGATGGAAATCAAGGGAATAAGGAGTGAGTTTGAGAGACTGTGAGCCTGCGTGACTGTAAGGCTGTGTGACTGCAAGACTGCAGCCTCTGTGATTACACGACTGCGAGTTTGCAAATCTGGGTGACTGCAGGACTGCAACTACATGGCTGCAAGTCTGCATGTCTGTGTGACTGCGTGATCGCAAGTCTGCATGACTGCGAGAATCCATGGCTGTTCTTCCTTCCATTCCCCACCACAGCACTCAGGTACTCTGAAAGCAACATGCCATCTGTTTAACGCTCCTGTGCAGCATATTAAACAAATACTGCATTTGTATGCAGTGCAGCAACCCACCACTGCTCTCAGCTTTAATCCTGAGGAATGTCGTGCGCTCTCGTACAAGTCTCCCTCTCTCCAACCCCAGCATTTTCCAGCAAACAGCCTGCTTGTCCATGAAAGAGACAGACTTCCAGCAGTTAGCCTGCAATTGCTAACCTGACGCCATTCTGTCATGGTCACGCAATCCCTTGCTTAGCTTTGCAAAATCCATTTCAAAACACAAGTGCACGGCTTCTTTATAAATCGTGCATGTCAACTGGAAACCCATGCTAATTTATTATATACAGCTCAAGCTCAATGCACAAATGTGTCAGTATGAAAATGTGGGAAATATTCATGGTTTGCATGACGTTTGGCCGTAGGACATGAAATAATTGCATTTTTGCACTTTCATCAAGGAGCAAGTTAACTTATGCAGAATTCATAAGACCTGCAGATGTTAAGTCATTTTTCTTTCCATGCAATTAAATTTTCATTTTATTTGTTATGTGGATCGGAAACTGCCAACGTTCTTCCCCATGTTCATATTCGTTGAACACCAACGTTTGGCAATTCAAAATCAAGCTTCCTTCTATTTGCACGATACCTATTGAGTTGAGTTTGAGTTTAGTTTATTGGAAGGTGCACAGTGAAAAACTTTGGTTGCGGGCTAACCAGTCAGCAGAAAGACAACACAAGATTACAATCGAGCCATCCACAGTGTATAGATGCATGATAAAGGGAATAATGTTTAGTGCAAGATAATGTCCAGTAAAGTCCGATTAAAGATTGTCCCAGAGTCTCCAATGAGGTAGATAGTAGCTCAGGATTGCTCTCTAATTGTTGGTAGGATGGTCCAGTTGCCTGATAACAGCTGGGAAGAAACTGTCCCTGGATCTGGAGGTGTGAGTTGTCACACATTTGTATCTTTTACCTGATGGGAGAGGCGGGAAGAGGGAGTGGCCAGGGAGCGACTCGTCCTTGATTATGCTGGTGGCCTTGCTGAAGCAGCATGAGGTTTAAATGGAGTCAATGGAAGGGAGGTTGGTTTGTGTGATGGTCTGGACTTTGTCCACAATTCTCAGCAATTTATTGCGGTCTTGGATGGAGCTGTTCCCAAACCATGCTGTGATGCATCCCGATAAAATACTTTCTATGGCGCATCAGTAGAAGTTGGTGAGATTTTCTGGAGACTTTAAGGCTGATGTGAGAATGTGATGGAGTCCTAGACTGCCAGAGATGCTGCCTTTCACATGAAGTGTTAAAACAAAGCACTGCCCGCTCACACCAGTAAATGTAGAGGGTTTTGTGGCACGATTTCAGAGTACGAGAATTCAGGACAAAAAAAAATACAGATGTTAACTTAGACAGAGGTGGCGCAGCAGTAGAGTTGCTGCATTATAGCGCCAGAGTCCATGGTTCGATCCTGACTACAGGTGCTGATTGGAGGGAGTTTGTATGTGCTCCCTGTGACCGTGTGGGTTTTCTCCAGGTGCTCCAGTTTCCTCCTACATTCCAAAGACGTGCAGGATTGTAGGTTAATTGTCCCTAGTGTGTCGGATAGTACTAGTTTATGGGTATTCGCTGGTCGGCACGGACACCGTGGGCCAAAGGGCCTGTTTTCATGCTTTATCTTTAAAAATGTGAAAAATCCAAGTCAGAAACAGAGGAGGCAAGAAGTGCTCAGCAGGTCGCAGCATTTGTGGGGAGGGAATTTTTACTGGTACCTCCAGTACTGAAATCTCAAATCCGTTTCTCTCTCCGAAGATGCTGCTTAACCTGCTGAGAATGTGTAAACTCCTCTGTTTTTGTTGTGCTGTAGACAATATTTTCTTTTCAACCAAGTGGTGGCACAGTTGATAGAGCTATGTTCCATCTATGTTCCCCAATAAATGAGAGTGGCATAGTGGTGGAGCTGCTGCCTCACAGCGCCAGAGACCCCGGTTTGATTCTGACTTTGGGTGCAGTCTGAGTGGAAATTGCACTTTTCCCGTGACCACGTGGGTTTCCTCTGGGTGCTTCTGTGTTCACCCACATCCCAAAGACATGTGGGTTTGTAGGTTTGTAGGTTAATTGGCCTCTGTAAATTGCCCCTAGTGTGAGTGTAGGGAGTGGATGAGAAAGTTGAATAACATAGAACTATTGTGAATGGGTAATTGATTTTCTGCACGGACTAGGTGGGCCAAAGGGCTGTTTCCAACTTGCATCTTTCCATCAAGCAAAGATTCAAAGGAGGTTATAAAGCAATTATTACAATGCTGACACATGAAGATACCACTGTGTAAAATTGTCTGCTGTGCTTCCTATGTGACTTGAGTGGTTATGCTTCTAAAGGCATAAAATGGTTACATTAATGCATTTTTTAAATATATACAATCAAACACCTGAGGGGTGTTGGCCAGAGGACACAGGTTTAAGGTGAGGAGGTGAGGGAGGAAAGATTTAGTGGAGACCTGAGGGGTAACTTTGTTTTACACCAAGGGTGATGGAACGAGCTGCCGGAGGAGGTAGTTGAGGCAGGTACTATCACAATGTTCAAGAAATATTTAGACAGGTACATAGATAGGGTAGGTTTAGAGGGATATGGGCCTAAGCAGGCAGGTGGAACTAGTTTAGATGGGACATGTTGGTCGGTGTGGGCAGGTTGGGCCGAAGGGCCTGTTTCCACACTGTGTGACTCTATGACTCTGTACAAACCTCTATTAGCCACAATGAAGACAATAAACAAAACTTGCTCTGCCTTCTCAGAGTTCCATCATTTTGCCTGCCATCAAGCTGTATTTCTCTATCACAAAATGTTCAGTCAATGTTACCCAGATTGGAACTAAATGTACAACAAATGTGACAGACTACATAATTATTAAAAACAAACATCAGGCCAATTGGTGGTTTATGCCCTATTTGGAACCTACACTTAAAAAAATTATGTTGGGTGTTGTTCGTTGCCAGGACATTGCGTCAGATTTCTACGTTCAAGTCAAAATCAAGTACAACACAAGAACTAACATTTCAATGTAGTACTGAGGGAATGCTGTAGTCTCCTCTGGTACCAACGTTCAGAAGAGATATTAAACTTAAGTGCTATTCAGCCGAGAATATTAGGCATATAACCCACACCACATATCTAAGCATACAAACCTATAAGGGCACTCCAATGCAGTTCTCGACGACCATAGCACCATTACTAATAGAGATTTAAATCTCAGGTAGACATGAAAGATCCATTTGCATTGCTTTGAAGAAAGGCAGGTTGGCCAATATTCACCTCGTTCAACCTAGCTCAATATCTCTGTTTCTTTAGACTTGGACATTAGGGATACAGCACGGAAACAGGCCCTTTGACCCACAGAGTCCTCGCCAACCAGTAATCACCCCTTACACTAACCTACACACTTTAGGGACAATTTTACAACTTACCAAAACAAATGAACCTAAAAACCTGCACGTCTTCGGAATGGAGGAGGAAACCGAAGCACCCGGATAAAACCCACACAGCCAGAGGGAGAATGTATAAACTGTGAACAGACAGCATCCAGAGTCAGGATTGAACCCGAGCCTCTGGAGCTCTACAGCTGCATCACTGTGCTGCCACACTCTCCACAGACGACGCTTAACCTGCTGAACATTTACAGTAGCCAACGAACCTGTAAACCCGTATGGGATGTGGAAGGAAATCCACGCAGTCACAGGAAGAACATGCAAGCTCCACATTGACAGTACCGGTGGTCAGGTTTGAACCTGGATCACTGGAGCTGTGAGGCGGCTGCACCACTCTGCCTCCCCAAATGAAACAGCCATTTCAAATGCACCAAGCATCCGCTATAAGGTCTGGGTTCAATCCTGACCTTAGGCAATGACAATGTGAAGTTTGCATGTTTGCTCTGACTGCATGGACAATCTGGTTTCCTCCCTCATCCAAACAACCACATTAGTTGCTGTTTTCATTTCAAATATCCAGGATCTGGGCAGCTCAGTGGCACAGCAGTAGAGTTGTTGCTTTACAGCGCCAGAGGCCCCTTCTCTCCATTGATGCAGACTGACCTGCTGAGCAGGATTTTCCATTCTAAGCTGAGATTTCCAGCATCTGTAATTTTTCTCTTTATTCAGACATTCAGAACAAGACCTCCAGTGGTTCCTTGCTGTGCTCGCAGTGACCGTCTCATTTGGACTGGTACAATGGCACAACTAGCAGAGGAACTGTGGCACAACGTCAGGGATCCAAGTTCAATCCTGATCTTAGGTGATGACTATGCAGAGTTTGCACATTCGCCCTGTGACTGCATGGGTGCTCTGGTTTCCTCAATATCCCAAAGACGTGCAGGTCGGCTCGTTATTTGGCCTTTGCAAATTGCTCGTGATGTGTGGATGAGTGGTATAGATAGGGTAGACAGTCAGAACCTTTTTCCCCAGGATAGAAAAATCAAATACTGGAGAGCATAGCGTTAAGATAAGAGGGGCAACATTTAAAAGGAGATGCGCGGGACAAGTTGTTTTTTTGCACAGGGTGGTGAGTGCCTGGAAACACTGCCAGGGGTAGTGGTGGAGGCAGATATGATCACATCACAAAGATGGGCAGGTTGATTGGCCCCTAAACTGCTTGTGACGTGTGGAAAGGTGGGAATATTCTAGAAGGAATTAAGAACATGAGGAGAATAGAACATGGCACAGAAAGGTACAGCATAATAACGGGCCCTTCGGCCCACAATGTCTGTGCCAAACACTGCCAAAATAAACTAATCTCATCTGCCTTCACATGATGCCTATCCATCCATTCCCTGAATATCAAGGTGCCTATCTAAAAGCCTCGTAAATGCCACTATCATATCTGCCTGGCAGCATGGTTCAGACACCCACTAGTCTGCGTAAAAAAAAATTGTCCCACATATCTCCTTTAAACTTAGCCTCTCTCACATTAAAGCTATGCCCTTTAGTCTTTGATACTTCTGTATTAAACATTACAGGGAAAATTAGTGGGGAATGGGATTGCTCTATGAGATGGCATTGATTTGTTGGGCCAAATTGTCTGTTGTATGGAAATATGTACCAGCAACTACACGTTAAAGTACTCTAATGGCCTTGGAGCATTTGGGGAAATCCTGAAAGTGAAAATGTTGTCAGGATTCATGTCTTACTTTTGTGCTTTTCATATTTCATTCAAGGTCGGCAACCCTGCTCGGCAAGAGGATTCGAATCAGTCAGGTCTAACTTTTTTAAAAAACAACGGTTTACGATTAAAGAAAAACACACACGAAATACTGTAGTAAGGATGACTAGTCAAGCTGAAGTTTCTGAAAGGTTGGTCTGGTATTGAATACAAGAACAGATGAAAAAAAGAGCAGGACTTGGCTATTGCCCCTCGAGTCCACTCGTTCAATAAAATCTTAGCAGATCTGATCCTGACCTCCCTCCACTTCTCTGCCTATTCTCCGTCACCCTTAACTTCCCTACGGACCAAACCTCCTTCTATCTCAGACCTGAATACATTCACCAAGTCATCCTGCACTGCTCTCTGCCGTAGAGAATCCCAGTCACAGCCGTGTTAGTGGGAAAAAAAAAACACAATTCTTTCTTGAATGGGCCATCCCTTATGTTATGTCCCTCAGTTTGAGATTATCCCTGAAAGGGATAACAATTTCCCAGCACCTTCCCTTTCAAGCCCCAGTAGTATATTACAGTATGTTTCAATAAGATCTCTCTTTAAAACACAATAGGCAGCACAGTGCAACAGAGTGGAACAATGGTAAAGCTGCTGCCTCACAACGCCAGAGAGCCGGGTTTGATCCTGACTAAGGGTGCTGTCTGTGCGGAGTTTGTACGTTCACCCTGTGACTGCGTGGGTTTTCTCCAGGTGTGTTGGTTTCCACCTACACTCCAAAGACCTACAGGGGGATCCAGCAGGAGGCCCTCGAGAACAAAGGGGGGCCCTGCAGGGTGGGGAGGGGGAGGGTCCACCTGCTGCCACGTCTGGTGGCAGGCAGAAGATAGGACTGTTCGGTAAACTTTTGTAACTTTGTCAGCACCAGAAACGTGGCGACACTTGTGGGCCTAGTTGAAGTCTGCTGGGTGATTTTACCAGGTTTCATGCCAAACAAAACATTTCACTGTGACAACAAAGTATCATTGAATCATTGAAGTTTGTAGGTTAATTGGCTTCTGTAAATTGCCCCAAGTGTGTAGGACTTGAAACTGGGATAATAAGGAACTAGTGTACATATGATCGATGATTGGCGTGGGCCGATCGGCCTGTTTCCATGTTATATCTCCAAACTAAACAATCATGCTCAATCTGTCTTCATTAGACAATTCCTTCCATCTAGTGAGCATTCTCTGAGCTGCCCCAATTGCAAATATACCTTTCCTTAAATAAAACTGTATACAGTATTCTGGGGGTGATCTCATTGTTGCATTATTCCTCAGTATTAACACCACTATTTTCACACAAAGGGTGGTGGGTGTATGGAACAAGCTGCCAGAGGAGGTAGTTCAGTCAGGTACTATTGCAATGTTTAAGAAAAGACAAGTACATGGATATGACAGGTTTAGAGGGATATGGGCCAAATGCAGGCAGGTGGGACTAGTGTAGGACATGGTTGGTGTGGGCAAGTTGCGCCGAAGGGCCTGTTTCCACGCTGTATACACAATACACAATACAATTTATTTGTCACTTGAACCTCATAGACGCTCAAATGAAATGTTGTTTCTACAGTCATACACACAAGAAAAAAAAGACCCAAGACACAACACAATTTACACAGACATCCATCACAGCGCATCTCCTCCTCGCTGTGATGGAAGGCAAAAAAAAACTTATCTCTCCCCTGCACTCCCCATTCCCCTCCCGATGTCAGAGTCAAAGCCCCCGGCGGGCGATGGCAATTGTCCCGCGGCCATTAACGCCGCGCCGGGCGATGCAAAGCCATGCTCCGGGTCTTGTTGTTGGAGCCCCCGGCGGGCGCTAGCAAAGTCCCGCAGCCGTTGAAGCCGTGCCGGGCGATGATGTAAGGCCCCGCTCCAGGTACTCTTCGACCCCGCGACTCGGGCGGGAGAAGTCGTCGTTGCGGAAGCCCCGAAAAGCGGTCTCCCAGCAGGGACCCGCGAGCTCCCGATGTCACCGGTCCACAGGGAAAAGGTCGGGTTCTCCGTGCAGGGGAAAGATTTTAAAAGTTTCCCCCCCACCCCCCCCCCCCCACACACACACACACACACACACATACCCCATCAAAAAAAAAAAAAGACTACATTAAAACGGGACAAAAAATAACAAAAAGACAGACGGACTGCAGAGGCCGCTGCGACGTGAGTCGCCCATATGACTATGACTCTACTTGCTCCACCCCATTCCATTAAAATAGTATATTCCATGTATATTCTATGTATATTCCATATATATTTTGTATCTGCATGCCAGCATTCATTGTTTCATGTACAGAGTTAATGTTAGTACACAGACAGTTATGTTCTGCATTGGATCCAACATCAGCGCCATCTGCTGTGGCAAATGAGTAACTACTCATAACTTTATCTCTGCGTTGCCCCATCGAAGAGACACGAACTGCATCAAAGTCAAAATCTGGAAACACAGCCTCTGACTTCAACAGAGGATGAGAGATGCATCAGGAACTTTTAACCATGGAGCACATTATACTGAGGAAAATGTCTAACATTTCCCTGTGAAATCAACAGCATGGGAAAGGGTACCAAGCTGCATTTCATTTATTGGGAGAATAATGTACGACTACAAACTACTTGCAATTTCATCCAAAGAAAAATTAACAGCTCTTTCCATCCGCTAACAGTAACACTGGATCTGGACACATGAAACCGCTCACATATAATTTTCCCTGCCATTATTAATTAATTATTCCGCCTGGCATAGTGGTGCAGCAGGAGAGTTGCTGCCTCACAGGTTCGATCCTGACTACGGGTGCTCTCTGTACAGAGTTTGTACGTTCTCCCTGTGACCTTGTGGGTTTTCTCCAGGTACTCCAGTTTCCTCCCACAATCCAAAGACGTACAGGTTTATAGGTTTTTAACAGGTAAGAAAGTACGCGTTTCGTGTATTAACAGTGTATGCGGTAGGCTGCCATGTCCTCCACATGGATTGAGGTGCTCCGTGTGTCACGCCCTTTGACCCGATGACCTTGCGTGCAACCCCCTTATTAAAAAAATCCTGTGTAGGAAGGAACTGCAGATGCTGGTTTAAACCGAATATAGACACAAAAAGCTGGAGTAACTCAGCGGGACAGGCAGCATCTCTGGAGAGAAAGAATGGGTGACGTGTTGGGTCGAGACCCTTCTACAGACTGGTTAGAGATAAGGGAAACAAGAGATATAGATAATGATGTAGAAAGATAAAGAACAATGAATGAAAGATATGCAAAAAAGTAACAATGTTGAAGGAAACAGGCCATTGTTTGTCGGGTGAAAACGAGAAGCTAGTGCGACTCATTTATGCCAGCCAGTTATTCTGGGCTGAAATATTTAGTTATTATTCCTTTGAAGTTATTTGCTTTCACCAGTTTATCTTAATTAGAAACCAACTAGATCATTACACTGGCAAATGGAAATCTCTCCCAGCAAGGGAGTGAAATTTCAGCACAAGGGAGAGTTTTATCCCCTTTTATCTCCTCAGTCGAACAGAGCCCATTCCACTTTATACAACGAGATAAATTACAACTCCAGAGTAGACAAGAAAAGCTTTCATTGATACGAATGGATTCACAGCAACAAGTCAGAATGTTGTCATGGGGGAGAAACGTTGAGGGCACTTTTGGTACAGCAAGATCCCGCACACAGCAATGGAAGAGGAAGCGGAGAGGATGTTTCCATTAGTGGGAGAGGCTAGGGCCAGAAGCCATAGCCTCAGAATAAAAGGGCGTATCTTTTGGAAGGAGATGAGGAGGAATTTCTCAATTCGAAGTGTGGTGACTCGGTGGAATTCGTCGCTACAGAGGGCTGTGGACGTCAAGTAAATGGATATTTTTACAACAGAGATTGATATATTCTTGATTAGTACGAGTGTCAGAATTTATGAGGAGAAGGCAGGAGAATGGGGTTGAGAGGGAAAGATAGAGCAGCCATGATTGAATGGCAGAGTAGACTTGATAGGTCGAGTGGCCTAATTCTGCCCCTGTGACATGAACTTATGAATGATCATCACTAAAATGGGGGGTTTTGGGATGGTTATTGATGGATAATCATTGGCCATAACAGAGGGGAGCGCTGCCCTGACAGTGATCACGGTGGAAGTACCTCATCAATTTGACAGTAATAAAACCACTAAAGGTTGGAAAGATTGTTGCTGGTTGCCAGAGGCAAAGTTGTCCCAGCTCTGCAAAGTATTCTAATGATCCTGCTGATACAGAAACTGGCAGCCTAGTCAATCTGAACTGATCGAAAAACACAGTGTATAACTTAGCGGGTCATGCAACATCTGTGGAGGGAATGGATGGACCATGTTTCAGGTCGGAACCTTTCTTCAGGCTGATTGTGATAGGGGGAGAGAAAGCCGGAAAAGAGAGGTGAGGGAGGGGAGGGGGGGGTGAATGGCAGATGGGTGGAATATGTGACAAAGGCTTGAGATGAAATGGGGACAAAATGGTGTCAGATAAGGAGGAGTGAAATGTAAAACTTGAAGAAGGGTTATAGATGCAAGGGAATGGGGGGAGAGGGCGTATTGGGAGAAATGGATACGTACTTGCGTGGGAAAGAGGGTGCACAGATAGACAGAGGGTAGGAGGATATTATTTTAAATTGGAGATTCAACTGAATACCATCGAATAAATGCAAGTCACTGCGAATGTCACTAGACCAAAATAAAATGCTTCAAAATAACAAGAGATTCAGGTAGAAAACTAAACAGTCCGAACATGAAGGGACTTATGCCCCTGTCCCACTTAGGAAACGTGAACGGAAACCTCTGGAGACTTTGCACCCCACCCACGGTTTCCGTGCGGTTCCCGGAGGTTTTTGTCAGTCTCCCTACCTGCTTCCACTACCTGCAACCTCCGGCAACCACATGCAACCTCCGGGAACCGCACGGAAACCTTGGGTGGGGCGCAAAGTCTCCAGAGGTTTCCGTTCAGGTTTCCTAAGTGGGACAGGGGCATTAATTTCAAAGCAGACACAAAATGCTGGAGTAACTCAGCGGGTCAGACAGCATGTCTGGAGAAAAGAAATAGGTGACGTTTCGGGTCGAGACTTTTCTTCCGACTGAGAGTCAGGGGAGAGGAAAACTAGAGGTATGAAAATGTACAGAACAAATCAGAGCCGGCACCAATGACCCAGGAAAGGTGGAGCCCACAATGGTCCATTGTTGGCTGTGGAAGAGGTGATAATGAAGGGATAGGAACAGTGAAACTAACAGGAGGGCTAGGGTGGGGGAGGAGTGGAGAGAGAGGGAATGCAAGGGTTACTTGTAATTAGAGAAATCAATATTCATACCGCTGGGTTGTAAGCTGCATAGTCTGAAACTCTTAGTCTGAAGACCAAAGATCCTATAGCGGAGCTATAAGATCTTTGCTGAAGACTCTCTCATACATCTAGTTTCCCTCTTCCCTGACTCTCAGGCTGAAGAAGGGTCTCAACCTGAAACATCACCTATTCCTTTTGTCTAGAGATGCTGCCTGACCCGTTGAGTTACTCCAGCATTTTGTGTCTATCTTCAGTGTAAAACAGCATCTGCAGTTCCTTCCTACACAATTTCAAAGCAAGCAGTTTCCCATTTAAGATGGGGAGCAGAAGGAATTTCTTCCACAGAAGAAGGTGAATCTATGGAATTCTCTACCCTACCAAGCTGCATAACCTGATTGATTGAATACATTAAAAGTGCAGACTGACAATCATTTAAACTGTTGGAGAGTGAAGGGGTGTGGGGAGAAAATAGGAGAGTGGGTCCAAGATTGAACCAGCGGGCACTAAAGGGCTAATTGTTCTACTCCAGCACCTCTTTATAAGTTCCTATTCCGAGATCATTTCCAACATCCAGTGCTATTGCACTTTCTCTGTATTTGCTTGAAGATTGTCTTCTTAGGTCTATAGTCCTTCTCAGCTGCTGGCATCCTTAGTCACACCAAGTACCACTCACTCATTATCTGAGTTTCGTTTAGTTTAATTTAGAGATACAGTGTGGAAACAGGCCCTGGGGTTTGGCTTTCTTGTGCTGTTGCTTACAGGGTGATTCATTCAGCCCATCGAGTCCACGCCGACCAGCAATCACCCCGTACACTAGCACTATCCTACACACTAGGGATAATTTACAATTTTTACTGAAGCCAATTAACCTACAAACCTTTATGTCTTTGACGTGCGGGAGGAAACTGGAACACCCAGAGAAAATCGATGTGGTCACAGGAAGAATGTACAAATTCTGTACAGACAGCAAATTCTGTACAGGATCAAACCCTGGTCATTGGCAATGTAACACAGCATCTTTACCACTACGCCACCATGCCGCCCATTGAGCTCTTTGGTTGAGTGATCAAAGAGGTTGATTTCAAGAGGTATAGGGAGAATCAGAAGCACAGAAGAACTAGGGCACCCAGCCTTTGGTCTTGGGGGACTGATTTCGATGTATTCCAAGAAAAGGCAATGCTTTTGTTGCTTGCACTACAGATATGTGCTTAGTCATGGAGTCATACAGCGTGGAAATAGCCCTTCAGCCCATGCCAACCAAGATGCCCCATCTACACCAGTCCCACGTGCCCATGTATGGCATATTCCCTCTGAACCTTTCCTATCCATGACTTCAATGTTGATAGGAATTGATGAGATCAATTTTTATCTTGAGCACCAGGTGAAGGCAGTCACAGGTCCATCATCAATAGAAAGAAAACTAGGTGGTAAAATAACCTCAGTCCAAACTGAATCTGACAGGACTGAAAGGGTTATATTACCAACCGGCAATGATAAAACAGATTACCATTCTGGCAACACAATGAATATAAAGATTCACAGTGTTTTTACCAACCTGTCATACGTTTTTATGATCCTGCATTACTACAAGCATTTCTTTCCAACAACAAAAAAGTAATCTTTCAATTTGTACTCTTCATTCACAAGGTTTGTATTTTTCTTTAACGTGCCTTTCTCCCTTCCACAATGTTCAGTTTATGTTTTCAATCATACATTATCCTTTCCAGCTTTAACTGGGCCTAATGCATGGGTTTGCTATGCACAAATTGCCTGCCAGTATTCCTACACTACAGAAGTGACTGCTCATCAAAAGTATTCCACTGACTGTAAAGATCTCTGTAATACACTAAAGATGGTGTATAATGCAATTCTAGTTTATCATCTGTATCTTCTTCCAAATTTTCATAAGCTCATAAATTCTTGGAGCAGAATTAAGTCATTTGGCACAGCAAGTCTACTCCACCAATCAATCATGGCTGATCTATCTTTCCCTCTCAACCCCATTTTCCTGCCTTCTCCCCATAACCCCTGACGCCCGTACTAATCAAGAAGCTATCAATCTCCGCCATAAATATATCCATTGACTTGGCCTCCACAGCCATCTGTGGTAATGAAATCCACAGATTCACCACCCTCTGATTAAAGAAATTCCTCCTCATCTCCTTTCTAAAATTCACCTCCTTCTTTAATGATTTGGTTGTCTCCTCCAAGTCTTTGAGTTTAGTTTAGTTTAGAAACACGGCGAGGAAACAAGCCCTTTGACCGACTGAGTCCGCGCGGTCCACGATCACCATTATACCTGCACACACTAGGGACAATTTTCAATTTTTACCGAAGCCAATGAACCTACAAACATGGATGTCTTTGGCGTGGGGAATGAAACCGGAGCACCCAGGGAAAACCCAAGGGGTCACGGGGTGAGCATACAAACAGCACTCGTAGCCAGGTTCGAACCCGAGACATACAGTATGGAAATAACCCCTTTGGACCGATTCGTCCATTCTGACCAAGGTGCCTCATCTAAACTTGTCCCAGTACCCACGTTAGGCCCTTATTCCTCCAAGCCAACAAATCTCTGCTTCCCAAAGCTGAAAGCAAATCAGACAATGCAAATGGAGGCATGGGGAATGTAGTAGCCATTTAGCTTAACAGTATGTTGTAACTATGTCTCGAGGAGAGCTCGTGAGTGCGTTTTGATTAATCTCCTAAACCCCTGTGTTCCATCATAGTGGCTAGAGGAAAGATTCCTTGAACGATATGAAAATCTGTTCCTACAGTGAAATGCAGATGCTGGAATCTTGAGAAAAGCATAAAGTGCTGGAGTAACTCAAGTGGTCCGGCAGCATCTGTGGAGGGATGACATTTCAAGTCGGTCTATTTCAGATCATACAAATACAGTTTACTGATAAGAAATTAGCCAACACAATGTTTGAAACGCGACTGTGCTGGGAAGAAATGTGTCTTTGTTTCAGCATTGCCGCTTGCTAGCTTGGTCTTCACGAGCTTGTGCAAGATGATGTTTCCTCCTTTATATGACTTTGCCAGAGTCTCGCAGAGTTTATGTTTCAATAATAGCAATAAGTTCAAGTAACGCCCTCATTAGTGCTTAGTTAATGATTCACCGATTCCTTGCCCTTTAGGAGGTCAGCACTAAATTAGCCCTGTTATACCAGAGCGCTGGTTTTAATTTCATTTAATGATATAACATTATTGTCAAAATGTTGTGCTCATGTTTGAGTAAAGTGTAAACTTAGAATTAGGAAAGCAACAAAGAAACACGAGTTTGATAATAATTTAATAATGTACTTACTTGTCTTCCCTAAACCTAATAGGCCTGTCTATTACATTCTGCAGGAGTCAGGAACATTGGAATGCTGTTTAAATCATGAATCCCCATTAAAGGCCAAATGTTTCCATCTGTATGAAGTAGATGGGAATAATCAATAATGTAGTAGTGGTGCAAAATAATAATGGATTTCTGCTATTTTTACCATTACTTGGAACTTTGCTCCCATGATAAGACGCATTTATGAAGGTTAACCCTATATAAAATGAAAACTGTTTTCCAAAGGCCAATTATGATGAACTCAAACAGAATTATTTGAAGCAGAGATATTCATGCTCAGGCTCCAGCAGTTGATTCGATCAAACAAGACTTTGTTCTTACGCGCAAGGTTCTAATAGAAACATAGAAAATAGGTGCAGGAGGACGTTCGGCCCTTCGAGCCAGCACCGCCCCTATCAATAACCCGTGCCTGCCTTCTCCCCATATCCCTTGACTCCACTAGCCCCTAGAGCTCTATCTAACTCTCTCTTAAATCCAATAATATTTCTGAAATATCAGAATTTAGGGCGGTACAGTGGTGCAGTGGTAGAGATGCTGCCTTTCAGTGCCAGAGACCAGGGTCGATCCTGACTAAGGGTGCTGTCTGTACAGAGTGTGTACATTCTCTTCGTGACCCCCATGGGTTTCCTTCCACACTCCAAAGGTACACAGGTGTGTGGGTTAATTGGCCTTTGTAGATTGTCCCTGATGTGTAGGATAGTGCTTGTACAGGGTGATCGCTGGCTGACGTGGACTCAGTGGGCGGAAGGTCCTGTTTCCACACTGCATCTTACAGTAAAGTCTATCTTAATAGTCAATATCTTATCGAAACAAACAATGCTTCCCAACAAGTGATATAGATAGATATAGATATTGATATATAGATAGATATAGATATATAGATAGATATAGATATATATATATAGATATATAGATAGATAGATATAGATAGATATATAGATAGATATAGATAGTATATAGATAGATATAGATATATAGATAGAAAGATATATAGATAGAAATAGATATATAGATAGATATAGATATATAGATAGATATAGATATATATAGATAGATATAGATAGATATAGATAGATAGATATAGATATAGATATAGATATAGATATATATATTCATTTTGTGAACACAAACTTGTTAAAAAGGCAAGGCAAACAATTGGGCTGCAGCCACCAGACAACCAAAATTCATTTTGTGAACATAAACTTGTTAAAAAGGCGAGGCAAACAATTGGGCTGCAGCCACCTGACAACCAAAATTCATTTTGTGAACACAAACTTGTTAAAAAGGTGAGGCAAACAATTGGGCTGCAGCCACCTAACAACCAAAATTCATTTGTGAACACAAACTTTTTAAAAAGGCGAGGCAAACAATTGGGCAGCATCGAGGGGACTCACCGTGGAGTAGACGTGCGTTCAGTGTTATTCGCAGCTCAGAGCCCTGCGGGGGCAGCAGAGAGAATGGCAATTTTTTTTAAAACATTAATATCTCTCTGATTTTTCATCGATGGGAAAAATCCTCCGGTCCCTGGGGGCTCTGAGCGAGGTGGGCAAAAATGACGGCCGTAGGTGGTGGCGTTCTCTCGGAAATCGCAGCACAGTGGGCCAAAAGCGGTCAAGATCAGACTTTTATATATATATATATTACTAAAACTCACATCTTGTTTGTTTGCAGGTTTGCCTTGTACTTCTATTTGCGCAAAAACGGTACACGATAGCGTTATAATTTTTGCCCCACCTTACTCACCATTGTCATGTGCTGTAAATAAAACAAGTTTTTTTCAGACCGATGGTATATTTTAAAAGTTATTAACGTTTTTTTTAAATGTAACTTAAAACAGCACCCCCACCCGCGCATGCGCAGTTGGAGGAGAGTTCCCGTGCGCATCTTTACTGGCGTCACAAAGGGCACCCAACGGGTCCTTAGCCGTGCCTGCGTAGTTGGGGCCTTTCCAGAATCCCCGATAGCCCCCGCCTGAAGCCCTCCCCTCCCATAGTTCCAGGACGCTTGCCCCGCTCGACAGGAGAGGAGGTGGAATAGAGGGAGAGGAGGGGGGAGTGGGGGAGATAGGGAGTGGGGGAGATAGGGAGTGGGGAATAGAGGGAGAGGAGGGCAGTGGGGGAGGTGAGGAGGGATAGCGGGGGGGATAGGAGAGGTGAGGAGTGGGGGAGGTGGGGGATAGGAGGGGGGTAGGGAGGGGTGAGGAGTTATGGAACGAGGGAGTGACTGGGGGTTGGAGAAAGGAGAGGGAGGGAGAGATGATGGAGGAATTGGGGGAGGGGAGGAGGAGAGCGAAAGAAGAGGGGGATGTGGGGAAATGAGCCGCGCCTGCGCAGTTGGGGGCTATGCGTGAGCGGTGGAATATTGCGTTGGGGGAACAGGAGAGTGGTGGAATATTGCGTTGGGGAACAGGTTGCGTTGGGGGACCAGGCCTCCCATGTGACAGCGACCCAACGGGTCCCACTTAGTCTAGTCCTTTAGAAAACTAAAACAAAATGATTATAGACCAACAATTTGTAGACATTATGTCATAACTTCTTCAGACTGAGAGTTTGGGGAGAGGGAAACAAGAGATATGAAAAGGTACAAAGAACAAATTAAAGATATGAAAAGAACAATTCAACGCCAGCAACGATGATCAAGAAGCACAGAAATGTCCATTGTCGGCTGTGGAGAAGGTGATAACGAGTGATACAGTGAAACTAAGCAGGATGACAGGGAAACTAATAGGTCGACTAGGCTGGGGAGGGACAGAGAGAGAGAAGGAATGCAAGGGTAAGCACAGTCATGAGCTGGTAGCCGAGCATTAGTTTCTGTCGGACTCTGATCCAATCGCATTACCATTTTGTATATTTAAAATAAAATATGTATCAACTGACCACAGGCAAAAAGAAAGGGCAATTTATTGATGCTGAATGTCAAATGATTCATAAATATATAAATTCAGTTTGCCTAAATACATAGTGATTCAATAGAGTTTAAACACAGCATTGATCATGTACAATAAAGCATAAAAAATGCGTTGGTATTCCCAACAGCCTGAATCCATTGTCATGATGGAAGAGTTTTCTAATGTCTCTAATCTATTTAATACATTACTAGCGATTTATTGTGTTCTTGAAGATAATTTGGAATATTTTTCTGACTGGATTAATTCATTATTAATCTGTCTGTATTAGACTCTATATTCGAAGAGCTTTTGCAGCAAAGATAACAACAGGCTAATACTACCCTTTCTTATGTATGAGTTAAAGGCACATAGCAAGTGCTCACATTAATGTGAATATCCTAAAGCTGCAATGCTAAATAGCAACACTCGTTTTATCACCCACTTTAGGTCCATTAATTGACTGCTAACATTGCCACAGAATGGTAAGTATTGTTCTTTTCATGCAAGTACCTATTTAATGATATATTAAAGCATTAACAATTATCAATCACCTTCTCTGGAACCCAGAATTAACTATTACAAGTGTGGAGTCTCTTCCTTTTGGTAGTTTTTCCAGAGCTGTTTTATACTTAAAGAGGAGAACTTTGCAACAGTTTGGGGATGGTAGATGGAGTAGATCATTCAAGATATTGGAACAGACATGATTGTCTTCTTCGCTGTCATGTGCTGGGACAGCAGGGCGAAGGCCGCGGACACCAACAGGAATAACAAGCTCATCAGAAAGGCTGGCTCTGTCCTGGGGGCGGAGTTGGATTCATGGGAGGTGGTTTTGGAGGGGAGGATGTTCCTCAAAATGCAGAGCATCTTGGACAATATCGTATCGTAACATATCGTACCATATTGGTAAAACGAACTTTGCCCAGCCCCCTTCAAATTTCCACTATTCTGTACCATTTATTTCAACAAATATTATTTTGTCCATATTATCATTAATTTCTCTAATTTATTTCTATCCTTCTTTCCCTTTCTTTCTGTGCCTGATTTCTTTTGGCTCAGAGATACAACATGGAAGATACTGCCCTTCAGCCCACCGAGTCCATGCCGACCATCAATCACCAAATCACACTAATTATATGTTATCCACTTTCTCATCCAGTCCCTACCCACTAAAGACAATTTACAGAGGCAAATCTCTGCAGATCCTTCTTATAGAATACAAAATCGTGTTCTATTTACTTTTATCCTTGGGTTATTGATCCTTGAATTATCCTTGGGCCCTCCTTGGGTCCTTTACAAAAGAAAAGTTACTGAATCAGTTCACGCAAATGGCTTTTTCCAGTAACGGAACAGAAAATTTTGTGAAAAAAATAATTCTGTTTTTATATTATAGTGGCCCAGATTTTCTTATCCTACCAATATAATTCAGGCCCACAGCTAGTTCCCATCACATTACCATTAACAATCTATTACACAGGTAAAAAAGCTTAATGTGTTGATTAGTTCTGCCAATAAGCCATTTCACCGTGTCCTATCACAGAAATTCCATTCCATCTTTGCCTCCTCTGCCATCTTTCCTCCTACTGTTAACTTATTTGTGTCTCTCTCTCGCTTATGATGGATCATTTTGGTATTTGCATTTACAGGTTTTCCAATATTCTGGCACTTTGATTTTAGGAATGGTGTGATATTTATATATTGCAAAAATGTGTTTATTTCTGATCAATATTAATTATCCCCCTGTGAGTAAACCTATTTTTAATTACTGGAAACGACGACCGAACTATTTTTTAGCCAATTGCTACCAAAATCTTAAGCTCTTGAAGTTCTCTATTACTTGTTGTTTGATTTTCTGTCTCATCATTTTATTCCTTAAATTGTACTACTTTGATCAAGTGCAGAAATAAAGTTCCCAGAACGTGCTGCCAGGGGTAATGGTGGAGGCAGATATGATAGCAACTTTTAAGAGACACTTATATAGACACAAGAAGAAGAGGGGTGGCACAGTGGCTCAGTGGTAGAGTTGGTGAATGTTTGATCTGGGTGCTGTCTGTACAGAGTTTGTATGTTCTCCCTGTGACCGTATGAGTTTTCTCCGGGTGCTCCGTTTTCCTCCCACACTCCAAAGACATACAGGTTTGTCATCTTGTTCTTGCGTATGACGTGCACAGGAGTCTTCTTCTTCTTTTGTATGGCGTGCACAGCCTAAAGTTGTAGGACAACTTGTTCTATTTGTTCTTATTTGATTGTGCACGCCGGGCTGATTGCATTCGTCGAAACAGGGCGGACCACATGAAGGTTGCAATCTTCCACCCCTTGTAGAGTCTGAAGAAGGGTCTCGACCCAAAACATCACCCATTCCTTCTCTCCAGAGACGCTGTTACTCCAGAATTTTGTGTCTACCTTTGATTTAAACCAGCATCTGCAGTTCTTTCCTACACAGGTTTGTAGGTTAATTGGCTTTGGCAAAATTATAAAATTTCCGTAGTGTGTAGGTAGGATAGAGCCAGTGTACGGGGTGATCACTGGTCGGCATGGACTCGGTGGGCTAAAGGGCCTGATTCTATGCTGTATCTCTCAAGTAAAGTCTAAAGAGAGACACACATGTGAGATAATTTTCTTTATCATGGCATCAGGTTTCTAGGACACTGGCCCCTCACTTTAGGGGAGGGGGTAATGCTATCTTTGGGTAGAGTTTCTGTCCCAATGGAATTGATGATACAGGCACAACATGTTTGAGATTTGAACTTTCTCAAACCTTGATTTATTCAATTTATGCAAACATAAGAATACAAGCGCTTTCTATTGGGAAGGGGGTTTGGTTTCTGTGCTTAGAGCCAAGTTCTAAGTAATGAACATTAAAAGGTGTTGCCTTTTCTTTTCCACCATACGATATGAAAAAACTTTATTCATCCCCGGAGGGAAATTGCTCTGCCAACGGTCACAACACACAACAAGGTGCACAAAAACTTAAAAGTGAAAACTAAAAGAAAAAGACAAGGGACTGTTGGCTGGCTGCCGTGTGCCCAGCGCCTTCACCGGAACGAACGAAGGAAAAGAAAATGAACGCAGGCTTATCTCCTGGGCAGAGGATTCTAAAAATAGAATGCCCCCCCCCTCTCCACACCAGATCCCCCTTTGTTCTCTCACGGCAGCCCCCCCACACTGGGTCCCCATGGCCTGGGGTTTGGCATTCTGATGCCGCTGCTTACAAGGGTGATTCTTTTAGACTTTAGAGATACACTGCCGAAACAGGCCCTTCGGCCCACCGAGATGTGGTGAACATCAATCTCCCCCTACACTAGCATGATCCTACACACTAGGGACAATTTGAATTTTTACCAACGCCAATTAACCTACAAGCCTGTATGTCTTTGGAATGTGGGAGGAAACCGGAGCACCCGGAGAAAACCCACACGGTCATGGGGAGAACGAACAAACTCCGTACAGACAGCAACCATAGGATTGAACCCGAGTCTCAGGAGCTATTTGCCAGCATCTCTACTGCTGCACAACTGTGCCGCCTCTTATCAGATTTAAACAACTAAAGATTAATTTTATTGTTCGTTTCGAGCTGCAGTTTGCTCTATCCTCTCATAAAATAAACTATTTGCATACATATTTCTGAAAATGTAGGCAGCCACATGTTGATAAGCAGAGGCCCACCTTAGTTTTACATTGCTACATGCCGCACGCTATTAAATCAGCCATTTAACGCGACTGATCTTGGAATAATGTCTAATGACCAGCACAAAACACACAGCATAATCATTGCCACTGATTCCATGGGAATACTTTTGCGCAGATGCTGTCAAGCTTTGAGAACAAATGTATATCATAATGATTCTGCTGTGGGCAAAAAGAATTAAGCATCTGATTTAAAGTCTGTAAATACATAACTCTTTTTAATAACAATACGACTCCATAGGGGCATGGAAATTCACTGAAGGATCTATCCATGCTAGACGACAACATTTATGTAATGTGTAGGAAGGAACTGCGGATGTTGGTTTTTACCGAAGATAGACACAAAGTGCTGGAGTAACTCAATGGACCAGGCAGCATCTCTGGAGAAAAGGAATAGGTGATCTTTTGGCTCAGAACCCGCTTCAGACTGAAATATAGAGGATGAGGGTGGTGGGGAGGAATAATAAACTGGAGGCAGAATAGGCCAGACAAATCAGGGCCGGCAACTGATGACCTCAGGAAGGGTGGAGTCCATAATGGTCCATTGTTGGCTGGGAAAGATGTGCTAATAAGAGGGATACAAGGATGTAAACAGTGGAACTGGTAGGATGG
The DNA here is from genome assembly GCF_010909765.2 of Amblyraja radiata. Lineage (NCBI taxonomy): Eukaryota > Metazoa > Chordata > Chondrichthyes > Rajiformes > Rajidae > Amblyraja > Amblyraja radiata. The sequence continues at coordinate 25,635,780 of NC_045974.1, read as the reverse complement.
CTAGTTATATTAATTAGGCTTACAGCCCAGTGGTATGAATATTGGGGTGGAAGATTGCAACCTTCACGTGGTTCGCCCTGTTTCGACGAATGCAATCAACCTGGCGTGCACAATCAAGTAAGATCAAACAGAACAAGTTGTCCTACAACTTTAGGCTGTGCACGCCATACGCAAGAAGAAGAGTATGAATATTGATTTTTCTAACTTCAAGTAACCCCGGCATTCCCTCTCTCTTTATCCCCCCCACCCAAGTCACACCACCTCTTTTTCACCCAATAAACAGCTAACAATGTCTTGTTACCTTCGTCATTGTTACTTCTTTGCATATCTTCCATTCATTGTTCTTTATCTCTCTACATCATTATCTACATCTCTCGTTTCCCTTACCCCTAACTAGTCTGAAGCAGGGTCTCGACCCAAAACCTCATCCATTCCTTCTCTCCAGAGATGCTGCCTGTCCCGCTGAGTTACTCCAGCAATTTGTGTCTATCTTCAGGCAAACCAGCAACTGCAGTTCCTTCCTACAGTTATATTTATGTAACATATTTACAAACATCCTAATGTACTTCACTGAAGCATCACCAAAGTTTGAGTGGGAAATACAAAGAGGTGTTTTCCATTAATCTGTTCACTGGATGTGGAGGTCCCAGGCAAGATCATCTCGAGATGTGTGGAACTGCAGATTCTGGTTTACAAAAAAAAGACACCAAATGCTGGAGTAACTCAGTGGATCACGCAGAATCTCTGCAGAACAAGGATAGGTGGCATTTCAGACTCAGACCTGTGAAGAAGGGTCCCGACCTGAAACGTCACCCATCCATGTTCTACAGAGATGCTGCCTCGCCCGCTGAGTTACTCCAGCACTTGGTGTCAATATCATCTCTAATCGGCCTGAACTGACTGGTTTGAAACAACTACCTATGGAGCTTGGGACTGGCCAGATTGGGAGATATCCAACAATGAAGGTCATTTGTGAAACAGATGGCTTTTTACAGCAGTCTGGCAGTTATGGTCACCATTACAAATGCTCGCTCTCTCGTTCCAGATTTATTTTACAATTTGAATTTCCCCAGTGCAAATGTTATTTGAACACCTCCAGATATCCTGGATATACTAAAACATTACATTATACTAAAAAATTCCAGTTTTCTAAATTCACTTCACTGCTAAAATTTCATATCTTCTTCTCCACCTTCTCCATTGCCTTGACGTGTTTTCTAAAGTAATGGGCCAGTCTGCACGTGTGTTTCGCACTGTGACACGGAAGTAAAGGGTGCTCCACTGCAGGTTAGATGACCTCTTGTTGTCTCTGTTTTAGGCCAAAATAAGACACAAAATGCCTGAGTAACTCAATAGCTCAGGCAGCTTCTCTGGAGAACTTGGACAGATGACGTTTTGGGTCAGGACGCTTTTTCAAAGTGATTGTGGGGGGAGGGGAAAGAAAGCTGGAGAATAGGAGGGTCAAGACAGCGCCTGGCAAGTAATAAGTCGGAGATAGACACAATGTGCTGGAGTAACAGCAGGTCAAGCAGCATCTCTGTAGAAAAGGAATAGGTGACATTTCGGGTTGGAACCCTCTTCAGACAGAAGAATCTAGTCTGGAGAAGGATTGTGACCACAAAAGTCACCTATTCCTTTTCTACAGAGATGCTGCCTGACATACTGCTACTCCAGCACTTTGTGTCCATCTTCAGTATAAACCAACATCTGTAGTTCCTTCCTACCGATGTAATAGGTTGATACAGGTGGGGGGGATGGGGGGGTGGATGGAGGGGGTTGATAGGCAGATAATTGGACAAAGGCCAGAGATGAAAAGACACAAAATGTGAAGCAAAGGAATTGAAGAATTTATTTGAATGTGTGTGCGCGTTTTCACATGTACATGGGCATGCATTCAAATAAAGGGTTTATTAGCACGGTGATTAAACTACTAATCCTAGATCAAATCCCAGGAAAGCAGATGAGCACTTTAAATTCAGCTAATTAAATAAATCTGGCATTAAATAGCTGGTATCAGAGAAGATCATGAAACTTGCAGAATGTCAAATAGGGAAGAAAATCGGCCTCGGCCACTTGGTCTGACCTATACCCAACCGTGAGCTTTCTGAAACCAGCTATTTAGATTTATTTAAGTATCTGATTGTCAGTTGCCCCCTGCAATGGCTTGGCAAGTTATTCCGAGTGCCAAAGATAGACATAAAATGCTAAGATTTGCTGTCACTCTGCTATGTTGCTGCTGACCCAAGTGATAGCTTTGGTTCTGCAGTAGAACTCTCTACTCTGACTTTGCTGTCAAGGGAACAGCTTTAGACTTTACTTTAGAGATACAGCGCGGAATCAGGCCCTTCAGCCCACCGAGTCCACGCTGACTAGCAAACACCCATGCACTAGCACTATCCTACACAGTAGGGACAAGTTACTAGTTTTACCAAAGCCAATTAACCTGCAAACCTGTACATCTTTGGAATTTGGGAGCAAACCGGAGCACCCGGAGAAAATCCACGCAGTCATCGGGAGAAGGTACAAACTCCATTCATAGAGCACCCATAGTCAAGATCGAACCCGAGTCTCTGGCGCTGTGAGGCAGCAACTTCACCGCTGCGCCACTGAGCCGCTTTGGGTAGAGCTCCCACTACTGAAACTGGAGCAACTCATTGGCATGTAAAAGAGACGTTAGTTAATAGTAAGGCTGTGGGCAATGTGCGGGGGAGAGTGAGAGGGGCAAATGAAGTTTGGGATGATCAAAGAAACCGGGCTGAAGGAGCGTAAATATTTCAGAGGCTTGCAGCGCTGTACCAGATCAGAGATGCCAATCCAGCAGCAAGAAACACATTACACTTCAGTAGAAAGCTGCTGTAATTGAAAACCTCTTTGTCAGCCAGCTAGGACTTAATTAGCCGCAAGCTTGCGACTCTGAAACATATGGCAGCAGAGCTTGTGGAATCGCTTTTCTGTAAGTTGACCAAAATGCTTTATGAAGCCATGCAATTTCTAAAATGACCATTGCTGCTCAGTTCACATTCTGGCTGCTGGAAGCATCTTTCATTTCCCTACATTGTCCCTTGCAGATAAAATGCAGCTGGCACACCTTGGAGGCACTTGCCTGAACAAAGGTTGGAGCAATTTCATTCAGAGATTTGGGCGTCACAGGGATGTGCGATTTGGCAGCCCAGGCGCTCAAAGGAGGGTTAAATGAGCATTTTGAGGCTAAGCAGTTGTGGACCATCATATAATTGTCTGAAGAAGGGTCTTAGGGCGGCCCAGTGCCACAACGGTACTGCCTCACAGCGCCAGAGACCCCAGTTAGATCCTGACCACGGGTGCTGTCTGTACGGAGTTTGTACTTTCTTCCCATGACCACCTGGACTTGCTCCGAGTGCTCCGGTTTCCTCTCTCACTCCAACGACATGCGGGTTTGTATGTTAAGTGGCTCATGTAGATTGTAAATTGTCCCTAGTGTGTAGAAAAGTGCTAGTGTACGGGGCGATCGCTGATCCAGATTCGGTAGGCTGAAGGGTCTGTTTCCACACTGTATCTCTAAAGTTTAAATGTTAAACCTTATTCAACGTTGATAAAAATATTTAACCGGGCCACCATCACCTTCATTATTCCTGGACCATTTATGTTTGTAGCAACCATTTGCTAAACACCTATCTTCACTCCCCCAAATGTTATTAATTGACTTTAAATCACTTGAATATCTTGCTCTGCAGAAGGAAATACATATGCATTTTTATTTTATTTAATATATGCACATTAGACCTCCCCATTGGTATATCAGTCTGATGAAAAATCCCAACTCAAAACATTATCTGTCCATTTCCCTCCACAGATGCCGCCTAGCCCACTGAGTTACTCCGCATTTGGGTAATCTCCAGAAAATCTCAGATCTTTTCAAATATATTAGCAAAGTTTTAATTTTATTAATGCTTCAGGGTACATTATAACGCTGACAAATGGTAGCAATAAGTATTAGAATGTAATTTAGTTTTGGGAACACATGTTCTATGTTTATTTATCACTAGGCTTGAAGTCAATTTTAATTATCCCAAATATTATTTATCTGTTGCCTTTTTACTCCATCTACATTTTAAATATCCTTCACTGCAAGTGATCCATTAAGTCATAATTTATCTTTTAGAGGGCCATTATAGCAAATGAGAGTTACTTTACACTCAAACATTGCTCTCTCTTGTTTTAATTCAGTATGTACTTGGGCGTATGCACATCTTCCCAGTCTGATGCTATCGTTTTTTTCTACGGAGATAATACTTTGACTACTTTAGGTGCTACTTGAGATGGCATTTGGAATATTTTCCTCGTTTCCAGAAAGAAAATTAATAAACTCAGCTTTTGTAGAGTTAATGGTTCATAAGTTCATAAGCTCTAGGAGCAGAATTAGGCCATTCAGCCCATCAAGTCTTCTCCGCAATTCAATCATTGCTGATCTATCTTTCCCTTTTAACCCCATTCTCCTGACTTCTCCCCATAACCCCTGATAGCCTAACTAATCAAGAATCTGTCAATCTCCGCCTTAAAAATATGCATCGACTTGGCCTCCACAGCTGTGGCAATGAATTACACAGATGCACCCCTGACAAAAGAAATTCCTCATCATCTCCTTTCTAAAGGTTTGTCATTTTATTCTGAGGTTATGGCTGCCCATCCAAATGGAGATTCCTTGCATTTATAATGTTACACGTATGCAGCACAGAATGTAATTGTCATAGTGAATTTACCAGCTAAAAATGGCCAATCCCATTTCTAGCACGTTCTATATCACACTGTTGGTCAGAGACATTCATAACAGCATGAGTGCACAAGAAATAAAGGCAAGGGCAACACAATGGTGCAGTGGTAATGTTGCTATCTTACAGCGTCAAAGATCCAGGTTCAATCCTGACAATGGGTGCTGTCTGCACGACGTTTGTACGCTCTCCCCATGACCGCGTGGGTTTTCTCCAGGTGCTCTGGTTTCCTCTCACGTTCCAAAGATTTGCAGGTCTGTAAATTAATTGGCTTCTGTAAGTTGCCCCGAGTGTGTAGGATAGGGTGCGGGTGATCGTTGGTCAGTGAGGACTTGGTGGGCCAGGTTTCCACACTGTATCTCTAAACTAAATTAAAAATAGGCCTACATACCTCATGACATCGCCATTCAGAAAGATCAAGGCTGATCTGATCTTTCCCTCAAACACAGTTTTCTGCCTAACCTTCTGATTCTTCTATTGACCAAAAATCTACCTAACTCGTTAATCATGCCAATTGAAGGATACAAAGTGGTGCCAGAAATGCGCCTCAGTGTAATCTACTAATTATATGGTCTTGTACTTGGTATGATTTTCACTATGCAATGAAGATTGTATTAAATTGTATGAAAAAATAATTTCACTATATCAAGATACATGTGACAATGAAGTGCATTGCCAAGCTTCTCAAATGAACAGTCTGAAGGGTCTCCACCCAAAACATCGCCTATGCATGTTTTTCAAGAGATGCTGCCTGACTCGCTGAGTTACTCCAGCACAGCATTTGTTTTTGTAAAAGAGCATCTGCAGTATCCAACATATAACATATAAAAACTATCTGATCCAGATTCATTATTCTCCTTCTTTCCAAATAAACTCTAATTTCCTGATCCATTCTGGCCATTATTGAATCTCAAACCCAAAGTAGATTTGTTACTGCTCCCTGAGATGGATTAGTAAACAAATGATTATCTCAAGAGCATTCAAGGATGGGGCAATAAGTGTTGACTTTGCCAAAAGAGCATACATCCCATTACAATTCCCACTATTCAGCCGAGAACCCTTTCAAAGCATCAAAATGGCGCCGATTCTGATCTAATGGATAAGCACTCCAAAATCCAAACCAGAACATTGAAATTCCAAGCATAGACGATATTGAGAAAGGCATCAACAAAGTATTCTCTGCAGAAATACTGAGAACATGGATAGGTGACGTTTCGGGTCGGGACCTTTCTTCAGCGAAAGAGATGGTTAAATGTTCGACTGGGATCTTGGAGGAAGAATTATGTCACCATTGCGTCAATTCATTTATCCATGTTCCCCAGAGCTGCTGTCTGATCTGCTGAGTGACTTTGCATCCTTTTGTGTATTAACCCGCATCTGCAGGTCCCCGTTTCTACACTAAGATTTAACAGGAACCTGAGGGGCAACCTTTTCACTCAGAGTGTGGTGGGTATATGGAACGAGCTGCCGAAGGGTCTCTACCCAAAATCATCTATCCACGTTCTCCAGAGATGCTGCCCAGCCTGCTGAGTTACCCCAGCACTTTGAGACCTTTTAAAAGATAATTGGATAGATAATTTAAATTAAAATAATTTAAGGGATGTAAGACAGCGTCAGGGAATTAAACCAATTTTATTGTTCCATAAAAGTAGCCATTCAGCCTGTGGCCTTTTTCTATGCAATACTCTCCATGATTTGATGTCTTCTCTTCCCACTGTCACCAAAGATCAATGTCCTTAACAAGGCAATAACATACCAAATGCCACCCTCACCCCTCCCACTACCCCTGGCTAAACATGTCCAAGGACAATGTCACTACATTATCTTCTGTCGCTGGATGCGCGCAAATGCAGTAAGAATCCTACCTATAGACGATTACTCAGAATTGATGGTAGGCACACAAATAGCAACACAACGGCAATCAACTAAGAAACCACTAACATAAAAAAACGATGGGTTTTCGGCCCAATACAGAAGCATCTCTGGATAATTGCCTGATAAAATCAGGGCCTCAATTACCTCCTTTACACAGCACTGGACAATTTAGCATTGAACCTGATAACATGGTGGAGCTGCTGCCTTACAACGCCAGTGATCCGGGTTCAACCCCGACTACAGGTGCTGTCTATACAGAGTTTGCACGTTCTCCCTGTGACCTGTGTGGCCCTTCACCGGGTGCGCCGGTTTCCTCCCACAGTCCAAAGACGTACAGGTATGTAGGCTAATTGGCTAGGTAAAATTGTAAATTGTCCGCAGTATTTTGGATAGTGTAAGATATTGTTAGTGTGTAGGGATCATTGGTCAGCACGGACTCAGTGGGCTGAAGGCCCTGTTTCCGTGCTGTATCTCTAAACTAAACTAAAGAAGGGTCTTGACCCGAAAAGTCACCCATTCCTTCTCTCCAGAGATGCTGCCTGGCCCGCTAAGTTACTCCAGCTTTTAAAAAGACAGCTTTTAGTGTCTATCTTGAACAAAATGGAAGATCTATGGAAGGGTTTCCAACCCGAGATGTTACCTATCCATTTCCTCTAAAAATGCTGCCTGACACATATAATTACTCCAGCATTTTATGTTTATCTTTGGAAGGTCTATGATATCAGTTTCATTGTGATTGAGTCCCAGAACTGGCATCAGGTTTCGGATTTGCAGCTACACACCTAACACCTGCTCCGAGTCTGGCATCTAGCAAACCCTCAGTACAGATTGTAAAGTGTTTGCCTGTCAGTAGGCCCAGAAAATTGACACGACTGTGATAAAGTTCCTCCCCCAAGGTCCCAATGCAATACTTAACCATTCCTTTCCCTTTTCACATGCTGGCATACAGATAATAGTCATGGAGTCATACAGGACAGTTTACAATGCTATCTGTACGGAGTTTGCTCGTTCTCACAGCGACCGGGTGGGATTTCTCCGGGTGCTCTGGTTTCCTCCCACACTCCAATGACGTACAGGTTTGTAGATTAATTGGCTTCGGTAAAATTGTAAATTGTCCCTAGTGTGTAGGAGGATAGTGTTGGTGTACAGGGCGACCGCTGTTCGGTATGGACTCGGTGGGCCAAAGGGCTTGTTTCTGTGCTGTATCTCTAAAGGTTAAATCTCTAAAGTCTGAAGGACAGAAGCTTGCCTCTCCAATCACATGTCCACACTGACCATCAAGTGCCTATTTATACTGATCCCATTCCCCAGAACCTTAATCCGTAGCCTGCTCAGCATCGGCGATTCAAGTGCTCATGCAGATACTTAGTTTTGGTTTATTGTTTGAATCATTGTTTTATGAACTGAGATACAGTGGAAAAACTTTGTTTTGCATGCCATCCAAGTAAAAATACAGTTACACAATTGCAATCAAAACATACACAAGGACAACACGTAGTGCAAAGAGAATGGAAACTGACTGCAAAATATATTAGTTTAGTTTAGAGATACAGCATTGGAACAGGCCCTTCGGCCCAGTGAGTCCATGCCGACCATCAAATACCCATTCACACTTGTTCAACGTTATCCACTTTAACATCCACTCCCTATACTTTCAGTGTCAATTTTATGGTGGCCAATTAACCTACAAACATAAATATTGTTACAACTACAGGGAAAGTGCAGATTTTAAAAAGTGCAATGCTGCACCGAGGTAGACTGGGGAGTCGGGAATGTGTCCTTGGGTCCATTCAAGAGTCTGATTATAGCGGGAAAGAAGCTATGTTTGAATCTTCTTAAATGTCTCCACTATCCACTCAAGCACTGGGTTCCAGATTTGTGAAAAAGTTCTTGCTTTGATTCCCTCTAAATTTCTTACTCCTTATTTGAAGCCTACACCCTCTAGCTTTAGGTACCTCTATCTGTCCTATCCAGGTCCACTACCTATTCAATGAGTTCATAAGTCATAGGAGCAGAATTATACCATTAGGCCCATCGAGTCTACTCTGCCATTCAATAATGGCCAATCTATCTTTCCCTCTCAACCCCATTCTCCTGCCTGTTCCCTCTAACCTTTGACACCCTTCCTAATCCAAAACATGCCAATTTTCCCTTTAAAAATACCCAGTGAGTATTCCACCAACCAAATCTCTGTATCCATATTAAAAATGTTTGTGTGAAAAATAAAACCTCATGCAAAGGTTAATCAAAATAGAGCCAATTGTGCAGATAGTTAGAAATAGAGGCAGCACACTGGCACAGTGGTAGAATTGATGCCTTGCAGCCCCAGAGACCCCGGTTCAATCCTGACTACGGGTGCTGTCCGTATGGAGTTTTGTACGTTCTCCCTGTGACTGCGTGGGTTTTCTCCAGGTGCTCCAGTTTACTCCCACACTCCAAAGACGTACAGGTTTGTAGGTTAATTGGCTTCAGTAAAAATTTTAAATTGGCCCTAGTGTGTAGGATAGTGCTAGCGTATGTGGTGATTTCTGGTCAGCGTGGACTCGGTGGGCCGAAAGGCACGTTTCCGCGCTGTATCTGTCAAGTCTAAAGTAAAGGTGGTAAGTATCCCAATGGAACGTTCCCACTGAATTGTGTGCTCCCAAAAAAACGGCACAATTCCATCCGTTCAGTTGAAACCAATATTACACTCCCAGGTTAGTTCAGCAGTGCATCTGATAAGACAAGCTGCTGATCAGGGTAGCATGATACGTTTGGGCAAATTGGTTGGATAAATGGCTCAATGAAGGTCACATTCTTGTTGTCCATCTTAATATTAGGACCATCCTGTGTCGGGAACCAAGCCGAGGCTCGTGAGCAAATGAGGCAGGAGGAAATTGGCCAGCAATCGACGTTTTAAAAGATGGAGACTCGGGCCCAGGTTGGGAGTGAAGGAGCGAAGCGCAGTGAATAGCAATATATTTAATCAGCGGCAGCAATGCCGAGATGTTCGTCAAATAAGAATTTACTGTAAAGAGCATAATTTTAAAAGCTTTTTGTTAGATGTAATTGGATGTTCTTTCAAATACGATAGCAAATTAAAACCACAATTCACACCGTAATAACGGAGTTGCCACAGAGGCACAAGCAGTCTCTCCGACAATGCATGTAACAAAATGCATTTTGAGCGCAATGGGACACATGATTATTAGACTCACTCGGTGACTGGGATTTAAATTATTCATAACCTCTAATTTCTTATGCAGACAAATTGCTCAGCGCATAGAGGGATCAAAAGGATTGTTAATTCAGAATATTAAAGGGGACTTTCCTCCATTATATATTTTTTAAACCAGGTGTCGGCGGCTATGGGCTACTGTGTAGAACCTCACCGAGGATTAAAAGATTAAAAGACGATAGGAGTGCTGAGGAAAAGATGCCCGTTATTTTATTTTAATATCTTCACAGGATATGGGCGTCTTTGATGAGACCAGTATTTGTTGCCCTTGAACCAAGTTGCTTACAAAGCAATTCCAGAGGGGGTGGCACGGTGGCGCAGCAGTAGAGTTGCTGCCTTACAGCGCCAGAGACCCGGATTCGATCCTGACTACGGGTGCCTTCTGTACGGAGTTCGTACGTTCTCCCTGTGACTGTGTGGGTGCTCCATTTTCCTCCCATACTCCAAAGACGTACGGGTTTGTAGGTCAATTGGCTTAGGTGGAGCAGCAGGTAGTGTAGACAAAGCAGAGATACTGCAGAAATACTTGGCGGTGTAGATTCAATAGACAATAGACAATAGGTGCAGGAGTAGGCCATTCGGCCCTTCAAGCCAGCACCGCCATTCAATGTGATCATGGCTGATCATCCCCAATCAGTACCCCTGCCTTCTCCCCATATCCCCCGACTCCGCTATCTTTAAGAGCCCTATCTAGCTCTATCTTGAAAGTATCCAGAGAATCGGCCTCCACTGCCATCCAAGGCAGAGAATTCCAGACTCACAACTCTCTGAGAAAAAGTGTTTCCTCGTCTCCGTTCTAAATGGCTTACCCCTTATTCTTAAACTGTGGCCCCTGGTTCTGGACTCCCCCAACATCGGGAACATGTTTCCTGCCTCTAGCGTGTCCAAACCCTTAATAATCTTTTGTTTCATGAGAATGCATGGGCTGAATAGCCTAATTCTGCTCCTATGACATATGAACCTATTCCAAATGTATTTAATCAACTGATGTGACAAAGTGTCCTGACCCAAAACGTCACCTATCCATGTTCTCCAGAGATGCTGCCAGACCTGCTGAGTTACTCCAGCACTTTGTGTCAGTAATCATTTCTATGTATTTGGAATAACATAAAAATTGAGCGGAAGCTTTCCATCACTTAAAGGACCCTTGGGAATCAAGAAGGTTTGAACAACAATCCATAACTGCTTGGTGACTTTTTAAAAGCAAGATTTATTTAATGAATTGTGTTTACTTTGCCTTGCTGTAATGGTGGGAGCTCAACCAGTCCCTTAATATCATCAGGGAGTACCCACAAGGAACTGCAGATGTCAGCTTACAAAAAAAAGATGCAAAGTGCTGGAGTAACTCAGTGGATCAGGCAGCTTCTCTGGAGAACGTAGACAGGTGACGTTTTGGGTCAGGACCCTTCTTCAGAAATCGGGACCCTGCCTTAAGAAGGGTCCCTTTCCGAAACATGCCCTGCCCATGTTCTCCAGAGGTGCTGTCTGACCCGCTATGTTAATCAAGCACTTTGTGCCTCAATATCATCATCAGATTCTGAAGACATCTAGGCTTGTAAGTTAATTGGCCTCTATAAATTTTCACTAATGTGTAGGGAGTGGATGTGAAAGCGGGAGAACATAGAACTAATGCGAATGCCTTCAACCTGTTGGGCTGAAGGGCCTGCTTCCAAGCTGTGCCTTTTAATTAATCAATCAACTGGTCCCTTAAAAAGGAATACATATCTGGCAGGTCATCATGGAGTACTCATGGTTTTCCTCAATGTTATGTTAAGCCTTTAAGTCCACTCGATACCACAAAACAAAACTACCAACATCACCCATGAAGGTACTAGCTCCGTAATCTAAATAAGTACCGGTAGTTTGTGCCAGTGATGGCACTTATAAAGGCTGAGAGCCATCTTACACTTGTGACACTCAGCCAGAGATTGAGAGAAGTCTTTCCCAACTGTAATCAAAGATAGATTAAAGCAAGATCAGTTCCTTAGAAAGTGGTCTTTCAAAGAACACCAGTCAGTTGGCAAGAGTTCTATGGAGGTACTACCAAGGGAAATTAAGGGGTGGTCTGGGAACTCCCTTGAACACAATCTGTTCACATTAAGGAGAGTACAGGAAAATACATCAACCATGAATTTCCATAACGGTACATTCAATCCCTTCAGTGCGAGGCTCCATCCTATTTTTCAGGAGTCAATTACACGTGAGCCTTCATCAACATTTCTGGGCCATGATATGAATTAATTTCTGGAATGTTGCCTCATTAAATATTCACCAGAGCCTGTTTGCAACACCCTGCCTAAACAATTTTAGATGAACAGATTGCAGTTGGTTTTCAAGATTTTCTTTTTTGCAATATTGTCATATTAAAGTTAATGCAATTCGAGAGGTATTTAATACTGCTGCATTTAACTCCATTATGTAACTATGTATCTGCAATATACTAGTACATTTAATACTGCTGTATTTACTATATTCTACTGCAGTTAATATTGTGCATTTATTCTGCCCTATTTAACACCATAAGATGATAGATATTAAATGAGGTAATATTGAATAAATAGTGTTAAATAAGGCAGAATAAATGCTCAACATTAAATGCACTATTTGAATATGACAATATTAGTAACATTTAAAATACATTTGGACAGGTTTCGAAGGGTGTGGGCCAAACATGGACAGGTGGCATGAGCTTAGATGGGACATCATGGTCCATGGCTCTATGACTCAAATCCATTGAGTACAATTAATTCTGCTGCATTTAACACAACCATACTTATTTTGTCAAGTTTAATGCTATAGCAGACTAACATATTTATAATAATGTAGCAGTATTAAATAATTATGGCACAGCAGTAGAGCTGCTGCATCCCAGCACTAGAGACCCTAACTACGGGTGTTGTCTGTACAGAGATGGTACGGTCTCCCTGTGGGTTTTCGCATGGGTTTTCTACGGGTGCTCTAGTTTCCTCCCACATTTCAAAGATGAACAGGTTTGTAGGTTAATTGGCTTCTGTAAAATTGTCCATTATGTATAGGATGCGAAACTGGGATGGATGTATGGGTGATCGGCATTGACTCGTTGGGCTGAAGGGCCTGTTTCCATACTTTATCATCAAACTAAACATAATATAACAAATTAGAATGAACATTTTTAGATTAACAGATTGCGATCGATTTGAGACTTTTCTAAATAAGATAATAAATGTATTTTTTATATTATAAACTGTATTCATTATGCTTTTTTTAAAAGTACACTTTTTAGTTCTGCTGTGTTTAACATTGCTGTCTTCAGTTAATATTGCTCTGCTTAATAGTGATGTCAGTAATGTTGCTGCATTTAACATTGAAGCATTTAATACTGATCTATGTAGTACTGCTGCATTTAATATGGTCTTGTTTAATATTGTCATTCGTACATGTTTTAATATTCCTGCTTTAATACGGTCTTATTTAACACTCCCGTTTTTAAAACGTATAGAAAACTGTTGGGCACACTCTTGCTCTCCCAAACCAATTGAATATTTTAATACTTGTACAGGGGACCTAAAATACCAGTGATTTTTCTTTATTGAAAGTCATAACAGTTGGTTTGTCCTCTGCCAAAAGGTTGCCTTGAATTCACGTCATAGGAGCGGAATTAGGCTATTCAACCCATCGACTCTATTCTGCCATTTAATCATAACTGACCTATGTTTCCCTCTCAAACCTATTCTCCTGCCTTCTCCCCATAACCCCCGACACCCGTACTAATCAATAACCTGTCAATCACTGACCTCAAAATGCCCATTGACTTGGCCTCCACAGCCATCGGCGACAATGAATGCAACAGATTTACCACCAACTAACCAAAGAAATTCCTGCTCATCTCCTTTCTAAAGGTATGTCCTTTTATTCTGAGGCTGTGGCCTCTGGTCCTGCACACTCCCACGAGTGGAAGCATCCTCTCCACATCCACTTTACCCAAGCCTTTCACTATTCAGTAAGTTTCAATGATGTCTCCCCTACACCTTCTAAACTCCGATGAGTGCAGGCCCAGTGCCGCCAAACGCTCATCATACGTTAACCCTATCATTCCTGGGATCATTCACGTAAGCCACCTCAGGTATATTGTAGGAGTAAGATCGTTACTCCTGCAATATAGGAGGAGAATGAGACCCTTCTTCCCTGCGGTTATCAAACAGTACAACTCCTCCTTCTGTCATGGGAAAGGCTGAAACTGAGACAGACTCTACCCCCCCCCCCCCCCCCCCCCCTCACTCCCCCACCCCCTCCCATCTGTTGGAAGATCAATTTCCCTCCTGGGATAAATAAAGTTCTATTGTATTGTTATGGCAAGTGCAGAAATAAATAAACACTTTTAATCCAAAATGCCTTGAAACATTTAGTTGAGTCTACTGTAGCTTATCTCTTATTTCCAAAAGACTTGCGGGTTTTTAGGTCCATTGACCTCTGTCAATTGTCCAGAGTGAGTAGGCATGGATGGGAAAGTGGGATAACATCGAACTAGCGTGAACGGGTGATCGATGGTTGGCATGGACTTGGTGGACCGAAGGGCCTGTTTCCATGCTGCACCATTCAATTAACATTAGAAAGTGAATTCTGCCCCAAGTATCTATTCCATTTTAACAAATAATTTCTGGTCAGAGTTGTAACAACTTGTCACGACAAACAGTTCTACTTTCTGCAATTCCATATATATATTTATTTGGCAACTGCAAATACAAAAAGAAAATTACAGTACCTTTTGTTCAGATTTCTGTAGGATTCTTATGTTCATTAGCCACTCCCCATAGAATTTTCTACCAGACAGAAGAAAGAAGCAGCATGATGCATCTGTAGGAAAAACAAAAATAATTTAGAGAGTGTACGAGAATACTTCACTTTTCCCATATAATTATGTGAAAATACAAGAGATTTGATTTATTGATATAGGCAGCATTGCTGTATTTCAGGATAGACTATACAAGGAAGATATAGTTTATTTTAGAGATACAGCGTGGGAACAGATCCTCGGCCCACCGTGTCCACGCTGACTAGCAATCACCCATACACTAGCACTATCCTGCACAGTAGGGACAATTTACAAGTTTTACCAAAGCGAATTAACCTGCAGACCTGTACATCTTTGGAATATGGGAGCAAACTGGAGCATCCAGAGAAAATCCACAGTCAACAGGAGAACATACAAGCTCCATACAGACAGCACCCATAGTCAAGATTGAACTCGAGTCTCTGGCTCTGTAAAGGGCCTGTCCCACTTTCCCAAGTTGCTCATGAATTCTCCCGAGTTTTCCCCTTGATTCAAACACGGAGAATGTTTGTAACGGGTCCGTAGGAAGCCGTAGATATATTGCAGCAGCTCGTTATGTCAGTCGTAGGTACTCGGGGCATCAGGTAAGTCGGGACGTTTTTTCCAACGTGCCAAAAAATGTCCACGAGTAAAAAGATAGTCGGGAGGAGAACAATTGCAACATTTAATGCCCTGAGTACCTACGGCTGACATAACGAGCTGCTACGATATATCTACGGACTCCTACGGCCCCGTTACGAACATTCTCCGAGTTTGAATCAAGGGGAAAACTCAGGAGAATACGTGAGCAGCTCGGGAAAGTGGGACAGGCCCTTAAGGGTAGCATCTCTACCACTGCACCACTGTGCCGCCCCAAAATATAATTGGACAGTTAGAACAGAATGATGGGAGGAGATTCCAGTTGGCATGGATTTTGCCAAATAGCCTGATCATAGAGTCCTTCAAATCTGGCACAATCTCATTGCGATAAAACTCCGACAATCTGTCTGAAGAAGAGTCTCTACCCAAACCATCACCTACTCCTTTTATACAGAGATGCTGCCTGACCCACTGAGTTACTCCAACATTTTGTGTACATATCTGACAATCTGCTATCTGACGAATTGGAAATCCCAATACCTCAGCACAAGCTCATCGGGTGCTGGTTTGTTTAACTCATTGGGACTATGATTCTTACACTCATTTTAAACCCGTCAGGGCCTTGAATGCCCAGATAATCAATGATTGAATTGATTATTCAATGATTGAATTGAATCAAAATAATCAATGAAACACATCTGGATCTCCAACCCATGCTCCCTTTAAACGTACCAGGGTCTTGTTTCCAATAATAATAATAATAATAAATTTTATTTAATGGGCGCCTTTCAGACATCTCAAGGACACCTTACATAGGTTAATAGAAATAAAAACATATAATCAGAATAAAATAAGTAATAAAGACATCACAGAGACACAAATTAAAAACAGAATTCATTCCAAAAACAGAAAATCAAAAACACAATGTGAAGAGAGAGCAGCGGCAGCCAAAGCGCGCCAGCGTTCACTCTCCCTTCACGGCAGCCATCTTGGACACAGACTTACAGGATTACATTAGACAAAAAAATCATCCCCCCACAATGGATACCACTGTGGGGGAAGGCACAATGTCCAGTCCCCAACCCCAATGCAACTCTTAAGCTTAGTTACTATGTTGATAGTAGCATTCGCCATAAACTATAAAAGCAGAATTAGGCCATTTGGCCCATTGAGTTTACTCCGCCATTCAATCATGCCTAATCTATCTTTCCCTCTCAACCCCATGCTCCTGCCTTCTCCCCGTAACCATTGCCACCCGTACTAATCAAGAACCTAGCAATCTCAGCTGTTAAAAAGCCTAATGTCTTGCCATCTGTGGCAATGTATTCCACAGATTCACCACCCTCTGGCTAAATAAATTGCTGCTAAGTTCCATTCAATGGTAAATGCTATTATTGATATCTTAAATTAAATTCCATGCATGCAGATTAACGGAAATGTATCGTTCTTACTAATAATCTTAGCTTTGTTTTTAAAAAGAGTACCAAAGAATCCTCCCTTCTATTGGTTGTGTTAAGAACTAGTAACAGTACCTTTTGAGGTAGGATGTGATGAATTTAAAATTATCTAATTCTCAAGGTTCGCATTCAGGGGATTTATGGTAAGGTTAAAAATCCCTCCTTGTGTGACCAGTGAGATATAAAATAATCCTACATTCTTCTATCCTGGTTTATCTGCCATAATAAACTTTTATAAACAGGTGTTAACGCCGCTCTATACATTCGTTATACATGCTTGGAAGACTATAAGTTCATAAGTAGAAGGAGCAGAAGTAGGCAATTCAGCCCATTGAGTTTACTCCGTATTCAATCATGGCTCATCTACCTTTCCCTCTCAACCACATTTTCTGCTTTCTCCCCATAACGCTTGATATTCTTACTAATCAATATTAAGATATCTACACTTGTTTGGATATCTATACTTGCATTATCCCAATTGCACTCAGAGTTCATCATCTCCCGGCAGATGACCACACAGTATCTCAATTGGAAAGCAATCAACCCCGGTATTTGATGTTCTGATTTAGGTGCAGAGTATAAATCCTTATAGTTTCATCAACCAGCAGTCTAGATATCAGGTCTTGATATATTTCTCTCGTTCATTCACTAAGACACTGGAGGATAGCCCGTAAATTAAACAATTTGAATTTACTTTAGACTTTAGAGATACAGCATGGAAACAGGCCCTTCGGTGCGCCAACCAGAAATCACCCAGTACACCAACACTATCCTACACACTAGGGACAATTTACAATTTTATCAAAGCAAATTAACCAACAAACTTGTGCGTCTTTGGAGTGTGGGAGGAAACCGGAGCACCCGGAGAAAACACCCGGTCAAAGGGAGGACATACAAACTCCATACAGACAGCACCCACGGTCAGGATCGAACCCGGGTCTCTGGAGCTGTAAGGCAGCAACTCTATTGCTGTGCCATCGTGCCGGCCTCCGGAGATATTCTCCAGAGATGCTGCTTGACCCGCTGTGTTATTTCAGCACTTTTTGTCATATTCCGTTAAGTAGATTATCTGGTCATCATCAGATTGCTACCAACACCGGCCGCTGTGGAGCATAGATGACCACAACTACCACATTTCAACGCCACTGCAGACAGCTTTGAGATGTTCTGAAAATGAGGTGATGTTACACCAGTGCATGTGTTACTTTTTAGATTTTATACTTACTTCAGACAGAATACAATTTCAAATATAGATCAAGCAAAACCTGCAGAATTCTTTCACAGCCTGGATTTGTGGATTGTAACAAACTGAAAGAGGGTTTGATGGTTTATCTATCGATATTACATGAGGGTAGAAATTAGGGAGGTTTCCTTGGTACATTGGGAATTGCACATACTAACCTGAATTTCTCTCTGCACAGAATGGTGAAAGTCTATACCAGGCAGACAGCAATCCATTATAGACATATACAGTGCATTCAGAAAGTATTCAGACCACTCCACTTTTCCCACATTTTGTTACGTTACAGCCTTATTTTAAAATACATTAAATTCATTTTTTTAATCATCAATCTACAATAGAAAGCTTTTTTATTATGGGGTATTGTGTGTAGATTGATGATAAAAAATGAATTTAATCCATTTTAGAATAAGGCTGTAAAGTAACAAAATGTGGAAAGGTGAAGGGGTCTGAATACTTTCTGAATGCACTGTACATCAACACATTGAATTAGGCAGAAGGAAAAATGGATTGAAAATGTAGGCAGTGAGGTGAGGAAATAAATAGAGAGGAAGAGTTACACTGAGTCTTAGATATAGATGTAAACAGACAAATTAGAATATAGATAGATTGTGATATTGGAAACTGGATAATTCAATAGAGATGATCAGTGATGAGTTTATGTAGTTTCAACAAGTAGACAGACACAAAGAGATATAAATAGATAGTAATGATCAATGTTACTAAAGATTGGGTTGGGTAGATAAAACTACGTTGAACAGAGAAAATGGAGGTAATATTGAACAATTATAGACAAATGAGTAAAGATAATGATGTGGTCATTACCAAGCTGCTATTAGTGGAACTAGGACAAAAATCGACACACACATTTCCTACATTCTTTACGTGACTGCATTCAAATAGGTCATTCATTCATTTTACCAGGGTTAAAAGCAGCATTAAAATTTACCCTCCACTTCCCTGGATATAGATGGCCAAACTACTCAGGGTCTGCAAACTCCACCATCTCCATATCCATTACTCGCCCAATATATCTAACACTAATACTTAGGGCGGCACATTGACGCAGCGGTAAAGTTGCTACCTTACAGTCCCAGAGACCCAGGTTCGTTCCTGACTATGGGCACTGTCTGAATGGAGTTTGTACGTTCTCCCTGTGACCGGGCGTGGATTTTCTCCAGGTGCTCTGGTTTCCTCCCACACTCCAAAGACGTATAGGTTTGTAGGTTAATTGGCTTGGTAAAATTGTATGTTGTTCCTGGTGTGCGTAGGATAGTGCTAAAGTGCTAAAGTGCATGGATCGCTGGTCCAAAGGCAAACTTTGCCCCCTCCCCTCTCCAATCTTTACAGCATGAACATGAAACAAGAATGGAGAAAAGGACACGAGGTGCTGGAGTAACTCAGCAGGTCAGGCAGCATCCCTGGACAACATGGACAAGTGACAAATGGGCTGAGACCTTTCTCCAGACTCATTGTAACGGGAGAGAAGAAAGCTGGAAAAGGGGAGAGACAGGACAAGGCACAGCAGGTAATAGGTCGACTTAGATGACCAGTAGATAGGTCAACATAGGGGGGAGGGGGGGGTGATGGGCAGATGGTTGGAAGAAAGGCCAGATATAAGAAAGGAAGGTGTGAGACACATTTGAAGAGTTGTGGATTTTGAAGCCAGAGGCAGGAATTTGGGTGATTTCCTTGTCGATCGTGCTTGTCGATTGCACTGTCGTAGGTGACTCGAGATAGATTTTGAATACTGAATTTATTACAATATCAATGGCCCCACCCACTGAACTTTTTCAGATCAACTGTCCTACTTTATTGGGAGAAGTTGCTGCAGTTTCTTCTTCCTCCACTCTTTTAATAGCCTTGGGTTTTTGAGGTAATTGGAAATAATTGCTGTACAATAGGATGTTTGCAGTGAATCACAATCACTGTCCTCTCACCAACATTGATGCTCCTGTTCCAGATGGTCTATTTTTCCATTGATATTATGAGCTCACTGTTAACATTGAAGTGGCAGACACTGTTCACGATATCATTAAACATAGCTTTTCTCCATAAGATCATGACATAGGAGCAGAATTAGACCACTTAGCCCATCCAGTCTGCTCCGCCATTCAATCATGGCTGATCTATTTTTCCCCCTCAACCCCATTCCCCTGCCTTCTCCCCGTAACCTTTAATGCCTCACTAATCAAGAACCTATCAACCTCCGCATTTAAAATGCCCAATGACTTGGCCTCCACAGCCATCTGTGGCAATGAATTCCATAGATTTATCACCCTCTGGTTCAAGAAATTGCTCCTCATCTCCATGTTAGAAGTGTGTACTTTTATTCTGAGGCTGTGCCCTCTGGTCCTAGACTATCCCACTACTGGAAACATCCTCTCCAAATCCACATCCAGTAACATTTCCCGCAATCTATCCTTCCATCCTTGCTTCTCATCCACTTTATCTCCTTCGTGCTCCTCGATTCATGATACCTCTTTTATGTTCGAGGAAGCAAACACAAAATGCTGGAGGAACTCAGCGAGACAGTGTTTGTTCTTTACAGTCATGAAGTTGTGTTCTTTTATTAAAAGGGCACAGCGTTAACAGAGAGGAAGCCTTAGTGGTAGTTCTTAACGTGAGAGTTAATCCCACCTTAATCCACCAGACTCGCTGAAAATGTGCAGGAACAAAATCCAGCCTGCAGAGAACTGATAGAAAGGGAAGCATCCAGATCAAATATTAGCCAGAGGGAGGTAAGTTGAGGAAAATTCAATGGACAGTTGTGGCAACTGCCCAAGCATAATTAATTTGGATCACAGAAGATTTACACATTTTATAAAATAGATTAAAAGGCCACCATCAAGTAAACCCTGAGATATTAGCTGTAGACAAAAATGCTGGAGAAACTCAGCGGGTGAGGCAACATCTATGGAGCGAAGGAAATAGGCAAACGTTTCGGGCCGAAACCCTTCTTCGCTCCATAGATGCTGCCTCACCCGCTGAGTTTCTCCAGCATTTTTGTCTACCTTCGATTTTCCAGCATCTGCAGTTCGTTCTTAAACAATGTGATATTAGCTGTGCCTTGGCATGGCCTCAGCTGTATGTAACAAGTTCTGTTCTATTATATGTTTCATTTACACAAATGTTCCAATACAGATTTAGAAGAAGTGGGCCATTCAGTCTCTCAAGCTCATTCCATTGTTCAATTAGTTAGTGGCTGAATTAGTTTTGAGTTCAGAGATGCAGGACGGTGGTGCAGAGGTACAGGCCTGCTTCCACACTGTATCTTGTGAAGTCAATTACCCTACAAACCTGCACGACTTTGGAATTCCGGCGGAAACCGGAGCACCCGGAGAAAATGGACAAACTCCGTACAGACATGTCACGATTGAACCAGGGTCTCTGCTGCTGTAAGGCAGCAACTCTACTACTGCGTCACATTAAAAGTCCTAAATCCCTAGTGAAGATTTTTTCACATCCATTTCACACAGAGGGTGGTTGGTGGGTGTACCGAACGAGCTACCAGAGGAGATAGTTGAGGCAGGTGCTATCACAATGTTTAAGAAACATTTTGACAAGTAAACAGATAGGCCAAGTTTCGAGGGTTTTGAACCAAATGCAGGTAGGTGGATGGGGACTAGTGCAGATGGGGCATGTTGATCAGTGTGGGCAAGTTGGGCCAAGCGGCCTGTTTCCATGCTGCATGACTCTATGACTCTGGGACCACATGGCTGTAAAGATACAGGAATGTTCATGTATTGATTCTAACAGAACTCAAATAATAGTTAAGAGTGTTTAATTGCCATATGCATGAATGGAACAGTGAAATTCTTACAAAACACATGATAAAACCTGCAAGGAACGCAGAGATAATGTGCAGTTAAGAGTTTGAGATAAATGAAAATGTGTTTGGGTTTTTGTCACAGAAATCTACCATGCCTCGGGCTTGATGCCTCATAATGTTTCACTTATTCCTTCTTATAAATGTGCCTATCCAGTTTTTTCCCTCCTGTGATTCACTTAAGTCACCCGAAGAACAATAGCAACAACATGCATTTCAATAGCCGTCTTTAACAGTAAAATACTCCACGATGCTTTGCAAGACCATCACCAAATGAAATTTGACACCAAGTCACAGTAGGAAATATTAGGACAAGTGGCAAAAAAACCTGGGTCAATTGCCTTTATTTCCTCAGAAGATAAAGAAAATTCTGCAATGTCTCCAATGACTCTGACCAATTTCTGCAGAAAGCATCCTATCGGGATGCATCAACTAAGAATTGGTAAGGCATCTGCTCTGCCCAAGATCGCAAATAAAATTACAGTTATGGATGCAGCCCTGTTAATCACCCAAGCAGCCTCCATGTTGCTCAGCCAGCAGAAGCAAAGACTTCTCACACACAATTACTCTCACGTCCCCTATCCTGTTTGACAGAAGATACAAAAGCTTAAAGGCACAGACCACCAGATTCAGGATTATTGAACTGATCTCTCATAACCTAAGGATAAATACTCGATCCCCCAATCTACCCTGTTGCAGCCATTGCACTTTTTTTTCATCTGCAGTTTCTCTGTACCTGCGACACGTTATTCTGCACTCTGTTTCCTTTCTCTTTGAATGACCAGTTGTACCTGTGTATGGTTTGATTGTACTTAACACACAAGATAAGGTTTTTCACAGTGTGTTGGTACACGTGACTACAATAAACCAATACCAATACGTCTTAAAGGAAGAAAGTAAAGTGAAGAGACTATGATGTTAATGGAGGGAATTTCAGAGTTTAGGGCCTTGGCAATATGGCTGCCAGTGATAGAGTCATACAGTATGGAAACAGGCCCTTCAACCCAAAATACCCATGCCGACCAAGATCCCCCAATAACACTAGTCCCACCTATCTGTGCTTGGTCCATATTCTTTTAAATCTTTCCATCTACCTACCCAAATGTCTTTTAAATGTTATGATAGTACCAGCCTCAACTACTCCCTCTGGCAGCTCATTCGATATATCCACTACGTTCTGTGTGAAAAAGCTGTCCCTTAGGTTCCTATTACATCTTATCCTCCTCACTTTAAACCTATGTCCTCTGGTTCTTGATTGCCCTACTCTGGGTAAAAGATTGTGCATTTACCCTATCTATTCCCCTCATGGTCTTTTACACCTCTATAAGATCACCCCTCATCCTCCTGCACTCCAAGTAAGAGGTAGTTGAGGCAGGTACTATCACAACACTTAAAAGGCATTTGGACAGGTAAGGTTTGAAGGAATATGTAGGAAGGAACAGCAGATGCTGGTTTAAACCGAAGATAGACACAAAATGCTGGAGTAACTCAGTGGGCCAGGCAGCATCTCTGGATAGAAGTAATGGGTGACATTTCGGGTCGAGACCCTTCTTCAGACTGATGAGTTACTCCAGCATTTTGTGTCTATCAAGGTTTAGAAGGATACGAGCCAAACACAGGCAGTTGGGACTGATGTTGATTGGACATCTTGGTCGGCATGGGCATGTTGGGCCGAACGGCCTGTTTCCATGTTGCCTGACTCTGTGGCTCTATGACACAATGACTCTGTCAAAGAACTCTACCCGTCATTACTGTGTGAGTGGAGGTAGCAACGTTTTGCTTGTGGCAAGATTGCACTAGCAGTGGTGTGATGAGCGACAAGTGAAAATAATGCACTTAAAACCATCCTTGAGGCAGAGAACTGCCATCTGGGAACAGAGAGAAGGAAATCACAATCTTTTACCCAGAGTAGGGCAATCAAGAACCAGAGGACATAGGTTTAAGGTGAGAAGGAAAATGGTGGTGTAAAGTCATGGGGTAGATCTCCCGGGGTTCAATGTGCCGGGGTGTAAAGAAGACTTTACTCTAAAGAGCATATTGTACAGATCAACACCTTAATCTGTTTCTCTTACACAGCTACTTCTTAAGGCACCAGAAGAGGCCACTGTGAGAATTTAGGCTTTAGAGATACAGCGCAGAAACAGGCCCGCCACGTCTGTGGAGACCTTCGATCTACCCATGTACTAGCACTATCCTACACGCTAAGGACAATTTACAATTTACAGAAGCCAATTTACCTACAAACCTTTACGTCTTTGGAGTGTGAGAGGAAACCGGAGCACCCGTAGAAAACCCACGCGATCACAGGGAGAACGTACAAACTCCGTACAGGCAGCACCTATAGTCAGGATTGATCCCGGGTGTGGCAGCAACTCTACCACCGTGCTACTGTGCTGCCCCTTGCTGAATTGCTTCAAGTGACTCCGTGGACTCTATCACTTCCAGTCAAACAGACAGACAGGGGCCCGTTTAATAGGTTATTTGAAGAATGGCTTAAACAGGCAATAATTACCTGAAATTAATGCACTGCAGAAAGATTATTAATGGAAAGGTTATTTCTGGTGATGCTAAGGGATCACTGCCTGAAACTGCATTCCAGTCAATATAATCTATTAATAATTGCACAGGGACACACACATACTTGTCTCTTTGAACCGTCCTGACACATAATTGCACCAAAAGACTAATTTTTCACACAGGAAAAGGCGACGTTAGATGAATAAAAGACAGCTTGCAATCCCTTTCTGTAAGCTTAGCATCCGCATCAAAAGGTTTCGGTGAATATTTTCAAGACCTTCTCATTCTCCACAAAAGTGTAAAGCAGATGTGCAGGACAGGGTTTACACATAGAAAGCAGTGACTCACTGGAACGTGCTGCGAAGAGTTGTGGTGGAGTCAGATACCACAGTGGGTTTGAAGAGGCTTTTCGATATGCACACAGATATGCAGGGAATGGAGGGATATGGATCACGTGCAGGCAGAGGAGGTTAGTTTAACTTGGCATGACATTGTGGGCTGGTGGACATGTTCCAGTGTTGTACTGTTCGATGTCCTGTATTCTAGGTACATCGACTGTCAGAGGTCTGAACTGAAAACTGGCTTCTCACATTGGTCTCTCATTTCCACTCCCTGACACTGACAATCTTTGACTTTCAGTTCTTTTTAGAAAAATGTAATTTTGTTAACCATGCTATTAAACTACTTATTTGACCCTCAAGTGCCACTTTTTACAGATATTCCATGTACAGAGATAGACACAAAAATCTGGAGTAACTCAGCAGGACATGCAGCATCTCTGGAGAGAAGGAACGGGTGACATTTCAGGTCGAACCCCTTCTTCAGACCCCTTTCCAGCACGGTTTGGGAGCAGCTCTATCCAAGAAATTGCAGAGAATTGTGGACGCAGTCCGGACCATCGCACGAACCAACCTCCCTTCCCTTGACTCCATTTACACTTTACACTGCCTCAACAAGGCCACCAGCATAATCAAGTCTGGTCACTCCCTCTTCTCCCCTCTCCCATCAAGAAAGAGGTCTTGAAGTGTGAAAATACACACCTCCTGATTCAGGGACAGTTTCTTCCCAGCTGTTATCATGCGACTAAACCTATCAACTTATCAACATCCTATCAACAACTAGTGAGCGGTCCTGACCTCCCATCCACCTCATTGGAGACCATCGGACTATCTTTAATCGGACTTCATCTTGCACTGAGCATTATTCCCATTATTCTGTGTTGATACACTGTGGCCAGCTAGATTATAATCATGTATTGTTTTTCCACTAACTAGATAGCACACAACAAAAGCTTTTCACTGTGCCTCAGTACATGTGACAATAAAATAAAATAAACAGTTTTCTAGATGTATCACTGTCTACTTCTATAATCAGCTTTATCAGAATTTGTGGTAACTATCATCTGCTATTTAATAACCACGGGTTTTCTGGATAATATGCAGTGTTTGTAGAATTTGTTTCTACAATTTAGAAAATGCAGGCAATGCCTCTGAAGGTGGAAGCAGCAACAACGGTAATTTGCATTTATGTAGCACCTGTAATGTGACAAAACATCCCGCAATGCTTTACCAACAAAATGTAGCACTGCAAAAGCTGAGAATGCAGGAAAGACACAGCCCCCTAAAATGATTTTTAAATGTACCTGATATTTCAAGTCAAGAGAAGAGTGTTTTATTGTCATGTGTCTTGTAACGGAGCAATGAAATTCTTACTTGCAGCAACATCATCACTGTTTGTAAACACAGTACTCAATAGCTTAACAATAGTACTTGTTTCAAAAATAATAACACAAAGCACAAACCTGTTGTATCTCTTTAGATGCCAACAGAACCTATAGATATTGCCTGCATTTTCTGTTTCATTTTGATCCTAATCATAAATTCTCTTAATTTCAGGAAAAAATGTGTAGCTTTGTTAAGACACAAAATGCTGGAGTAACTCAGCAGGACAGGCAGCTTAGTTTAGTTTAATTTAGAGATACAGCGGGGAAATGGGCCCTTCGGCCCACCGGGTCCATGCTGACCAGCTGTCACCCATGCACTAGTTCTATCCTACACACTAGAGACAATTTACCAAAGCCAATTAACCTACAAATTTGGAATTTGGGAGGAAACCGGAGCACCCGAAGGAAATCACACGATCATGGAGAAAATGTACAAACTCCGTGCAGATGGCAGCTGTAGTCAGGATCAAACCTGGGTCTCATATTTTAATAAGTTATAGGAGCAAAATTAGGCCATTCAGCCCATGACGTCCACTCCTCCATTTAATCAAGGCTGATCTATCTTTCCCGCTCAACCCCATTCTCCTGCCTTCTCCCCATAACCTCTGACACACGTACTAACCAAGGATCTGTCAATCTCAACATGTTGATCTCAACGTCTCTGGCCCTGTAAGGCTGCGCCACTGTGCCGCCCCTTTTTGAATTAGATGAAGCATAACTGAATATTCATCACGTATATATTTTTGTATCAAGCCGGTAACCTCGGGAGCTTCTGTCAATGTTTATATTTGTTTTTAAGATGCTGCCATGAAGAATTCATTCCACTGGCAAAGTTGGTACATCTTATGTTCACAGATGAGTACACAGCCTCCAACCACTGCTAATGGTGGTGCAAAGCTGACTCGAACATTTTAACTCACGGTTAGCTGAAAATGTACAAGACAGGACATGGAACCCACAACTCACAAAGTCCCTGTGCCCACAAAGAGCATCGTAAAACACTCTCTGTATGTTAGACCTTAATATGCTTTTGCAGAAACAGGTACTGGAGATACCTTGTGCAGGAAGGAACTGCAGATGTTGGTTTACACCGAAGCTTTACAAAAAGCTGGAGTAACTCAGTCATCTCTGGAGAAAGGGAATAGGTGACATTTCGGGTCGAGGCACATCTTCAGACCAAGAGTCAGGGGAGAGGGAAGCAAGAGGTATGAGAAGGTACAAAGAACAAATGAATGAAAGGTATATGAGGGTAGATTCACAAAGTTAATTCCCTGGATGGCGGGACTGTCATATGTTGAGAGAATGGAGCGACTGGGCTTGTATACACTGGAATTTAGAAGGATGAGAGGTGTTCTTGTTGAAACATATAAGATTATTAAGGGATTGGACACACTAGAGGTAGGAAACATGTTCCCAATGATGGGGCGTCCAGAACCAGGGGCCACAGTTTAAGAATAAGGGGTAGGCCATTTAAAACGGAGATGAGGAAAAACATTTTCACCCAGAGAGTTGTGAATCTGTGAAATTCTCTGCCGCAGAAGGCAGTGGAGGCCAATTCTCTGGATGCTTTCAAGAGAGTGTTAGATAGAGCTCTTAAAGATAGCGGAGTCAAGGGATATGGGGAGAAGGCAGGAACGGGGTACTGATTGTGGATGATCGAACATGATCACAGTGAATGGCGGTGCTGGCTCGAAGGGCCGAATGGCCTACTCCTGCACCTATTGTCTATTGACAAATCAAAGCCAGCAACGATGATCAAGGAAAGGTGGAGCCCACAATGGTCCATTGTTGGCTGTGGTGAAGGTGATAACAAGCAGATACAAATAGTGAAACTAAACAGGACGGCAATGAAACTAGTACAACGAGTAGGGGCGGAGAGAGGGGGAATGCAAGGGTCACTTTAGAGTTAGAGAAAACACCTTAATGTGCTAATCCGTACAACCTCAGAACCACTTAAATAAAAACAGAAAATGTTGGGAAAATTCCAGATTCCAACATTTTCTGCTTTTATTTCAGATTTTCAGTGGTTTTCTTTCATTTTTATTTACTCAAAAACATGTCATTGGCTGTGACACCATGAGAGTGAGAAGGGGCTTTTATATAAATGAATCCCAGGATTACATTGAACAGCAGGTCAGACAGGAGCATGCTCAACAGCTCTTAACAACAAAGGTAATTTATATATCATCCTTACTTTAATGAACTGCCCCTTAGCCACTTGACAGGAATATTATCAAACAAAATTCGGTCAATATTGGAGGGAAGATGAGGAGGTTGGCCAATGCACGAGGCACTGAGAAGGGTGTGTAATGGTGGGGGAGGGGGGGATGAGGTGGAGAGGCAGAGAGAAATGGTGGAACAAGTACATTTGTGGACATGTAATAAGCTAAGAGAGAATGTGATTCAAGAGGTGAGTGAGAGGTTATGAAGAGAACGGTCTGCTCATTGAAAGGGTTTAAGAGTCGTAGAGTCTTACAGCTCAGAAACAGGTCCATGCCCACCAAGATGCCCCATCTAAGCTAGTCCCATTTACCTGCATTTATAGTCCTAGAGTCGAGAGCAAGGGCTCAACGAGGTTGACACAGTGGCACAGTGGTAGAGCTTCTGCCTCACAGCGCCAGAGACCCGGGTTCAATCCTGACTACTGTGTGGATGGATTTTTTTAATGTTCTCACATGTGGGTTTTATCCAGGTGTTCCGGTTTGCTCCCATATTCCATAGACGTTGAATTAGTGTTCGATGGTCAGCATAGACTCAGTGGACTGAAGTGTTTCCACAATTTATCTCCATGGTCAGGAGAGAGACATCAC
This sequence comes from Amblyraja radiata, assembly GCF_010909765.2. NCBI lineage: Eukaryota > Metazoa > Chordata > Chondrichthyes > Rajiformes > Rajidae > Amblyraja > Amblyraja radiata. The sequence continues at coordinate 25,606,975 of NC_045974.1, read as the reverse complement.
TGCTGTCCATTGGAGACCCTCTACCCCAAACATCCAGGACTGTTGCATCTGCAAAACAATTCCTTTTCCCTCATCAAATCCACATTAGTATTTTCCCCATAGAAAAGGCGACAAGGTGGTGCAGCAGTAGAGTTGCTGCCTCACAGCCAGAGACTCGGGTTCGTGGGTGTTCTCCGGGTGCTCCGGTTTCCACCCACACTCCAAAGACACGCAGGTTTGTAGGTTAATTGGCTTCAGTAAAGAAAAAAATTGTAAATTATCTCTAGTGTGTAGGACAGTGCTTGTGTACAGGGATCGCTGGTCGGTGTGGACTCGGTGGGCCGAAGGGCCTGTTTTTGCACTGTATCTATAAACTAAACTAAACCCAACTAATCTGATCCTTGTCTTCAGCATCTCCCCGTTTTTATTGATATTTCCCTTTAACATGCAGCGATCAAGCAGGGCGTTCTGCTTCAATAACACAATGGCAAAATCTATCTCAAGCATCTTTTTGAAGTCCGCATATGTTCCAAGTGGATAATTTATTGACCTTGATCATAACAAACTGTTACAATGGGTTTACTTTTTAAAAAATTGTAGTTTACGGTTAGGATCAGTTTCATCGGCAGAAAGAGTGAAATGATGAGTTTTACGGAGTTTGCAAAGACTGGGACAAATCGACGATGTTCACTGCATCAGATATCAGTGATGTGATTATTTTTTTAAATGATCACTATGTATTTAAACATTGCATTCAGAGTATCAGATCAAAGAGACTGCCGACCATGAAAGCCTATCAGTGAAGGAGATTGAAAAGAACAATTTTAGGATTTATTGACCAGTTTTGTTTTTAATTGGTAGCAAACTGCGCTTTCTTACGAACCATTCAGTCACATCCAGCTTGCCAAATCACTGTTAAGGTCTAGCTAGAAAATTTAATCCCCTGACTAAAAACAGAAGGATTACCCTTCACCCGTAACCATTGACGATATTACCAGAGAATTCAACAATGTGACTCGGGTAGAGTGGCCTTACAAACAAAGACTAGATGTTTGCCTGTTGTAAGATTCACAAAATTTCACTATTGTGTACCTCCCACCAGAATTACCAGTGTCCCGTGCACCTATAGTTTAATTTACAAGCACAGCATGAAAACAGGCCCTTCAGCCTACCGAGTCCATACCGACCAGCGATTCATGTACACTCGCACTATTCGACACACTTTACATGGGACAATTTGTCATTTTTATCTAAGCCAATTGATGTACAAACCTGTACGTCTTTGGAGTGTGGGAGGAAGCTGAAGCACCCAGAGAAAACCCACGTGGCCAAGGGGAGAATGGAGAAATTCAAGACAGACAGCACCCAGTCAGGATCGAACCTGGGCCCGTAAGGCAGCAACTTTACCGCTGCGCCAGATCTCGTTTCGCCCTCTGATCTTTTCTATGACAATACCACCCCCAAGCAAACCCCTCCAGCACACCCATCAGCCCTTCCTCAAATTCATCTTTGCACAGTTCTCCAATGTGCCCCTGGATGAATGGTACCATGGTAGAGGAACATCTGGCCTCATGCTTATAACATGCGTGATCTTTGTACGTAGAGCACAGACTGGAGCAGGCCTCCTCCGTGTTTCTCATTATTGAACTTCACATTGGATGCGTGGCCCAAATCACGAATGCATCTTTGAAAGCAACACATCTTGCCACAGATACTGGCAGTAACTTTCTTTTTGTCATCTGTGGTGATGAAGAGTACCTCAGATGCCCCATACCTCACTCGTATTTGATGTTCACAATCAAGGAAATTGCAAAGGAGAGTTGTATTACCATACAGTGGAGGAAGATGAATAACAGGCAATTGGCACAGCTGGGAATCTTGCTATACCTTGGGTCCTCGATTTTAAGCTAATTTAAATGCCACAAGTGATTAGGAGAATTCGTTTTTTTTTCCAAACAGGATTCACAGCAAATTAAATACAATATCGCTATGTGTTACTATTGACAGAAGGAATAGGGACACCACTGATTTCTTGAGAGAAAAGTAATCTAAATGGAGATTGAGGAACGTTAAGATCCAAGAATATGGGGACACTAGTTGTTCAGGCCAGAAGACATGAAGACGTGAAAGCATAACAAAACACATAAGAATAGAATATAAACACAGAGAAGGAACATTAGTTTAGTTTAGAGATACAGTGCAGAAACAGGGTCTACAGCCCACCAAGTCCGTGCCAACCAGCGATCCCCACACACTAACACTATCCTACACACACACGAGGGACAATTTACAATTAACCAAGCCAATTAACCTACAAACCTGTACGTCTTTGGAATGTGGGAGGAAACCGGAGCATCTGGAGAAAACCCATGAGGTGGAGAATGCACAAACTACATACTCACGGGGAGAATACACAAACTACATACAGGCCGCACCTGTAGTCAGGATCGAACCCGAGTCTCGAGCTGTGTATTTAAAGTCTTTAAATGATGCAACGATCTGGTAAAATTGAGCAGGTTGAGGCTTTTTCCTTAATCATAGACTTAGGGTATGGAAATCATGTTGATGCCACTGGACATGTGCATTGCTAGTTTTCTCTCAGCATTAACCATAATTGTCAGAGTGTGGCCCATTAAAGCCTTTTACAATGACTCTCATAATTGCCCAATTTGAAATACATCAATACTGATTTGGTCTATTATGTCCTCCTGCAAGCATTTCCTAACGTTATGATAATAATTCACAACGCATAATGAAAGACGCGTGGTGGGGCAGCAGGTAGTGCTGCTCCTGTGGGCCAGCACAGCGGCGCAGTGGGTAGAGCTGTTGTCTCACAGCGCCAGAGGCATGGGTTCGATCCAGACCTCGAGTGCTGTCTGAGTGGAGTTTGCACGTTCTCCCTGTCACCGCGTGGGTTTTCTCCAGGTGTTCCAGTTTTCCCCCCACATCCCAAAGACGTGCGGGTTTGTAGGTTAACTGGCCACGGTGCATCGGCCCTTGAGTAGGAAATGGATGAGAAAGTGGGATAACATAGAACCGGTGTGAACGGATGATCGATGGTTGGCATGGACTCGGTGGGTCGAATGGCCTGTTTCCATGCAGCACCTCTAAACTAAACTACTACCTCTTGGCTCCAGGCAACTGCAAATTATCCCTCAGTGTGTGTTAACAAGGACCATCGCCTGCATTGCAGAACTGGGTAACCCTCCTGGGAGCCGCTGAGCCCAAAGAGGGAAACCACAGAGTTCAGCCCTGAGAGAGACCTAACAGTTTTGATCTGTATTCTTTCAAGGCTAGAAGACTGAGTGGTAATCTTATTGTGTGATATAAGTACCTGAGGGGGCTTGAGAGGGTAGATGTAGAAATGTTTCACTGGTGGGGAAAAGTCTTGAACAAAAAGATGTAGTTACAAGGTAAAAGGGATGTTTGGAAATGTCTTCTCTCAAAGTGTGACGAATCTCAACCACAGAGGGAGATTTAGGCTAGATCATTGGAGGTATTTAAGAAAGAGGTAAACATTTTTTTTGAGTGATGAGGGAATTGAGGACACATCAGAAAAACCGAGGCCAGTGTAGATCAGCCTTGATCTTGAGGGCAGCACAGTGGCGCAGCAGTAGAGTTGCTGCCTTACAGTGGCAGAGATCCGGGTTCGATCCTGACTACAGATGCTGTCTGTACAGAGTTTGTACGTTCTCCCCGTGACCTGAGTGAGTTGTCTCCGGGGTCTCCAGTTTCCTCCCACACACCAAAGATGTACAGGCTTGTAGGGTAATTGGCTTGGCACAATTGTAAATTGTCGCAAGTGTGTAGGATAGTGTTAGTCTATCGGGATCGCTGTTCGGTGCAGACTTGGTGGTCGAAGGGCCTGTTTCCACGCTGTATCGCTAAAGTAAAGTAAACGAAAACCAAATTAAAGGCCAAGAACTGCATTGGCTGAAATAAAAAGCAGGGAAAAAAACACTCAGTGGGTCAGGCAAAGAATCAGAGTAAACACGATAGGTCAATAACCTTTTTTCAGCTCAGTGTTTCTAGAATTCTATTCCTATATCTGGTAACTACTTAGAGTGTGATAGCACCAATGAGTTCCATTAAATGCAAATCTTACTCTCCCATATACTTAGACTTTAATCCAAGTAACTATTTGTGATTTATCTCTCTCTTCCGGTTCCCTAACACGCACACAAACACACGCACGCGTAGACACACACACATGCCCTCACACACACACACACACATGCATACACGTATATATATATACACATACAGGCACATGCACACGTATACACACATGCATACATACATGTATACACACACGGACGTACACACACCCACCCATACATGCATGCACACTCAAACACAACCACTGACCGACACACACACAAATCCTCTTACACCCACACAAACAAACACATACACATAATAAAGATAGCAATCCAGCTAGTTCACATCAGCACAATGTACATAACCAACAGCTTGCCAATGAATAACCCTTTGGTGCACTCCATAAAGGGAAGGTTAGCTTATCCATATCAGAACCTGCCCAGATTTCCAATCATTTGAACAAAAATATATTTAATATTCTTACAACTCTCCCATGAAGGGCCTTTATGTGCTAAAGATGCTTGACAAATGGAAGCTGGTGACACATGTCTGAAGTCCTATCCATACAACTTTAATCCACTTCAAACACACAACTATATACAATCAATCTTAAATCTGCATCAGAGAATTTTACAACAGGTTCTTAACAACATGACAAGAGGTAATTAATAATTAGCTGTCAATCAGATTTGTAATTATGATGAAGTGAGGGGATGGCGCAGCGGTAGAGTTGCTGCCCAACGGTGCCAGAGATCCATGTTCAATCTAGGCTACATGTGCTGTCTGTACAGAGTCTGTATGTTTTCCCCGTGACCAGGTGGGTTTTCTCCAAGTGCTCCAGTTTTCTGCGGGTGCTCCGGTTTCCTCCCAACTCTCCAAAATCGTACAGGTTTGAAGGTTATTTGGCTTCAAGTAAGAATTATAAATTGTCCCTAGTGTGTAGGATAGTGCTAGTGTACGGGGGTGAACAGATTGCAGTGTGAACAACAAGCTCATGCTTAATACAAACATTCAAATTTTACATTGGCTGATATTTTGCAACTATTTGTGAGTATAGATTGTAACCGCATTGAAGAATAACAACAACAAAATGATAGGTTTAGAATCAGCCCTACCTTCCTTTTCAAGTCACATGTTACTCTAAATTGGACATTAACCCAGTGACAATGAGTTGAAATCCTGCAATGCTGCACCTCAAACCCTGTAAGAATCAAGAGTCAAGATTCTAGGGTTGCAGAGTGGCGCAGTGATCGTGCTGTTACTCTACAGTGCCAGAGACCCGGGTTCGAATCTGACAATGGGTGCTGTCGGTATGGAGTTTGTACGTTCTCCCTGTGACCACGTGGGTTTTCTCCGGGTGCGCTGGATTCCTCAGAATCACCAAAGACATAGATGTTTGTAGGTTAATTGGCTTCAGTAAGGATTGTAAATTGTCTCCTAGTGTCTAGGATAGTGCTAGTGTACGGGGGTGATCACTGGCTTGCGCACTCGGTGAACCGAAGGGCCTGTTTCCTCACCGTATCTCCAAACTAAACTAAATTAAACCAATGCTCACCTATCATTACCATTTCACTTGAAGCATTGTAGTGTGTGCTGAAAATAAACGTCAGAGCTAACGTAACTGATGATTAATTCTTTAATTTTCGACCATCGGCATGAACTATCTGAAGGTCTTAAAAAAAGTCTGTAATAGGCATGCACAAAACTGATTTCAGCTCTACAGCCCGTGGCACGTCCGGCACACTCATATGCATATGTATCACTTGCACCATTTAATAGATTTAAAGCATTCATAAATGTCCAATGGATGAGCATCAGAAGAATACTTTAAATAGATAGATTTCCAACACATAAACATTTCCAATGTGTAATTTTTGTACCATCGTATCACCCCGCATCCACCTTAGGAAAAGACCATTCAGCCCACCAACCTTTCCTACCGCAAGTCATTTCACCCTATCTATATGCCCATCAGTCCTACAGTCCGAACCTACAGTCTGAAGAAGGGTCCTGACACGAAATGTCACCAATGATGCTGCCTGACCCGCTGAGTTACTCCAGCACTTTGTGTCTCAAGTCAGAATGTGGTGTGACTTGGATGGGGAAATATAGAGAGCAGTGTTCCAATCCACCTACCACCCTTGGCCTGCCAGGTAGCAGAAAGGGGCAGTGGGTTGGTGAAGTGCTGTCAAAAGGTAGCAGAGATGAGTAACAGCAGCGCACTTAAAAATTAGACATAAAATGCTGGAGTAACTCAGCTGGTCAAGCAGCAACTCTGGAGAAAAGGAATTGGTGAAGTTTCGGGACCGGACCCTTCTTTAGACTGAGAGTAAGGGCAGAGGGAAACTAAACTATGAAAAGGTAGAGAACAAAACAGAGCTGGCATCAATGATCAAAGAAAGTTGGAGCCCACAATGGGCCATTGTTGGCTGTTGAAGAGGTGATAACAAAGGGATACGAACAGTGAAACCAGCACGATGACTAGGGTGGTGGTGGTGGGGGGGGGAGAGAGAGAGGGAATGCAAGGGTTACATGAAATTAAAGAAATCAATATTCATACCGCTGGGTTGGTCTGGGCAAGGCAACTGTGGTAGCCTCTCTGACAAAGCCTGCAGCAGTTTGTGCTGAGAGCAGAGAGCTACCGTTGTGAGCTGAGCATTCTCTTCAGCAGACTAATTGAACCTCCAGTCAGGCAGCATTAAAAGGCCTGAATTTTCTCCCATTAGCTGCAGACTTAAAGTGCCTGGCCCCTGCAAAGTCCAGCAGTGGCTTGTTCACGTGAACATAGAAGATAGAACAGTACAGTATGGGAACAGGCCCTTTGGCCCACAATGTCATGAGTTCAAAAGTTATAGGAGCAGAATTAGGCCACTCAGCCCATCGAGTCTACTCCGCCATTCAATCATGGCTGATCTATCTTTCCCTCTCAACCCCATTCTCCTGCCTTCTCCCCATAACCCCTGACACCCCTACTAATCAAGAATCTGTCAAGCTCCACCTTAAAAAAATAATTGAGGGCCTCCACAGCCTTCTGCGGGAATGAATTCCACAGACTCACCACCCTCTGACTAAAGAAATTCCTCCTCATCTCCTTTCAAACGGTATGTCCTTTTATTCTGAGAGGCTGTGACCTCTGGTCCTGGACTCTTCTACTATGACCGTGCTGAACACGGTGCAAGATTAACTAATCTCCTCTGCCTGCACATGATCCATTTACCCCCCAGCACCATTCCCTACATATCCACATGCCTTCGCCACCACGCCTGGCAACGCGTTCCAGGCACCCACCGACTTCTGAGGAGTGGACAGAAGGTTGGGCAGAGCGCATCGAGTTTTGAATGGTAGATTAAGAGGTGGAATAAATAACGCGACGGGTATACAATGAGTTTGAAGAAGGGTCCCGACCCGAAACGTCACCCATTCTTTTTTTTCTCCAGAGAAGCTGCCCGACCCGCTGATTTATTCCAGCACTTTGTGTCTATCCTCGTTATATCTCCTCGGGTCTGTTCGATACCCGAGGTCCTCGTTCATAGTCAGGAAACCGCTTTCATGCTCACATCGGCTGGATCTTGCCTGAAGGCAGACACAAAACGCTGGAGTAACTCAGCGGGGCAGGCAGCGTCTCTGGTGAGAAGGGATGGATGACATTTCTTCAGACTGAGAGTCGGGGAAGAGGGGAAACGAGAAATATAGACGGGTCTTGCCTGGTTCTTGGGTGGAAACTCGCAACTACAAGCGGTCGGTGGTGAGGGATTAACCTACATCATCTCCGCGCCCGACCAAATTAACACAATCGTCCACCCCGGCAGTGCCTGTGTACTTGGAAGGCGTTTGCAAGAATACTGACTTGACTGAGTCGCAAGAAGAACATGTGGGTGATCGATAAACTGTCCTTAAATATCAATAGCTAATCAATCAGAGGAACAGGACCAGGGGACCAAAGCATCATCGCTAGTTTATAAATGAGGGATTGCATTGTGCAGCATGATGGAAAATAATGATTTAGCACCGTTCAGTAACGTTAGAGTCAGAGTCATACAACGTGGAAACAGGCCCTTCGGCCCAACTTGCCCACGCAGACCAACATGCCCCGTCTACACTCGTCCCACCTGCCACCCTCGAAATTTGTAGGAAGGGACTGCAGCTGCTGGTTTCCACCGAAGATAGACAAAAATTGCTGGAGTAACTCAGCGGGACAGGCAGCATCTCTGGAGAGCAGGAATGGGCGATGTTTCGGGTCGAGACTAGAAACGTCACCCATTTCTTCTCTCCAGAGATGCTACCGGTCCCTCTAAACCTGTCGTATCCGTGTACTTGTCTAAATATTTCTTAAACGTTTCTATAGTACCCGCTTAAATATAAAGAATTAGAATTGCTGGGATCTGTACATTTTACCCATTCGTGCAGGGAATTTGCGTTGTCTTATGATATTTGCATTGGCGATTGGGTGAATTAGAGAGTTGGTTTTAAAGGGAACAGGATTTTTATTTAATAAAGACATGGTTCGCCTTTACTGCACATTTAGTAACGACAACTTTGCTGCAAATAATTAAAGACTGTTCCGTGTATTCCATTTAACATCTATCTCTCCGTCCTGGTGACCTTGTTCTGTTGAAAGCTGAGTCTACAGGTAAAGTCGGACAAGAGGCTGAGAACGTGAGAAGGTTCCGATGGGACGTCTTAAACGGACTTGATCAATTCATATCTGTGGAGATTTATTCCCAGAGAAGGACTCGACGTGTCAAGTCGTGCTGTTTAGTTATGTTAAGAGATACAGCATGGAAACAGGCCATTCGGCCCACCGACTCCACGCCGACCACACTATGTCTATGTTATCCCACTTTCTCTCCCGCTCCCTACACACTAGGCGGCTGTTCACGGAGATCCAATTAACCTACAAACCCGCGCGTTTTGGGGATGTGGGAGGAAACCGGAGTACCCGAAGGAAACGCACGCGGTCACTGGGAGAAGGTGCAAACTCCACACAGCCAGAGAGCACGCGAGGTCAGGATCGAACCTGGTTCTCTGGCGCTGTGAGGCAGCGGCTCTACCAGCTGCTCCACTGTGTTAAGGTGCCTTTTACAGCGCATAGTCAAAGCGAACAGTGTAAAGCAAAAACAACACAAAATGCTGGTGTTTGATCCATTATTTTCAATGTCGGCGGCAGGCAGCAAAGTAAAAGCCGAACACAAAAGCGGTGCCGCACAATCCTCTAATGTGACCAATTCCAGTCGCTTTTCGAATGTCTCAATGCGGAGACAACGCGGCCCAAACCGCCCATTCCAACCGGTGGCCAAACTAGAAAATGAACAGCTCTCCACAATAACAGCAGCTTACATCAGACGCAGCATAAAAACGATAAACCATTCGCGTATGTGACCATGCTCTCAAAACCTTGTCCTAAAATCAAATTCTTGCAAAGGGCGGTGACAACAGAAAAAGCATTCCATTCAACGCGACTCAACTTTAGTGCGACGTAAAAATGTTTTCTAAACTCGCTTACTTCAGCTTTTCCTAATCAATGGGACGCAACCCGCACTTTTAAACCGCTTTAATCCCACTGTTGATGTGGACAAATTAATTTTAACTTGAAATAAAAAAGCAAAAAACTGATATATCTTTGTCACGAACGATATTTACTCTCTTGATATTCGTTGGTTATTCTACAGTTAGTTGTAAATTAAAGTATATTTTTTTAGACGACGGTCTTAAAGAGAGATGAAGTCTGGAACTGACTGTTGACGAGGCAAGGAATGTTGGCCCTGTTCTCCAGTGGATCCCCATCTTTTTTGGGATTCAATTCGATGGTCAACCCTTATAATGTTCTCTTGCGTCTCGCAAAATGACCCAATCGTTCAATGCGGATGGGCTTGGGATGAAATTCAGGAAGGTGTCAGCCCCTAATCGGACCCCTTATGCCATTCACACAGGGGCTCAACTCCTAAACCACAGGAGCGTTCAATAGAACATCGCATTCAACGGCAGCTGGCGAGAGGGGGAGATACAAATGGAAACATTCTCTACACTTCCACAGATAAATAGTTCCCTTTTACAGGCTTTCCCCCCGAAGTGCTGCGTGTATAATGACTAATATAACCCAGGGAAGGGGTAATAAGGGAGAGGGAAGGGAAGGGAAGGGGGAGAGGGGCAGAGAGAAGCAGAGAGGGGGAGAGACGGAGAGCGAGAAGGGAGAAGGAGAGATGAGGGGGAGAGAGGAGGGGGAGAGAGGAGGGAGGGGAGGGGAGAAGGGAGGAGAAAGGGATAGAGAAGAGGGAGAAGAGGACGGGGAGAGAGAGAGGGGTTGCTGCTGGATCCCGCTAAATGAGTGGCAAAACGGGGACAAAATTGAATAGGGTGAGAGCCGTCCGTGGAATTACAAACGAAGAGCACTGTAAATCAGAAAGGTCTCGTCATGGCAATCTCTGAAACATTGGGTCTTTGGACTTCCTTGGTCCTGATCTCTTAAGAAAAACAAAAACCTTCAAACCCCTCCTGCTAGAGGTTTGAGGAGGGTGAGTGTGTGTGCGTGGGTGTGTGTGCGTGTGAGGCGCCAGTTTGAATCGAGCATGTAGCCTGGTATTAGGCTGGAAACAAAGCGTTGACTTCGGGGCTAAATGAATCAGGAGACGGAGAGCAGTTTAACTAAGTGACCCCTTCCACGAGTCGCTGCTCGAATTACAGGTCAAATTGACTTTTTTCTCTATGAAGCAAGCAACAGAGTGAATGAAGATAAGACGGTTTTGAGGAGGAATGTGTTGAAACGGACCTGTTCTGTGCGACGGGCTGTAGCAAAGGTTTATTACGCGTTAGCCTTTTGCATCCTATTTCCCCCAATTATCTACCCCTCCCATACGCCGAAGGACCCGTGGTCTTGAGGTGATTGTTGCTGCTTCTGAATGAATCCTGCAAAGTGCCCGAGAGCTGTAATCTGAAGCCTTGATTCACAACTGTTCGTCCTACTGACACCAACCGCCGCGGCGCTTTGGTGCAAATGTGTATTTTAAGTTAATGTCTTCCGTGTGGATCTGACTGTTCATTAACTAGCTCGCACATCCACACACGGATTTATACACTGCCAAACATGCAATCTTGCAGCACCCCCTCCATCCTTTCTCTGCCTCGCTCTCTCTCTCTCACACACACACTGTCAAACATGCAAATTCCCTCTCTCTCTCTCACACACACACGTACACACACACATAACCGCTTGCTTTCCACGCCCTGTACACACTTTATAACATATACAGTCTAACACTCAAGCACGTCGATTGACACAAACCCCAACTATTCTGCAATCAGAACACAATACAAACCGGCCACGCGTTCTTGGTAATACACACAAGGGCACTTCTACATATGGTCATAGAATCATAAAGCACGGAAACAGGCCCTTCGGCCCAACTTGCCCATGCCGACCAAGCGGCCCCATCAACACTAGTCACACCTGCCCGCGTTTGGCCCATATCCCTCTAAACCTTTCCTATCCACGTACCTGTCCAAATGTATTTTATAAATACATTTCTAGATATACACACCAAATGCATCCACGTATTGTAACACACATGCACAGCCACGCACAGAGGTACATCTGATACTGAAACGCTCGCATATTGTCACAGGACAGGCATCCAAATCCATTCGCGCTCTCTCCCTCTCATACACACACACGTATATAAACCCCACCAGAGACCCCCCCCCCCCCCCCTCCCCTCTCTCTTGCACACGTACACCTGTCACAAAATGCACACTTCTTCACTTTTTCCACTGACACCAAACAAAACCAGTCAGAGATAGACACACAATGCTGGAGTAACTCAGCGGCATCTCTGGTGAGAAGGAATGGGTGACTTTTCGGGTCGAGACCCTTCTTCAGACCCGAAACGTCGCCCCTTCCTTCTCTCCAGAGATGCTGCCTGTCTCGCTGAGTCACTCCAGCATTTTGTGTCTATCTTCGGCTTAAACCAGCATCTGCAGTTCCTTCCTAAACAAAACCAGTGTCTGGCCAACAATTTCGCAAGCTTGTCTTGTTCATCATCTTCTAGCCGTGCGCCAGAGCACTCACATCTATGAAACCTCACTACGAAACATTGGCTGTGAGCTCCGATCAATTAGTTTGCCACATGGTTCCCAATGAACCCGGACAGTAAAAGAAAACCGAGATAAATCCCGCTGAAAAAAAATGGGAATCGCAAGATACATTTCCCAGTTATTAAGGGGAACCTTCAAAGGCGGCGAGCTGCGAATTCCTCCTCAAGACTATGCAAAGCCACCTTCAATCCTGCCTTTTTTAAACCGTTCGTCCTTTCCAAGCGGTTTACCTTTGGTGCGATCTCAATGTCTCGGACTGTTGTTTTAATCAATTTGACGACTATTGTTAGATCACAGGAAACTATCCGTGCTTTCCTAACGACCGGGTGAAATGCAGTTAAGAAAAAAAATAGCTCGACACTCTCTTCTCAATGCAACATCACTATATTCCTACCTTCAGTCCCTCCTCGCCTGAGAGTTACCTATAATCCACCTTTACGTTAAAGAAGCCTCAGTCTCTCGCTGCATTCTGGAAAGGAAGAAAAGGGGACATTTCTTCCGCCTCAATATTAGTACCAAAGTGCAAAGCGTTTGCAAACAGCGGCTCACCCCAAACGCTGCCTGTTTGCTTCACTCCTGCCTCCCTCCCTCTTACTCTCTCTCTCTCTCTCTCTCTCTCTCTCTCTCTAATCCTCTCCTCCTATGCTTCTGCACACAAACCGAGGAGGAACGAGAATACATTCACACCCCCTGGTCAGTATACCCCCCAACCAGTTACCCCCATCAGTCAGTTCTCACTGAGATTTCAGCTGCCCGTGCAAGGGGTGCGAATGCAGGCACCTCGCTCTCGGAGCTATTACCTATCTCAGTCCATCTCTGGTGTGTTTGCTTGCTCGCTGTAGTTCCCCTCCGCTCTCTCTTGGGAAAGCCGATTGAACAGATCGATTCACCTCCTGGAAATCTGTATCCATGTAGATCTGGATTTTTTTTTTGATTGTTTGTTTGTTTTATGGTAGGACAGCTGGCGCGAAATATCACGTCGTCCCCTTCCTCTCGCCCATCAATTTCCAATTGTCCCGTCACAGCGAAGTGCAGGTCTTCTGTCAACTGTGATACGGTGGCGACAAGTAGCGTGGCCAATTTCTCTGCCGTCTGTATGTATGTGTGTGTAGGTTGGTCAGTAAACGTACTGTGGCAAATCTCTCTGCCGTCACACCTCTCCGTTTCTTATCCACCGTGGATCAATTAATTGGGCGACACCTTCCTGATTCACCGGGGCCCGGGAGTGTGTCACTCGCCTTTCCCCAGCCCTCTTTACACCCCGCCTCAATTCTCCCACGGATGTCAGGGGGTGGGGTTCGTAATTCAGTCTCACGGTCAGTCTCACGGTCCCGCGGGAACTCTCTAGTAAACCTGTGAAACTATAATCCCTGTCCTAATAAAACTAGCAGATCACTTCGCCCAGTAGTCATTTACCAGCACGTAGAACTGAGTGTGATCAATTCTGATATCGCTCCATAATTTAAATCAGATTTTTTTTCAAAATGAGTGTACTTTCTGATTTTTTTTTTAGTCTATATTGGTGAGAAATAGCAACATTATCAGATTCCCTAACTAACTATGTATAAATTGTGCTCCCGACTGTGAATTTCTGAAATACTGTCGCAAGGCAATGGTGACAAATGTTCTCGACGTTATTTTGCCATTGTTGCAGTTTTGTTTTAGTCCCGCATTGTTAACAAATGCGGGCGGCCAGGTATCGATGTGTCGAGGTGAGCAGGTGGGTTAAAGGTTTCATGGCGAGCTGGGTAATTGTGGAGATAAAACAAGGTCTCTGTCGCCCTCAAGAGTACGACTGTAGTTTTGCAGTCGCTGACTGAAATCGCTGCGTCACAGAGGTAAGAAGTGCTGATCAATTTAGTTTGCATTCTTCCTGCAGGAAGACTTGCTTAGTTACAACCCAGTGGTATGAGTATTGATTTATCTCATTTCAATTATCTATGTCTCTCTCCCTCCATCCCTCCCCACCTAGACTTTAGACTTTCAGAGACACAGTGTGGAAACAGGCCCTTTGGCCCACAGAGTCATAGTGATCATACGATCAGTCTGCACCTGCTGGAGTTTAGAAGGATGAGGGGCCCCCTCATTTAAACTTACAGACTAATGAAAGGCCTGGATAGAATGGATGTGGAGAGGATGTTTCAACTTGTGGGGGAGTCTAGTACCGGAGGCCACAGCCTCAGAATAAAAGGACGTGCCTTTAGAAAATGAGAATAGGAAGAATTTCTTTAGTCAGAGCGTGGTGATTCTGTAGAATTCATTGCACAGTTGGCTGTGGAGGCTAAATCATTGGGTATTTTTAAAGCAAAGATTTTTTTAAGCGGAAATTGGCAGTGATTAGTAAGGGTGTCAAAGGTTATGGGGAGAAGGCAGGAGAATGGGATTGAGAGGGAAAGATAGATCAGCCATGATTGGATGGCGGAGTAGACTCGATGGCCGAAATGGCTACTTCCACTCCTGTGACATGAACTTATCATCCCCATATTCTAGCACTATCCTACACTAGGGAAAATTTACAATTTTTACTGAAGTCAATCAACCTACAAACTTGGATGTCTTTGGAGTGTGGGAGGAAACCGGAGCACCCGGAGAAAACACACGCGGTCACAGGGAGAACATACAAACTCCGTACAGACAGCATCTGTAGTCAGGATCGAACCGGGTCTCTGGTGCTATTAGGCAGCAATGCTACCACTGTGCCGCTCTGTAAGTTTGTATTAATTTTATTACAATTTAGTTCAAATCCCTTTTTTAATTGGCTGAAATATAAAGATTTTTACGATGATTTGATTTAGTAACTGCTGATAATCAGACTCGGATTCAGATTAAGTTATTATTATATTATCAGGGTAGAAAGCAATTCCTTGTTCACATGAACCTCATGGAATAAACAATATACATTACAGTAATGATAAGTACACAATAAATAAAAAAGAGTCGCATGCAGCAGATTGGTGCAAGACTGAAGTGCCATCTGAAGTGCAAAATTGTACTAAAGTGCATTCATAGAACAATCAAATGAGATAGAGTTCAGAGTAAGAGTGCAGGCAACACCTCCGTAAAGAGGGTGTGAAAGAGATGGCACAGTGGTGCAGCGGTAGAGTTACTGCCTCATACGCCAGAGACCCGGGTTTGATCATGAGTATGGGTGCTGTCTGTACGGAGTATGTACGTTCTCCCAGTGACCGTGGTGATTTTCTCCTCGTGCTCCAGTTTCCTCGCACACTCCAAAGACATCCAGGTTTGTAGGTTAATTGTAATATTTGTAGGTAATATTGTAAAATTGTCCCTAGTGTGTAGGACAATGCTAGTGCATGGGGGTCGCTGCTCGGCTTGGACTCGGTGGGCCGTAGGGCCTGTTTCTGCCTTGTATCTCTAAGCTAAACTTTAAATTAAACCAAGTCTGATAGTGGGGAAGAAGCTGTTCTTCCATCTGGTCATCTGGCTTTCAAGCTCTTGTACATGCTCCCAGAAGGACCAGGGTGGTAGGCTTGGTTGATGACACTTCCAGCCAGCTTGATGCAAAGCACCGTGAGGATGGGTTGGATGGTATGAAGTGATGAGTCTGTGATGGACTGGGCTGTGTTCACCACTCTTTACAGGTCCAAGTGGAGATCATATGTCTTGACCCAAAATGTCAAATGTCCATTTCCCTTTGTAGATGCTGCCTGAGTTCCTCCAGCAGTTTGCTAATTGCTCAATAAAACAATCTTATTTGCAGACGGCACAATTAGGTTGTTGCATTTTCCCTTTGTTGTTCAGTAAATCAATTATTTTTTTCATTAGAGTGCCATAACCTCCTTCAGAAGCCAGGCTTAGTATTGCTAGCTTGACCCAGAGTTATTAATCAATGAGGATAATTTTAACTTTGCACCATAGTGTAAAATGGACATAAATTACATCTCCCATGAATTTTATTTCAATTGAGGTCAATGCACAGCCATGAATCTTGCCACTTTTATCTGAAGCAGCTTTTTGATATTTTTTATGACTAACAGCAAGCTTGGTTACTTGATGCTTGTAGACTAGACCTCGATTAATCTTCTTGATGTAGAACTAGCATGTTTCAGTATTTTGTGAAATAATATTAGCTGATTATTAACAAAACTATTTCCGAGAGAGCTGGAAGACAGGCAGTGCAAGAGGAAGAGGGGGAAGCATTTGAATACATGTGCAAGGGAGTGGGTTATAGAGTCTATGAGTGTCATGAGAGGAAGATTGCCTGTAAATATGAATGACGTAACATTGATAGAGACAGCACCAGGAACTTTTTTGTCGGGTACAAAGTATTTCCTGACTCCTTTATTTTCAGGGCTTTGGTCCTTCCAGACCCAAGTAATTGCACTTAAACACTTGCAGGTCTCCTTCTCATGTGTGCGGTGTACTGTCTGCATGGTGTTTGTACGTTCTCCCTGTGACCACGTGGATATTCTCCACGTGCTCCGGTTTCCTCCCACACTCCAAAGACAAAACAGGCTTGTAAGTTAATTGGCTTCAGTAAATTCTAAAATTTGGTAAATTGTCCCTAGTGTATAGGATAGTGTTAGTGTATAGACTGATCGTAGGGTCAGCATGGACTCTGGGCCAAAAGGCCTGTTTCCAAACTGTATCTCTAAAGTCTAAAAACATTCACAGACATCTAAAATATATTTTAATTTTAAAGATTAATCAGTAAGAGTGATTAGTAAGGATGTCTGAGGTTATGGGGAGCAGGCAGGAGTATGAGTTTGTGAGGGAAATGTAGATAAGTCATGATTGAATGGTGGAGTAGACCTGACGGGCCAAATGGCCTAATGGGCCCGTCCCACTTAGGTGATTCTCGGCGGACTGTCAAGTGGCCGGCAGTCACCTGAAAAACTGGCAACTGGAACGGCGACTGTCAGAGTGGAACATATACACACACACAAACACATCGCTTCCTTCACCAGCCCGTTATGCAGGTGCAGGAGGACAGGGCAAGCGGGGGGAGCAATGTCTAAAAAATTCACACAGTGCAAAGCCAAGGTGATACAGACACAGACCACGATGAACAGGAAGGTTGGTGCTGTAATTATGGCAAGCACAGTGTACAGTAAGTCTTTTAGGAGAGGGAGAAGGAGTGGAGATGGAGTGTAGACAACTTTTAAGAAGCCAGAGTTACTTTGAAGCTTTGACGCTCATCGGACATTTAACATTACCGGTCGGTTATCTTTGGTTCTGAAAACTACTGCTTAACTTTTTTATCCCAATGAGCCAATAAAATTCACCGGTCAGCACTAGCTACAACATACGAGAACCTCCGACCTCCTGGCAACCCACTAGGACCTCCTGGCGACCCACCTACAGCACGAGAATTCTCGCTACTCTCCATGGCAGCTTCTTTCTAGTCGCTGCTAATTTTTTAACATGTTGAAAAATTTGCGACAACCATAATGAGGCCGCGACTAGTTCCCAGAATGCGGAACTCCTCACGACCATGAAGGCGACTTCCTGGCAACTACCCGCGAACATGTGGCGACCATGTGGCGACTGCATTGTCTCCTGCAGTCGCCTAAAAAGTCACCTAAGTGGGACAGGCCCATAATTCTGCTACTAGAACTTATGAAAAGCAAATCACAATCATACGAATACTGAAAAAAAAATTAACCCTAATAAAAGTAATCCAATACTCAAAAACTTATCTTCCATTTTTAGTTCAAATCTTCATTGGATTCAGCTTCTGATGTGGTACAATTCTAGGAGTTTATCTCCAAGCTTTTGGTGTCCCAATTCTGTCAGCAGGTCCAGATTTTCATGCTTGACAGGAAGTCCCAAACTTCTGGATTTTGAAATGTCCAAACATTGCCAGTACTGTTCAGAACCTCAGGCAGTAGCCAATTAAATCCAGGCTGAACATTGTGCAGTGAACTGGAAGGCTGTATTCTCCAATGGTCTTCCTGAAAAATCAAAGCAGATTTATATTCAATGGAGAATTGGATAATTACTTGATAAATATGTATAGGGCTACGGGTGGCACAGTGGTAGAATTGTTGTCTCACAGTGCCAGAGACCTAGGTTTGATTCTGACTATGGGTGCTGTCGGTACAGAATTTGTACATTCTCCCTGTGACATTGTGGGTTTTCTCCGGGTGCTCCAGTTTCCTCCCACACTCCAATGACGTACAGATTTGTTGGTAAATTGGCTTCAGTAAAATTGTAAATTGTCCCTCAGGTGTAGGATAGTGTGGAAAGAGCTTTAGTGTGGAAAGAGTTTTATATTTAGTGTGGAAAAAGGCCCTTTGGCCCACCAACTCCACGCCGACCTACGAAAACCCGTACACTAGTCCTATCCTACACACTAGGGAAAATTTACAGAGCCAATTAACCTACAAACTGCACCTCTTTGGAATATGGGAGGAAACCGCAGCACCCAGAGAAAACCCACAGGGAGAATGTACAACCTTTACTGATGGAGCCCACTGTGCCGTCCCTGTGACTACTTACTGGAGTTCCTCCTGCATTTCATGACTTTCTTTGGTAAACCAGCACACGCAGTTCCTTGTTCCTTGTTTCCACATAAGATAGCTGAACTTGTGCATCTTTCCTTCTAATCACACCACTTTCCTGTTCAATATTTGCTACTCACGAGCTTCCAAATGCTGCCAGTGGATGATAATGTTCACCATCTTCCTACATGCTAGGATCCAGTTTACCGAGGGCTTGAACGTCTATGGAGATGGGACATCTCACCATCCACAGCGATCTTAGGATGCTCTTCAGAGGAGCGAACGTCTTGCTCTGTCTCCGAATGCTCAAGTACTGCCATTAGATTGATACATTAGTTGTTATGCTCACATTCCTACAGAGTTGGCTAATGGATGCTTTAATAGTATTAGTAGTATTATCATGAGGCATTCCTGCTAGCTTCATTTATTATGTATCCAAGATCAATGAAGTCACACGGTCTTGCAAATAGATTAAGCTCAGGCAAAGAAGCTCACTTGCACTTAATGTACTGAAAGTGCACAAAGGACAGACACCACTAAGTTAGCTAATGTAATACTCTCTTACATAAAAGAGGGGCGCAGACAGAAGCTAGTCATCTCAGCATGAGAGCAGACATAAGGGCAGAGAAAACAGAATTTTTAAAACGCAGAGAAAATTGGTGAGATGTGAAAGGTTAGATTGCATTGCAAATACAAGAATCTCACTGAGACATGCAGATTACTTTGAACACGAAGGAATGAAGAAGGAACATTTACATTTATGGGCTTGCTTTTATTCTGATTCTCTGAAACACCTCAAAGGTATTCACATACTTTGAAGAGCAGGAAATATTTCTCTTTGCACATCCACCATTCATGTTGTACAGGGAAATTATATTAATACTCTCATGCATGTTGATAATATAATATGTCAGTTAACCTGTTTTTGTGGCTTGTTTTTTAAGGGTATGCCAGTGAACCAGTTTATATTAATGAGGAAATTGTTATTAAAAATTAAGGTGGCGCAGTGGTAGAGTTGCTGTCTTACAGCGCCAGAGACATAGAAACATAGGCATAGAAACATAGAAATTAGGTGCAGGAGTAGGCCATTCGGCCCTTCGAGCCTGCACCGCCATTCAATATGATCATGGCTGATCATCCAACTCAGTAACCCGTACCTGCCTTCTCTCCATACCCTCTGATCCCCTTAGCCACAAGGGCCACATCTAACTCCCTCTTAAATATAGCCAATGAACTGGCCTCGACTACCCTCTGTGGCAGGGAGTTCCAGAGATTCACCACTCTGTGTGAAAAAAGTTTTTCTCATCTCGGTTTTAAAGGATTTCCCCCTTATCCTTAAGCTGTGACCCCTTGTCCTGGACTTCCCCAACATCGGGAGCAATCTTCCTGCATCTAGCCTGTCCAACCCCTTAAGAATTTTGTAAGTTTCTATAAGATCCCCTCTCAATCTCCTAAATTCTAGAGAGTATAAACCAAGTCTATCCAGTCTTTCTTCATAAGACAGTCCTGACATCCCAGGAATCAGTCTGGTGAACCTTCTCTGCACTCCCTCTATGGCAATAATGTCCTTCCTCAGATTTGGAGACCAAAACTGTACGCAATACTCCAGGTGTGGTCTCACCAAGACCCTGTACAACTGCAGTAGAACCTCCCTGCTCCTATACTCAAATCCTTTTGCAATGAAAGCTAACATACCATTCGCTTTCTTCACTGCCTGCTGCACCTGCATGCCCACTTTCAATGACTGGTGTACCATGACACCCAGGTCTCGCTGCATCTCCCCTTTTCCTAGTCGGCCACCATTTAGATAATAGTCTGCTTTCCTGTTTTTGCCACCAAAATGGATAACCTCACATTTATCCACATTATACTGCATCTGCCAAACATTTGCCCACTCACCCAGCCTATCCAAGTCACCTTGCAGTCTCCTAGCATCCTCCTCACAGCTAACACTGCCCCCCAGCTTAGTGTCATCCGCAAACCTGGAGATATTGCCTTCAATTCCCTCATCCAGATCATTAATATATATTGTAAATAGCTGGGGTCCCAGCACTGAGCCTTGCGGTACCCCACTAGTCACTGCCTGCAATTGTGAAAAGGACCCGTTTACTCCTACTCTTTGCTTCCTGTTTGCCAGCCAGTTCTCTATCCACATCAATACTGAACCCCCAATGCCGTGTGCTTTAAGTTTGTAAACTAATCTCTTATGTGGGACCTTGTCGAAAGCCTTCTGGAAGTCCAGATACACCACATCCACTGGTTCTCCCCTATCCACGCTACTAGTTACATCCTCGAAAAATTCTATAAGATTCGTCAGACATGATTTACCTTTTGTAAATCCATGCTGACTTTGTCCAATGATTTCACCACTTTCCAAATGTGCTGCTATCCCATCTTTAATAACTGACTCTAGCAGTTTCCCCACTACCGATGTTAGACTAACTGGTCTGTAATTCCCCGTTTTCTCTCTCCCTCCCTTCTTAAAAAGTGGGGTTACGTTTGCTACCCGCCAATCCTCAGGAACTACTCCAGAATCTAAAGAGTTTTGAAAGATTATTACTAATGCATCCACTATTTCTGGAGCTACTTCCTTAAGTACTCTGGGATGCAGCCTATCTGGCCCTGGGGATTTATCGGCCTTTAACCCATTTAATTTACCCAACACCTCTTCCCGGCTAACCTGGATTTCACTCAATTCCTCCAACTCCTTTGACCCGCGGTCCCCTGCTATTTCCGGCAGATTATTTATGTCTTCCTTAGTGAAGACGGAACCAAAGTAGTTATTCAATTGGTCCGCCATATCCTTGTTCCCCATGATCAACTCACCCGTTTCTGACTGCAAGGGACCTACATTTGTTTTAACTAATCTCTTTCTTTTCACATATCTATAAAAACTTTTGCAGTCAGTTTTTATGTTCCCTGCCAGTTTTCTTTCATAATCTATTTTTCCTTTCCTAATTAAGCCCTTTGTCCTCCTCTGCTGGTCTCTGAATTTCTCCCAGTCCTCCGGTATGCTGCTTTTTCTGGCTAATTTGTACGCATCATCCTTCGCTTTGATACTATCCCTGATTTCCCTTGTTATCCACGGATGCACTACCTTCCCTGATTTATTCTTTTGCCAAACTGGGATGAACAATTTTTGTAGTTCATCCATGCAGTCTTTAAATGTCTTCCATTGCATATCCACCGTCAACCCTTTTAGAATTAATTGCCAGTCAATCTTGGCCAATTCACATCTCATACCCTCAAAGTTACCTTTCTTTAAGTTCAGAACCATTGTTTCTGAATTAACAATGTCACTCTCCATCCTAATGAAGAACTCAACCATATTATGGTCACTCTTGCCCAAGGGGGCACGTACAACAAGACTGCTAACTAACCCTTCCTCATTACTCAATACCCAGTCTAAAATAGCCTGCTCTCTCGTTGGTTCCTCTACATGTTGATTTAGATAACTATCCCGCATACATTCCAAAAAATCCTCTTCCTCAGCACCCCTGCCAATTTGATTCACCCAATCTATATGTAGATTGAAGTCACCCATTATAACGGTTTTGCCTTTGTCGCACGCATTTCTAATTTCCTGTTTGATACCATCTCCAACTTCACTACTACTGTTAGGTGGCCTGTACACAACACCCACCAGCGTTTTCTGCCCCTTAGTGTTTCGCAGCTCTACCCATACCGATTCCACATCCTGCAAACTAATGTCCTTCCTTTCCATTGCGTTAATCTCCTCTCTAATCAGCAACGCTACCCCACCTCCTTTTCCTTTCTCTCTATCCCTCCTGAATATTGAATATCCCTGGATGTTCAGCTCCCAGCCTTGGTCACCCTGGAGCCATGTCTCCGTGATCCCAACTATATCATAGTCATTAATAGCTATCTGCACATTCAACTCATCCACCTTATTACGAATGCTCCTTGCATTGAGACACAAAGCCTTCAGGCTTGTTTTTACAACACTCTTACCCCTTATACAATTTTGTTGAAAAGTGGCCCTTTTTGATTTTTGCCCTGGATTTTCCGGCCTGCCACTTTTACTTTTCACCTTGCTACCTATTGCTTCTACCCTCATTTTACACCCCTCTGTCTCTACGCTCACACATTTAAGAAACCCTTTCCCTTTAACTCCATCCTCCACTAGCCCATTCGACACCCCACCCCCCTTATTCAGTTTAAAACCACCCGTGTAGCAGTGGCAAACCTGCCTGCCAGAATGCTGGTCCCACACCTGTTAAGATGCAATCCGTCCCTTTTGTACAGTTCCCCCTTACCCCAAAACAGATCCCAGTGATCTAAGAATCTAAATCCCTGCCCCGTGCACCAGTTCCTCAGCCACACGTTCAGGTCCCGTATCTCCCTGTTCCTGCTCTCGCCAGCACGAGGAACTGGAAGCAAACCGGAGATAACAACCCTGGAGGTCCTGCTTTTCAGCATTTTTCCGAGCTCTCTAAAGTCACGCTGCAGAATATTCATCCCCTTCTTTCCGACATCGTTTGTGCCGACATGCACTACCACTTCCGGATGTTCACCTTCGCCCTTGAGGATTTTCTGCACTCTGTCCGTGACATCCTGGATCCTGGCACCAGGAAGGCAGCACACCATCCTCGCATCCCGTCTGTTGCCACAGAAACCCCTGTCCGTACCTCTCACAATGGAGTCTCCTACTACAATGGCGTTGCCTGCCTTAGGCCTTTTTGGTTTTGGCTCAACAGCCCTATTCGCATCACAAGCCAGTCCGCCGCCCAGTGTAAACACCTCTTCTGTCCCGACAGCTTCTAAGTGGGTGAACTTGTTCACAAGAGGTACAACCCCCGGGGACGTTGGCATTCCATGCTTCCCTCCCGTTCTCACTGTCTCCCACCTTCTCTCTTCCAGTACCTTAGGTGTAACAATCGTACTGTAGGACTTGTCGAGGAACGACTCCGTTTCTCGGACGAACCGGAGGTCATCCACTTGCTTCTCCAGTTCCCCAACATGGCCCTTCAGGAGCTCTACCTGGATGCACTTTTCGCATTTGTAGCAGCCAGAGGCACCAGCGGTGTCCTTGACCTCCCACATACTGCAAGCATCACACTGAATCAGCTTGCCTGACATCTCCTTCTTTCGTCTCTCCCTCTGCAGTGTTTTGTGTAGTCTCCTCTCCTCAGCCTCCTCTCCGAAGACTCTCGAGCCAAAGACTCACACTTTTCTCACAGGGACTCTCGAGCCAAAGACTCACACTTTTCTCACAGGGCACTTCACTCACTGCCGCTCCCTAAGAGCAGTCTTACTTAAATTGACTGATAAATTGCCTGATTTACCAATTTACAAACCAAATTCCTCAGTTTTCAGCTGTTTTCACTTCTCTCCTCCCACTTGGGCTAGAGCCAATCAGTCGTATCTCTTGCTAATCTCCTCCTGCTGCTGCTGTTGTTGCTCCCAAAGGAACAGCAGTTCTGAGTCAAGTCTGCCTGTCCTTGACCTGTACTTAAACTGTTTTCACTTCTCTCCTCCCACTTGGGCTAGAGCCAATCAGTCGTATCTCTTGCTAATCTCCTCCTGCTGCTGCTGCTGTTGTTGCTCCCAAAGCTACAGCAGTTCTGAGTCAAGTCTGCCTGTCCTTGACCTGTACTTAAACTGTTTTCACTTCTCTCCTCCCACTTGGGCTAGAGCCAATCAGTCGTATCTCTTGCTAGGAGAGACCCTGGTTTGATCCTCCCTACGGGTGCTGTCTTTATGGAGTTTGTACATTCGCCCTCTGACCAAGTGGTTTTTCTCCGGGTGCTCTGGTTTCGTCCCACATTCCAAAGATGTCCAGGTTTGTAGGTTAATTGGCTGTTGAAAAATTGTCCCTCGTGTTGGATGAGTGTGCGGGTGATTGATGGTCAGAGTGGATCAGAAGGGCCTGTTTCCTTACTGTATCTCAAACTAAAACTAGACCTAATTGAAAATAATAGGGAAAGGCCTCTGCATAATATACAACAAATATCAACTCGCATTACCTTTATTAAGGTGAAACCTCTCAAGAACTTCAAATGGCATCAGAATTTGAGTCTCTCCCAGGGGGGCGTGTGGAAAACCACATTCAAAAAAATAGTTTTAAATACTGTTTTAAGGGAAGAGAGATGTATAGAGGTAGAAAGATTTAGGGATTAGTCCTGGGCATGCGCAGTCGGAATACCGAACTCGCTTATACCCCAGTCCCGCTCCTATTGGCCCACTCCTTGCGCCCGTCATCGCCAGCGGCTGGCTCCCTCCTCCTCGGCTCTCCGGTCTTTGGGGCCGAGCTCGGTGGCTTCTGAGCTTCTCCTGCAATTGCCTTCAGTTGCCTGCAAAATGCTGGAGAAACTCAGCGGGTCACGGCAACAACTTTGGTGAACATAGATAGGAAATGATTCGGGTCGAGTCACTTCTTCAGACTTCTACTCAATCTGGAAGTTTCATGGCCACCATTGCATTTTATGTGTGATTTATTTGATTACTTGAATTTAAATCTGCCAGTTTATTGATTCAGTTTATCGTGTTCTAGACTCTGAATGCTTATCCAGCAAGTTAACATGCAACTGATGTTTCCCTACTAAACTCAAGTGCAGTTCATCTCATTTACTGTCTTGAATGAGTGAAATATATATGATCTCACTGAGTTCCCGTAATGTTGCAGTGATGTGAATCTAATCGCTAACTCGTGATACCTACAGGGAAATTCCCTCATAAGAAGAAGAAGCGCTATATGACTTGCAGTGGGATTCGGTCAAAGCCTGTTGGGGAATGTGAACGATGCTGTCATTGTTTGCTGTTCTTGAGGTTGCAACGAAGGATGATTCAGCCATCTCTTGGCAACAGAAGGCAATTGCAGGAGAAGCTCAGAAGCCGTCGAGCCCGGCCCCGAAGACCAGAGAGCCGAGGAGGAGGAACCACTGGCGATGACGGGCGCCAGGAGTGGGCCAGAAGGAGAGGGACTGGGGTATTGCCTCCAGCACCTTCAAGGTGGGTGCTGGCTTAGTTGGCTGGCACTCCACACCCTCCATCACCACTCCTGTCCTTGCACGCGAGATACAGGATTGTAAAATATTAAGAGAAAAGCCAGCCTCATCCCACTTATGGGGGATGCTAACGTAGAGATTATGTTACAGAACTTGTATACAGTTTACTGATTCAGAGACATGAAAATTCAAATCCTGTCCTTAGACTTTAGACTTTTGAGATACAGAACAGAAACGGGTCCTTCAGCCCACTGAGTCCACGCCAACCAGCAATCACCCCGTACACTAACATACACTCTAGGGACAATTTACAGAAGCCAATTAACCTGAGGGAGGAATGTGGGAGGAAACCGGAACACCTGAAGAAAACCCATGCGGAAACTTACAGCATACATCGTGGAAACAGGCACATCAGCCCAATTTATCAACACTGACCAACATGCCCCATCTACACTAGTCCATGCCTGTGTTTGGCCCATATCCCTCTAAACCTGTCCTATCCATGTACCTGTCGAAATGTTTCTTAAATGTTTTGATAGTACCTGCCTCAACTACCTCCTCCAGCAGCTTGTTCCATACACCCACCTTTGTGTGAAAAGATTGCCCCTCAGATTCCTATCTTTCTCCCATCACTATAAACCTATGTCCTCTGGTTCTCGACTCCCCTACTCAGGACAAGAGGCTCTGCGTTTTCCAGATCTATTCCTCTCCTGATTTTGTGCACTTCTTCTATAAGATCACCCCTCGTCATCCTGCGCTCCAAGGAAGAGAGTCCTGGCTTACTCAACCTCTCCTGATAGCGCAGGACCTCGAGTCCTGGCAACCTCCTCGTAAATCTTCTCTGAACCCTTTCCAGCCTGACAGCATCTTTCCTATAACATGGTGCCCAAAACTGAACACAATACTCTGAATGTGGCCTCACCTACGTCCTATATAACTGCACTATGAACTCCAAACTTCTATACACAATACCCAAAACCACTGGTGGAGATTTTCTTTGGAATTATCACATGGTAAATGTTACATTATTAAATGTTACATGGTAAATTATCACATGGTTAAAGTCAACCATTCAACCAGAATTATACTGGCGTAACCAGTATGCCACTCGTTCTAACTTGGACTGTGCAGAGTACTTTGTACAGATTGTGGGCAGCACTGTGGCAAAATTAAAATGTTTGCTTAAGCAATTTAATTGCTTCTTGTTTATCTAATTGGTACAGGCACTTCACTGGCGATCATATTGTGCGACAGGGCTCGGGTAGAATTTACACATTTCTTAAAATAACAATATCAGAGGTTATCAGAGGCAGACAAGCACTCTCAGAAATCGTTAGTCACGCATCACATAGCCCTGAATAGCATGTAGCAATTTCCAGCTTGATATATTGCACAATAAAAATAAATATTGAGGTTTATGGATGGTTTGTACACATAAAAATATATTAAACTCTACATCATTCTAAATTTGCTAACCCTTGCCAGTCAAACGTGCTGCCTCCTTCACTGAGACACCAACACAGAGTCATGCTGTACAGTGTGGAAACAGGCACTTCGGCCCAACTTGCCCACGCCGACCAACATGCCCCATCTACTCTGCATTTGGCCCATATCCCTCTAAACCTATCCTATCCATGTACCTGTCTAAATGTTTCTTAAACATTGCGATAGTCCCTGCCTCAACTACCTCCTCCGGCAGCTCGTTCCTTGCCATTGCCAGAGTGAAGCCACATGCAAAATGGAGGAACAGCAGCTCGTATTTCACTTAGGTAGCTTACAGCCCACCATTATGAACGTGGAATTTAATTTTAAGTAACTTCATCTTACACCCCATCATCCCCTTCCCCCTCGCTCCTAGCCCCCTTCCTCCACCATATTTGTTTTGCCAGTTCCACAGTTCTCCACATTGTTTCTCTTGGGATCACACCTTCCCCAACCAACAATGGAGCTACTGGGGATCATGACAGAAACCTCCTCGTGGCGATCCTCGGAAATGACGACACGATGCACTCTGTGACTCACCGGGCGACCAATTCTGTCAACATGTTGGACGACGACAAAAGCCAACATGGACCTACCAGGTACCGCCCTGACTCCTGACTGAGGTAATTTGTGGCTGGCCCCGATTAGTCCATGTTTTTTCTCTTTTCTCGCCTCCAGCTCTTCACTGCCCCTCCCCCCCCCCCCCCCCCCCCCCCCCCAGCTCCCCATTGACCCGAAACATCACGCATCCTTTTTCTCCAGAGATGCTGCCTGACCAGCTGATTGACTCCAGCACTTTGTGTCTATCTTTAGCCCAGTTTATGTCATGGGTAGGGATACTCTGAAAATAAGCAATATGTAATAAAATAAAAGAAAGAAAGATCAGGACTGAGCAACACAAAGTGTCTCATGAGAGGGGACTCTGCAATCTTTTTTATTTTGCGATGTGTTCCCTTGTCATTTTGTGTTCATCACTTTGATTACAAAAGAAAGCTTTCTGCAAAATGTTCCAATCATTCAGGCCTCAATAAATTCAATTCTCTCAGCGTTCATTCTATATAACGATAGGCTTGCGAGCTATCATTCATTCAGTAATGGCATTGAAAAAATGAACCATATAGAAATTGGTCATATTATAATGTTCTTAACTCGTATTCCCGTGCTTGGGAACCATCAGATAGCTTAATGCAAGGCATTACCAACACATTAAAATTCCTGTGCCTAACTTTATGAGCAAAAGCTGCTGGTTCACAATTTTAGCCCAATGGAAGATAAGTTCATAAGTTATAGGGGCAGAATTAGGCCATTCAGCCCATCAAGCCAATGGAGGAAGACATTGTTGGAAATATATATGAGATGCTGTTATCTCAAATTTGTTTTAAGATTATGAGCCAAGACAAGAAAACAAGAACATTAGAACATAAGGAAATAGGAGCAGGAATACCTTGACAATGGGACACTGTGGTTCACCTCTTGTTTCTTTCCAAGTGTGCAGGGAAGAGAGGGATATAGATCATTTTCAGTCAGATGAGATCAGACGTGACCTTATGTAATGAAAAGGAACTGCAGATGCTGGTTCCTTTTCATTAAAGATAGACACAAATGTTGGAGTAACTCAACAGATCAGGCAAAATCTCTGGAGTAGATAGGTGACATTTCAGGTCGGGGCCCTTCTTCAGACTGTTTAAGAAAGAACTGCAGATGCTGGTACAATCGAAGGTAGACACAAAATGCTGGAGAAACTCAGCGGGTGAGGCAGCATCTATGGAGGGAAAGAATTGGCAACGGTTCGGGCGAGACCCTTCAGACTGAACGGGATTTATGAAGGGGAAATCAGTTTGTTCAGACTGACTGTTGTAGGGGGAAGGGGGGGGGGGGGGGAAACTGGACGCAAGAAAAATTGGGGCCGGAAACAGATAACCTCGGGCAAGAAGGTTCCCTGATACTCTTGTACTCGCTAGAATTTAGAAGATTCTTACATCTTATAGAAACTTACAAAATTCTTAAGGGGTTGGACAGGCTAGATGCAGGAAGATTGTTCCCGATGTTGGGGAAGTCCAGAACAAGGGGTCACAGTTTAAGGATAAGGGGGAAATCTTTTAGGACCGAGATGAGGAAAACATTTTTCACACAGAGAGTGGTGAATCTCTGGAATTCTCTGCCACAGAAAGTAGTTGGGGCCAGTTCATTGGCTATATTTAAGAGGGAGTTAGATGTGGCCCTTGTGGCTAAAGGGATCAGGGGGTATGGAGAGAAGGCAGGTACAGGATACTGAGTTGGAAGATCAGCCAAGATCATATTGAATGGCGGTGCAGGCTCGAAGGGCCGAATGGCCTACTCCTGCACCTATTTTCTATGTTTCTATGTTACACTGATTGTTGGCTAGAGACAGGTGTGAGCCCATCATTGCAAACTGCGGAAATGGTTAACAAACTTTTAGTGGAGGAAGGGGGAGGATGGGGGAAGGGAGGAAGAAGGTGTTTGCGGACGTCACCTAAAATTGGAGAATTCAACATTCATACTGCTGGGTTGTAAGCTACAATATATATATGAATATACGAGGTGCTGTTCCTCCAATTTATGTATGGCCTCATTCTGGCAATGGAGGAGGCCCAAGACAGATAGGTGGTATGGGAATGGGAAGGGAAGTTAAAGTGGTGAGCAACTGGGAGATCCAGTAGGCAGGCCTTGGCAGATCAACTGTTCAACAAAACACCCACTGAGTCCATGCTTCAGTCTCTCTTATGTACAGGAGGCCACATCAGGAACACCAGATACAGTAGATGAGGTTAGAGGAGGGGCATGTGAACCACTGTCTCATCTGGAAGGATTGTCGAGGCCCCAGGATGGAGTCGAGGGAGGAGGTATAAGGACAGGTGTTACATCACCTGCGGTTGCCAGGGAAAGTACCTGGGGAGGGGGTGGTTTGGGTGGGAATGGATGAGTGGCCCAGTGTGTTGTGGACGGAGCAGTCTCTGTCGAAGGTGGAAATGGATGGAGATGGGAAGATGTGATTAGTGTGGGATCACTCACCTATTCATTTTCTCCAAAGAAATCATGCCTGACCTGTTGAGTTAATCTGGCATCTTGTATCTAACTTGGCATCATGTTTGGCAAAAACATTGTGGGCTGAAGGGCCCCATTCCTGTGTTGTTTATTACATATTCAATGTAATGTCTTTTTATTGCAGAGTTTTTAGGTATTTTAAGTGATCTAGTGGGCGGGAAGAATCCACATTAGTCAGGAAATGGTGTTAGGTAAACTGTTGTGACTGAAGGCAGATAAATCCCCAGGGCCTGATGGTCTGCATCCCATAGTACTCAAGGAGGTGGCCCTAGAAATCATGGATGCATTGGTGATCCTTTTTCAATGTTCTCTCGACTCTGGATCAGTTCCTGTGGACTGGAGGGTAACCAATGTAACCCGACTTTTTAAGAAAGGAGGGAGAGAGAAAACGGTGAATTATAGACCAATTAGCCATATCAGTTGTGGGGAAGATGCTTGAGCCAATTGTTAAAGATGTTATAGCAGCGCATTTGGAAATCCGTGCCAGGATTGGTCAAAGTCAGCATGGATTTATGAAGGGGAAATCATTCTTAACTAATCTACTGGAATTTTTTGAAGATGTAGCAGTAGAATGGATAAGGTGGATGTGGTGTATCTGGACTTTCAAAAAGCCTTTGACAAGGCCCCACACAAGAGATTAGTGTGCAAAATTAGAGCACTTGGTAATAGGGGTAGGGTGTTGACATGGATAGAAAACTGGTTGGCAGACAGGAAGCAAACAGTAGGAATTAACGGGTCCTTTTCAGAATGGCAGGCAATGACTGGTGGGATGCTGCAAGGCTCAGTGCTGGGACCTGTTATTTACAATATATATTAACGATTTAGACAAGGGAATTAAATGTGACATCTCCAAGTTTGCGGATGAGATAAAGCTGGGTGGCAGTGTGAGCTGCGATGAGGATGCTATGAGGCTGCAGGGTGACTTGGATAGGTTGGATGAGTGGGCAGATGCATGGCAGATGCAGTATAATGTGGATACATGTGAGGGTATGTGAGCCACCACTTTGGTGGCAAGAACAAGAAGGCAGACTATTATCTAAATTTTGTCAGATTAGGAAAAGGGAGGTACAACGAGACCTGGGTGTACTTGTACATCAGTCACTGAAAGTAAACTTGCAGGTACAGCAGGTAGTGAAGAAAGCTAATGGCATGTTGGCCTTCATTGTGAGAGGATTGGAGTTTAAGAGCAAGGAGGTCCTACTGCCGTTGTACAGGGCCCTGGTGAGACCGCACCTGGAGTATTGTGTGCAATTTTGGTCACCTAATTTGAGGAAGGACATTATTGCTATTGAGGGAATGCAGCGTAGGTTCACCAGGTTAATTCCTGGGAGGGCCGGACTGACATATGATGAAAAAATGGGTCGACTGGGCTTGTATTCACTGGGATTTAGAAAGATGAGAGGATATTTTATGGAAACATGTAAAATTCTTAAAGTATTGGACAGGCTAGATGCAGGAAAATTGTTTCTGATGTTGGTGGAGTCCAGAAGCAGGGGTCACAGTTTAAGAATAAGGGTTAGCCATTTGGGACTGAGATGAGGAAAAACTTCTTCACCCAGAGAGTTGTGAATCTGTGGAATTCTCTGTCACTGGATGTTTTCAAGAGAGTTAGATTTAGCTCTTAGGGCTAAAGGGATCAAGGGATATGGGGGGAAAAGCAGGAATGGGGTACTGATTTTAGATGATCAGCCATGATCACATTGAATGGCGGTGCTGGCTCGAGGGGCCAAATGGCCTACTCCTGCACTTATTTTACTATGTTTCTAAGTATAAGCGTATGTATGATTTATGGATTTTTTTTTTTTTTAATGTGTTGGTCTGAGTCTATGTGCCTGTGATGCTGTGGCAAGCAAGATCTTCATTTCTCCTGTACCTCATACCGGGTGTATATGTGGGGAAAGACTCAGCAGGTCAGGCAGCCTCTGATGTAAGGTCTTTGAAATATGTGTCTCTTTCCACAGATACTTCCTGACATGCTGACTATTTCCATTTTTAACTTAATATCCAAAGAGTCTTTATTTGTAAATTCACCGTCTCGATTTACATGACATTGGCACAATTATTCCATGAGTAGTCTCAATATTAACAACATAGGACATTTAACAAATAGATAACATGATGCACAAATATTGAATTATTTACTTGTTCACAGACATTTTTTTACCTTCTTTGCCCTGTTGGTAGCAAAATGGCACCTCTTGCATGTAGACTATGTGGGCTCTACTGTACATTCTGTACTAACCAGGGGGTTGTGCTTATGTATGGTGATAGTCTTACTGAGCCACAGTATATGCAACAACAACAAAAATCACTGTACCTTGGTACACATGATAATAAAGAAACCATTGACCATTGTTTGAGCTCCAATCCGCTTTCTCCTAAACTCTCACTAGCCCATCAAATGAAGGAGAACTGAAACCGAGGCATAAATAAGAAAGAATGTTTCATACCCTTTATCTCAAATAATTAGTTTATCCATGCGCATCATTCTTTTCTGCAATTATCCCATCCATTGGAGTCTTCTTTGGAGCTTTCTGATAATTTCTTTCAAGAAACAAAGGGTGAATCTTCTAACTTGCCATTAATTTGCAGAGAGCTCACCAATGGAGTATGTCTTTGAATGCATCAGTGATAAAGATTTACTTCATTGCTTTATCATCCTCATATCCTTTTCTTCTTTCAAAATGGAGGAACACTGAAAATTGAATGATTAAAATTATTCCAGCGTCTCGTTTATCAATACCATAATCCGAAAAGCTGTCACGTTATCCTTACTTGAGAATTTCTTTAATATTCATTAAATCTTTATGATAGGCATTTCTAATATTTTCTCTATTTAGCAATCCAGAACTGCTCCCTTCGTACAAAGTAAATTTTACATCAGCAGAAAAATTAAATGAGCAAAAATATTTCTGAATCGGTACTAGACATAAGGAGTGTACCATAGCATGAAAATAGTAGCTGAGGTTGTTGTAATCTGCATGTAATAAGACATATTTAAAACATAATTATAGCTGCTTGTTGTACTATAATTGCCTTTAATTCCTTACTCATTTTAGTCTTGTGCATTTTTAAGTCTGAAGTCAAGAGGGACATTAATATTTTCTGATAGATACCATTTTCAAATAAACAAAGGTTCAAACACTTTCTCTTTTGATTTACTCAGTTGAAGAAGAATTAATGATTACTTTTGTCTTCAATTATAATTACCTTATCTCCCCTTTCTTAGCGATAAATATTAAGCTAAATGGTAATTTCACACATGTAAGCTCTTCTCATCAAACTTGGTTAGAATCAGAGAATCACAGAAAATTACAGCCCAGCAGAAGGCCAATCTGCCCAGTACATCCATGCTGCCCATAAATGTTTTTAGTTCATCCCAGCTCCTTGCCCATAGTGCTGAAAGTATCCTGAGGGCAGCACAGTGGTATGGTTGCAGCCATAGAATTGCTGCCTTACAGTGCCCAAGACTCAGGTTTGATCCTGACTATGGGTGAAGTCTGTACAGAATTTGTATGTTCTCCCCATGACCACGTGGGTTTTCTCTGGGTGCTCCAGTTTACATTCACACACCAAAGGTGTACAGGTTTGTCGGGTAATTGTCTTGGTAAAATTGTAAATTGTCCCTCGTGTGTGTAGGACAGTGTTAGTGTACGGGGATCGCTGGTTGGTGCAGACTAAAGTAAACTAAAGACTGGTTGCATCAGGTTTAGGTTTATAATTGTCACGTGTACAAAGTTACAGTGAAAAGTTTTGTTTTGCATGCTATCCAATCAGATCAAATATTATTATACATAAATACAATAAAGTCAAACTCGTACAATAGTTAGA
Organism: Amblyraja radiata; assembly: GCF_010909765.2. Classification (NCBI taxonomy): domain Eukaryota; kingdom Metazoa; phylum Chordata; class Chondrichthyes; order Rajiformes; family Rajidae; genus Amblyraja; species Amblyraja radiata. The sequence continues at coordinate 25,572,996 of NC_045974.1, read as the reverse complement.
GCAAAGGGGAAGAGACAGAGTGCAGAATATAGTTATCAGCATTGTAGTGCATCAGTTCAATAGACAAAGTTCAATGTTCATAATAGGGTTGGGGTGATTTGGACAGTACCCCATCTTATGGAAGGAGCATTCAGAAGCCTGATAACAGAGGGGGGGAAATCTGTTCCTGAGTCTGGTGGTGCATGTTTTCAAGCTTCTGTATCTTTTGCCCGAACAGGTGCAGGGAGAAGACGGAATGGTCAGAGGGGGACAAGTCTTTGATTGTGTTGAAGATAGACACAAAAACCTGGAGTAATTCAGCGGGACAGGCAGCATGTCTGGAGAGAAAGAATGGGTGACGTTTCGGGTCGAGACCATTCTTTTGTTGGCTGGTTTTCTGTGAAGAGTAGATGGGGAGTCTGGTCTGTGTGATGGACTTGACGACATTTACAATTCTTTGCAATTTCTTATGATGTTGGGCAAAGCTTTTCCCAAACCAAGTTGAGCAAAACATGGAGAATATGCACAGTGGTACAGCTGAAGTAGCTGCTGCCTCTCAGCACCAGAGACCCAGGCATGATCCTGACCTCAGGTGCAGTCTGTGTACAGGAGGTAGCTATATTCGTGGCATTTAAGACTTTCTGATAGGCACATAGATTTGCAGGAAATGGAGGGATAATGGATAATATGCAGGCAGATTAAGAATTCATTTTAGCATCATGTTCAGCACTGACATGATGGGCCGAAGGGCCTGTTCCTGTGCTGTATTGATGATTTTAAGCATTTAATGTGAGTATATCTATTCCCCATTACCAGTGAGGCAGCAGCTCTACCAGTTGCGCCACTGTGCCATCCATATGTTGATGGGGTAGATGTCTGGGGTGGGAGTGGGTTTGTGTGAAGCACGACTGACAGTCTGCGAGGAAAACGAGTCGCAGCATAAATCGTCAGCTTACATATCCATCAAAACAACTAATAAGAAGGAACTGAATTAAAAAGGATGCTGGTTTAAACCGAAGATGGACACAAAAAGCTAGAGTAACTCAGCAGGACATGCAGCATCTCTGGAGATAAGGAATGGGTGATGTTTTGGGTTGAGACACTTTTTCAGACTGGTTAGGAATAAGGGAAACGAGAAATATAGATGTTGATGTGGAGAGATAAAGAACAATGAATGAAAGATATGAAAAAAAGTAACAATGATAAAGGAAACAGGCCATTGTAAGCTGTTTGTAGGGTGAAAATGAGAAACTAGTGCGACTTGGGTGGGGGAGGGATAGAGAGAGAGGGAATGCCGGGGCTACCTGAAGTGAGAGAAATCAATATTCATACCACTGGGGTGTAAGCTGCCCAAGCGAAATATGAAATGCTGTTCCTGCAATTTGCGTTTAGCCTCACTCTGACAATGGAGGAGACCGAGGACAGAAAGGTCTGTGTAGGAATGGGAAAGTGAATTAAACTGTCCAGCAATCGGGTGATCAGGTTGGTTCTCGCATCTATATCTCTCGTTTCCCTTATCCTCAACCAGTCTAAAGAAGGGTCTCGACCAGAAACATCACCCATTCCTTCTCTCCAGAGATGCTGCATGCCCCGCTGAGTTACTCCAGCTTTTTATGTCTATCTTCAATAAATAAAATGGGCTGTGTTCCAATCTCCAACCTGTCTATAGAAAAGGTTAAGGGGAGAAGGCAGGAGAATGGGGTTAGGAGAAGAGATAGATCAGCCATGATTGAATGGTGCAGACTTTATGGGCCGAATCGCCTAATTCTACCCCTATTTCTTATGACCTTAAAACGGTCTGATCACCAAAATAGATGCCTTCAATTAAAATGTAACAATATACAATACTTCCCCATTCAATGGAAGAGGAAAGGATTAGAGGGATATGGGCCAAATGCTTGCAGGTGGGACGAGCGTAGATGGGGCATCTTTTACTTTTAACTTTAGAGAGATAAAGCAGACTATTACTGATGGTGCACTGACTAGCGATCACCCTGTACACTATCACTATCCTACACACTAAGGACAATTTTAGCAAAGCCAATTAACCTACAAAATGGTATGTCTTTGGAGTGTGGGAGGAGACTGGAGCACCCTGAAAAACCTACACAGTCACAGGGAGAACGTACAAACTTCGTACAGATAGCTCCTATAGTCAGGATAAAACCCAGTCTCTGGAGCAGCTCTGTAAGGCAGCAACTCTACCGTGCACCACTGTGTCGCCCACAGTGATAATCTTGGTCGGCATGGACATGTTGGGCCGAAGGGCCTGATTCCGTGCTGTATGACTGTGACTCAAATTGTGCATGCGATATTGAAATGATAAAATAGGTGGTAGCACTGTTAACGCTGTGTCTGATCTATTGAATAGATGATTAATTAATTATAGTAAAAGACAAATTGAAGAGGACTTTTGAGAATCTTGGTCAATGATTTGGGGCAATTGACCTGTCAAGTCTGGAGAATCTTTGGTCCTCCCTATGATAGTGCATGAAAGCTCTGTGACTGCATTAAAATGTGATTCAGAATTTAATCCTGGCAACATCCAATTGTTGGTAGTCATCATGGATATCTGATCTGCATGCAAAGGATATATTCTGCCACACAGAACTTGTAATTAGAAATACTGTATTCTTTTTTCGATTGAATTTTAGGATCTCATTCATAATTGAAAGGCTGTTGGGATAACTCGTTCCTCGGAGCAGCACGTGTGAAAGAAGCCATCACATCATGCAAGCTTCATTAACCAAGTCTGATCAGATTTTAAACAATGTAAATCAGCTAGTGTCAGCTAGTGTTAGATCAGGTAACAACTAGGGAAGGTAACTTCATAAGGTGCCTAGGTGCCAGTACATTCAAGGTAGGGGATTTTCATCAGGTAAATTGGAGAATATTTTTATAATGGACAGGATGTATTTAGGAACTCTACATTTGTAAAACTTTCAGACTTCAAATATGGTGGCAGAACAAGGCTGATTCTTATTACTTTACTTTAGTTGCTTTAGAGATACAGCGCCGAAACAGGCCCAACCAGCGATCACCACGCACACTAGCAACATCCTACACACTAAGGACAATTTACAATTTTACCAAAGCCAATTAACCTGCAATCCTGTACATCTTTGGAGTATGGGAGAAATCCCACGCGGTCACAGTAGGAACAAACTCCGTACAAACAGCATCCATAGGAAGGATCGAACCCGGTTCCCTGGTGCTGTAAGGCAGTAACTCCACCGCTGCACACCCGTGCCGCTCTAGGGAGGCTGAATCAGTTAGTCAGGGTCTCATAGGGAAGGTAAAGGGGCTGTCCCACTTGGGCGACCTAATACGCGAGTTCTGGCGAGTTTGCCCTCGACTCATACTCGCAGCATGGTCGACACAAGGTCGTGGGAGGTCTTCAGGGCCGGATTTAGATGAAGAGAGGCCCTAAGCTATTTCACTTGTGAGGCCCCCCCCTCCCAATCCTCTCCCCCATGACTAGAGGACATGACTACCCGACAGTGACAGTGTGACACTTTTAGATCCTACTGTATGTTGTCATTAAACAGTTGGTTTTTATATACATATTGGATTCACCGCGGAGCGGGCGATGCTTTACCTGGATTGCCGTTTGAAGCTCTGGAGTGTTGGGCCTGCTGCTTCAACATCATGGAGCTGTAGTTTGCGGAGCTCACAGGCTCGGGCCGCGCTGATTTTAATATCGCGGAGCCCTGGGAACCCTTTGCCGAGGGCCGCCAGCGTGAATCTCCACCCAGCTCAGCCTGTGGACTTCGGGAGCCACGGTCTCCGGTAGGAAGTGGCCAATTCGGAAGTCCAAGCCACTGAGAATGTACTCCCGTTCCGACATCGGATTGTGACGCCCAAATTTCATTGTACCAATGGCCATGAGGGGAGGTCCAGGAGGAGGGGGTCCGTTCAAGGAATCATCAATGGGGGGGCGAAGACTCCTTCCCATGGAAGAACGGTGTGAGGCGGAGGCAACGGAAGAAGAGCTCCAAATCACGGCGGGCGCGGAACTCATTGAGGTGGGGACAGAGGGGGACATAGGTGAGGCCTCTGCTGAGGACAGACCGTTCGGTATCTGAGAGGGGGAAGTCAGGGGGGATGGTGAACACACGGCAGGGATGGGGGTTGGGGCCAGAGGAAGGCAGGTGAGTGGACTAATGCCGAGGTGATGTCTGGTGGAGTGGTGGTGGGTGGTCAGGGGGTAGGGGGGTATGAGAATCTTCCAATTCACACTTTGAAATAAAATACAACTTTCGACTTAAAAATTTCGCAGCAGGATCACTATATAAATGCAAATATATGGTATTTTATCCTAGCATCCCCCCCCCCCTTACCACCACACAAGAAGCGTAACTTGAAGCGTTTGCATTTGGAAACGTTCGATACGGACCAGGAATGAAAATTAATAGCTATGAATCGATTAACAGCGAGCTACGAGGTTAGATTGAAACACCTGTCAGAGGGCTAAGAAACAATCCTGAGTTGACGGCGTATTGTTTTAAGTGAGCATTTTGCAGTGACCTCACCTTATATACTGGTTAAATATTCTTTCCATGGAAATCTCCTATTTCACTTTGAAATTATATTCATTTATAACCGTTTGTAACATCAGTAACCACCTTAATGTTCGTGCGTTTAGTACTGGGTATGCTTGAAACAATTTATTGTAATGTACTATATCTTTAAAAAAAACTACATCAACCAGGTGTGAAAATTACACTGAATCGAACGATGATTGAAAATGCGTGGGAATCGACTAATCGCGATCCTGCTGCAAAATATTTAAGTCGAAAGTTGTATTTTATTTCAAAGTGGGAATTTGAAGATAGGGACAGAGATGCTACACAGAGATTTTAAACTCGGGAGAGCTCTTGGGTGAACTCGCACAGTGGGACAGGGCTTGAGGCAGCATCTATGGAGCGAAGGAAATAGCCAACGTTTCGGGCCGGGTCTGAAGAAGGGTTTCGACCCGAAACGTTGCATATTCGCTCTGCCTCACCCGCTGAGTTTCTCCAGCATTTTTGTCTACCGCAATACGTCAATGATTCCGGGAATGTCAAGAGAGCTAGAGAGAGACGAGATGGGGAGCGGGAGAGAGAGAGAGAGAGAGCGCGAGAGAGAGGAAGGGAGAGAGCGAAAGACAGAGAGACACAATGTGGGTCGGTAGGTAAATTAAATGACTAACCTGCTGCACACCAAGAAGCTCACCAAGAATAAGTCCTCAATCATGATGGTGAGTTTTAAGAAATTCTCAATGTGTCATCAATGCATCGATCTACATTCCTCAGTAAATGTAATTGTGTTTTGAACAAGTATTAATGACGCCACGTGAATTGTATTCAAAGGAACGCAGCGTCATTAATACTTGTTCAAAACACAATTACATTTACTGAGGAATGTGGATCGATGCATTGATGACACATTGTATAACTACTTGTTAACTACTGGCTGTTAACAAGTGTTACAGTAGTAGTTAACACATCGTCTGTGTCTGATGGCCATGCAGCGTTTGTTATCCATGTTTGTTTTGTAAAAAAAAATCCGTATGGCAAATTTTTTTTTTAATCCTTATTTAACAAAGCGAATTTGTATTTCCATATGAAATACGGAAAATTAACGCAGGGCCCCCCTTGGGCGTGGGGCCCAATTTGGAAAAATCGGTCCAATCGGCTTAAGGCCGGCCCTGCTGTGGAGGAAAAAACTGCAGATGCTGGTTTAAATCGAAGGTAGACACAAAATGCTGGAGAAACTCGGCGGGACAGGCAGCATCTCTGGAGAGAAGGAATGGATGACGTTTCGGGTTGAGACAATTCTACAGTATAACTGTACTCTCTGGTATAATGAATAATCTTATTCCAGTCATTCAGGTACAGAGGGTGTTTTGTTCATCAAGACCATGGTGGATCCTAGTTGTATATAAATGTAAGTTTAATATATCCCATGGTGTGGATGCTCATAACTCACCATATAAGCTGGTCTATAACACACGTTGCTTTAAGTTACTACAACATGTATTGCAAAAGCATTATCGGATTTCAAATGAACTAATAAGTCAAATTCTATTTGCATTATATACTGTGTAATGAACCACACATGAGTCACACATCCCACCTTTAATTCGTTAACTGGTGCAAACTGGTCAATAAATATTATGTAGAAACAAGGAACTGCACGTGCTGGTTTAGAAACAAGGAACTGTAGATGTTGGTTGTTCCGCTTGGATAGCTTGCAACCCAATAATATGAACAACACATTCTCCTAGTTTAGGTAGCTAACCAAAGTGTTAGTTTATTCATTTTTAATTCAGCAATGGTGCAGAGGAATTTACAGTTAAAGGGACATTAAAAAAAAAACCCAATGGGGCAGCATAGTGGCGCAGCGGTAGAGTTGCTGCCTTACATCCCCAGTCCCAGGTTCGATCCTGACAATGGGTGCTGTCTGTACGGAGTTTGTGCATTCTTCCTGTGACCATGTGGGTTTTCCCCAGATGCTCCGGTTTCCACCCACACGCATAAGGTTTGTAGGTTAATTGGTTTTGGGAAAAGATTGTAAATTGTCTCTGGTGCATAGGATAGTGTTAGTGTGCGGGGTGATTGGTGGTCGGCATAGACTTGGTGGGCCAAAGGGCCTGTTTCTGCGCTGTACCTCTAAACTAAACTAAACTATACAGAGGAAATTATAGCTGAAGGAATGTAAAAAAAAAGGAAAAGCGATGTTGAAATAAAAACAGACGTCTAGTTTGCATTGGCTTGTTTCCTTTCCACTGGCACTCAAGTCAAAGCACCAACTGTGAAGGCACCTAGACACCTTGTCCTACAGAACTTACCAAAATATACATTACTGCCAGTCACATGCTATTACTGTAGAGTGAAAATTCACTGCATGGGAAGATCACTGTCTGGGAAGAATCACTGAGCCTGAAAACGTGATGGAACTGAATCCACACGCAAAGTTGAAATGCCAATATCACAGAGGACATCTGGATTAATGACTCTATCTGCCGGCATTAATTCAGGTTTCGTATGCTGTCAGACTCAGTAACTCCTCCAAGTCAATTCTGTTCCCTTTGTCATCAGTAGTCAGCATCAAAATAAATACGTTCTAAAATAAAATCAATTGAAAAGCAGAGGAAAAAAAAGTAGATTGAACTTGCTGGTAACTTTTACATTGGTTAGTTTTGGAATAAAGTATCGTCAAATGAAAGACGATTTTAAGGATGCAGAAATTGCTCTTCTAAGAGAGAAAGAATAGGTGGCTATTCAGTTCCATTTCAAGTTTAGGAATTAGACTTACAGCACAGAAACAAGCCCTTCGGCCCACTGAGTCCACACCGACCAACGATCACCTTGTACACCAGCACTATTCTACACACTAGAGATAATTTTTATCTTAGCCAATTTAACCTGTATGTCTTTGGAAATCGGGAGGAAACTGGAGCCCCCGGAGAAAACCCACGTAGTTACAGCAGGGCTCTCACTTAACTTTTTTTCTCTGTTGCCAGCCGGGCAACCTTGACAGCTTTTTAGGTTATCAAATGACAGTTTAGGTGGTCATTTAAGACGGTTTGCATGACGGGTGCGATAATGTGCTCGGACGAAGTGCATAGTTACCAGTCGGAATTATGCTCAATGAAGCATTCACATATTATGTTCAAGAAGGAACTGCAGATGCTGGAAAATCGAAGGTAGACAAAAGTGCTGGAGAAACTCAGCGGGTGCAGCAGCATCTATGGAGCGAAGGAAATAGGCAACGTTTCAGGCCGAAACCCATCAGTCTGAAGAAGGGTTTCGGCCCGAAACGTTGCCTATTTCCTTCGCTCCATAGATGCTGCCGCATCCGCTGAGTTTCTCCAGCACTTTTGTCTACATTCACATATTATTTCTGCTTCAAATAACTCACAAACTAAACATATTCACCAATCCAGACATGATATATACCACAATGACATGCAGCAAAATTATAATACAATATCTCAACTCTTTTTACACTTTGCAATTAGTGCAATTTCTATTAGTTCTTTCCACTTCCAAACGAAAATGTGGTTGGATTATTCTGCATATGATCAACCTGTGTCAATAAATCCTGGACCATGGTAACATATATGCTTAACCATGCACACTACAGATTGATGCAAGCATGTTTTCTGTGAAAGACCGAAAATTATCATGACATGGCCTTAGCATGGATCGTTATTGCTATTGGTACAGAAACACTCTTGCTTCCCACATAATTTATCCATAACAAAATATACAGGTTGCAAGGAAATTTCTAAAGGCATTTTATGATAATAGCTGTTAAAACCGACTCTACCCATCTGACAGGTTAAACATTACACTAACTGACAAGAGATGGCCAAAGTACATAACTGCAGCAAATGTTCTTATGGTAATATGTTTAAAGGTGTCAAAACAAATAATAACATTGGGAATTAAAACACGTTTGATTGCATTCCGTTATCAAACATAGTCAATGTTCGCTCTGAAGACCATGAAGCACAATAGGGTCAGGAAGGGTATGTGTGTGTGAATCAATGCGGGGTGGATAGATGACGGGTGGGGGGGGGGGGGTTGAGAAGGCAATCAATGTGGAATGGATGGATTGAGGCAGGTGAATTAGTACGTGTTGGTTGGAGTATGTAAAATTTTGAGGGGAGAGCATGGGGGATGGGGTGTTGAATGGGGGGTCAGTACATGATGAATGGGGGTAGACAAAAATGCTGGAGAAACTCAGCGGGTGTCGCAGCATCTATGGAGCGAAGGAAATAGGCAACGTTTTGGGTCGAGACCCTTCTTCAGACTGTTCCCCCCATTCTTCTTGAATGGGGGGGATCAGTACAGGATGAATGAGGGGAGGATTAATACAGGATGAATGGGCGGGGGGGTGGGGGTCAGGACAGTCTGGATCGGAGGGTCTGGGCAGGATGAATGGGGGATCACTACAGGATGAATGAGGGGATCAGTAGAGGATGAATGGGGGATCAGTGGGATGAATGAGGGGATCAATACAGGATGCATGAAGGGATCAGTACAGGATGCATGAGGGGATCAGTACAGGATGAATGGGAGGTCAGTAAAAGATGAATGGGGAGATCACTACAGGATGGATGGGGGGGATTGGGGCAGAGTAAATGGAGGGTGGGTCAGTACGGGATGAATGAGTGGATCAGTGCAGTATGAATGGGGGAGAAGTGCAGGATGGATGGGAAGGGGGTCAGTACAGGATGAATTGGGGGACCAGTGTAGGATGGATGGGGGGTTGGCAGGAGAATCAATGGGTAGGGTGATGAATAGATTGGGGGGAGGGTAAATGGGGAGGGGAGCACAGGGGATGTCAGTGAGGACAATAGAGGAGGGAATGGGGATCAGTGCGGGATGGAGAGGAGGGGCCCCAGGATAAGAGGGGTGGAGGGGGGTGTACAAGAGAGAGAGAGAGGGAGGGGGGGGGTGGGGAGGAGGGGCAGAGGAGGTGGGGAGGAAGGAAGGTCAGCGCTCCTCGGACAACATCGCCCCGTTGCCTTGGCCGTCCCTGTCCAACGCCAAAGTGCCGCCGCCTCCTCGCCACCGCCTCCCGTCCTCCGCCAGCCAACAGCAAGGTGCGGGGCCGAGCTATAGGATCTTTGGTGCAGCTGCTTCAGACGGTGGAAGGAGGCCTCCCTCTCCCTCCCCCCCTCTTCCCAGGCTCGGTGTGCGAGAGGGGTTGTTTTGAGAGCGCCGTTGGCAGATTTGCAGGCAGCGTCATTCGCTCTGACCTTTCGTCACCACGCACCTAGTATCTTTGCCCCGCAATACAGCCTCCACCGACACGAAACGTCACGTTCCTATTCTCCAGAGATGCTGCCTGACCCACGGAGTTACTCCAGTTTTTTGTGTCTATCGGTATAAACCAGTATTTGATTGCCAAGCTGGGCAAAATGACTCAGTGTTTAGGTTGCCCGGCGGCACTTTGGGTGGTCAATGGCACCCGGGCAACCGCTAATTTCGAGCCCTGCACAGGGAGAATGTTCAAACTCCATACAGACATCAGGATCAAATTGTGGTCTCTGGCGCTGTAAGGCAACTCTACCGCTGCGCCACCCTAAAGGGTTCCTAAAGGAAATATTTTTCAGGGTTATCCGCAAGTCAAATATAGAGGGTGACAGAATGGATGAATAGACTTTAGCAAATGAACGTGACATTAAGTTTGAATCAGGTTGTTCACCCTAGGACAAGTCAGATCAAAAGATGTGGTGAGATATTGCATGGTTGCTTCCACTCATTGAGTCATTATGGCAGAGACAGTATTCATTCTTACCCAGTGATCAGGAATTTAAAACATAGAACATAGAACAGTGAAGGCAGATAAGGAACAGGCCCTTCGACCCACTATGTCTGTGCCAAACATGATGCCAAGATAAATTAATCTCATCTACCTGCACATGGTTCCTGCATATCCATGCGGCTGTCTAAAAGCCTCTTAAACACTACTATCATATCTGCATCCACCAACAACCCTGGCAGAGCTTTCCAGGCACCCTCAGTGTCAAATATTTGCTCTGCGCATCCCTTTTAAATTTTGCCCCTCTCACCTTAAATCGATGCACTATACTCTTTGACATTTTCACCCTTGGAAAAAGGTTCTGACAATCTGATAGAATTTAATCCAAGAAGACAAAAGAGACCGCAGATGCTGGAATCTAGAACAAAATAAACTGCACTTCTAAGGTTGTCTTGTTCTTCAAATTTGTGTTTAACCTCTATGTAGCCATGGAGAAGGCCAAGGACAGACAGGTTAGTGGGATTGTGCATGCCTCCAGAATTTTCCCACACAGACTCCTCTGTCCAAGTGGTTTTCTATGCAACAAAGGACTGCAGATATACCAAAGGACACAAAGTGCTTGAGTAACTCAGGCAGCATTTCTGGAGAACGTGCATACGTAACATTGTGGGTCGTCCCATTTTTCCTCTTTACTCACATTTTCCCATTCCTTTCCCCACCTGATTCAAATTTTCCATCAACTCCTTCTTATCTGGTTCCACCTATCAGGTGCTACTGAAATCTCAAACTAAAAAGAGAGCATTAGGAAAACTCATTGTGTCAAGCAGCAACCGTGAAGGGAAAAGGTGTAAGTTGACGTTTCTGGTAAAGATCTTGCAAGAGAGGATAGATTGCCACATGATAGAAGCATGAAGAAGGATAGGGCAGAGAATAATAGGTGATAGTTAAACACATGTACATTGTTCATAAGTTCATAGGTTTCATAAGTTATAGGAGCAGAATTAGGCCATTCAGCACATCAAGTCTACTCCGCTATTCAATCATAGCTGATCTATCTTTCCGTCTCAACACCATTCTCCGTCCTTCTCCCCATAACCATACTAATCAAAAATCTGTCAATTTTAGCCTTAAAAAATATCCATTTACGTCCTCTGGCATTGAATTCCACAGATTCACCACCCTCTGACTAAAGAAATTCTTCCCGCATCTCCTTTCTAAAGGTACGTCCTTTTATTCTCAGCTATAGCCTCTGGTCTCAGACTGATCCACTAGTGGAAACATCCTCTCCACATCCACTCTGTCCAGGCCTTTCACTGTTCGTTAAGTTTCAATGAGGTATCCCCACATCCTTCTGAACTCCAGTGAGTACAGACCCAGTGCCGTCAAACGCTCATCATATGTTAACCTAATCATTCGTGAGATCATTCTCGTAAACATCCTCTGGACCCTCTCTAACGCCAGCACATCCTTCCTCAGATGTGGGGCCCAAAGTTGTTCATAATACTCCAAATGCGGTCTGAACAGTGCTTTATACACCCTCAGCATTGCACCCCTGTCCACATAGTTTCCTTCTCCCTTTGTTGACCTTTCCCATACCCTTCCCCCCACCTGGTACTATCTGCCATTCATCCCCTCCCCATTTGGTTCCACTCATTACCTACCAGCCTCTGCCCCATCACTTCCTTCTACCCCTGTGCTGTTATATATTCGCTCTTTCTTCTCTCCCTCTCAACCTTGGCGCCAGGTCTCGACTTACACCATTTGTCTTCAACAATGCTGCTTGACCTACTAATTTGTTCCAATGTGCTTTGAAATTCATTTTACTGCTTTTGGTTTAAAAAAAACTTTTTAAAAAAAGGCTTTATTGACTCGTGCGAGGTTTTAAAATTGTTACAATTTTCTCTGTAATTGAGGTACGTCCCAGATAGAAAACTGTCCAACTGCTGCATGATAAATCAGCGGAGATGATTTCCCACTGTAATACCACAGATATCTCTCCAAACATCTGTGCGAGGTGGAAAACTCATAAAGGGAAAAGGGAACTAAATAAACTAAATAAAGACCATGGGATTTACTACACCTCCCAGATGTCGCTATTTTACAGTGCCCTCCATAATGTTTGGGACAAAGAACCATCATTTATTTATTTGCCTCTGTATTCCACAATTTAAGATTGGTAATAGAAAACAAAGTATCCTTTAATGTCATTCAGACCTTTCGGTCTGAACGAAATTTTGTTGCCTTGCAGTCATACATATAATAAAAATAACAAAAACACACAATAAATACAAATTTAACATCCACCACAGTGAGTTCACCAGGCACCTCCTCACTGTCATGTAAGGCAAAAGTCTTCAAGTCTTTGTCTCTTCCCTCCTTCTCCCTCTGCGCTGATGCGATCCAGGCCTCCAATGTTGTGACCCCACCGGGTGATGGTAAGTAAGTCCCGCGGCTCAACCATGCTCCGCGAACGGGCCGGTTCAAACGCCGCGGCCCGGGGTGGTCGAAGCTGCCGCCCTCCAGTCCACCGGACGAAGCTGATGTTGCGGGAGCTCTGGAAAAACAGGTAACCAACCTGTGACCTGCGAGCTCCCGACGATGTCGTCCACTGGGCCCGCGGCCGAGCCTCCGAAGTCGGGCCACCGCTGCCGGAACGCCGCCACAGCCCCGAAGTCGGCCAGCCTCACCGCCGCCGGAATGACGGAACGTATGTGGTTAAAGTGCACATTGTCAGATTTTATTAAAGGGTATTTTCATACATATTGGTTTCACCATGTAGAAATCACAGCTGTGTTTATATATAGTCCCCCCATTTCAGGGCACCATAATGGTTGGGACACATGGCTTCACAGTTGTTTGTAATTGCTCAGGTGTGTTTCAATGCCTCCTTAATGCAGGTATAAGAGAGCTCTCAGCACCTAATCTTTCCATCACCTTTGGAAACTTTTATTGCTGTTTATCAACATGAGGACCAAAGTTGTGCCAATGAAAGTCAAAAAAGCCATTATGAAACTGAAAAACAAGAATAAAACTGTTAGAGATATCAGCCAAACCTTAGGCTTACCAAAATCAACTGTTTGGAACATAATTAAGAAAGAGAACTATGGTGAGCTTACTAATCGCAATGGGACTGGCAGGCCAAGGAAGACCTCCACAGTTGATGGCAGAAGAATTCTCTCTATAATAAAGAAAAATCCACAAATAACCTGTCCGACAGATCAGAAACATTCTTCAAGAGTCAGGTGTGGATTTGTCAATGAGCACTTTCTGCCGAAGACTTCATGAACAGAAATACAGAGGCTACACTGCAAGATGCAAACCACTTGTTAGCAGCAAAAATAGGATGGCCAGGTTACAGTTTGCCAAGAAGTACTTAAAAGAGCAACCACAGTTCTGGAAAAAGGTCATGTGGACAGATGAGACGAAGATTAACTTATATCAGACTGATGGCAAGAGCAAAGTATGAGGAGAGAAGCAACTGTCCAAGATCCAAAGCATACCACCTCATCTGTGAAACAAGGTGGTGGAGGTGTAATGCCTGGGCATGTGTGGCTGCTGAAGGTACTGGCCCACTTATCTTCATTGATGATACAACTGCTGATGGCAGGAGCACAATTAGTCACTCAAGGCGTTCCCCAAGGCTCCGTACTCGGCCCCCTCCTCTTCATCATCTACATCCTCCCCCTTGGTCAGATACTCCGCCACTTCAACCTGGATTTCCACTGTTACGCCGATGACACCCAGATCTACCTCGGCACCAAATCCCCCCACAACCCCCCCCCTCTCCCATATCAACTCCTGTTTGTCAGCTATAAAAACCTGGATGCAACATAACTTCCTCAAACTCAACAGCGATAAAACAGAATTCCTCCTCATAGGCTCCAAATCCACACTCAGCAAAATCAATAACCCCACTCTCACCATCGACGGCACCACTGTCTCCCCATCTCCCCAGGCCCGCAACCTTGGCATGATCTTTGATTCCACCCTCTCCCTTGAGCCTCACATCCGCCATGTCATTAAAACCTCCTTCTTTCACCTCCGCAACATCGCCAAAATCAGACCCTCTCTCACACCTCCCGCTGCTGAAAGACTCATCCATGCCTTCATCTCCTCCCGACTGGACTACTGCAACTCACTTCTCCTTGGCATCAGCTCCACCTACATCAACCGACTCCAACTGGTCCAGAACGCAGCCGCCCGACTCATCACCCACACCAAATCCTGGCATCACATCACTCCAGTCCTCAAACAACTTCACTGGCTTCCCATCTCCCACCGGATCACCTACAAAATCCTGGTCCTCACCTACAAAGCCCGCCACCATCTGCCCCCCCCCCCCCCATATCTCACTGACCTCCTCTCCCCCTACCAACCCTCACGGTCCCTCAGATCCACATCAGCCGGTCTCCTCTCCATCCACAAGTCCAACCTCCGCAGTTTTGGGGACAGAGCCTTCTCCAGGGCAGCTCCCAGGCTCTGGAACTCCCTCCCCCAACTGATCCGCAATTCCGTGTCCCTCACCATCTTCCAGTCCCGCCTCAAGACCCATCTCTTCACCTCTGCCTATCCTTAGCCCCACGTCCCCCTCCCTTTTCATCTGTGCTTGAATTGCCTCATATTGTGTTTTGAATTGAATTCTGTCTTTAATTTGTGTACTAGTCATGTCTCTACTATTTATTTCATTCTGCTTACATGTTTTTCCTCTACTTGCTAAATTTTTGTAAGGTGTCCTTGAGACTCTTGAAAGGCGCCCATAAATAAAATGTATTATTATTATTATTAATTAAATCTGAAGTGTATAGACACAAGCTCAAGTTCAAACAAATGCCTTAAAACTCATTGGCCGGTGGTTCATTTTACAGCAAGACAATGATCCCAAACATACTGCTAAAGCAACAAAGGAATTTTTCAAAGGTAAAAAAATGTCAATCCTTAAGTGGCCAAGTCAATTACCCGATCTGAACCCAATTGAGCATGTCTTTTATATGCTGAAGAGAAAACTGAAGAGGACTAGATGATTTAAAAAAAAGAATTTAATCCATTTTAGAATAAGGTTGTAACGTAACAAAATGTGGAAAACGTGAAGGGGTCTGAATACTTTCTGAATGCACTGTATAAACACTGCTGCAATTTCTACATGGTGAAACCAAAATGTATAAAAATGGCCTTTATTAAAATCTGACAATGTGCACTTTAACCACATGTGATTTTTTTTTCCATTACAAATCTCAAGTTGTGGAGTACAGATGCAAATAAATAAATGATGGGTCTTTGTCCCAAACATTATGCAGGGCAATGTATATTCCTCCAGAAATTAAAAAAACCCCATTTCAGTGCAAATCTGTCCATTCTGCTCTGTTGCGAGCATGCAAATGTGTTGATCTGCAGTTTGACATTTCCTCAGCAGCTCAAACTGCACGGCATACGCAATCCTTTAATTAAATTTTCCAATGTTCCAAACATTGAGGGCACTGTATTAGCTGTGCCCCTTTGAAAAGGGGACACAACCCAACACCAGAGGGCATAGCTTTAAGGTGAGATGGGGAAAGTTTAATGGAGATGTCTGGGGGAGGTTTTTTACACAGAAAGTGGTGGAGGCCTGGAACGCACTGCCAGGGGTGGTGGTGGAGGCATATACTGTTAGTGGTGTTCAAGAGGTTTTTAGATGTCACTGATGTTATGAGTCATGCTTTTGTAGTTACACTCACTAGCTTTACAGTAACCCTCCTTGCCTGGTTCCCTTAGAAGTAGAGAGACGTGCAAGTGTGAAGTCATATTTGCTATGTAGTTAATAAAGTCTTTGGACCTTTATCTTGGTGTAAGGCTTCAGTTATTTATAACAGCCGAAACACAACATGGTGTCAGAAGTGGGATAGGAACCCACGCTTCCAATGGGAGACCAGTACCCTATGGTTGCTGACCTCTGTCATTAAGCGCGGCTGGTCAGACAAGCACTACAATGTTTCTTTGCTGTCCGTGATGAGCTAGTGCTGCAAGATGGAATTCTTTTAAAAGGACACCAGGCTATGGTTCCTGCTTTGCTGCTCAACCAGTATTTTAACGCTGTCCATGCAGGGCACCCAGACGCTGAAGCTACTGTCTTACGGGCAAGAAGCATGTTTTACTGGCCTGGCATGGCCGAATACATCACCGAGAATGTGGCATCCTGTGCAGTGTGCAACAGTTTGGCACCTCACCAACTAGAGCAACCACTTCTTTCACATCCTGTACCTGCGCTCCCATGGTCTACAGTCGCAGCTGACATATTTGATTAGCATGGCTAGCAGTGCCTGGTGCTTGTTGATTCTTATTCAGGATGGTTTGACATAGATTTTCTTAGCAACCCCACTTCCAGTGGAGTGATTTCGAAGTTATCTCGCCATTTTTCAGTCCATGGATCTCCGGGCAGACTGCTAACTGACAACGGCAGTCAATTCACCAGCCAACAATTCAAGGAGTTCGCTCGACACTGGAATTTTCACCACATCACCAGCAGCCCTAAATAGCCCCAGTCTAATGGGCTGGCTGAACAAACTGTCAAAAGTGCTAAACAGCTCCTGGAACGTTCTTACAGAACTAAATCCGATGTATTCCTG
Organism: Amblyraja radiata; assembly: GCF_010909765.2. NCBI lineage: Eukaryota > Metazoa > Chordata > Chondrichthyes > Rajiformes > Rajidae > Amblyraja > Amblyraja radiata. Next base: position 25,556,158 of record NC_045974.1, on the reverse strand, counting down.
GATCTGCTCAACTTACGAAACATCTCCCGTGACCACCTCTTGGGTTCACCCGCTCAACGTTTATTGTCGAGGCAGACTCGTGCCACAGTGCCTGTAGCGGATCAGGCATTGATCCCACAAGTGATTCCACCTGAGGAGGTTCAATCCAGGTTACAACAGAAGTGTGACAATCAAAAACAATGGTTTGACAAGACAAGTAGGCCACTGCCACCGCTGACCAAGGGGCAGGTGGTCCGTTTACAGACTGACAAAGGCCACGACCGTATTGGAGTGATTTCTGTAATTGCTTCAGAGCCACGATCATATAACGTCAGTGCCGATGGTGGCACCTACAGGCATAACAGGCAACATATCCTGTCTGTGGACAAGCCAATTCCTCCTCCGTACTATCCAGATCGTACAAGTTCGCTTACGTCTGCATCTAGTGGCACTCCCATGCTTCTACCAGCACAACAATCCATGACTGCAACGGCTCCTCTGCCTGCACCATCTTCGCCTGCGCCAGTCTCTTGCTTCGTCTCCAGGGATGTTGGTCCAGTCTCCCACACCTGTGAAACCACCTGCCCTCTCCCCGGGGGAAAAGAACGGAGATGGTCTCTATTGTACACGTGCTGGTCGTGTTTGTAAGCCGGTTGTGAAGTACCCGGACCATGTTTGACTTTCCTTCAGTTTATTGTCAATTGCTATTCATGCCTTACTTAATTAATGGGTTTGTACTGATGTTGATTCTTTAAGAGGGAGGATGTAGATCAATGTCACTCATGTTATGAGTCATGCTTTTGTAGTTACGCCCACTAGCTTTACAGTAACCCTCCTTGCCTGGTTCTCTTAGAATTAGAGAGATGTGGAAGTGTGAAGTCATATTTGTTATGTAGTTAATAAAATCTTTGGACCTTTATCTTGGTGTAAGGCTTCAGTTATGTATAACAGCTGAAACACAACACACACGGTCACGGGGAGAACTTACAAACCTTTTTTAAGGCAGAAATAGATTCTTGATTAGTACAGGGTCAGGGGTTATGGGGAGAAGGCAGGAGAATGGTGTTGAGAGGGAAAGATAGATCAGCCATGGTTGAATGGTAGAGTAGACTTGATGGGCCTAACGGCCTAATTCTGCACCTATCACCTATGAACTTAGGAACAGACAGCACCCGAGGTCAGAATTGAACGACGTCTCAGGCGTGTAAGGCAGCAACTCTATTGCCAAGCCACCTAATGCTTGGTGTGATTGTGCGTCTGTTCCAGTCTGGTGCTGTCACCACAGAGGAGATACCAGGGAGCTCAGGGTGAAGCTCGGAGGCGAGCCAGGAGATTGAGAGCGTTCGCTGCCTCCATTCTTGCCAATAGCCCAGTTGCCACGGTGGGACGGTTGGCTGCCCATGCGACAAGACCTCCTTTTACATTGCTAACAAGCGTCACTGACAGACTGGGCCATCCGTGTCTCCCTTCATTTGTCAAGCTGTCAGACGACCTCCAGTTGATTAAGGCAACACTCTGTCTCTTTGTTGGTGGTTTGAGAGAAAGCACGCTGAACTTACAAAAGAATGCATCTGGTTAGCAAAATGTGTGTGCAGTGGGGATAATATTTCAGCTTCAGTGCTCTGGGTTATTTAACTAATTTAAAGGGTGTGTTATAAATTGCTGTCAACTGTTGGAGCAGAGTAATTGCCAGAGCTGAATTTCAAAGTGAAAATTAAGCAGTTTCTACTCTGCTGGTGAACAATTGGTCTTTTAGATATGTACGTGGCAAGTAACAATTTCATTATATGGCTCCAGGTGTATATGACAATGAAATAGTCTTGGCATTTGGAGACGCAAGGAACTGAGATGTCAGAATCATGACCAAAACACAAAGTGGTGGAGGAACTCAGCGGGTCAGGCAATATCTGTGGAAGGGATGGACGGACGATCTTTCAGATCGGGGCCCCCCTTCAGACTGTCTGAAGACGGGTCCCATCCTGAACCAACACCTATCCATTTCCCTCCACAGATATCACCTGACCCTCTCAGTTCTTTTAGATATGCACATAGAAGTTCAGCAAATAGAGGGATATTTGATCATGTACAGGCAGGTGAGATCTGTTTAACTTGACATTATATTTCACACAAACATTTTGGGTTGAAGGGACCATATCTGTGCTGTACTGTTTATGCTCCACCAGCAATTTGCCTTTTACTCTTTAGAGATACAATGTGGAAACAGGCCCTTAGGCCCACCGAGTTCACACCAATCAGCGATCACCCTGTACATGAACGCTATCTTAGGGTGGAGGTGGTGTGGGGGTGAGGTGGTGGTGTGGGGTGGGGAGGGGTGGTGTGGGGTGGGGAGGGGTGGGGTGGGGGGTGAGGTGGTGGTGTGGGGTGGGGAGGGGTGGTGTGGGGTGGGGAGGGGTGGTGTGGGGGGGAAAGGGGTAGTGTGGGGGGAGTGGGAGGGGTGGTGTGGGGGGAGGGGTGGTGCGGTGGGGAGGGGTGGTGCGGTGGGGAGGGGTGATCTGGGGGAAGGGGTGATGTGGGGGGGAGGGGTGGTGTGGGTGGGAGGGGTGGTGTGGGGGTGAGGTGGTGGTGTGGGGGAGAGGGGGTAGTGTGGGCTGGAGTGGTGGTGTGGGGGGGAGGGTGGTGTGGGGTGGTGTGGGTGTGGGGGGGAGGATCGGAGAGAGGTAAAGGGGGGGGGTGCGGGGGGAGGGGGTGTGTGAGGGGGAAGGGGGGTTGTGGGGAGGAGGGTGTGTGGGGAGGGGGGGGTGTGGTGGGAGGGGGAGGGACTCCACTCAGCGGCTACCGACCATGGCACCACACAGCACCTCCCAACTCCACTCAGCGGCTTCCCCGACTCCAATCAGCGGCTACCCGATTGACAGCGGGTGCCGGAAGGTCCCGGCAGGAGAGAAGATTTTTAAACCTTAATAACTTTTGTATTATTCCACCGATCAGAACACTTGCAGCAGAGGAGAACGGTGAGTAAGGTGACGAAAAATTCCTAGCGATATAGGGTACCTATATGTAGCGCAAATTTAAAAACAACACAAACTGGGAGAGGACAAGAGTTTTAGTAATAGTATAGAAGAAGATAGATTACTAGGTTCTTGATAAGTAGGGGTTTTAAAGGTTATGGGTAGAAAGAAGAATGGGGTTGAAGGGGAAAAATAGATCAGTCCTCTCCACTAGGGGCACCGCATGATGGCAGCCTCTGCCTGCAGTCTGTCTGTTTTTCCATCGTTTTTTTTCTTTCTGTCTGTTTAAAAGTACGTGTTTGAGTATTTCTTCGTATTTTTATGTGGGGGAGGTGGGTAGGGTAAGGGGGAAACTTTCACAATCATTTCCTGGCGAGGAGGCGAATATTCTCCGAGTCGCGTCTTTGCCCGCCCCCCTCACGGCCTACAAACTGGATTGGCGCGGCCTTTCCTGCCTGAGACCGACCAGAGCTTCGGCGGCGGAGCAGCACTGGATTCATCGCGGAGCGGGCGATGCCTTACCTGGGATCGCCATTTGAAGCTCCGGAGTGTTGGGCCTGCTGCTTCAACATTGTGGAGCTGTGGTTGCGGAGCTCCCAGCTGCGGGCGGTGCTGACTTCAACATCGCAGAGTCCTGGGATCCTTTGCCGAGGGCCGCCAGTGTGAATCTCCACCCAGCTCGCCTGTGGACTTCGGGAGCTGTGGATTCCGGTAAGAAGTGGCCGATTCGGAAGTCCAAGCCGTTGAGAATGTTCTTCCGTTCCGACGTCAGAGTTCCATAATCCCGGCGAGAGGGCCTGAACACCGTGCCACCCGTAGCGCCAACTGTGGGGGGCTCGGGAGGCCCCAATCATGGGTGAACATCAAAGAGGAGGATGACTGAACTTTGGTGCCTTCCCTCACAGTGGGAAACGTTGATTCTGCTTTGTGGGGATGTTTATGTTAAATAAATGTTACAATAAATGTCTCTTGAATCTTGAATCATATCTTAATAGTGGAGTAGACTCGATGGGCTGAATGGATTAATTCTGCTCCTGTGTCTTAGGTTATGATGTACTTCTTTCCAGTAAGGTGATATTTAGTTTGGTAATTTAACATCTCAGTGTGTAAGTTACTTAGATGTGCTATCCTGCAAATAAATCATAACTTCTGTGAGCATATATCAAATGTATATGCTGTTGCCTCAATGCATTTGGGAAGACATTTCAATATTACTGGTAAATTTGACTGACAGGTTTCAGCAAAGGATTCAAAATACCTCTATCTCTGCCTCGGCAACAATCAGTACATTTAATAACACTCTGATTGAGAAGTAGGCCTCATCCGATTCCACCTACAAGATGCTGCCGTGACAATTAAGTTAATTTGTAAATACAAATGAAGTCTGACTGCTTTCATTTGCAATGCAAATATCACTTATGCCTCTGCAAATTTAATTAAAGGATTGCGTATGCCGTGCAGTTTGAGCTGCTGAGGAAATGTCAAACTGCAGATCAACACATTTGCATGCTCGCAACAGAGCAGAATGGACAGATTTGCACTGAAATGGGTTTTTTTAATTTCTGGAGGAATATACATTGCCCTGCATAATGTTTGGGACAAAGACCCATCATTTATTTATTTGCATCTGTACTCCACAATTTGAGATTTGTAATAGAAAAAAAAAAATCACATGTGGTTAAAGTGCACATTGTCAGATTTTAATAAAGGTCATTTTTATACATTTTGGTTTCACCATGTAGAAAATACAGCAGTGTTTATACGTAGTCTCCCCATTCCAGGGCACCATAATGTTTGGGACGCAGCAATGTCATGTAAATGAAAGTAATCATGTTTAGTATTTTACTGCATATTTTTTGCATGCAATGACTGCTTGACGTCTGCGATTCATGGACATCACCAGTTGTTGGGTGTCTTCTCTCGTGATGCTCTGCCAGGCCTGTATTGCAGCCATCTTTAGCTTATGCTTGTTTTGGGGGCTAGTCCCCTTCAGTTTTCTCTTCAGCATATAAAAGGCATGCTCAATTGGGATCAGATCAGGTGATTGACTTGGCCACTCAAGAATTGACCATTTGAAAAACTCCTTTGTTGCTTTCGCAGTATGTTTGAGAGCATTGTCTTGCTGTAGAATGAACCGCCGGCCAATGAGTTTTGAGGCATTTGTTTGAACTTGAGCAGATAGGATGTGTCTATACACTTCAGATTTCATTATGCTACTACAATCAATAGTTGTATCATCAATTCAATTCAACTTTAATGTCATTGCACAAATACTGAGTATCGGTACAACGAAATGCAGTTTTGCGTCAGTCCATAGTAGTGCAATATAGAAATTTTTTTTTTTAAAAAGAGGATACAGAACAATAGAAAATGCAGAATAATTAAACAATGGGGACGGAGGGACCGGAGGAATCTATCGGCGGGACTCCGAGTTCAGCAATGCGACGGTATGATTGTAGAAGCTGTTCCTCATCCTACTGGTACGAGACCTGAAGCTCCTGTACCGCCTCCCTGATGGGAGGAGGGCAAACAGTCCATGATTGGGGTGGGAGGGGTCTTTAATGATCTTCCCAGCTCGTTTCAGACACCGTTTTCGGTGGAGGGCATCCATGGCAGGGAGCGGGGCGCCGATGATGTGCTGCGCGGTTTTCACCACCCGTTGTAGTGCCTTCCTGTCCGCAACAGTGCAGCTGCTGTACCATACCGTGAAGCAGGCGGTCAGGATGCTCTCGATGGTACACCTGTAGAAGTTGGTCAGGATCTGGGGGGACAGGTGGGCTTTCTTGAGCCTCCTCAGGAAGTAAAGGCGCTGCTGTGCCTTTTTGACCAGCTTGGAGGTGTTGAGGGACCAGGACAAATCCTCCGAGATGTGTACCCCGAGGAATTTGTAGCTGGAGACGCGCTCCACCTCAGTCCCGTTTATGTGGATGGGGGTATGTCTGCCCCCTCTGACCTTCCTGAAGTCGACAATAAGTTCCTTCGTCTTCTTGGAGTTGAGGACGAGGTTATTATTGGCACACCAGGTTGTCAGGTGCTGGACCTCCTCTCGGTAGGCTGACTCATCGTTGTCACTGATCAGTCCTACCACCGTGGTGTCGTCAGCAAACTTAATGATGGCGTTGGATCCGTACTTAGGGATGCAGTCGTGGGTGAAGAGGGAGTAGAGGAGAGGGCTGAGCACACAGCCCTGTGGCACGCCGGTGTTCAGTGTTATAGTGGTGGAGTTGAGGTTGTTGACCCTAACAGACTGTGGTCTGTTGGTGAGGAAATCCAGTGTCCAGTTGCAGAGGGAGGTGGAGATGCCAAGCCCACTGAGTTTGGTGATCAAGCTGGCGGGGATGACAGTGTTGAAAGCGGAGCTGAAATCAATGAACAGCAACCTGATGTAGGAGTTGTTGTTGTCCAGGTGGGTCAGGGCAGAGTGTAGGGCCGCCGCTATGGCGTCCTCTGTAGACCTGTTGGCCCGGTAGGCAAACTGATGGGGGTCCAGTGTGGGGGGGAGGCAGGCTTTGAGGTGAGCCAAGATCAGCCGCTCAAAGCACTTAGCAATGACAGGGGTGAGTGCCACTGGGCGGAAATCGTTGAGGCTCCCTGTGGCGGACTGTTTGGGCACTGGCACGATGGTTGATGTCTTGAGGCAAGTGGGGACAACACCCTGGGCCAGTGACAGATTGAAAATGTCGGTGAAGACTTGGGATAGTTGTCCAGCACATGCCCTAAGCACCCGGCCAGGGATGCCATCGGGGCCGGCAGCTTTGCGCTCATTCACCTTGCTCAGTGCATCTTGTACAGCAGAGGTGGAGAGACTGAGGGGTTGTTCATTTGGGGGTGGAGCAACTTTGATGGCTGGGGTTTTGTTATCACGGTCAAAGCGAGCATAGAAATGGTTTAGCTCGTCAGGAAGGGTGACGTTGTCTGGGGGAGGGGTGTTAACTTTCTGGTAATCGGCAAGGGATTTGATTCCTTGCCACATGCGCCTGGGGTCAGAATTGTTATGGAAGTGCTCCTCAATCCGCCGTTTGTGATTGAGTTTGGCATTCCTAATTCCCATTTTCAGATTGGCCCTAGATGAGCTGTATCCCTCAGCGTCGCCAGATCTGAAAGCGGCATCGCGAGCCTTCAGTAGGAGTCTGACCTCCCTGCTCATCCACGGCTTCTGGTTAGGGAAGGTCTTTATTTCTTTGTGTGTAGTGACGTTATCGGTGCAGAATTTTATATAGTCCATAACTGTTGAGGTGTATGAATTGATGTCCACTTGTGAATTGAAGGTGGACTGGGTAGCAAACAGACTCCAGTCTGTCTGCTGAAACTGCTGCTGTAAAACAGAGACAGCCCCCTCAGGCCAGACCTTGACTGTCCTCGTGGTAGGTTTCACACGTCTGATCAGAGGTGTGTATTTGGGGAGCAGGAACAGAGAGAGGTGGTCAGACTGACCAAGGTGGGGGAGGGGGAGGGCTTTGTAGGCTTCAGTAATATTAGTGTAAACTAAGTCCAGAATATTGTTTCCTCTGGTTGGGCAGGAAACATGCTGATGGAACCTGGGGAGTACAGTTTTGAGGTCGGAGTGGTTGAAATCACCCGCAACAATAAATGCCCCCTCTGGGTGAGCAGATAGATTTTTGCTGATAGCAGCTTGCAGCTCTTCCATTGCTAGCCTGGCATTAGCGTCCGGGGGTACATAGACTGCGATGATAACAGTCGATGAGAATTCTCTTGGCAAATAGAAGGGCCTGCACTTTAACATCAGGTATTCCAGTTCAGCAGAGCAGTGGCTACCAATCCTAACGACGTCCGTACACCATGAGTTGTTCACATAGATGCACAGTCCGCCGCCCTTGGTCTTACCGGAGTCCTCCGCTGTTCTGTCGGCCCTGAAGACAGTGCGCCCCTCCAGCTCGATGGCGTTGTCCGGGATGTTGCCGTTGAGCCATGTTTCAGTAAAGACCATGGCGTTGCAGTCAGCGATCCGTCTGTGTGTGGTGATCCGCAGCCTTAGTTCATCGATTTTACTCACCAAGGATCGGACATTCGCGAGGAAAATGCTGGGCAGAGCTGGCTGAAGATAAGTCAGCCAGTACCTTCTGCCGCCATACATGCCCAGGCCATAACACCCCCTACCACAGATGAGGTGGTATGCTTTGGATCTTGGGCAGTTCCTTCTCTCCTCAATACTTTGCTCTTGCCATCACTCTGATATTAGTTAATCTTCATCTCATCTGTCACGAGACCTTTTTCCAGAACGGAATTGAATTGAATTTCTTTATTTGTCATTGAAAAACAAGTTTGAACAAAATTTTGTTACCATGCATTCATAACAGTAAAAAAGCAATAAAACACACAATTAACACAAACATCCATCACAGTGACTCTCATCCAGGCACACTGTAATGGAAGGTAAAAATAATATTATCTCTTCCTTGCTTCTTCTCCTGCGGTCAGGCAGTCAAACTGCTGCATCGAGACGATCAAGGTTCCCGATGTTGAAGCCCTCACTGGGCGATGAATGATCCCACAGCTGATTTTAAGCCGCGCCGGGTGATGAAAGGCCCTGCAAACGGGCCGATTCAAGTCATACAATTCGGAGTGGATGAAGCTGCTGTTGCTGGAGCTCCCGAAAATCGGTCGCCACCCAGGGACCTGCGAGCTCCCGATGTTGCAGAACACAGGGCCCGCGGCCGAAGCCTCCGAAGTCGAGTCGCAGCTGCATGGCAGCACCACCACAGCCTCCAAATTCAGCCAGCTCCGTGATGGTAAGTTCACAGGCTCTGCGACCGGAGCCCTCAAGGTCGATTCCAATCGGAGCCCTCCAGCTCCTCAATATTATTAGGTCTCAGCGCGAATGGAGATACGACACGGAACGATACGACATAGGACAACGGTCGTATCTCCGTTGAAGGTAGAGATTTTAAAAATTCTGTTTTTTTTAAATCGTCTTTAGTTGTCGCCAACAGGGTCGTAGCTTGTCGCGGGTGAACGTAGGTTGACTTCAGTTGTCATAGGTGTGGTCGTAGGTGAATGTCTTAATGGGTCGCCGGTTGTCAGTAGCTTGCCGTAGCTCGACATCGACTAGGTGGTAGGTTGTTGTAGCTTGTCACAGACATTGTCGTAGGGGGATCCAGTCGCCCGTTTTTCGGCGACCTGCTACGACTATGATAGTTGCCGACAGTCACCTAAAAAATCGCCTGTGGGACAGGCCCTTGGCAGTTTTATTCTTGTTTCTCTGGCTTGGGGGTGGGGGGTGCAAGGAATGTGACAAGAATTGGCTGAAGCAAACAGCCAAGGTCAGAAAATAATTGGGCTTGTGGAAGCAGCACTGCCTTTCAACAATGGAGAAATATTTGGTAATCAGGTGTGATGTGATTCCGGGTCTGATGTACGGGCCTGTCCACTGCTCGTCTGCCTCGGCGATCACCTGGGCAGTCATCCAATGGGTCACGATGCATGAGTAGACAACGGTGGCAAAAACTTGCCCAACATTGCCATCCTGATGGCCACCTCCATGTGTGGCTGCATCAGGTTGAGCGTAGAGCCAAAAGCAAGTGGGCACTAAGTGTTACTACCTGCTGAGGTTCCACCTGTCCTCGTTGTCGCGAAGGATGGGCCTGGCACAGATGCCGCACAATGTGCCTGTCAGCTGGACATTACCGCACCATCTGTCCTATGTGGAAAGGTTCTTTCGAACCAAGACCTTTGTCGACAAGCCCATCAGGCAGAGGTCAGCGTGGAACATCCTGCAGGCTCCGCAAGACAAGCACTTGATGGAACCTGTGGTGTGGTTACCCGAGCAGATTGCCCAGCTTGTCTCTGTAAAACATGAAATGCCTCATCGCCAAAACTCACCAACAAGCACCAAGACTTTGGTTGGCTGGCGGTGAGGGGAGCCCTTCCCGTCAGATCCTTCCTGCACCGTTGGAATCTCACAACCAGCCCACACTGGCCTTGGGCTGTCAGCCATGGAGGAGACGGTTGCCCATCTCTTTGAAGAGTGTGAAATTGCAAAGAGATGATGCAAGGGTCCTTATCACTATTTATCCCAAACAGCTCCGTAACAGAGGACTCTCTGATTTACGGGATGTTCCTAGGAACACATTCTGAGACGGACATCAAATGTAGCTTGAAGATCATCTACTGGTGAAGGACACTCTTTGGTCTCCCCAAACCATGTTGGCCTCCCAGCAGAGCGAGATGTCCATCAGGAAATGTTGCCGACTGCGCATTCCAGACTGCAAGAGTACGAACTGAAGGATGCACTGAAGCTTGGTGCAGCCAACGCCAATGGTGGGGGAAAATGTGTAAGGAAGAACTGCAGATGCTGGTAAAATCGAAGGTAGACACAAAATGCTGGAGTAACTCAGCGGGTGAGGCAACATATATGGAGAGAAGGAATGGGCGACGTTTCGGGTCGAGACCAATGGTGGGGGAGTACCACAGTCTAGGATCCTTCCGTTGCTGGACATTGAGGGGCTGAGTCTGATGGTTAAAGGGATATCACATGAATGACAAGGATGCTTGGTTTAAGGGTAGTTATAATATACTTTCTATTCCGATTCAAGTTTATTCTTGAAAATTAAAAAAATATCAGGTTGAATATGGAAAGAAGGACCTACAGATGCTGGTTATACAAAGATAGACACATGGTGTTGGTGTAACTCAGCAGGTCAGGCAGCATCTCGAGAAAAAAGGATGGGTGAAGTTTTTCGGTCTGAACCATTCTTCAGGCTGAAAGTAGAGGGTAGGGGGTTAAAGTTTCTCAATAATTTTAATGGTAAAGATGAATAGAACAATATTTTCAATCCACCAAATCTCTGTTTCTGTGTAGGAAAGAACCTTTCTACTTATAAAAGTCTCATCTTGTATGTGAGCGTGTGTGTGTGCGCGCGTGCGCGTGTGTGTGTGTGTGTGTGTGTGTGTGTGTGTGTGTGTGTGTGTGTGTGTGTATGTGTGTGTGTGTGTGTGTGTGTGTGTGTGTGTATCTGCACCAAAATGCTACGCGGTAGCGCTGACATGTTTACAAAATCTTACTCACAGTTTTCAGGTCGTCATGATGATCAGGTTCCCTTCAGATCTGATGCAATATTTCACAAGTTATTGATGATTAAAGTTTTTTTTTAAACCAAAAATGGCTTCTGAGTTAGAGACTCTTCCAACAGCTTCCAGGGATGATGTCACAATGCCATCTCACAGTCCAGCAATTACAATGGGCTCTCATTTATACAAGCTGCCGAGTGCGACCATGACATCACAATGGGACGTTGCCAACGGTAACGGTAGCAACAGCTTGAAGGAGAGGTTGCCAACGGTAACGGCAGCAGAAGCTTGGAGGAGAATGTTGCACACCACCATCGAGGAGGAGAGGGAGAGGGAGTTGCGTTGGGGGAACTGGTGAGTGGTGGAATATTGCGTTGGGGGTTGCCAATGGTAACAGCAGCAACAGCTTGAAAGTGAATCCCGCACGCCACCATCTCCAGTCCGACTGGGCCACGCAAGGGTACTCGAACCCTCCCCCCGTCATACACTCTATTCATTGACTAAAAGACTGATTGTCGTTTTAGAAAAAAAAAATCCAGAACTTTCCTCCGATGCTGCTCGATAACCCCCCACACACGCCACATGTCGAGCTGCCTGCCCAACCCCCCCCCCCCCCCCCCCAACATCGGGACGATTGATTGCCTCCATAAATTCCATAATTTTCCTTGTGGGGGTGATGGGCTCCGGGGGGCTCCGGACGGGGCCCAACGGGTCCCACATGGTCTAGTATAGACATAAAATTTACACCGAATGCAGACACAAAATGCTGAAGTAACTCAGCAAGTCAGGCAGCATCTTTGGAGAAAATGAATAGGTGACTTTAGGAGTCAAGATCCTTCTTCAGACTGAAGAAGCGTCTGAAGAAGGGTCTGCTGCCTGACCCACTGAGTAACTCCAGCATTTCGTGTATATCTGTTTCTGTTCTCTTTCTCTTACCCTCTAAAACCCTGCATCTCTGCTTCCTAAGACCCGGCGAGCCACCTCCTATAGAGGGGAAACTGCGGAGCCTGGCCCCTGCTCGTTCCCTGAAGACCAGAGTAATGAAGAGGAGGAAACCAGTGATGACAGATGACAGAGGAGCAAGGCCGATAGGAGAATTATCCTGGGTCTTACCTTCCACTACCTCAATGTCAGCAGCGGGAGGCAAGAAGGTGGGCAGGCAAGAAGAGGAACGTCGGTACCCTGAACCGGGCGCCGCTCCATAAGACCTAGTGTGCGAACCAGACTTTGGAAATGGCACCAAATCTGGCGCCTCAATAAGAATTTCACTGTGTTTTGTACACGTGTACAAAATCAAGAGAGGAATAAATATGGTAAATGCAGAGTCTCTTGCCCATGAGTAGGGGAAATCGAGAACCAGAGGACATAGATTTAAGATGAGGGGGTAAAGATTTAATATGAACCCGACGAGAATTTTTTTTTTTACACAAAGGATGGTAGGTGTCAGGGCCGGCCTTAGGAGGTGCGGGGCCCAATTGGGAACAATTACGGTGAGCCCGAGGTTCCCAGCTAAGGTCTGTAGATTCATAGAAATATAATTAAAGTCTATTATATTCTATGAAAGTAATCAAAATGTGTGCTTAAAAAGTGCATGTGCTTAATGGACCAAACAGATCTAAACTACATGTAATATAAAATTGCATACATGTAAGACTACAAGTAACAAACAAAATGTGCAGATCACTTGTGAAAACTACATAGTTACAATACCACTTGTTTTAGTGACTGAAATGAAAAAAATAATTATATTGATCCTGGAAAACCAATAACCATTGGTGAGAAAACCAGTCCAGGCATTAAATTTTGGGCTTCAGTCCCATCCTACCCTTTGGGCTTCTACCCCATCCTAACTTAGTTGTGTGTGTTAGTTGTCTGTGCGTGATGTGTGTGTGTTAGTTGTCTGTGCATTATGTGTGTGTGGGAGGGAAGGAGAGAAGGGAAGGTGGGAGAGAAGGAGAGAAGGGAGGGTGGGAGAGAAGGGAGGGTGGGAGGGAGAGAAGGGAGGAAGAGAAGGGAGGAAGAGAAGGGAGGAAGAGAAGGGAGGGAGGGAGAGAAGGACGGGAGGGAGGTAGAGAAAGGAGGAAGGGAAGGAGAGAAAGAAGGGATGGAGCGAATGAGAGAAGTGATAAGAGAGAGGAAGGAGGGAGGGAAGGAGAGAAGGGAGGGAGAGGGCCGGCGGCTGGAGCGGATGCCGGGGTTCGGGCGGACGAGTGTGAGCTGAGGCCGATCTTTGTAAACGTTGCTCCAACCCCCGGCCCGGCCCTCCGTGTATTGTTCACCGTGTCTCCCCGGGGAGAGGGGTGGAGTCGGGGCTGTGTGCGTGAAGCACGGCGACTGGAGGGGTGGGAGCGCTGCCCCGGGATCGTGAGGGAACGACCCACCTCCCCCTCTCCCCCTTCTCAATTCCCCCTCACACCCCCCTCACTGTCTACCCCTTTCTTCCCCCTCCACCCCTCTATTCTCTCTCCGCCCCTCTCTCCCCCCTCCACACGGGGTAGATCTACCCGAGCCAAGAGTAGATTACTCTGGTGCGGGGGCCCCTTACTCGTGGGGCCCAATTGGGAGCAATCGGTCCTATCGGCCTAAGGCCAGCCCTGGTAGGTGTATGGAAAGAGGAGCCGCAGGAGGTAGTTAAGGCAGGTACTATTGCAATGTATAAGAGTCATTTAGGATCTAAATTATCATTTAGGTACATGGATAGGATAGGTTTAGAGTGATATGGACCAAATGCAGGTAGGTGGCACTAGTGTAGATAGGACATGTTGGTCGGCGTGAGCAAGTTGGGCTGAAAGACCTATTTCTACGCTGTATTACTCTATTTGACGATAAAGGAATATTGAACAATTTTTTGAAACAAGTCCAACGTATTCCTACGGATTTAACTGTAAACCCAGAAGCATTTTGTTGCTCCCCTTTGAAGCTACAAGGTTGCATCCATAAATACACTTTGGAAGTTGGGAGAGAAAACTAGACACACTAGTCCAAGAGGAACTTCACCAGCAATCCATGAATGCTTGTAAAGCATTATTTTGGCTTGTAATCAGAAGTCCTTGAGTTGCCTTCTAGTACATGATTAAACTGGAAACGCAAGCAAAGACATGACCAAATATTTAGTGAAACACAAAGGTTGCTGTGCAAATATTAGGAAATGGAATGAGCATAAAAATGTGATAAGTAAATAAGTGTGATAAGACGATTGAGATCTATTAGGTTGGGAGGAAGGGGAAATTTATCGTTCAATTGAAACACAACTGCTTTTCGTTCAGAGCTGCAGTACCACTTCAATACTTTTGGTGGCACAGCTGAGCAGAAGATGCCATTAACACAAGTGACCCAAGAACCTTCAAATGCTTCAGTCAGTGCATGCCTGTTCAAGTGTAATTATTGTTATCTTCTTCGAGTCCGTTGCAATCTCAGATGTCGTTCTGCCAGTATCTGGCGCAGGTCACAGCTGGTCGGGTCGGTTCAGCCAGGTCCTGGGGGCTGCACTGGGGGGCGTCGTCACACTCCAGTAGGTGGGACATTGTCTGTACTGCTCCACAGCTGCATGTGTCTTCTGCCTGGTAGTTCCATGCTTTCATAAGTGCTTTGCACCTCCCCTGCTCCACTCGTAATCTGTTGAGGGTCTTCCAGGTTGGCCATGGGAGGTCGTGCCCGCTGGCGAGGCATTCAGTCGGAGTGATTCCTCTCTCCATCCAGTCGTGGGCTCGTGTGTTGAGCTGGTTCCATTCATCTTTCCAGATGTTGGTCCTTGCTGTTTCTTTGGTTGTCTGGAGAGGTGGGACTGTCTGCAAGAAACTGGCTCTGGATTTCAGTCGGGGTGGAGGTGCTGTGTGTCCGTGCAGGGGGTGCCTGGTATCGATCTCCTGTGCTCTCCGCTCGTCTTGGGCGACGATGGATCGTCTGATATGGGGGGGGGGGGCAATGCCAGCTAGGGCGTAGAGGCACGGGACTGGCGTTGTCTTTATGCATCCCGTGATAATGCGGCAGGTGTCGTTGAGGGCTGTGTCAACCAGTTTGGTGTGGTGGGAGCGGTTCCAGCTTGAGCACGCGTATTCAGCTGTGGAGAAGCACAGGGCTAGGGCAGTTGCACGGATGGTTGGTGGATCAGCGCCCCACTTTGAGTTTACCAGTTTGCGCAGGATGTGGTTGCGAGTGTTGACCTTGGCTTTGGTGTTCTGAAGGTGGGTTTTGAAAGAGAGTGTCCTGTCGAGTGTGACTCCGAGGTACACAGGGTGGAAGTGGTTGGAGAGTTTGTGGCCATCCCATGAGACGCTCAGTTGTTTTCCTGCATCTCGATTTTTAAGATGGAAGCTGCATAGTTGGGTTTTTGATGGGTTGGGTTTCAGGTGGTTGTTATTGTAGTAGGTTGTCATCTCTTGGAGGGCGCTTTCCAGGACAGACTCGATCTTCTGGAAGTTCTCCTGTTGGGTGGTGATGCAGAGGTCATCAGCATAGATGAAGCGGCGGCATTGTGGGGGAAGTGGTTGGTCGTTGGTGTAGATGTTGAAGAGGAGGGGGGCCAGTATGCTGCCTTGTGGTAGGCCATTCTTTTGGGCTTTCCATTTGCTCTTCTTGTCGTTTAGTTGAACGAAGAAGCGCCTGTTGTTGAGAAGGCTTTTTATGACTTGGCACAGGTCGAGGTCACCAGTCATGTCAAAAAGTTTCCTGATCATGGTGCGGTGCTGGACAGTGTCGTAGGCAGCGGTGAGGTCTATGAAAGCTGCTCCGGTGATGAGTTTGCACTCAAAACCGTCCTCAATGTGTTGGGTGAGGTTCAATAGCTGCCCGGCACAGGAGCGGCCAGGGCGAAAGCCAGCTTGATCTTTAGTAAGCTTGGAGTCTATTAGTGGCATAAGGCGTTGGAGTAGTAGCCTCTCGTAGAGCTTGTAGGTGATGCAGAGGAAGGAAATGGGTCTGTAGCTCTTTGGGGATGATGGGTCCTTTCCAGCTTTGGGAATTGCGACAGTCTTGGCCTTTCTCCATACTGGTGGGGTTGTTTTCTGTGCCATGCATGAGTTCAGCATTGCTAGGAGCCATTATTGTTATAATGTAGGAGCAATGTGCTGACCAATTTATGCACAGCAATCAAAGACAGCGCTGTTTTAGCATGGTTGAGGAATAATTATTGGCCAGACTGTCATAGACAACTATCAGTGTGTAATAGTTTATATCCATCCTTCTGATAGGGACATTCTTTCCCCTCCACCTTGTCCTCTTACACCCATATCCCTCCTTCTGCAGGCTTGAACCGAAACAC
Source organism: Amblyraja radiata (assembly GCF_010909765.2). NCBI lineage: Eukaryota > Metazoa > Chordata > Chondrichthyes > Rajiformes > Rajidae > Amblyraja > Amblyraja radiata. Next base: position 25,539,922 of record NC_045974.1, on the reverse strand, counting down.
CACCCATTCTATTTCTCCAGAGATGCTGCCTGACCCACTGAGTTACTCCAGCATTTTGTATCTATCTTCAGTATGAATCAGCATCTATAATTCCTTGTTTCTACCTATCACTTGCCAGTCCTTGCTTCACTCCACCTCACGTGAAACAGTTAATGCCCTCATTGATTGTCCTATTCACTTTGGAACTGCATTAGCTCTTCGGATTGTTCCTGATGACGTTTTCCACTGCTTCTCCGATAAATTGTAAGGCTTGTAGCGATCACTTTATTACTGCAATGGCATTGCTTTAACAATATTTTTCTTCCTCAATTTGTTATATTCCCATTGCTTCTTCAATAAATTGAAAGGCTTCTGGCGATTATTGTTAAGATGGTGTTTAACAATGTTTTTCTTTCTGAACTTGTATTTCTGGTTGCTGTAAACCTCTATTCCACAATTCTCCTTCATGCAATTCAATCGATTTCAGCAGATCAGCCTCTTTCACCTCCTCCTCATCTAATCTGATGATCTTCCATCCAAGATTAAGTTCTAAAGTTATTTAAAGTTGCTTACACATTTGATACATGCTTTTTGCAACATAACATTTGTACATGTCCACAAAACATCATCCCATGAATCAGCAATATTTTTGATTACACTTGAGGGTATTGTGGCCACACCAAGTATTGATTACTAACCTCAATGGTACTATTGCCCTTTGATCCATGGTCATGATGGATGAAGTCATATTGAGTGCTAAACATTCTTAACATTTTCTGCTAAGTCATGGTTGATAGGAACACCTCATGACAGCATCCACATCACGTGCTATTTTGGTCAAGATATTTTAGGATAACATGGCTTCTAAGCATAAACTATTTCCATCTATTTAGTTTAGTATAGAAATACAGCATGGAAAATATGGCAGTACAGTGGCGCGGTTGCTGTTGCCTTACAGTGGCAGAGACCTAGGTACAATCCTGACTACGGATGGTGTGGTCGAGTGGTGGTGGCCATAGAGTGTGGCAGTGGTGTCAAGTGGTGGCGCCATAGAGTGTTCGTTTTTCACTTCTTTTTTTAATTTTTAGTTTGTTAATAGTTTTGTTTTGGAGCCCTTTTAGTCTTTTTTATGTGGGGGATGGGGGGGGAAGGAGGAAACCGTTTTTTCCAGTCCCTACCTGGGCGAGGATACGTCCTTCCTCCTAGCCGCATCTTCGCGGCCTACCACCTGGATTGGCGCTGCCTTTCCAGCCGGAGACCGCCCAGAGCTTCGAGCTGCAGCTTCTGCGGCAGCGCAGCACTGAGGTACCATCGCGGAGCGGGCGATGCCTTACCCGGGTCGTCGCGTGGAGCTCCGGAGTGCTGTGACTGCCGACTTCAACATTGTGGAGCTGTGGGGTCTGCAGAGCATCCAGCCGCGGCGGCGCTGACTTTAAACACCGCGGAGCCTGGGATCTTTTGCCGAGATAGCCAGTGTTGGAACTCCGACCAGCGCGGCCTGTGGACTTCGGAAGCCGCGGTCTCCGGTAGCAAGCGGCCGTTTCGGAACTCCAAGCCACTGAAGAGTGTTCTTCCGATGCCGGAGTTCCATCTTTCCGGCGAGAGGGTCTGAAACATCGGGCCGCCTTAGCGGCGACTGCAGAGGCCTCAATAGGCCCCGACCACGGGTGGAACATAGAGGAAGTGGACTGAACTTTGCTGCCTTCCCTCACAGTGGGAAACATTGTGAGGGGATGTTTTTATGTTTAATGTTAAATTCCTTAATGTTGTGTTTATTTTATTGGTGTGCTGCAATGGCAACTCAAATTCACTACACCAATTGGTGTAGGTGACAATAAATGTCCTTTGTCCTTTGATGCTACCTGTACGCAGTTTGTACTTTCTCCCTGTCACCGCATGGGTTTTCTCCAGTTTCCTCACATATTCCAAAGATATGTAAGTTAATTGGCTTCTGCAAATTGTCGCTCGTGTGCAGCATAGAACTAGTGTATGGATGATCGCTGGTCGGCGTGGACTCGGTGGGCTAAAGGGCCTGTTTCCACGCTTTATTTCTTAACGAAACAGTAATAGTACAGGAACAGGCCCTTTGGCCCACAATGTCTGTGCCAAACATGATGCCAAGATAAACTAATCTCACTTCCTCAACATGATCCCTTTCCCTCCATATCCATGTGCTGATCCAAAAGCCTCTTAATAGCCACTATGGTCTCTGCCTCCACAACTCCCAGCAATGCATTCTTGGCACACACCTCTGTGTGTAAAACACCTGCCCCACACATCTCCTTTAATTTTCTACCTTATTTTAGTTGAATTCATTAATGTCAGGTGTATTGAGGTACAGTGAAAAGCATTTTGTTGTGTGCTATCCAGTCAGTGAAAAAATTAAACATGATTACAATCAAGCCGTCCACAGTGTAAAGATACACAATAAAGGGAATAATGTTTAGTGCAAGATAAAGTCCAATGAAAGATAGTTTGAATTTCTCCAATAAAGTAGGTGGAAGGTTAAGACGTCGCAATTATACTTTACTGTCACATGTGTGTACAGTGAAGTGCTTTGTTTTGCATACAACCAATAAAATCATACAGGAGACTTCACCTAGGCAATACACAAATGTTTTGGCACTGACAAAATTACAAAACAAAATTACACTCGCAGCTTAAAACTATGCCTATCTTTGACATTTCCACTCTGAGAAAAGGGTTCTGCCTACCCGATCTTACCTCAAAACAAAAAGTATCAAAAAGGCAGATTCTGAAAAGATGTCCATACATGCAAGTTTTAAGGACTGCCCTGAACTTGTTTACGACGAAAGGACACAAAGAACCGGAGTTTAGTTTCGTTTATTATTATCACGTATACCAAGGTACAGTGAAAAGCTTTTTGTTGTGTGAAAATAGTGGAAATACTATACATACACGACTGCAGTCAACTGTACTGATGCAGGATAACGATAGCAAGATAAACTCTAATAGAGTCCGATGAAATATGGTTTGACGGTCTCCAATGCAGAAGATGGGCGGTCAGGACCTCTGTCTCTCACCTTACCCTAAGCTTTGCCCTCTAGTCTTTGATATTTCCACCCTAGGGAAAAAAGGGTTCTGTCTACACTATCTTATAGGTATGTTACAAAACTTACCTTCAGCGGCGCTGTAATTCTGCCACTGGCCGTGTGCTCGATTTTGGCGTGTTTGAGGGGGGGGGGGGGGGTTAAAACTGGGTTTTTTCCCGACCTGGTCCTGAATTATATTTGTTGGAGTGCAAGATTTTGCTAAAGAATCGTTCCTACGGCCGTTCTGTGTGTTTTTAAAAAGAATTCACCCGACCAGTTAATCGCTGGAATGATTTTAAAAGCAACTTCTGAAGCCGTCAATGCCGACAACTGGGACGGATTTTATGGAGGACCAGGTAAAAGAAATAGTTTATTTTTATGTATAAAAGTGCTTCTTAAGATGTATTTAATTCACATTTTAAGTTGTGAAACGGTGATTTTTCCCCCCCGAAGAACCGGCAGTGTATTTGCTGCAGATATGGGGGTATAAATTCACCGCAACCTCAACGTTCTAAATGGTCCCGTTCCAGAAAATCCCACTCGCAAGCTGATTTAAATGGCCATTAATTTACAGGTATTAAACATTAAATTCCTTCCATTTGGCCCATGACAATGAGATTTTAAAATTATGTTATATTCTGAATTCTTGTGTGAATGTTATTTGGACACTTAGGCTATTTAAAAATGTTAATCTATTCTTAAGAAATGGATAGATATTTAGATCTAGTAATTGAATTTTGTAATTAGCTACAATTAGGTAACTAACTAATTATATGCTTTAATTTCAAGTCATCTAAGTAAGATTGTTTCATATTTGTTTCAGAATGCTTCAATCTATAATAACTGAAAATTTCTTTCAGTTCTCTTAAATTTTAAGAAAGTTATCGGCCTTTAAATGTTCTCGATCACAGCTTTTGTGTTAAGTCAATGAAAAAGCAATAGGTAGGTTTCACGGCAGTCGGGTCACGACCCATGACCCGTACTGTTGCTATGCTACTCCAAATGGATTACACGCGATGTACTGCAGGTAGGTACTTACCATTGTTTCCAGCGTAGCGGGCCCGTTAAAACCCGCTGAAATTGTCAATTTTTGCGCTGTAAATAATTATGGAAATTGGGATAAGCGTGAGAGACATTTAGCATACTTCAGAATTCCAAAAGTGAGGAGAAATGACGGTAGATAGAAACGAGAGCTGAAGGGGACAACAGCCAGAGTGCATGGCGAACATTGGCCGTTTGCTCACTGCATTTCATCAAGTAAGGCATTATTTGTGTTTTTTCTTGATTCCTTTGGCATCTAAAAAGTTTCAGAAGTTATAAATCTGGCTGTAATTTTTTTGAATCGCCCATGGTTCTCGTGGGTTTTTACATACAAAATGAAAACGCATCTGAAGAAAAATTTACAGGCAGATTTATCACTTCTGAGAATTTTTAGATACCAAAGGAATCAAGAAAAAACACAAATAATGCCTTACTTGATGAAATGCAGTGAGCAAACGCGATAATTCCCAATATTTTCAATGTTTACCAAGCACTTTAGCTGCTGTTGTCCCTTCAGTTCTCGCTTCTCTTTACCTTCATTTCGTTTCACGTTTGGAATTCTGAAGTTGGGTACATGTCTCTCACACTTACCCCGACTCCCACAATTTTTTTCAGCGCAAAAATTCAACATTTTGGTGGTTTTTATCAGGTAGGAAAGTACTCGTTTCTTGCATTAATAACATATACCGGAAGTGACGGATGTCTTCCAGTTGGATTTAGCGGCTCCGTGCGTCGAGCCCTCTGACCCAGTGACCTTCCGTGCAACCCCCCTATAGGGAACAAGATGCCAATTTCCGAGTATGAAAATTGCCATAACTTTTTTAATACTGATGATATGAAAGCGAATTAGGTGTCAATTAAACTTCTTTTTATGCTTTATCTGATGGGATAAATTAAAGACTTGATTTTTAAAATCTCAAAATTTTGTAACATTGCTATATCTTACCTCAAACAAAACGTTCAAAAAGGCAGATCCTTAAATTAAAGCTGTCCATAAATGCAAGTTTTTCAGGACTGCTCTGAGCTTGCTAAGGACGAATGGGCACAAAGATTTAATATGAACCCGACGAGAATTTTTTTTTTATTACACAAAGAATGGTAGGTGTCAGGGCCGGCCTTAGGAGGTGCGGGGCCCAATTGGGAACAATTACGGTGAACCCAGCTAAGGTCTGTAGATTCATAGAAATATAATTAAAGTCTAAGATAGACTTTATATCTCTATGGTAGAATGGAAAGTAATCAAAATGTGCGCTTAAAAAGTGCATGCGCTTAATGGACCAAACAGATCTAAACTACATGTAATATAAAATTGCATACATGTAAGACTACAAGTAACAAACAAAATGTGCAGATCACTTCTGAAAACTACATAGTTACAATACCACTTGTTTTAGTGACTGAAATGAAAAAAATAATTATATTGATCCTGGAAAACCAATAACCATTGGTGAGAAAACCAGTCCAGGCATTAAATTTTGGGCTTCTACCCCATCCTAACTTAGTTGTGTGTGTTAGTTGGCTGTGTGTGATGTGTGTGTGTTAGTTGTCTGTGCATTATGTGTGTGTGGGAGGGAAGGAGAGAAGGGAAGGTGGGAGAGAAGGAGAGAATATATATATACATTTTATTTAAGGGCGCCTTTCAAGAGTCTCAAGGACACCTTACAAAAATTGAGCATGTATAGGAAAAACATGTAAGGGGAATGAAATAAATAGTAGAGACATGACTAGTACACAAAGTAAAGACAGAATTCAATACAAAACACAGCATGAGGCAATTAATGCACAGATGAAAAGGGACGAGGACGTGGGGCTAAGGATAGGCAGAGGTGAAGAGATGGGTCTTGAGGCGGGACTGGAAGATGGGGAGGGACACGGAATTGCGGATCAGTTGGGGGAGGGAGTTCCAGAGCCTGGGAGCTGCCCTGGAGAAGGCTCTGTCCCCAAAGCTGCGGAGGTTGGACTTGTGGGTGGAGAGGAGACCGGCTGATGTGGATCTGAGGGACCGTGAGGGTTGGTAGGGGGAGAGGAGGTCAATGAGATATGTGGGGGCCAGATGGTGGAGGGCTTTGTAGGTGAGGACCAGGATTTTGTAGGTGATCCGGTGGGAGATGGGAAGCCAGTGAAGTTTTTTGAGGACTGGAGTGATGTGATGCCAGGATTTGGTGTGGGTGATGAGTCGGGCGGCTGCGTTCTGGACCAGTTGGAGTCGGTTGATGTAGGTGGAGCTGATGCCAAGGAGAAGTGAGTTGCAATAGTCCAGTCGGGAGGAGATGAAGGCATGGATGAGTCTTTCAGCAGCAGGCGGAGTGAGAGAGGGTCTGAGTTTGGCGATGTTGCGGAGATGAAAGAAGGAGGTTTTAATGACATGGCGGATGTGAGGCTCAAGGGAGAGGGTGGAATCAAAGATCACGCCAAGGTTGCGGGCCTGGGGAGATGGGGAGACAGTGGTGCCGTCGATGGTGAGAGTGGGGTTATTGATTTTGCTGAGTGTGGCTTTGGAGCCTATGAGGAGGAATTCTGTCTTATCGCTGTTGAGTTTGAGGAAATTATGTTGCATCCAGGTTTTTATAGCTGACAAACAGGAGGGTGGGAGGGAGAGAAGGGAGGGAGGGAGAGAAGGAAGGGAGGGAGGGAGAGAAGGACAGGAGGGAGGGAGAGAAGGAAGGGAAGGAGAGAAAGAAGGGATGGAGCGAATGAGAGAAGTGATAAGAGAGAGGAAGGAGGGAGGGAAGGAGAGAAGGGAGGGAGAGGGCCGGCGGCGGGAGCGGATGCCGGGGTTCGGGCGGACGGGTGTGAGCCGTGGCCAATCTTTGTAAACGTTGCTCCAACCCCCGGCCCGGCCCTCCGTGTATTGTTCACCGTGTCTCCCCGGGGAGAGGGGTGGAGTCGGGGCTGTGTGCGTGAAGCACGGCGACTGGAGGGGTGGGAGCGCTGCCCCGGGACCGTGAGGGAACGACCCACCTCCCCCTCTCCCCCTTCTCAATTCCCCCTCACACCCCCCTCACTGTCTACCCCTTTCTTCCCCCTCCACCCCTCTATTCTCTCTCCGCCCCTCTCTCCCCCCTCCACACGGGGTAGATCTACCCGAGCCAAGAGTAGATTACTCTGGTGCGGGGCCCCCTTACTCACGGGGCCCAATTGGGAGCAATCGGTCCTATCGGCCTAAGGCCAGCCCTGGTAGGTGTATGGAAAGAGGAGCCGCAGGAGGTAGTTAAGGCAGGTACTATCGCAATGTATAAGAGTCATTTAGGATCTAAATTATCATTTAGGTACATGGATAGGATAGGTTTAGAGTGATATGGACCAAATGCAGGTAGGTGGCACTAGTGTAGATAGGACATGTTGGTCGGCGTGAGCAAGTTGGGCTGAAAGACCTATTTCTACGCTGTATTACTCTATTTGACGATAAAGGAATATTGAACAATTTTTTGAAACAAGTCCAACGTATTCCTACGGATTTAACTGTAAACCCAGAAGCATTTTGTTGCTCCCCTTTGAAGCTACAAGGTTGCATCCATAAATACACTTTGGAAGTTGGGAGAGAAAACTAGACACACTAGTCCAAGAGGAACTTCACCAGCAATCCATGAATGCTTGTAAAGCATTATTTTGGCTTGTAATCAGAAGTCCTTGAGTTGCCTTCTAGTACATGATTAAACTGGAAACGCAAGCAAAGACATGACCAAATATTTAGTGAAACACAAAGGTTGCTGTGCAAATATTAGGAAATGGAATGAGCATAAAAATGTGATAAGTAAATAAGTGTGATAAGACGATTGAGATCTATTAGGTTGGGAGGAAGGGGAAATTTATCGTTCAATTGAAACACAACTGCTTTTCGTTCAGAGCTGCAGTACCACTTCAATACTTTTGGTGGCATAGCTGAGCAGAAGATGCCATTAACACAAGTGAACCAAGAACCTTCAAATGCTTCAGTCAGTGCATGCCTGTTCAAGTGTAATTATTGTTATCTTCTTCGAGTCCGTTGCAATCTCAGATGTCGTTCTGCCAGTATCTGGCGCAGGTCACAGCTGGTCGGGTCGGTTCAGCCAGGTCCTGGGGGCTGCACTGGGGGGCGTCGTCACACTCCAGTAGGTGGGACATTGTCTGTACTGCTCCACAGCTGCATGTGTCTTCTGCCTGGTAGTTCCATGCTTTCATAAGTGCTTTGCACCTCCCCTGCTCCACTCGTAATCTGTTGAGGGTCTTCCAGGTTGGCCATGGGAGGTCGTGCCCGCTGGCGAGGCATTCAGTCGGAGTGATTCCTCTCTCCATCCAGTCGTGGGCTCGTGTGTTGAGCTGGTTCCATTCATCTTTCCAGATGTTGGTCCTTGCTGTTTCTTTGGTTGTCTGGAGAGGTGGGACTGTCTGCAAGAAACTGGCTCTGGATTTCAGTCGGGGTGGAGGTGCTGTGTGTCCGTGCAGGGGGTGCCTGGTATCGATCTCCTGTGCTCTCCGCTCGTCTTGGGCGACGATGGATCGTCTGATATGGGGGGGGGCAATACCAGCTAGGGCGTAGAGGCACGGGACTGGCGTTGTCTTTATGCATCCCGTGATAATGCGGCAGGTGTCGTTGAGGGCTGTGTCAACCAGTTAGGTGTGGTGGGAGCGGTTCCAGCTTGAGCACACGTATTCAGCTGTGGAGAAGCACAGGGCTAGCTAGGGCAGTTGCACGGATGGTTGGTGGATCAGCGCCCCACTTTGAGTTTACCAGTTTGCGTAGGATGTTGTTGCGAGTGTTGGCTTTGGTGTTCTGAAGGTGGGTTTTGAAAGAGTGTGTCCTGTCGAGTGTGACTCCGAGGTACACGGGGTGGAAGTGGTTGGAGAGTTTGTGGCCATCCCATGAGACGCTCTGTTGTTTTCCTGCATCTCGATTTTTAAGATGGAAGCTGCATAGTTGGGTTTTTGATGGGTTGGGTTTCAGGTGGTTGTTATTATAGTAGGTTGTCATCTCTTGGAGGGCGCTTTCCAGGACAGACTCGATCTTCTGGAAGTTCTCCTGTTGGGTGGTGATGCAGAGGTCATCAGCATAGATGAAGCGGCGGCATTGTGGGGGAAGTGGTTGGTCGTTGGTGTAGATGTTGAAGAGGAGGGGGGCCAGTACGCTGCCTTGTGGTAGGCCATTCTTTTGGGCTTTCCATTTGCTCTTCTTGTCGTTTAGTTGAACGAAGAAGCGTCTGTTGTTGAGAAGGCTTTTTATGACTTGGCACAGGTCGAGGTCACCAGTCATGTCAAAAAGTTTCCTGATCATGGTGCGGTGCTGGACAGTGTCGTAGGCAGCGGTGAGGTCTATGAAAGCTGCTCCGGTGATGAGTTTGCACTCAAAACCGTCCTCAATGTGTTGGGTGAGGTTCAGTAGCTGCCCGGCACAGGAGCGGCCAGGGCGGAAGCCAGCTTGATCTTTAGTAAGCTTGGAGTCTATAAGTGGCATAAGGCGTTGGAGTAGTAGCCTCTCGTAGAGCTTGTAGGTGATGCAGAGGAGGGAAATGGGTCTGTAGCTCTTTGGGCATGATGGGTCCTTTCCAGGTTTGGGAATTGTGACAGTCTTGGCCTTTCTCCATACAGGTGGGGTTGTTTTCTGTGCCATGCATGAGTTCAGCATTGCTAGGAGCCATTATTGTTATAATATAGGAGCAATGTGCTGACCAATTTATGCACAGCAATCAAAGACAGCGCTGTTTTAGCATGGTTGAGGAATAATTATTGGCCAGACTGTCATAGACAACTATCAGTGTGTAATAGTTTATATCCATCCTTCTGATAGGGGCATTCTTTCCCCTCCACCTTGTCCTCTTACACCCATATCACTCCTTCTGCAGGCTTGAACCGAAACACCACCCATTCTATTTCTCCAGAGATGCTGCCTGACCCACTGAGTTACTCCAGCATTTTGTATCTATCTTCAGTATGAATCAGCATCTATAATTCCTTGTTTCTACCTATCACTTGCCAGTCCTTGCTTCACTCCACCTCACGTGAAACAGTTAATGCCCTAATTGATTGTCCTATTCACTTTGGAACTGCATTAGCTCTTCGGATTGTTCCTGATGACGTTTTCCACTGCTTCTCCGATAAATTGTAAGGCTTGTAGCGATCACTTTATTACTGCAATGGCATTGCTTTAACAATATTTTTCTTCCTCAATTTGTTATATTCCCATTGCTTCTTCAATAAATTGAAAGGCTTCTGGCGATTATTGTTAAGATGGTGTTTAACAGTGTTTTTCTTTCTGAACTTGTATTTCTGGTTGCTGTAAACCTCTATTCCACAATTCTCCTTCATGCGATTCAATCGATTTCAGCAGATCAACCTCTTTCACCTCCTCCTCATCTAATCTGATGATCTTCCATCCAAGATTAAGTTCTAAAGTTATTTAAAGTTGCTTACACATTTGATACATGCTTTTTGCAACATAACATTTGTGCATGTCCACAAAACATCGTCCCATGAATCAGCAATATTTTTGATTACACTTGAGGATATTGTGGCCACACCAAGTATTGATTACTAACCTCAATGGTACTATTGCCCTTTGATAGTAAGATTAAACGAGAACTTACTAGTTTGAAGTTTGATCTGTATTTTATGAGGAGTTACGATGAGGGATTACGTGAAGAAGCCCGCCAGGCGCATGCGTGTCATTCTTCAAAGCAGCGGTGTGGAATCACAGATAACTGTAATGACTAAACATAGTAAGATTAGAGAAGAGGTACCAGTTAAGTATATGATCTGGCTGGGAGCGGAGGGCACGTAATCCCTCATCGTAACTCCTCATAAAATACAGATCAAACTTCAAACTGGTAAGTTCTCGTTTAATCTTACTATTTTACTTCGGAGTCACGTGAGTGACTACGTGAAGATTTTAAAGCTCTGTGAATTCATGCCGTGGAACGAGTCCATGCATCACGTCTGCCTTGACTGTTGGGAGGATTGTGTTAACATAATTTGGACATGAATTCGACATTGAAATCATAAAATTTTTAACACAAGTTTATAACCCCTTTATATGGGTTTAAATTAATTTACAGAACTTAAATTGTTTCTGCAAATGTTCCAGGTTTCATTCCTGGTTTTACAAATAATTGGAATGTTTTTCCCCTCCAGACCATCCTGCTGCCTTGAGGATTTGGTCCATTGGTACATCCAACTGTATCGCTGCCGATGTAGCTGCAGCCCTGGTGGAAAGAGATTTTTAAAATTTTTGTATCCACCCCAGCCTGTGTTTAGCAACTGTTTCAGCCATCTTGAGATGGTCTGGACCGTCACTCTTGGTGTGGTTGCTAGTGGCTGATAAAAAATGTGCCTTTTCATTGCCTCTTAGGATATTCGTTTTCTCCATGTGTAACGACAGATGTTTTATTATACACAGACGGTCATCTGTTGGGTATGACCTAATTGTATATAGAGGCCTGCTGATCCCTTTTTCTGTTCTGCTTACTATCTCATAAATATGAAACGTAATATTTTCCGTTGAGAAAGTCATGTTGTCCAGTCTTGTTTTGCAGTGACTGTATCCTCTGTGCCGTGACCAATACCATTAGCATGACCGTTTTAATGTCAGTCTGTGTAAAGACAGAACTGTTGCTGGAGACCACTCCTGAGCATCTTCAGGATTATACTCACATCCCATATATGGGAGTATCTGGTACTCCTCATAGGCTTTGTACCAGTGGGTCAGTCCCAACAGTGTAATGGTCTGTCCCCTGCCATAGGTAAGTCGATAGGGCACTTCTGGCGCAGTTGATGGCACTGTAACTGAGCCCCTCATCGTAGTGGAGGCCTGCCAGATATTCCAGAACAGATGGGATGTTCATGTCTCTGATTCCATGTTTGATACCACTGGGAACCATGGTTGTGTAGGCCAATCAGGTACTACCAATTCCAGATGCAGAGTCTGTTGTATTTCCTTAATACCCGACTGATGAGGCAGGAAAGGAGGGAATGCGTAAATAAACAATTTCCCCTCCCCTCCAATGCAGCGAAAATGCATCTGTCGCCGCTGCCCCAGGGTCTGGTTCCTGTGTAGCATAACTTGATCACTGGGACCTGGTGTCTGCCACTGAATTTAGTCTTCCTGGTAGATAAGTGGTTGATATCCAAATATCTTTCTGGAGACACCATTGCCAATTTGTATGGCCAGATTGTCACATGATGTCGATTTGTTTCCACCCTGTGGTTAATGTATGCTACCACGGTGGTATTGGTATTGGTGGCTCCGCACCAATTGTACTGGCATCAGTTTGTAGTACCATGGAAAAGGTTACTGACAATGCTTGGATAGGAACAAGGCTAGAGTTTCCCCAGCAATTGTGTGTACCTTAGAGTTATCTATCCACCATTTTAGTTCCATTTTAGCCTGATTGGTAGTTTCACAGATCTGTCAAAGTGACCTGCATAATTTAGAGTGCTTGTTTTTTGCTCTCTGTATGTTTTGGTAATGTAGAGGTCCAAATTGTGTGGCTGGAAAGACAGCCATCATTATGCCAATTACTTTGGCTACCAATCTGATGGATGGTTTGCTGATGTCAGTGAGGTTTTTATAAGCCTCTATTAAATCTGTAGCCTTTCCCTTAGGCAGAGTCACCGACATGTGAACTGAGTCAATGGTGAAACCCCAGGTAGTCCATAGTAGTGGAAGACGTTAGTTTAGATTTAACTGGATGAAATCCCAGTTCCCCAAATAACTTTTTTGTGGCTGTTACCGTTTGTTTGGCCAATTCCAAAGTTTTTGCACATAATGAGTATGTCATCTAAATATGCCATGACCATGTGTATACGTTTCCGTAGAAACGCTTGGGCTGGTTTCAAAATTTTTTGTGAACAGCCTTGGCTGATGATAACCCATTTGGCAGTGCTTTATACTGCTAGAGTTGTCCCATCCAGTTGAATTTAAGTAACATCTGTGGTCACCTCGTATAGGCACTGAATAGTAAGCATCTTTAAAAATGATGCTGGCCATTGAAGTAACCTTTGGGAATTAATTGTTAAGCAGTAACAAAGGTATCTATTTTGTTAGATCTATGATGATGCGATGACCATCATCTTTTTGTTTATATCTCGGACACGAATTTTAATGGTGCGTGTTGAGTATTCTCAATTACACCTTTTATGTAAAGCCGCTTCAGTTCAGCTTGCGGTTTTGATTTCTTTCATCAGAAAGCACGAACATTCGGTTCAGTATATGTTGAACTGGAGGGCTGTACTTGTGTATAAACTCTATTGTATATCCCTGGATACTGCTTAAGATGTAGATATCGGTTGTTATCATGCTCCATGCATTCAAAAGAGAGTGTTATCTCCACCCAATCTCCGTGCCCACTGTTTGTAGGGAACCATACCCACCTACCTCCATAGTTAGCAGTGGCAAGTTTACCTTTTTGTAGGTTCTTCGCTGTTGTAGCGCTGGGGTCTGGATTTACGGTTGGTTTGCGTTGGAGGTCCCGCAACTTCCGAGAAGGCCGGTCTGGGCCATGGCCTAAAAGACTCATGTTTTTGAGTACCGGTCCTTCGAGCTTTCACTAGTTTTGCTGGTGGGTGCGTGGGGGTGCTAGGTTCCAGTAGGTTCTCTTGTTCCTGCACCCCTTGCACACTTTCTTCTGCGGACCCCTCTTCTAGGTCAGCCCAGAACTGACCCGCAGTGCTTCCTTCTGATGAGGTAGAAGCACTGTGCAACCCTTAAAGAGGTACTGCTGTGGGTTATCATAGGGCCCACAGTGACCCGACTCCATGTCCCGGAGTCTGTCACATTGGAGCAAAGCTCCATACACCACTTCTTCCCGCTCCAGCGCTCTCGGGCGCTGGCCGCCGGCGGTGATTCAAAATCGGACTCCTCTGAGTCCACGACCTTGTTTGTTTTGTGTCTAGCCTTTCCGCCCGGCTGCGTGGATCTGGCCGGTGCGGAGGCGACATCGGGCACAGCTGATCCCACTATGGGTGATCCAAGTGCCGCTGGCTGCTGCTGGCTGCCCGCTGCTCCACGGTCCTCCTTCTCCAGCTTTGTCCTTACTGTCCTTCTGTGGAGTGGATATGGCCGGTGTGGAGGACATCTGGCACAGCTGATTCCTCTAGCCCACCAGCTTTGTCGCAGCCCGTTGTTTCTGCACCTGCAATCAGCATAGAAATGCAAAAAAGACCACAGCTCTTACCTGCAGGTCCAAGTTTAAATGGTTGCTACGGGTGAGCGTCATTCTACCCCGTCTGCTGCCGTTAATGACTGGTCAAGTCAACGGCCCCATTTGAATGGTCTCCCGCCCGGCCGTGGTGTTCTGGCCGGCGCGGGACCAAAAGTCGGCACTGCTCTCCTTATAACGGGAGATAAACGTGCCTTTGGCTGCTGCTGCCGGCTGCCTGCGACTCAGCTGTCTTCCCCAGCCAGCTTCACCAGCAGCACTGTGGACACTCCTTTGTCCAGCTTCCCCTCCTGTACAGACCTAGCGCGGGGAAAACATTAGTTTTGCTCCCTCTCCCGCCCGGCCCGGTGCGGGAGCGAGAGTCGGGTACAGCTATTCCCATTACGGGTGCCGATTCCGGCCGCAGCTGTTGTCCCCTGTTGCGCTTACTCCACCTGGCTTAGCCACGGCAGGAGCGCAATCTCCTTTTGTCCCCTAATTTAAAAAAAGGGGACAGAGCACAAATACAACCCACTGTCTTTGTGGGTTGTTGGCTCCCATTTCCTCCACCCGTTTGGGGTGAAGTTTGGCACTCCCTCTCGTTATGGGAGATGGTGGTGCCGACGTCCGTTGCTGGCTGCCTGTTGCTTTTCAGCGGCAGCTCGGCAGCCTTCCTGCAATGAAGAAAAAGGTAAGGAAATCTCTTACCTGTGTTGCTGGTTCTCAACCTGCCGTTTCGGGAGGAACGTCCTTCCTCCAGCTGTGATTTCTGCAGCTCCATGGACCCATGTAGCGTCCTCGGGGCTGTTGTCCGAGTTTGTCGGACTGACGGCTCCGGAGTCGGAGCTGAAGACGCACGGACTCCCGCTAAGGGAGACTGTCGTGCCACTGGCCGTTGTTGGCTGCCTGCTGCTTGCAGACTCCTCCCCCGCCAGCTTTCAACAGCCTTCTGTAGAAAAAAAGGTAAGTATGGAACGAAGTTCCCTTACCTTACTGTTGCAGGTTCGAAATCCTGCCGTTCGGGTGGAACGTCCTTCCTCCCGACAATGACGAGTTGCATTGCGTGTAGCGCAATGACACGCATGCGCCTGGCGGGCTTCTTCACGTAGTCACTCACGTGACTCCGAAGTAAAATCCATGGTCATGATGGATGAAGTCATATTGAGTGCTAAACATTCTTAACATTTTCTGCTAAGCCATGGTTGATAGGAACACCTCATGACAGCATCCACATCATGTGCTATTTTGGTCAAGATATTTTAGGATAACATGGCTTCTAAGCATAAACTATTTCCATCTATTTAGTTTAGTATAGAAATACAGCATGGAAAATATGGCAGTACAGTGGCGCGGTTGCTGTTGCCTTACAGTGGCAGAGACCTAGGTACAATCCTGACTACGGATGGTGTGGTCGAGTGGTGGTGGCCATAGAGTGTGGCAGTGGTGTCAAGTGGTGGCGCCATAGAGTGTTCGTTTTTCACCTCTTTTTTTAATTTTTAGTTTGTTAATAGTTTTGTTTTGGAGCCCTTTTAGTCTTTTTTATGTGGGGGATGGGGGGGGGGGGGGGAAGGAGGAAACCGTTTTTTCCAGTCCCTACCTGGGCGAGGATACGTCCTTCCTCCTAGCCGCATCTTCGCGGCCTACCACCTGGATTGGCGCTGCCTTTCCAGCCGGAGACCGCCCAGAACTTCGAGCTGCAACTTCTGCGGCAGCGCAGCACTGAGGTACCATCGCGGAGCGGGCGATGCCTTACCCAGGTCGTCGCGTGGAGCTCCGTAGTGCTGTGACTGCCGACTTCAACATTGTGGAGCTGTGGGGTCTGCAGAGCATCCAGCCGTGGCGGCGCTGACTTTAAACACCGCGGAGCCTGGGATCTTTTGCCGAGATAGCCAGTGTTGGAACTCCGACCAATGCGGCCTGTGGACTTCGGAAGCCGCGGTCTCCGGTAGCAAGCGGCCGTTTCGGAACTCCAAGCCACTGAAGAGTGTTCTTCCGATGCCGGAGTTCCATCTTTCCGACGAGAGAGTCTGAAACATCGGGCCGCCTTAGCGGCGACTGCAGAGGCCTCAATAGGCCCCGACCACGGGTGGAACATAGAGGAAGTGGACTGAACTTTGCTGCCTTCCCTCACAGTTGGAAACATTGTGAGGGGATGTTTTTATGTTCAATGTTAAATTCCTTAATGTTGTGTTTATTTTATTGGTGTGCTGCAATGGCAACTCAAATTCACTACACCAATTGGTGTAGGTGACAATAAATGTCCTTTGATGCTACCTGTACGGAGTTTGTACTTTCTCCCTGTCACCGCATGGGTTTTCTCCAGTTTCCTCACATATTCCAAAGATGTGTAAGTTAATTGGCTTCTGCAAATTGTCGCTCGTGTGCAGCATAGAACTAGTGTATGGATGATCGCTGGTCGGCGTGGACTCGGTGGGCTAAAGGGCCTGTTTCCACGCTTTATTTCTTAACGAAACAGTAATAGTACAGGAACAGGCCCTTTGGCCCACAATGTCTGTGCCAAACATGATGCCAAGATAAACTAATCTCGCTTCCTCAACATGATCCCTTTCCCTCCATATCCATGTGCTGATCCAAAAGCCTCTTAATAGCCACTATGGTCTCTGCCTCCACAACTCCCAGCAATGCATTCTTGGCACACACCTCTGTGTGTAAAACACCTGCCCCACACATCTCCTTTAATTTTCTACCTTATTTTAGTTGAATTCATTAATGTCAGGTGTATTGAGGTACAGTGAAAAGCATTTTGTTGTGTGCTATCCAGTCAGTGAAAAAATTAAACATGATTACAATCAAGCCGTCCACAGTGTAAAGACACACAATAAAGGGAATAATGTTTAGTGCAAGATAAAGTCCAATGAAAGATAGTTTGAATTTCTCCAATAAAGTAGGTGGAAGGTTAAGATGCCGCAATTATACTTTACTGTCACATGTGTGTACAGTGAAGTGCTTTGTTTTGCATACAACCAATAAAATCATACAGGAGACTTCACCTAGGCAATACACAAATGTTTTGGCACTGACAAAATTACAAAACAAAATTACACTCGCAGCTTAAAACTATGCCTATCTTTGACATTTCCACTCTGGGAAAAGGGTTCTGCCTACCCGATCTTACCTCAAAACAAAAAGTATCAAAAAGGCAGATTCTGAAAAGATGTCCATACATGCAAGTTTTAAGGACTGCCCTGAACTTGTTTACGACGAAAGGACACAAAGAACCGGAGTTTAGTTTCGTTTATTATTATCACGTATACCAAGGTACAGTGAAAAGCTTTTTGTTGTGTGAAAATAGTTAAAAAACTATACATACACGACTGCAGTCAACTGTACTGATGCAGGATAACGATAGTAAGATAAACTCTAATAGAGTCCGATTAAATATGGTTTGACGGTCTCCAATGCAGAAGATGGGCGGTCAGGACTGTCTCTCACCTTACCCTAAGCTTTGCCCTCTAGTCTTTGATATTTCCACCCTGGGGAAAAAAGGGTTCTGTCTACACTATCTTATAGGTATGTTACAAAACTTACCTTCAGCGGCGCTGTAATTCTGCCACTGGCCGTGTGCTCGATTTTGGCGTGTTTGAGGGGTGGGGGGGGGGTTAAAACGGGGTTTTTTTCCCGACCTGGTCCTGAATTATATTTGTTGGAGTGCAAGATTTTGCTAAAGAATCGTTCCTACGGCCGTTCTGTGTGTTTTTAAAAAAAATTCACCCGACCAGTTAATCGCTGGAATGATTTTAAAAGCAGCTTCTGAAGCCGTCAATGCCGACAACTGGGACGGATTTTATGGAGGACCAGGTAAAATAAATAGTTTATTTTTATGTATAAAAGTGCTTCTTAAGATGTATTTAATTCACATTTTAAGTTATGAAACGGTGATTTTTTCCCCCCGAAGAACCGGCAGTGTATTTGCTGCAGATATGGGGGTATAAATTCACCGCAACCTCAACGTTCTAAATGGTCCCGTTCCAGAAAATCCCACTCGCAAGCTGATTTAAATGGCCATTAATTTACAGGTATTAAACATTAAATTCCTTCCATTTGGCCTATAAACCCATGACAATGAGATTTAAAAATTATGTTATATTCTGAATTCTTGTGTGAATGTTATTTGGACACTTAGGCTATTTAAAAATGTTAATCTATTCTTAAGAAATGGATAGATGTTTAGATCTAGTAATTGTATTTTGTAATTAGCTACAATTAGGTAACTAACTAATTATATGCTTTAATTTCAAGTCATCTAAGTAAGATTGTTTCATATTTGTTTCAGAATGCTTCAATCTATAATAACTGAAAATTTCTTTCAGTTCTCTTAAATTTTAAGAAAGTTATCGGCCTTTAAATGTTCTCGATCACAGCTTTTGTGTTAAGTCAATGAAAAAGCAATAGGGAGGTTTCACGGCAGTCGGGTCACAACCCATGACCCGTACTGTTGCTATGCTACCCCAAATGGATTACACGCGATGTACTGCAGGTAGGCACTTACCATTGTTTCCAGCGTAGCGGGCCCGTTAAAACCCGCTGAAATTGTCAATTTTTGCACTGTAAATAATTATGGAAATTGGGATAAGCGTGAGAGACATTTAGCATACTTCAGAATTCCAAAAGTGAGGAGAAATGACGGTAGATAGAAACGAGAGCTGAAGGGGACAACAGCCAGAGTGCTTGGTGAACATTGGCCGTTTGCTCACTGCATTTCATCAAGTAAGGCATTATTTGTGATTTTTCTTGATTCCTTTGGCATCTAAAAAGTTTCAGAAGTTATAAATCTGGCTGTAATTTTTTTTTAATCGCCCATGGTTCTCGTGGGTTTTTACATACAAAATGAAAACGCATCTGAAGAAAAATTTACAGCCAGATTTATCACTTCTGAGAATTTTTAGATACCAAAGGAATCAAGAAAAAACACAAATAATGCCTTACTTGATGAAATGCAGTGAGCAAACGCGATAATTCCCAATATTTTCAATGTTTACCAAGCACTTTAGCTGCTGTTGTCCCTTCAGTTCTCGCTTCTCTTTACCTTCATTTTGCTTCACGTTTGGAATTCTGAAGTTGGGTACATGTCTCTCACACTTACCCCGACTCCCACAGTTTTTTTCAGCACAAAAATTCAACATTTTGGTGGTTTTTAACAGGTAGGAAAGTACTCGTTTCTTGCATTAATTACATATACCGGAAGTGACGGATGTCTTCCAGTTGGATTTAGCGGCTCCGTGCGTCGAGCCCTCTGACCTAGTGACCTTCCGTGCAACCCCCCTATAGGGAACAAGATGCCAATTTCCGAGTATGAAAATTGCCATAACTTTTTTAATACTGAAGATATGAAAGCGAATTAGGTGTCAATTAAACTTCTTTTTATGCTTTATCTGATGGGATAAATTAAAAACTTGATTTTTAAAATCTCAAAATTTTGTAACATTGCTATATCTTACCTCAAACAAAACGTTCAAAAAGGCAGATCCTTAAATTAAAGCTGTCCATAAATGCAAGTTTTTCAGGACTGCTCTGAGCTTGCTAAGGACGAATGGGCACAAAGATTTAATATGAACCCGACGAGAATTTTTTTTTTATTACACAAAGGATGGTAGGTGTCAGGGCCGGCCTTAGGAGGTGCGGGGCCCAATTGGGAACAATTACGGTGAGCCCGAGGTTCCCAGCTAAGGTCTGTAGATTCATAGAAATATAATTAGTCTAAGATAGACTTTATATCTCTATGGTAGAGTGGAAAGTAATCAAAATGTGCGCTTAAAAAGTGCATGCGCTTAATGGACCAAACAGATCTAAACTACATATAATATAAAATTGCATACATGTAAGACTACAAGTAACAAACAAAATGTGCAGATCACTTCTGAAAACTACATAGTTACAATACCACTTGTTTTAGTGACTGAAATGAAAAAAATAATTATATTGATCCTGGAAAACCAATAACCATTGGTGAGAAAACCAGTCCAGGCATTAAATTTTGGGCTTCTACCCCATCCTAACTTAGTTGTGTGTGTTAGTTGTCTGTGCGTGATGTGTGTGTGTTAGTTGTCTGTGCATTATGTGTGTGTGGGAGGGAAGGAGAGAAGGGAAGGTGGGAGAGAAGGAGAGAAGGGAGGGTGGGAGAGAAGGAGAGAAGGGAGGGTGGGAGGGAGAGAAGGGAGGGAGGGAGAGAAGGAAGGGAGGGAGGGAGAGAAGGAAGGGAGGGAGGGAGAGAAGGAAGGGAGGGATAGTGTTACGGACCGCCTTTTCCGACGATCCACGAATGAAGGAGAGAAAGATCGAGTGCCGAATTAGCAGTGATACGAGAGAGGAGGGAGGGAAGTAAGAAGGGAGAGAGGGCCGGCGGCTGGAGCGGATGCCGGGTTCGCGGACGGGTGTGAGCCGTGCCGATCTTTGTAAACGTTGCTCCAACCCCCGGCCCGGCCCTCATGTATTGTTCACACGCGCGCTCCCCAGGGAGAGGGGTGGGAGTCGGGTCTGTGTGCGTGAAGGCACGGCGACTGGAGGGGTGGGAGCGCCTCTGCCCCGGGATCGTGAGGGACGACCCCACCTCCCCCTCTCCCTCTTCTCAATTTCCCCCTCACACCCCCCTCACTGGTCTACCCCTTTCTTCCCCCCTCACCCCCTCTATTCTCTCTCCGCCCCCTCCCTTCCCCCCTCCACCACGGGTAGATCTACCCGAGCCAAGAGTAGATTACTCTGGTGCGGGGCCCCCTTACTCGCGGGGCCCAATTGGGAGCAATCGGTCCTATCGGCCTAAGGCCAGCCCTGGTAGGTGTATGGAAAGAGGAGCCGCAGGAGGTAGTTAAGGCAGGTACTATCGCAATGTATAAGAGTCATTTAGGATCTAAATTATCATTTAGGTACATGGATAGGATAGGTTTAGAGTGATATGGACCAAATGCAGGTAGGTGGCACTAGTGTAGATAGGACATGTTGGTCGGCGTGAGCAAGTTGGGCTGAAAGACCTATTTCTACGCTGTATTACTCTATTTGACGATAAAGGAATATTGAACAATTTTTTGAAACAAGTCCAACGTATTCCTACGGATTTAACTGTAAACCCAGAAGCATTTTGTTGCTCCCCTTTGAAGCTACAAGGTTGCATCCATAAATACACTTTGGAAGTTGGGAGAGAAAACTAGACACACTAGTCCAAGAGGAACTTCACCAGCAATCCATGAATGCTTGTAAAGCATTATTTTGGCTTGTAATCAGAAGTCCTTGAGTTGCCTTCTAGTACATGATTAAACTGGAAACGCAAGCAAAGACATGACTAAATATTTAGTGAAACACAAAGGTTGCTGTGCAAACATTAGGAAATGGAATGAGCATAAAAATGTGATAAGTAAATAAGTGTGATAAGTCGATTGAGATCTATTAGGTTGGGAGGAAGGGGAAATTTATCGTTCAATTGAAACACAACTGCTTTTCGTTCAGAGCTGCAGTACCACTTCAATACTTTTGGTGGCACAGCTGAGCAGAAGATGCCATTAGCACCATAAGTGACCCAAGAACCTTCAAATGCTTCAGTCAGTGCATGCCTGTTCAAGTGTAATTATTGTTATAATGTAGGAGCAATGTGCTGACCAATTTATGCACCGCAATCAGACAGCGCTGTTTTAGCATGGTTGAGGAATAATTATTGGCCAGACTGTCATAGACAACTATCAGTGTGTAATAGTTTATATCCATCCTTCTGATAGGGACCTTCTTTCCCCTCCACCTTGTCCTCTTACACCCATATCCCTCCTTCTGCAGGCTTGAACCGAAACGCCACCCATTCTATTTCTCCAGAGATGCTGCCTGACCCACTGAGTTACTCCAGCATTTTGTATCTATCTTCAGTATGAATCAGCATCTACAATTCCTAGATTCTACCTATCACTTGCCAGTCCTTGCTCCACTCCACCTCACGTGAAACAGTTAATGCCCTCATTGATTGTCCTATTCACTTTGGAACTGCATTAGCTCTTCGGATTGTTCCTGATGACGTTTTCCACTGCTTCTCCGATAAATTGTAAGGCTTGTAGCGATCACTTTATTACTGCAATGGCATTGCTTTAACAATATTTTTCTTCCTCAATTTGTTATATTCCCATTGCTTCTTCAATAAATTGAAAGGCTGCTGGCGATTATTGTTAAGATGGTGTTTAACAATGTTTTTCTTTCTGAACTTGTATTTCTGGTTGCTGTAAACCTCTATTCCACAATTCTCCTTCATGCAATTCAATCGATTTCAGCAGATCAGCCTCTTTCACTTCCTCCTCATCTAATCTGATGATCTTCCATCCAAAATTAAGTTCTAAAGTTATTTAAAGTTGCTTTTTGCAACATAACATTTGTACATGTCCACAAAACATCATCCCATGAATCAGCAATATTTTTGATTACACTTGAGGGTATTGTGGCCACACCAAGTATTGATTACTAACCTCAATGGTACTATTGCCCTTTGATCCATGGTCATGATGGATGAAGTCATATTGAGTGCTAAACATTCTTAACATTTTCTGCTAAGTCATGGTTGATAGGAACACCTCATGACAGCATCCACATCATGTGCTATTTTGGTCAAGATATTTTAGGATAACATGGCTTCTAAGCATAAACTATTTCCATCTATTTAGTTTAGTATAGAAATACAGCATGGAAAATATGGCAGTACAGTGGCGCGGTTGCTGTTGCCTTACAGTGGCAGAGACCTAGGTACAATCCTGACTACGGATGGTGTGGTCGAGTGGTGGTGGCCATAGAGTGTGGCAGTGGTGTCAAGTGGTGGCGCCATAGAGTGTTAGTTTTTCACCTCTTTTTTAAATTTTTAGTTTGTTAATAGTTTTGTTTTGGAGCCCTTTTAGTCTTTTTTATGTGGGGGATGGGGGGGGGGGGAAGGAGGAAACCGTTTTTTCCAGTCCCTACCTGGGCGAGGATACGTCCTTCCTCCTAGCCGCATCTTCGCGGCCTACCACCTGGATTGGCGCTGCCTTTCCAGCTGGAGACCGCCCAGAACTTCGAGCTGCAGCTTCTGCGGCAGCGCAGCACTGAGGTACCATCGCGGAGCGGGCGATGCCTTACCCAGGTCGTCGCGTGGAGCTCCGGAGTGCTGTGACTGCCGACTTCAACATTGTGGAGCTGTGGGGTCTGCAGAGCATCCAGCCGCGGCGGCGCTGACTTTAAATACCGCGGAGCCTGGGATCTTTTGCCGAGATAGCCAGTGTTGGAACTCCAACCAGCTCGGCCTGTGGACTTCGGAAGCCGCGGTCTCCGGTAGTAAGCGGCCGTTTCGGAACTCCAAGCCACTGAAGAGTGTTCTTCCGATGCCGGAGTTCCATCTTTCCGGCGAGAGAGTCTGAAACATCGGGCCGCCTTAGCGGCGACTGCAGAGGCCTCAATAGGCCCCGACCACGGGTGGAACATAGAGGAAGTGGACTGAACTTTGCTGCCTTCCCTCACAGTGGGAAACATTGTGAGGGGATGTTTTTATGTTCAATGTTAAATTCCTTAATGTTGTGTTTATTTTATTGGTGTGCTGCAATGGCAACTCAAATTCACTGCACCAATTGGTGTAGGTGACAATAAATGTCCTTTGTCCTTTGATGCTACCTGTACAGAGTTTGTACTTTCTCCCTGTCACCGCATGGGTTTTCTCCAGTTTCCTCACATATTCCAAAGATATGTAAGTTAATTGGCTTCTGCAAATTGTCGCTCGTGTGCAGCATAGAACTAGTGTATGGATTATCGCTGGTCGGCGTGGACTCGGTGGGCTAAAGGGCCTGTTTCCACGCTTTATTTCTTAACGAAACAGTAATAGTACAGGAACAGGCCCTTTGGCCCACAATGTCTGTGCCAAACATGATGCCAAGATAAACTAATCTCACTTCCTCAACATGATCCCTTTCCCTCCATATCCATGTGCTGATCCAAAAGCCTCTTAATAGCCACTATGGTCTCTGCCTCCACAACTCCCAGCAATGCATTCTTGGCACACACCTCTGTGTGTAAAACACCTGCCCCACACATCTCCTTTAATTTTCTACCTTATTTTAGTTGAATTCATTAATATCAGGTGTATTGAGGTACAGTGAAAAGCATTTTGTTGTGTGCTATCCAGTCAGTGAAAAAATTAAACATGATTACAATCAAGCCGTCCACAGTGTAAAGACACACAATAAAGGGAATAATGTTTAGTGCAAGATAAAGTCCAATGAAAGATAGTTTGAATTTCTCCAATAAAGTAGGTGGAAGGTTAAGATGTCGCAATTATACTTTACTGTCACATGTGTGTACAGTGAAGTGCTTTGTTTTGCATACAACCAATAAAATCAACTTCACCTAGGCAATACACAAATGTTTTGGCACTGACAAAATTACAAAACAAAATTACACTCGCAGCTTAAAACTATGCCTATCTTTGACATTTCGACTCTGGGAAAAGGGTTCTGCCTACCCGATCTTACCTCAAAACAAAAAGTATCAAAAAGGCAGATTCTGAAAAGATGTCCATACATGCAAGTTTTAAGGACTGCCCTGAACTTGTTTACGACGAAAGGACACAAAGAACCGGAGTTTAGTTTCGTTTATTATTATCACGTATACCAAGGTACAGTGAAAAGCTTTTTGTTGTGTGAAAATAGTGAAAAAACTATACATACACGACTGCAGTCAACTGTACTGATGCAGGATAACGATAGTAAGATAAACTCTAATAGAGTCCGATTAAATATGGTTTGACGGTCTCCAATGCAGAAGATGGGCGGTCAGGACTGTCTCTCACCTTACCCTAAGCTTTGCCCTCTAGTCTTTGATATTTCCACCCTGGGGAAAAAAGGGTTCTGTCTACACTATCTTATAGGTATGTTACAAAACTTACCTTCAGCGGCGCTGTAATTCTGCCACTGGCCGTGTGCTCGATTTTGGCGTGTTTGAGGGGGGGGGGGGGGGTTAAAACGGGGTTTTTTCCCGACCTGGTCCTGAATTATATTTGTTGGAGTGCAAGATTTTGCTAATGAATCGTTCCTACGGCCGTTCTGTGTGTTTTTTTTAAAAATTCACCCGACCAGTTAATCGCTGGAATGATTTTAAAAGCAGCTCCTGAAGCCGTCAATGCCGACAACTGGGACGGCTTTTATGGAGGACCAGGTAAACGAAAGAGTTTATTTTTATGTATAAAAGTGCTTCTTAAGATGTATTTAATTCACATTTTAAGTTGTGAAACGGTGATTTTTTCCCCCCGAAGAACCGGCAGTGTATTTGCTGCAGATATGGGGGTATAAATTCACCGCAACCTCAACGTTCTAAATGGTCCCGTTCCAGAAAATCCCACTCGCAAGCTGATTTAAATGGCCATTAATTTACAGGTATTAAACATTAAATTCCTTCCATTTGGCCTATAAACCCATGACAATGAGATTTTAAAATTATGTTATATTCTGAATTCTTGTGTGAATGTTATTTGGACACTTAGGCTATTTAAAAATGTTAATCTATTCTTAAGAAATGGATAGATGTTTAGATCTAGTAATTGAATTTTGTAATTAGCTACAATTAGGTAACTAACTAATTATATGCTTTAATTTCAAGTCATCTAAGTAAGATTGTTTCATATTTGTTTCAGAATGCTTCAATCTATAATAACTGAAAATTTCTTTCAGTTCTCTTAAATTTTAAGGAAGTTATCGGCCTTTGAATGTTCTCGATCACAGCTTTTGTGTTAAGTCAATGAAAAAGCAATAGGGAGGTTTCACGGCAGTCGGGTCACGACCCATGACCCGTACTGTTGCTATGCTACCCCAAATGGATTACACGCGATGTACTGCAGGTAGGCACTTACCATTGTTTCCAGCGTAGCGGGCCCGTTAAAACCCGCTGAAATTGTCAATTTATGCGCTGTAAATAATTATGGAAATTGGGATAAGCGTGAGAGACATTTAGCATACTTCAGAATTCCAAAAGTGAGGAGAAATGACGGTAGATAGAAACGAGAGCTGAAGGGGACAACAGCCAGAGTGCTTGGCGAACATTGGCCGTTTGCTCACTGCATTTCATCAAGTAAGGCATTATTTGTGTTTTTTCTTGATTCCTTTGGCATCTAAAAAGTTTCAGAAGTTATAAATCTGGCTGTAATTTTTTTTAATCGCCCATGGTTCTCGTGGGTTTTTACATACAAAATGAAAACGCATCTGAAGAAAAATTTACAGCCAGATTTATCACTTCTGAGAATTTTTAGATACCAAAGGAATCAAGAAAAAACACAAATAATGCCTTACTTGATGAAATGCAGTGAGCAAACGCGATAATTCCCAATATTTTCAATGTTTACCAAGCACTTTAGATGCTGTTGTCCCTTCAGTTCTCGCTTCTCTTTACCTTCATTTCGCTTCACGTTTGGAATTCTAAAGTTGGGTACATGTCTCTCACACTTACCCCGACTCCCACAGTTTTTTTCAGCGCAAAAATTCAACATATTGGTGGTTTTTAACAGGTAAGAACCTGTTAGCAGGTTAACAGGTAAGAACCATTAGCTTTCATAGCAAAAGGATTTGAGTATAGGAGCAGGGAGGTTCTACTGCAGTTGTACAGGGTCTTGGTGAGACCACACCTGGAGTATTGCGTACAGTTTTGGTCTCCAAATCTGAGGAAGGACATTATTGCCATAGAGGGAGTGCAGAGAAGGTTCACCAGACTGATTCCTGGGATGTCAGGACTGTCTTATGAAGAAAGACTGGATAGACTTGGTTTATACTCTCTAGAATTTAGGAGATTGAGAGGGGATCTTATAGAAACTTACAAAATTCTTAAGGGGTTGGACGGGCTAGATGCAGGAAGATTGCTCCCGATGTTGGGAAAGTCCAGGACAAGGGGTCACAGCTTAAGGATAAGGGGGAAATCCTTTAAAACCGAGATGAGAAGAACTTTTTTCACACAGAGAGTGGTGAATCTCTGGAACTCCCTGCCACAGAGGGTAGTCGAGGCCAGTTCATTGGCTATATTTAAGAGGGAGTTAGATGTGGCCCTTGTGGCTAAGGGGATCAGAGGGTATGGAGAGAAGGCAGGTACGTGATACTGAGTTGGATGATCAGCCATGATCATATTGAATGGCGGTGCAGGCTCGAAGGGCCGAATGGCCTACTCCTGCACCTAATTTCTATGTTTCTATGTTTCTAAGAAAGTACTCGTTTCTTGCATTAATAACATATACCGGAAGTGACGGATGTCTTCCAGTTGGATTTAGCGGCTCCGTGCGTCGAGCCCTCTGACCCAGTGACCTTCCGTGCAACCCCCCTGTAGGGAACAAGATGCCAATTTCCGAGTATGAAAATTGCCATAACTTTTTTAATACTGAAGATATGAAAGTGAATTAGGTGTCAATTAAACTTCTTTTTATGCTTTATCTGATGGGATAAATTAAAGACTTGATTTTTTAAATCTCAAAATTTTGTAACATTGCTACATCTTACCTCAAACAAAACGTTCAAAAAGGCAGATCCTTAAATTAAAGCTGTCCATAAATGCAAGTTTTTCAGGACTGCTAAGGACGAATGGGCACAAAGTGCTGACAACTCAGCGGGTCAGGCAGCATCTGTGGAGAACATGGACAGGTGACGTTTCGGGTCGGGACCTTTCCTCAGACTAATTCAGGTGAATTTGAGGACAGGGTGGAAGTTCACTGGGGAGGAGCACGGGTCCTCCGGCGGGTCTGAGCCGCGGGTCCTCCAGCTGGTCCCAGGTATTCTCTTGCCTCGGTGCGGCGGCGGCTCGTCGGCACGAATGACGCGGGCTCCCGGCATGCCCCGGCCGGTTGCTGCCCAACATGGCGGAGGGCGGAGCGGCCGAGTTAGAGACGCAGCGCACTGACACGGCGGCGCTGATGAAAACCCCGCTCAAGAAGGGTGACACCTGGTGAGGACGGCGCTGGGGGGGCGGGGGTTGTCGGGCCGGAGAGGCCGGAGCGCGGCGCTTTACAGGGGCTCGGCCCAGCGGTCAGTCAACACTGGGGCGGCCCTGGATGGCGGGCGGACAGAAGGACGGGCGGGGCTCCCTCCCTCTCTCTCATCGCAGCCGCCAGATCCCCACGGGGGTGTCCACACCCGGGGAACACTGGTCCCCTCGACGGGCTGCGGGGAACCGCCATCGGCGCCACTTGTTCCCCATGGCTTCTCATGTTGTCTGATTAAAAACCTTCCGCCCCAGAGGCTGGCGGTGGTTGAACAACCCTGGTTCTCGAGAAACGGATTGGAGGGAGAGGAGACAAGAGGCTGTACAAATGCTGGAATCTTGAGCCAAACACAAAGTGCTGGTGGATCCATTTTCAGCGGGCCAGGCAGCATCGGTGCAGGGAAATGGACAGGTCTGATCTGTCTTCAGACACACTGGTTAAGAGTGTTTTATTGTCATGTCCCGAAACTGAACAATGACGTTCTTATTTGCAGCAGCACAACAGATATGGTTTGGGGGGGGGGGAGAGGGGGAGAATCTGGAAAGATCATGTGATTTGGAAAAAGCTCATGTCATTAGAGCAGAATTAGGCCATTCGGCCCATCAAGTCTACTCCGCCATTCAATCATGGCTGATCTATCGCTTCCTCCCAACCCCATTTCCTACCTTCTCTCCATAACTGCTGACACCTGTACCAATTAGGGGAGGTGGGGCCAAGTGAACAACCAGTGTTGGTTGTTCAATTGCATCATTACATACATCGCCTTACCTTTCCTTACCTGGTGAATACACTTGACATAACCTCCCGCCACAAATAGAGACATAGAAAAATAGGTGCAGGAGCTGGCCATTCGGCCCTTTGAGCCAGCACCACCAGTACCCGTTCCTGCATTTTCCCCATATCCCTTGATTCTGTTAGCCCTGAGAGCTAAATCTAAAGCTCTCTTGAAAATATCCAGTGAATTGGTCTCCACTGCCTTCATAATTCTGGGTGAAAAGGTTTTTCCTCATCTCAGTTCTAAATGGCCTATCCCTTATTCTTAAACTGTGACCCCTGGTTCTGGACTCCCCCAACATGGGGAACATGTTGGTTTAATGAAAAACCATTGTCGTAATGTCAGAAGCAAATTGGACACAGAAAGGCTTGTCATCATATGTAGCCTTTGCTTGGTGAAGAGTGTTTAATTGTCATATATACTGACAACAGAACAATTAAATTCTTACTGCAACAGAGTAACAGGCCCATAAACACAATGCAAACAACTGAATAAATAATGAAGAATAATCAATATTATTAATTGTAATACTAGTGAGGGGGGTAATGAAGTCTGTAGTGCAATCAAAGACCCAGTCCATAGAAGTTAATAGTTGCTGAGGTTAGTGTAGTGTGGAGTTCAAAAGCTTGTTGATTGCTGAGAAGAAGCTGTTCTTGAACCTGGTATCCAGTTTCAAGGGCTCTTGTACCTCTTCCTGATAGTAGAAGCAATATGAGAATGTGACCCCACAGGGTGGAGTAGGTGTTTGATATTGGCTACCTTTTAGAGGCAATGCCTCCTATAGATTTCTTCGATGGTGGGGAAATCAATACTTGTGATGGACCAGGCAGCATCTACCACTCTGGTTGATGCAAGAACTAGCAAGGATAGTGGCTGAACTCTCTCTATTGCATGTTTGCCTGGGATTATTTTAACCTACACCGAAAAGAAAGACAAATAGGAATTCCTGTTAAGGCTTTGAAAGCTGCTGATTGATCTGAGACATGGGGAACAAACTAACCCATGCATGCATACATTTTCACATTGAACACAGGATGACCTGTCACTCTCGAACATATTAAACATAGTTTTATTGGAGTTTGGGCAATCATCTCTCTCTTCTCTATTTTCAAACTGGGGAGATTTAAAGGTATAGTTAAATATTTTAACAATATTATCAAAGTATGCCGCAGTTACGATTTATATTGTCAATTGAAAACCAGCAAATTGAAATGTAAGCAGCAAATTCCTTTAATGCCCTCAATGTTCTAAAGTGTTTTGCAGAATTTGAATTCTGTTCCTGATTTGAGATTTCAATGAGAGAATTGGAATTTGTTTCAACATTATGTGCAAATTTGATTCGCCCATCATAACATTTATTGCAACACCACCCAGTGGATTTTAGTTTTAGAGATACAGCATGGAAACAGGATCTTTGGCCCACTGGGTTCACACCAACCATCGAGCACCCGTTCACACTAGTCCTATGTTGTCCCACTTGTTGGAAAAAAAATCTTAAATCCAAGCAAAAGGAAAACATAACGCTGAGGATTGAGGTTGAAATCATTGCCAAAGAGATGCATTGGAAGTTTTTTTTTTTTAAAGGAGCTGGTGAGATCTGGGAGTGTGATCATTGTGGGAGAAATGCTGTTAATATTGAATAAAAAGTGAAACAAATAGCAAGCCAGTGTTAAAAGAGGATACGACAAGTCAATGAAAATCAGAAAACTGCAGATGCTGGAAATCTGAAATAAAAGCACCAAATGCTGGAAATGTAGGGAGCATCTGTGGAAAGAATTAATGTTTCTTCACCCATGTGGACTCTTGTACTTCCCACAGCCGCTGAATGTTTTCATCTTATGAGTGAACTTGGCTGGTGCCATTTGGCACAGTGGGAGTAATGGAGCATTTTGGAAAGTGGGATGGCAGCTGTGAAGTTTTGACAAAGTTGTGATTTGTAAGAAGCTGATGTGAAAAGTTGGCAAGAAAGTATTGCAGAATCTTGGCCTTTATGGGGAGTAAATCTTTCCATCTTATCCCCATTCTCCTGCCTTCTCCCTATAACCCATTTCACCCTTACTAATCAAGAACTTCATGCCTTCCTGCAGGATTTGTATGACATCTGAGGATGGTGAATAACAGTTTGTCAAATTTATGCTTCAATAAGAGATATTATTACTATCCTGTGCCAATAATTACCATTGTCAAATTCTCACTATCAACTTCCCAAAGGTACCACCATTAGCCAGTAACAGGATCAGCCATAAATTGTGAGTGGGTTAGAGCTCAAAATCTTTACGTGACTCCCCTATAAATAACCCACCTTCAACAAGTATCATTCAATACTCTGGATGAATATACCAAGAACAAAACTCAAGAACTCTGTCTTGCACAAAGCAACCCAATTGATTTGCACCCTTTCACTGCCCTTCTCTCTACTCCCTTCACCACTAATGCAGTACGTGTGAAATAGCGTTCACCAACTTGACAGGGCTCCTTTGTCTGTACCCCACACACCAGTGACCTGTATGGCATGTGGAGTTGCCACCAAAGATCTTATAGCGGATCTTTGGTTGCCACTGCTAAGTCATATATACATCTGGAAATGTGTCACCATTCCATTGCTACGTGAAAAAGTTGGATATTTTTACCTGAAAACTTTTTTTAAATGTTTTTCATGGCAATTTCGATCCCATGCATCCATAGTTGTATTCTACAATTACAAGCTGAATTTTCTGTTCCATTTCACTTTATCTTGTTGCAAGCTAACAACAGGCAATTCTATTCAGAGCGTTCATGCCACTAACACGTAATCTATACAGTTTAGCATAAAATTATGGCACAAGCACAAATCTGTAACCCAAATCAGTGGCGTGAATGCCCCATGTCACTAATTTTTGCCTGTCTGATTTGTTATCGGTAATTCTTGCTATTTTTTAACATGTTCGGATTGTATAAATAAACGGCATAAGAGAAATATGTGTATCATATGTGTACTGTTGAGACTAGTTTCATAAGACATGGTTGTAGTAATTGCCTAAGTGATGGTCAAGATTGGCCAGTCGCACTCAGTGCTGTTGGTGATCATTGGTACTATGCTCCTTTCCCAGCCTCTAGTACAAAATGTTGTTTGACATTTGAGTGTATGAAACATTTTTGGAGATACCCTCCTTTGAGTAAGAAGTTAAATTGATGCCCTGGTCTAGTTAAAGGTATCATGACAAGTATGAAGGAAAACTAGGAGTCAACATTTCTTGTTCAATGTTGACAAGGGTTAAATGGTCATTTGTTCAATTTGAGGAATTTTGTGGCATACTCTCCTTTAATAATCACTGTAGTTCACATTAATTAGTTGAGATGTAAAATTTCTAGGAGTTTGTGGATGCAACAGATGTCAAGTTGTCGAGTGTGACAGTTGTTCTTAGTAATCTTATGTTTTCATCCTAATAGCTTTGTTATTTGAATTTCTTAAACGATTATGGTTATCTACAATAACGTCATTAAACATTGAATTAAAAGTAGTGACCTCATTGTGAAACACGTGCCTATCGAGTGGAGTATTTGGGTGAAGGATTAGTTTCAATTAAAAAGTAGTGGAAAATTGTGTATAGTGAATATCTTGCACTTTTTATAACCAGAAATTCTCATTGCACAAAGTGAAGGGATATAAACTAAGTGGTGTGTACGTTTAAGAGAAGGGAACTACATCAGTCAGCCAAAATTCTTTTTAAAATTTATCTTCACTGATTTTGTTGTATCCTGTTTATGACATGTTATATTTGCTTTTAGAGGAGGCTCTGGCAATATTAGAATCCAGAAACTGCTGATGCTGTATATCTGAAATGAAAAAACATAAAATGCTGGAAACCCTCAGGCCTGGTTTGCTGAGTGTTTGCAGCATGCTCTGTTTTGTTTTATTCCAGCATTATTGGCATGGCTATGCATTGATGTTTGACCTTCAGATAGACGTGTGACTGGAAGTACTAGTGTTTGTATTTGTTATTTGAGAAGATGATATAAGAAAGTATTGGCAATCAGTAGTGATATTCAAGTTGCTCCAATCCTCAATAGTGACATTGAGGACTTAAACTGCGCTGTCTTCATGGTGCTCTCAACAATACATTTTTTTAACAATATGTGTTAATCTTGGGCATTGCAAATAAAGCCAGTGCACCGTGCTATTAATAACAGTACACTTGATAGAGAAGAGTTGGGCAGCCAACAATGTTATCTTATTGTTAACAGTACCTTAATTGGTGATGGTGTAGAACTTTATTTGGAATCTGTTTCACCATGATCCCTTAAGACTAACTTTTAGAGAGGATATTTTTTTCTGTGGTTGCAGCTCAATTTTAAGAACTGTTGTAGTACATGGCCACATCTCGAACAAAGCAATAGGGAAATAAGGGAAAACAAATGGATGTTACATCATTTGTAGTGTAGAGTGGAAATTGACTCAAGATTGAGTAAAAAAAACATAAGATTATTAAGTGTTTGGACACGCTAGAGGCAGGAAACATGTTCCCGATGTTGGGGGAGTCTAGAACCAGGGGCCACAGTTTAAGAATGAGGGGTAAATCATTTAGAACAGAGATGAGGAAAAACGTTCTCTGGATGCTTTCAAGAGAGAGCTAGACAGAGCTCTTAAAGATAGCAGAGTCAGGGGATGCAGGGAAAAGGCAGGAACGGGGTACTGATTGTGGATGATCAGCCACGATCACATTGAATGGCGGTGCTGGCTCGAGTGGCCGAATTGTCTACTCCTGCACCTATTGTCTATTACCCCATTAGCCAAGCTGTGTTTGTTACAATGTGCTGTATATTCCTTAATATTTCATAATGAAAAGGAGCTAGATTGGGTTGTATGTATTTTCTGCAAAACGAGGATCGAGGCTATCATGACATTATATATTGATTGATTTATTGATTACTGTGCTATTGATGGTGAGTCCCTTCAATCAAAGTAAGTCGCGGTTACATTGGAGGATTTTAACAGGTATTGCAGTCAAGTTTGTTGATTAATCATGGGCACTTTATTGCAGTTCTTTTCCCTTTTCTCTCCACATTTTCGATCTCCGACACAGAAATGGCATGACAGGAAGTTAATCTGTTTGCAGGCCTTTGCCAGTAATACACCACTGCCAGCTTTTACTTTTCTCCCATGTTTGTGCTTAATAATTGGATTCTGCTGGGTGCCTTCCTGAAGTGATGTTGCTGAGATGGGTAGGATTTTGTTTATAGGTTAGGTGTGTCGTGCAGGACAGTATTACTTTGGTTTAAAATCATTTTCAAGTGAATGGGCTAATTTATTTTTTAAAGTGACTCTATATGTGCTATCTGATTTTTTAGAAATGTAAATCAGACAGCAACTTTCCAGTAACTGCATATTGGCAGCTAATTATAGATTTCAAGAGGTTGCTTTCTGAGTTGAGATGCTACTCCAGAATATTTGGAATTACTTTGGTAACTCCAAAAGATTTTGATTTGAAATTATCGCAATAGCATTAAGTACCCATCATTTGGAGGATTAGATATCAAAAAAATTACTGCATCCATTCAAGTGTACTTGTAGAGATGGAATTATGAATATATATCCAATGGGGTTGAGAATTACGTTTTACAGGCACAGAATTTCATTTCTTAAGATTTTAATTACTAGGAAATTCATTTTCTCAATTATAATTGTCTTGGAACCTCATCGATCCTTCTCCCACTATATAGTTTGATATTGAATTGCTCGTCTAAATTTCATTTCCTAGTTTAGCTCTCCACATGCTGAGTAAGAATTATTTAAAGTAAGAAGTACGTGTTTGCTGTTCTGTTCTTCCTGTTAGACACTTGCACTAGTTTTGCTATTTTTAACCACTTTTGCAAGAAGGATGTAGTCTGAGCAAGTATAGATATGAACATACGTCTCTTTTTACCATTGAATAATTGGCCAGAGAATCAAGACTGCCTACTTTGAGGATTATGATTGATTTGTATTTATTTTCATTTATGTTTTAGTGGTGAATGTTTCTTTTAGTCCGTTGAAGTATCTTGTATAAACTGTCAGATCTCCTTCTGCTAGATTAATAAATAGGATGAGCATTTGATCAATTTTAGTCAATCTGTTGAGCTATGTCCTCTGCCTCCCATCACAACATCATCTGTTCCAAAGTAATGTCAACACTGTTGAAATTTTGTTTCATGTTTTGACCGTGGTGAGGCACCTCTTGATATTGTTCCTACGTTTACTCTTACCTAGTTTAAATCTAAAATGAAAGTAGGAGATGCTAGATTTTCTACTTTCAGTTTCATTTACTTGTATAGTCTGATTTCAATAAGCGAGTTCGGTATTCCGACTGCACATGCCCAGGTCATAGGTCACTCGCTATAAACATTGTCGGGAGCTGAGCTGCTGTGTTTTATCAGACCTTCATTTCATCCGTATTTTCCAGCTTTGATTCTTCTAGGTAAGAAAATACTGCTTTCAAACTATGAATTAATTGTATTGTTCCTTTGTACAAAGCTACGATTTTATTTTTTTGCTTTATGCTTTGGTGAGTGAGTGAGATTGTACTGCTGCGTGGGTGCAGACCTGCGTTTCGTTCATGGCTGGGGTCGGGCCCGGGTCTCCCATGCTGCGGGCACAGTTGAGTTGCTGCTGGGCCGTCCCCGTCCCGTCCCAGGTGCCCCGTCCCGTCCCTGTCCGGGTGGTGGCCGGAGGAGTCTGGGGTGGCCCTTGGCTGGCGGGGGTTCCGGGGGGGGGGCATTCCCTGGGTTGGTATGGGGCTCCCGGGGGGGGCATTCCCCGGCGGGCCGGGGACCGTCGGCTGCGCCTCTCGCCTTGTCAAGTGGCTGTCGGTTGGCCCCCTCGGTGCCGGCGGAGGCCGAGCGCCAGTCATCGGCGGGGATGCACATGGGGTGCTGCAGTGGCTCGGTGGGACGAGCAACATCTCTGGAGAAGGGTCTAGACCCGAAACGTCACCAATTCCTTTTCTCCAGGGATGCTGCCTGCCCTGCTTAGTTGCTGCAGCGTTTTGTGTGTGTCCCCGTTGATGGCTGGTGCTCGGCTTTCGCAGGTGCTGGAGGGGGTTGGCCGGCGGCCACTGGGTGGGGCGGGGGTGCAACTAGCGGTCCCCGACCCGTCGGGGAGCAGATTCCTTGAGAGTTGGAATGGGGTTGGGCTGGAGTTGGCGCTTCTTCTCCGCGCTGGCTGTGGGCCTGGGCCGCCGCTGCTTCGGGCCGGTATTCCGTTGGTCCGGGGCTGTCGGTTGGCCCAGCCAGGCAGGCGGAGTTGAGCTGGGATTGGCTCTTCTTCTCCGCGCTAACTGTTGGCCCTAGAGTGCCGCTGCTCCGGGCCAGTGTCCTGTCGGTCCTGGGTTGCCCCGGATGTTGCCGGCTGCCCCTCAGGAGGGGGGGGTCCAGTGGCGGTTCAGCCGCACTTGCGGCGCCGGGGACCTGGGTTCGATCCTGGCTGCGGATGAGGTGCGGGTCTGTGCGCGCGCAGGTGGTCCAGTCTCTCCATCTGTCTCCCACTCACATCTGCCCCCTCTCTCTCTCGCTGTTACACCCCGCTACCTGGCACCCCTGTTCCTCAGATTAAATAAATGTTTACACAAAAATTATGAATGAAGATAAGAATTTATACACAGTTTATACAACCAGCGCTTAGTTCGCTGTTTCTTTATCGTGAATGACCTTTGATAAATCCCATGATTCCTTGCGTTTTTCGGAATACCGTACTCGCTTATTATAGTTTGCTTTTTTATATACTGCTCTAAGGCAACTTTTTAAAGTGAGGTACCTCTGCACTGTCATGATTGCTTAAATATCTCCAGTGTATTTAAGTCACTAGAACTACAGTCAAAATTTGGTCTGACTAGTTTGTGCATGATTTCACTGACTTGTTTGATTTACTTCTGTAAATGAAGCAGAACAAAGGACAGTGAATGAGAAGAATGTTCAAATCCTTATACTGGTCTCCAATCAAAGACTGATAACTCAAAGCCTTTTAACACATAATATTAAACAAAACAAAACCAAAAGAAATGTATCGCCAAAATGACCAGGTTATTCCTGAATTAGGTATTGATATTTGTTTACTGTTGTTCTGTGTAGTTGCAGAAATTCACCTCCACACATAACACCTCCCGTCCCATTGAAATTCTTTGTAAAAAGATCAAGTGCACTTTGTAGTTAAGGTGGGGAAATATGCAGCAACATTTGTATGTACCTTTCTCCCATGTACAGTAACTGGCAGAACAATTATTTTTTATGTCCAGATTCTCCTTGTGCCTGCCAAGTTAGGGGTAATTTGCAGTCGTAGGTAAACAATCATTAAAACTTGTCGAATAGTGAAAGGTGGATGTGGAGAGGATGTTTCCACTAGTGGGAGAGTCTAGGACCCGAAGCCATCGCCTCAAAATACCTTAAGAAAGGAGATGAGGAGGAAATTCTTTAGTCAGAAGGTGGTGAATCTGTGGAATACATTGCCACAGACGGCTGTGCAGGCCAAGTAAATGGATATTTTTAAAGCTGTGATTGACAGATTCTTAATTAGTATGGGTGTCAGGGGTTATGGGGAGAAGGCAGGAGAATGGGGTTGAGAGGAAAAGAAAGATCAGCCATGATTGAATGGCGAGTAGACTTGATGGACAAAATGGCCTAATTCTGCTGCTATAACTTATGAACTTGAGAACATGTATTTGGGAGTAAACTGGAGCACCCAGGGGAAATCCACAAGGTCACAGGGAAAACACAAGGAGGTCAGGATTGAGCCTGGGTGGCTGAAGCTGAGAGTCAGCAGCATTTACTATGTCCCATTCTATCCAAGGTGTAAATGCTAACACAAATATGGGCAGAATTTCCATGTGCTTCAGCTCATGTCTTGCCCATCTAAACAGGCAGAGAGTGTTTTGGTTTATCTCAATGTCAACAACATTGTCACTGAAGTAGTCTTGCTGCATCCCTGAAAATTCAATTGCAATTATGTGGAGTCCACAGTCAAGTGCAGTGAGTTGTACTGAATAAGGGAAAATATAAAATAGTGACATACTAAATCTGAAGTAAACTTTAGAAACTTATATTTATGTAAGTTTTTTAAATTGTAAGGAAATTCAAAGGCATAAGGACTGATAATTTATATTTTAAATTTGGATGGATGACTAAACGAAGGGCAAAAACATTAATGGAGAGGGATGGATTTTAGGAATACGAGAGTAGACACAAAATGCTGGAGTAACTCAGCGGGACAGACAGCATCTCTGGCGAGAAGGAATGGGTGACATTTCGGGTCGAGAGGCAGCTTCCCTACATTAATCCATACTTGGGGGTTAAGTTGTTCAGTTGTCATTTGTAGTTGTGTGTTTTGTCAGTTTTAATTATAGTTTGGCAAGATCATTTATTTTTGGTTGATGGAAAATACAATCAAGATGCTTCAACTTTTGTCTCTAAGTTTAAATTCAATAGAAATCATTGTTCACAACAGATGTACATTTAAAGTAATATCTTTCATGTCAAATGTTGTCATGCCACTGACTACCTGTTCCCTAATGTGACTTTGGGCAATATTCTATATTCTCAATTTGAGAGCCATGGATGGCACTTTTTAAAATTAAAAAAAGTTAATTACATACCCCTCCGCTCTTCTCAGTCGGACCGGACCCGCGCGGCCACATGATGCCCGTGCGCCTTAACGGGACCACGAGGTCGCGTAATTTGCGTGCCAAGAACACGTAAGTGGGACAGGCCCTTTAGGTTTAACCATTTATGTTCTGGATGCTTCTCCATCCATGGTCATCAATTCTTGAATTGCCAAGAATCTGAGCTTGGGATTCCGCTCTCTGTATTTCTTTCCTTTTAAAGCATGATTTAGGGTAACACGGTGGTGCAGCTGGTAGAGTTGCTGCCTCACAGTGCCAGAGACCCGGATTCGATCATGACATCAGGTGCTCCCTGT
This sequence comes from Amblyraja radiata, assembly GCF_010909765.2. Taxonomy (NCBI): domain Eukaryota; kingdom Metazoa; phylum Chordata; class Chondrichthyes; order Rajiformes; family Rajidae; genus Amblyraja; species Amblyraja radiata. The sequence goes on along the minus strand of NC_045974.1, from coordinate 25,501,089 downwards.
GTGGAATTTGCACATTCTTTTATTTCAGGCAGTTCTGTTTTGTGTGCAAGAGTGCATTTTGTTAACTTTTTCGTTGTCAAGAAAAATAAAGTTTGACTCTCACATAATCCTAAACCATGTAGATTTATTTAGACACAAAATGCTGGAGGGGGCAGAAATGGGTTAATCCAAAACAATTTACCCACACCAGAGATAGACACATAAAGCTGAAGTAACTCAGCGGGACAGGCAGCATCTCTGGAGAGAAGGAATGGGTGACGTTTCGAGTCGAGTCCCTTCCTCAGACTGGTTAGGGATAAGGGAAACAAGAGATATGGATGATGATGTGGAGAGATAAAGAACAATGAATAAAAGCTATGCAAAAATGTAACGATGATAAAGAAAATAGTTAGTAGTTTGTTGGGTGAAAACGAGAAGCTAGTGGGTGGGAGG